>NC_092052.1:69728909-70328909 GCF_003086295.3 Arachis hypogaea
TTAAACATTAGCATGTCCTCATGCTTAGCTTAAGGAGATAAAATAAATGAGTAGGGAAAAGTAAGACTCATGCAATTAATGCAATCTATGTATATGAATGAAACTATATGATTCTGTCTACTTGGTTAAAATAAATAAGTTCTTCAAGACAAAAATAACTCAAACTTCACTAGTTCAAACTATACAGTAAAGACAAGTAAATTGTTAAGAAGACAGCTCATGAAAGCAGGGAACATAGAATTAAGCATTGAACCCCTCACTGGTGGTGTATATGCACTCTAGTCTCTCTAGTGTATAGGATAATCACTCTACTCTTCTCTAATCATGCTTTCTAAACTTTGTTCTTCACCTAACCAATCAACAAATATTTAATGTACCAATGCAAACGTCATGAGGTCTTTTTAAGGTTGTAATGGGGCCAAGGTAAAGGTGAGGGTATATATATGGCTAAGTGAGCTATAAATTGAATCCTTGATTATCCTAAGCTTTCACCTAACATACATACTCTATATACTTTAAATTCATGCCTAGCTACCCAAAATTCTCACTTTTACATTACATACTCATGCATCAACTTTTCTCTTAACTTGTATCACATATGCATTGATCTTTTCATTAACTTAACTTAGCATTGGGGTAATTTTGTCCCCTTATTTAATTACTTAATTATTTGAATATTTTTGGATTTTTTTTTCAGCATAAAAATAAACATAACATTATCAATGCACATGGATTTTCAATTTTCTAGTTTCACATGAGTAGGTACCCAAATTCCATTATTTTATCATGACACATTCCCTTATTAACCCATGTTCCCACAATCTTCCCAAACTCAATTAACACAATTTCTATCTGAAGCTAACCAAAGATTCAATTGTGATATTTAATTATTTTTCTACTTAAGGCTAGTAATGTGATAAAATATAGAACAAATGGGATTTAAAAAGCTCAAAGTGGCTAACAAAGGTAAATAAGGGTAGGCTATTTTGGATAAGTGAGCTAAAATAATTAATGGCCTCAATCATACGCATCATATAACACATTAAACATTGGACATATAGGATGGAACAAAATAAGATTACAATCATAGAGAAGAAACACAAAGAATAATATTTATGGTTAAATATGTAACCATGTATTAGGCTCAATTTCAAGTTGTGTGTTCTTAGCTTTTTAAACTATGTTCCAATACAACTTCTAACAATTTAACACAAAAATTTTATTAAATTAGTAAATTTTTCAAAAATAGGGTCTTAAAAAGAAATTTATTATTTTCTAACCAAATAGAACATACATACAATAACCTATTTCTATGCAATTTATCCTATCCTAAAAAAGAAAAAAAAAAAATAAAATAAATATCCTTTTTATTGGTGCTAAGGAAAAGAAATTACCTCTGAAGTCAGGTACTGACTGACCTCCCCACACTTAAAGCTTGGCACCATCCTCGGTGCCATCTGTCAGGAACAAAGGGGGACTGGTAGCAGCATCTCCACAATCGGGACTGTCATGGCTCCCTGTGCTGGTAAATGAAGTGGGTCCGGAGTGTCTGGTTTTCTTCAGGTGGGTGGTTACCAATAAGTAGCTCCTTGAGGTATGTAAATCGCGCTTGTTACGGCGCTCTCTTTGCTTTCCTTTCCGCTCAAGCCGGTCTAGCTTCTCAAGTATCTGATGGAGCAATTGTTTGTTGTAGGTGCTTGTGATGTGGAAGGAGTAGGATATCTTCTGCTGGTTCTGTGCTTGGTTGACAGTGGCTGCTGGAGGTCTGATATACTTTCCTTTAGGGACGTATTGATCATCTCGTGGAATTATGGCTTGGTGTCCCCAGCTCTGTAGAGACTCTGGCTGCTGATACTAGATCTGAAACCAAGGCGGGGAAAGGTAAGTTGCCCGCAATTTGTATGTGTCCCATAGCATGGATGTGTCTGGTAAGTTTGAGGCTGGTCTGTAAGGATACACCAGAGTAAACAGCCATGTCTGCATGAAGGAGGATATGAGTGCTCGAAAAGATGTAATGGGACATAATCTGTGCCCATACTCGAGCCTCCAAGGTGAATACTGAAGCCAATATGTCCTTAGGTCAGACGATGGTATCCATAGATCCATCTGCTGCAGGTTGTGCTATAACTCTGAGAACGGCATCCCAGTCAAATTGGTATGTCTGGCGCTTGATGAGGCTTCTTGGAATGCGTCCAATCCTTCTGGAGCAGGGAAAGATCTAAAGCTCGCTGAATAGCCTCTTCTGTTATGGGACTTGCTTCTGATGGACATAGACAGATTGCATGGTTGGCATGTGAAAATTGGAGTAGAATTCAACTACCCATGATAGATTAACCTGCCGTGGCTGTCTCTGTAGGAATCCCCATTGTCTTTGCTCAATGCGGGGCTCAATAAATTCAGCAATGTTGGTCGGGAGGATAAGAAGGTACTCATTGTTATAACAGGATGGGGAACATCTGCTCACAGTAGCGGTTAGTGAACCGTGCAGTGTCCTTTGATGGAAGGCTTTCTCTTTTTCATCGACCTTGATTATCTTCTTGATTCGTTTATTGAGGGTTTCACCGTTGTTGAAGATAGCGCTGCCATTAGTGATCTTTTTTTTCTTTCCTTGCTGGTGGTTTGGGAGTAGCTTTCTCTTTACCTTTCTTGGTGGCCATCCTGAAAAGGGAAAAATAAGTAATTTAAACTAAGGGTTAGAGCAAGGAAGAGGACATGATGCGTGATAATCAATGCATGGTAAAGAGGGATGTCGTTAACACATGGTCGGACTACATGTGAAAGTTCATCAATGGAACATAGCAAGTGCAGGTGATGACAATTAAATGCAAGATGTTTATGGCATGCTGGCAAAGGCATGAGTAGCATAGATCAAGCATTAAATATCCAAGTTAGATTATCAACTCTTTCAAACTAACAACCTGTTTGTATTGACAATTATATTTAATCAATAAAATATAAAAGGTTTTGTGAAAAAAAAAGGCATTTAGAGTAGTAGAAGACATAAAAGTAATGCATGATGCCATGCGGGCTTTTTCACAAACACATAGCATGCATGGTGGATATGTTATTGAAATATTAAAGTGACATGCAAGCAACCCTTTAAGAAGTAATATTAATTGTCAAACAATTTCACAATAATTCAAAGCAAAATGTAAAAGAAAAAATCACCCACATAAATTTCTAACACCAATTAAAGGAATAAAAGAAAGAAAAGAAAGAAAAGGAAAGTATAGATATGAAGTAAAGGAAAAGAAAAGAAAACATAAATAAAAATAATAAAAATAATAAAATATAATAAAAATAAAATAGGAAGAAGAAAGAAAAGAACTTTGATAATGGATGTGAAAAGAAGGGCGAAAAGGTAAAAAGTAGAAAAAATAAAGAAGGAAGAAGGAGAAGAAAGAAATAAGAAGGAAAGAAAATTAGATTTGGGAGAAAAGATAAGATATCAGGCGCTGATCTGGATAAGTGTGGTCGCATGTGACGGACGCGTGGGTCACGCGGTCGCATGGAGTGTAGAAGTCAGGTGACGCGGACGCGTGGGTCACCGGTCGCGTGGCCTGATTTGTGCTATTGGCGCGAGTGCAGCCTCGGTCGCACAACTCTCTGTTTTGAATGCATTTTGCAAAAATCTGGGTGACGCGTGCGCATAGGTGACGCGGTCGCGTGAATGGCCATATTTTGAAAAATGACGCGGACACGTGGAGCACACATTCGCATGATAGGGCTTGTGCTTCTAGCATCATTCCAGCCCATCTCCATCATAACTCTCTGCCATACACCTCTTTACGTCGATTTTGCAGGGCCACGCATTCGCGTGGGTGACGCGGTCGCGTGGGAGGTTCTTTTTCAGAATGACACAGACGCGTCATTGACGCGGTCGCGTGGGCATGCTTGTGCCTAAGGCACGCCTCCAGCCATGCTCTCGCATGACTTTCTGCTTCTTTTCTTCTCGTGTCCAAGGCACCAATGACACGGACGCGTCAGCGACGCTTGCGCGTCGCGTGCCTCTCTTTTTTTTTATTATGCAGTATGCAAATGCAAATGCAGGCTATATGCAGCTATATGCAGAGATTATAGGCATAACATATAAAGATAAGACTGAAACTGAACGATCATACCATGGTGGGTTGTCTCCCACCTAGCACTTTGCTTTTACGTCCTTAAGTTGGACGTTCTTCAGACTCATTCTACTTCTGTTGGTGGGTCTTCTAAGAGGAAAACCTCTAGTTCTTTGTGATCCTTAATATTTTCTCCATGAAAAAGCTTTAGGCGATGTCCGTTGACCTTTAGGAATTTGGAGCTAGAAGGATGACGCAGGTGAAAAACTCTGTATGGCTCTGCCTTTTCTACTCTATAGGGACCTTCCCATCTTGATCTCAGTTTACCTGGCATGAGCCTCAGCCTAGAGTTATATAGAAGAACTGACTCTCCTGGTCTGAATTCTCTCCTTTTTATGTTCTTGTCATGGACAGCCTTCATCTTCTCTTTGTATCGCCTGGAATTGTCATATGCTTCTAGGCGAAGATTCTCCAATTCTGCTAGTTGCAGCTTCCTTTCAACACCAGCTTCTTCAAAATTCATATTGCACTCCCTTACAGCCCAGAGAGCTTTGTTTTTCACATCTACTGGAAGGTGGCAAGCCTTTCCGTATACTAAGCGGAAGGAGCTCATCCCAATGGGTGTCTTGTACGTTATTCTATATGCCAAGAGTGCATCTTGTAGCCTGGCACTCCAGTCTTTTCTATGAGGTTTTACTATCTTCTACAGAATGCGTTTAATCTCTCTCTTAGACACTTCTGCTTGTCCGTTGGTTTGGGGATGATAAGTTGTTGCTACTTTATGAATAATCCCATGCTTTTTTAGTAATCCTGTCAATCTTCTGTTACAAAAGTGAGTACCTTGATCACTCACGATTGCTCGTGGTGACCCAAAGCGATAAACAATATGGTTTCTAACAAAGGAAACAATAGTGTTAGCATCATCAGTATGGGTAGGAATTGCTTCCACCCATTTAGAAACATAATCTACAACTAACAGTATATAAAGGTAACTATTAGAGTTTGGAAATGGACCCATGAAGTCAATGCCCCAAACATAAAAAATTTCACAGAAAAGCATAATCTGTTGAGGTATCTCATCCCTCTTGGATATATTACCAAACCTTTGGCATGGGGAACAAGATTTACATAATTCAGCAGCATCTCTAAAAAGAGTAGGCCACCAGAATCCACAGTCTAAGATTTTTCTAGCTGTTCTTTAAGGGCCAAAATGTCCTCCACTCTCAGAAGAGTGGCAAGCCTCTAAAATGGACTGGAATTCTGATTGTGGTACACATCTTCTAATTATCTGGTCAGCACCACACCTCCACAAATATGGATCATCCCATATATAATACTTAGATTCGCTTTTCAGCTTGTCTCTTTGATGCTTAGTAAAATTTGGAGGGAAAGTGTGGCTAACTAGATAATTAGCTACAGGTGCATAACAAGGAACTACTTCAGATACTACATGCAAACTATCAAATGGGAAAGTATCATTGATAGGGGTGGAGTCATGCTTAATGTGCTCAAGGCGACTCAAGTGGTCTGCCACTAAATTCTGGTTACCACTCCTATCCTTAATTTCTAAATCAAATTCTTGCAACAACAGTATCCAACGTATTAGCCTTGGTTTGGACTCTTTTTTAGCTAATAAATATTTTAGAGCTGCATGGTCTGAGTATACTACTACCTTAGTACCAAGTAAATAGGCTCGAAATTTATCCAGAGCAAAAAAAATAGCAAGAAGCTCTTTTTCAATAGTAGTGTAATTAGACTGAGCAGCATCTAAAGTCTTAGATGCATAAGCAATCACAAAAGAGTCTTTACCTTCGCGCTAAGCCAGCGTCGCTCCTACTGCATGGTTGGAGGCATCACACATAATTTCAAATGGCTGGCTCCAGTCTGGTCTTCTCACAATCGGGGCTTGAGTTAGGGCGATCTTTAGCTTATCAAATGCTTGCATGCAATTCTCACTGAACTCGAACTCAATATCTTTCTGTAGCAATCTGGATAAAGGCAATGCTACCTTACTGAAGTCCTTAATGAATCTCCTGTAAAAACCTGTGTGGCCAAGGAACGAACGGAATTTCCTCACGGAAGAGGGGTAAGGTAAACTAGAAATGACATCTACCTTTGCTGGATCTACAGAAATACCAGTATTAGACACAACATGTCCTAGTACAATTCCTTGTTTTACCATAAAGTGACATTTTTCAAAATTCAATACAAGGTTTGTACTAACACATTTGTCTAATACTCTAGATAAACTATCCAAGCAAAGGCTAAATGAATCACCATATACGCTAAAATCATCCGTAAAAACTTCCATACAATTCTCAATAAGATCTGAAAAGATGCTCATCATGCATCTTTGGAAAGTAGTAGGTGCATTACATAAGCCAAAAAGCATTCTTTTATAAGCATATTCCAAAGGGACATGTAAAAGTGGTCTTCTCCTGATCCTCAGGAGCTATGTGAATTTGAAAGTAGCCTGTATAGCCATCTAAAAAGCAATAATGGGATTTACCTGACAGGCGATCAAGCATCTGATCAATAAATGGTAAGGGGTAGTGATCCTTGCGAGTGGCTTGGTTGAGACGCTTATAGTCAATACAAACCCTCCATGAATTCTGCACTCTAGTTGTCAGGAGCTCTCCATGCTCATTCTTTATTGTTGTGACTCCAGACTTCTTGGGCACCACTTGTACTAGACTGACCCATTCATTGTCTGAGATGGGGTAAATGATATCTGCTTCAAGTAGCCTGGTCACTTCTTTCTTGACAACTTCTAAGATGGTGGGATTCAATATTCTTTGAGGCTGACGGACAGGTTTCGATTCCTCTTCTAAATATATTCTGTGCTCACAAACTTGAGGACTGATGCCTACTATATCCGCTAGGCTCCATCCAATTGCTTTCTTATGTTTTATCAGCACACTGAGCAGTTGTCTTCTTGTTGAGAAGTGAGTTCCCTTGCAATGATAACTGGGAACTTCTGATTATCCTCAAGGTAAGCATACTTGAGGTATGGAGGAAGGGGCTTTAATTCTGATTTAGGCTCTTGGCTAGGCTCTGGATCATCCGGGGCTAGTGATAATGGCAAAGTGTCCACATTGTGTTCAGAGGGTGTCCCCACACTTGGACCTTGCTCCATGTGCTTCTCTTCTATTTCTTCTTGGTGAAATTCAGCTACAGTTTCGTCAATGATGTCACACTGGAAGATAGAGTGATCTTCCGGAGGGTGCTTCATAGCTTCATTTAAATTGAAACTCACTGCTCTGCCATCTATTTTAAAGGAGTAAGTTTCTGAGAATGCATCCAGCTTGAACTTTGAAGTCTTCAGGAATGGTCTTCCAAGCAGGATTGATGATGGTCTGCCTGAGTCATTAGGGGGAATTTTCAGGATATAGAAGTCAATAGGAAATATGAGCCCCTTAATGCTCACTAATACATCTTCAGCAATTGCAACTACTGTAATAATACTTTTATCTGCTAACACAAAATGAGCTGCCGACCTTTTTAAGGGAGGGAGCCTCAAAGTATCATATATAGACAATGGAATAATACTAACACACGCTCCTAAGTCACACATGCAATCATAAAATATTACACCTCCAATGGTACAGTTAACCATGCATGGACCTGGATCACTACATTTTTCAGGTATACCTCCCATTAAAGTAGATATAGAACTACCTAAAGGAATAGTTTCTAATTCATTAATTTTATCCTTATGAATGCATAAATCTTTTAGAAACTTTGTGTATTTAGGTACCTGTTGAATGACATCAAAAAGGGGAACAGTTACCTCTACCTTTTTGAATATTTCTACCATTTTGGGATCAAGTTCCATCTGCTTTCTGGATTTCTTTGCAAGGTGTGGAAATGGGATAAGGATGGCACCACTTGCAACCTCTGTATCCTTTGGTGGTTCATTCCCTTGCTGAGCTACTTCTTCTTCAACCTTGTTTTGTACTTTATCTTCCTCTTTAGCATCTTCCATTTCAGCATCTTCTACTTCTATTCCATCCTCAGCCGGGGCGTGTACTATTGGGCTTGGCTCCTCCTGATTCCTCTCTAGCAATGTGGTTCCGAATCTCAAAGTAATGGCATTGATGCCACCCTTGGTATTAGGTAAGGGTTGAGAAGGAATTTCACTAGAGCTTAAAGGTTAGTTAGTGGAATTAGGTAATGAATCTATCCTGGAGGCGAGAGCTTGTAAAGTGGCATTCAGACCATTTAAAGTAGAGTTTAGCTGCGTCTACATGTCTTGTTGTCCTTGTGCAAGAGAAAGAAGCATCTCGTCATTTGATGAGGAATTAGGATAGGTGATCTGAGGAACTTGTTGTTGGTTATGCTGGAATCCTTGAGATTGTCTTAGGTGAGGTGCTCTGTAAGGCTGGTTTTAATTCTGCTATCTGTTGTTGTTATTCCACCTCTGGTTTCCATTGTTATCTCTGCCTCCTCTGTTATAGTTGTCCCTCCAGCCATGGTTGAAATTTTCCCTCCAACCTTGGTTGGAGTTCTCTTGCCATCCTTGGTTATAGTTTCCACCTTGGTTGTAATTGCCGCCTTGTTGATTGTATCCTTGATTCGGGCGGTCATAGAAGTTATGAGTAGCTGCCATAGTGTTGTCTTCTTGTTGGAGCTGCGGACATTCATCAGTATAATGACTATAATCAGCACAGATTCCGCATACTCTTTATGGGACTAACTGTTGGCTCTGTTGTGGTGGGTGAGGCTGAGCTTGTTGTTGTTGGTTCAACTGTATTTGCTTCAGTAGGTTGGTCATTTCACATATACTCTGTGTAAGAGCAGTAGTCTCAATGCTAGAGGAAACCTCTGCAACAGCTTTTGAGTGGCTGTGCCTGTGCCTGTGATTCCTAGTGGACTCAGCTAAGTTGCTGATCAGTTGCCATGCTTCATCTGCGGTCTTGTACTTTTTCATAGAACTATTACTAGCACCATCTAGTGTAGTTTTATCCTGAGACTTCATGCCTTATGTGAAGTAGCTGATCAACACCATTCTATCAATCATGTGATGGGGGCATGAGTCTAGAAGATTCTTAAAGCGCTCCCAGTACTCATAAAGAGTCTCTGATTCTCCTTGAACAATGCAGGAGATCTCTTTCCTCAGTCTATCTGTGACTTCAGCTGGAAAGTATTTTTCCAAAAATTCTCTCCTGAGGGTATCCCAGTTGGTAACAGTCGCTTCATGTTGGGAGTAGTACCACTCCCTCGCCTTTCCATCAAGAGAAAATGGGAAGGCAGTTAACAAAATAGAAGTTTTATCTGGACCATTACACCTAACAGTAGAACAGGCTGTCTGAAAATCCCTTAGGTGCTTGATAAGCTCCTGAGTAGGTAAGCCATGAAACTTGGGCATCAAGTTGATTAGTACAGTTTTTAGTTCAAAATCTGTAGCCAGAGTTGGATGATGCACTTGATACGACTGCAGTGTAAAATCTAGGGCTCCAGCTTCCTGGAGAGTAATCCTCCTAGGTTCTACCATTCTATCTGCACGAGAATCAACTGAATCAGTAGTAAAGGAGCTTGTTCACTCTCAGATGGCGATTCAGATTCGCCCTCAGATGAGATTGGTGAATATCTGATAACAATCACTTTACCACCCTCAGAGGCTATCCTGCGCCAAGCACGCCTAATACGTGAAAGAGTTCTTTCAATTTCAGGATCAAATGCAGCTAAGCTCGGATCAGGCAGTGAACGCATCATTCAATGAAAGAAACATATAGCTCATGGTAATAAAATAAAAGTAAAATATGCAAATAAAATAAAAATATGTACACGAATTAATAATCTAGCACACTATTGCAACTCCCCGACAGCGGTGCCAAAAACTGACGGTGAGGCAGAGGTCGGATAATTAAGAAATCAATATAGAGAATGCGTTGAGAGTATAGTTCTTAACCAGCTAAGATCTGCCTTGTCAATTTAGAAAAGTTGTCATGAAATTTAGAAATAAAAATACTGGGAGTATGAGTCCCAGGTCGTCTCCCAACGAGTTGCAGGAAAGGGTGCTAACTTATTAATTAGGAATTTTCAAGAGAGTTTAGGTTTGGGTAATGAGAAATTAAATAATTATAAATTAAAGCAATAAAACTAAGAATTATTATTAATATAAAAAGCCTTGACTGGGGGAATGATTAATTGGAAGTCATATCCTTGTTAGCGTCTCTTAAGTGTAGTATCAAAAAGGTTGTTGTTTTCACTTAGTTAACCCTTACTAAATAAAGGAAAGTCAAGTGATTGATCTAATCCTTATTCGCAAATCCTAGTCCTCTCCCTTGGGAAGGTCTAGCGTTAGTAAATACAGAACTAGCCAACAACTTCCAAATTAACCAACACTTAAGCCTTCCAACTCAAGTGTCTCCTCTTAATCAACCCCCATGTCAAGTTTGGGAAATCTACTCCATTGACATAAATATAATACTCAGAAAAATATAAGAAGAAGACATGATAAATTAAATAAAATAAAACTTCGAAATTTATTGAAAGTAAAAGTAATCCTCTTCACTAACGATTCATGAAAATAATCCAATTACTACCTTAAGCAAGAATTAAGAATATGTTATAAATAAATAAAAGAGTAAGTAAAGAAACAAACTAGAATAATATCTTCAACGGAGGTAATGACTCTTCAATATCTGAAAGCAAAAGCAATGAATGTAAAGTGAACCTAGAGGGAAAGTAATCCTCTCTAAATTCAGATCTAAAAACCTAAAAACTATCCTAATGTATCTAAAACTATATGTCTATTATGTCTAAGATGTGTGTGTTGAGTTTCTGCATGTTCTCTGGCTTTATTCTGTGTTTTTGGGCCAAAAACTGGGTCAAAATGCAGCCCGAAATCGTCCCCATCATTTTCTGTTAATTCTGCAGATTGTGCAGGTCACGCGTACGCGTCATCCACGCGTTCGCGTCATTCGTGCAGATTCCAATCCGCGCGTACGCGTCAGACACGCGCACGCGTCGCTGCAATTTTTCCATTCCGCGCGGTCGCGTGAGCCATGCCCGCGCGTCAGTGTTCGCTGGTCATCTCCTTAGTTTCTTGTGTTCCTTCCATTTTTGCAAGTTTCCTCTCTATTCTCTAAGCCATTCCTGCCCTATGAAGCCTGAAACACTTAACACAGATCACGGCATCGAATGGTATAAAGGAGAATTAAAATATACTAATTAAAGATCTCTAGGAAGCAAGTTTTCAACCATAAAATAATATTAGGAAGGAATTATGAAATCGTGCAATTAGTATGAATAAGTGGGTGAAGACTTGATGAAACCATTCAATTAAACACAATGTAAACCATGAAATAGTGGTTTATCAATCGACTCCAGATACACCACCACATCGACTTGCGTCCATCACGGCCATATATGACCTAGTATCTTCAGTGGGCCCACATAGAGTTGTTTGGTTAGGGTGACCAACACTTGGTCGGTGGGGGGTTGTGCCAGATGACCTGCCATTTCACCACCCAAATGCTCCATAGCTACATCAACTAGAGGATGGTGACCTTCTGTAACACCTTACCACACAAATTCTTATACTTAAGTCATAAAACTGAGGTGTCAAGGTATTACGACCTCTAAACGTAAAATAAAATATTATATATACTATAGTTAAAAGGAGGTTTATCTAGGAGCCTTGAAGAAAGTTATTGAACGAAAAACAAGCAGAACAGTGCAACACTCACAATCGGATAAGAGTATAAAGATAGATACGATTGAGCGGAAAAGATTACATATATATATATATATATATAAGATCAGAGTTCCAAAAATGCAATTAACAAGCTCTAGGATCGGCCTTCGAAGAAAAGACCGACCAGAGTATACTTATACATATATATATACACCCCAAAAGTAACCCAAAACAGAAAACTGACAACCTATTTCTCTGAGTCGACTTCTAAGAGGGACAAACATAAAATACAGGGTGGAGACTCTATATACATATATAAACATAAATAAAATACAACCCTAAGTCCCAAGAGTTCTTCACTTCCACAGAGTCTCCAGAATATGTAGTGTAGTGCTTCTCAACCTGCATCTGAAAAATAACAACACGTATGGAATGAGAATCGGAGGTTCTCAGTATGGTAGTGGTGCCCACATACATAATATATATGGTCCTAGGAATGCCAGAGGCAATTCTAGAATGCCGACACTCAGATTATAATACTTAAAGGACTAAAACAGAAACCATGAATCAGGGTGGTTCTCCAAGGCTTTCTAAAGTTAACTAATTCCTTAAACCTAACTTAAACTTAACTAGAACCCTAAATCTCTTTGCCTTTCCTCTGTTCCTCCATCTTCGGTGAGATTACACAGACAAACAAACAGACAATGGCAAACACAAGTAGATTACAGATACATCAGGTAGCAAATATAGCAAGTAAGCATAGATATTCAAATAGGCAAACCCAAGAAAATACAAACCCAAACAAGTCACTCAAATGCATATGATGCCTGCATGTCCTATGGCTGATGAGTCTCATCTGTCGATTATCAAGCCAACCCGACACATCCGGTTGCTAACCCGGACATATATCTCTAGGTTGCGCATCTCTAAGAGGATCATAAATGAAGGAGTGTGCCTTTCCACATCGAAGGAGCGTGCCTTTCCACCTTTTCCTAGAGGATAAATGAAGGAGAGTGTCATTCCACATCGAAGGAGCATGCCTTTCCACCTTGCAACCAGAGAAGAATGTGGGGGAAACAATACAAAGGAGAGTGCCTTTTCCACCTTCTATCCTCAACTTGCCATTCGAATACATTTTCAAGTTAACGCGCAAGCGGGTTCACACCCAAACATTGCCATCTCGACCATTCCGACCATACCCAGTCATTGCCAGTCTCAATATTCACCCCTCAATTCAATCACACCTTCGCACTTTTCATTCTTAATTCCTCATTTTCCAAGCTTATTTCATCCCCAAGTTATCATCCGTTTCCTAGCTTCATCTTATTACTAGGCTTACTACCATAATCTAGGGTTAAAAGAATGAAAATAGAGATTTACAGGTTGAAACTTGAACTCTAAAACACAAATATTCATTTTTTCTAAAACAGGGGCCACGCGTACGCGTGGTACGCATGGGCGTGCACTTTGGCCCTTTTTAGCGTACGCAGCCCCCATCATGCGTATGCGCGCACGCCAAACAGAAATGAATGGCCGCGTGTGATGATGTTCACGTACGCAAAACCCTCAGGTCACCTGTATGCGTAGGCGTACATTTTGGACCATTTTGCGTACGCATAGCCTTGTCAGCATATGCATGTACCCGGGGCAGAAGCGACCCTTTGCGAATGAAGGGTATGAAAATCTGCAGAATTTTAGTTTCGAACCCCAAACTTCCGACGCGGATAACTTTTTCGTTTTAAAATATTTTTCATCCTTCTTCCAATGGTGTAAACTTCACGGACCCAATTTTCATCTGAAAGAAGTTTGAAACAATTTGGGCGTCCGAAAGCCGAGTTATGGCTCGCCGAAGTTCAACTAAAAACCAATTCTTTTCACAAAAACCTTCAATCTCTATTTTCATTAAGTCACCATTCAAAATCAACTTACAATACTCAAATTCAACACCAACACATACAATATCACAGCAACATCACTCCACATCCTTCCACCACCCAGCAAACTTTAATTTTAAATGATTTTAGTACATGAGCTTCACAATTATCTATACAAATTCATTACTACCAACTTGTCAATCATCATCAAAGCATTATTTAACATTCTATTTCCATACCCAATATCAAACAACAACCAACTCCCAACCTAGTTCACAATTATCATTAAGGCGCTATGCAATTTAACATACACATGCATTCATTCTTATCCTATGGTCATCTATCCTAAGTTTTCACAAGACATTATATATTAAATATGAAAAACCTAAACCATACCTTGGCCTTTCCTCGTAACACCCAGAACGTTACAATTAGCACCGTTCTGCAAAAACCCAAGCTTTCAAGGTCACAACAAACGAATCTCCAATTCCCTAAAAATCAACATCTAGTCTCTAACACCACCAATGTGCCCCAAAGCAACCCACAACTCAATCTAATACAAATAATCATAACTAAATCAACATAAACTTCACTTAAACACATATTTCACAAGGGTTTGGGAGTCCTCACCTTACCAATGGAGATTTGGGTTAATACCCAGCAAGTCTATAAAGCTAATTTGATCTTAAACACCAAAATCACATAATCTCTCAAAAATCAAAACCTAAATTCGTGAGAAATGGGGAAACAGAAAACTGGGCACACAATATCAAATTCCTTACCAAATATTTGGGTGGATCTCATAGAGAATTTTAAGACAAACGCGTGGCTATTAACGGCTCGTCAATTAGAGTTATGGATTGAAAGTTATGGAGGATTGAAGAATGAAATTGAAATTGGAACCCCAATTCTCACCTCTCTTCCATTTCAGTGTGTTTATGATGAATGGGAAAGGAAGGAGGCTGAGTTGGGTTATTTATGTGTTGGGCCATGGGTCCGTTTGGGTCCGGTCTAATCGGTTTGGCCCGACAGCCCAATTTCGGGTCAAATTCTTTAAAATTAGTGTCAAAATTCTTATTTTAATTAGCTCTACATCATTAAATCATAAAATTCTATTTTCTAATTTATTTGATTAATAATTAATTTATTAACTAATTATTCACTAATTACTCGGGGTTTACACTTTCCAGAGGTGCGGCCTCATGCTGGGGGAGGGAGAGGTGGTGGACGGGGGGAAAGGTAGAGGTAGAAGGAGATGCGGTGGATGGAGAGGTAGGAAGGGGGATCCGAAGATTGCCCGCAACAGAGATTCCGTCAGCCCGCCATCGCATGTGGCAGAGGATGTTGGATACACGGTTGGAGATTGATGAATCCATATTTTACAATATATTTTGGTTTGATTTGAGTGAATTTCATCACATAAACCCACATTTATTCACCTAAATAGCATGCTTATGAGATTTCTTCCTAAATTGTGCTTAAAAGTGAAAACATGCTCTCTTGTGCTTAATTTTAATCAATTCTATTCACTTTAATCCCATTTGGTGCCTTGATGTATTTGTTAAGTGATTTCAGGTTTTCAAGGCAAGCATGGGTTGGATAAGTGAGGAGAAGAGCATGCAAAAAGGGAAGAAACCATGAAGAAATGAGATTTGGAAAGTTGCCAGCCCTGACCTCTCGGTACTAAATTGATCATAACTTGAGCTACAGAGGTCCAAATGAGGCGGTTCTAGCGGCATTGGAAAGCTAACATCCGGGGCATCAATTTGATATATAAGTTGCTATAGTGGACATAAGTCTACCTATGCGGACGCACATAACTTGTGTGTACGCACAGGTCAGAAAACAGCAAGTGTGCGGACGCACACATCTGTGCGTCCGCACAGGTCGCTGCACGTGAGCTCATTAATGCAAATCGCTGGGGGCAAATTCTGGGCCTCCAAAACCCAATCCAACTTATTTTCTGAAGCTATTTAAGGCCAAAGTGAAGAGGAATGAGGGGGGGGGGCAATTAGCTTTAGCTTTTGTTATGTTTTCTCTTAGTTTCTAGAGAGAGAAGCTCCCCCCTCTCTCTAGAATTAGGGTTTCTTAGTTTATTTTCTTGTAATTTCTATGTTTAATTATTGTTTCTATTTACTTTTCCTTGTCATTTATTGTTATTGCTTCTTTATTCTTCTTCATTTCTCTTGTTATTTCCTTTATTTTGTCATTTTTATGCTTATGGATACTCTTTGTTATTTTAATTCCAATTAATGCAAATTTATGTTTTCATGTCATTTATTACTTTCTTTAGTTGTTATCTATACTTTTCTTGCTTTTGGTAGTTAGACTTTATTTTTAATGTATTTTAATATTATTTTATTCTCATGCACACCAAGTGTTTGACAAAATGCTTGGCTTAGTTTCTACTTAGTTTTTCTTCACTCTTGGCTTGAAATTGTTGACTTTGGTGATCCTTGAGTCATTGATGTCAATTCTTGTTTGATACATTAGAGTAGTTAGTTGATTTGGTCTCCATTCACTCTATGTGACCCCTAGTGTTGACATAGGACTTATGGATTGAAATTAACTATGCCTATTTGACTTATCTTTGATGTAAGGTTGACTAAGTAGGATTAACTCTTCATAATCATCATATGTTTATTGTCAATGTCTAGGATAGGTAACCTTAGCTCTTAATTGCTTGCCAAGATGTTTCTTGCATTTTAAGTTTCCTTTACTTACATTTAAATTGCTTTGACTTTTATTGCGTTGACTTTTATTTGCTTTGATGTTTAATTTCTTGCATGTTTAATTTTCATAATCTTGGTTGAGAAATTGGATGTTTGGGTGGAATGGAGTTGTGGATGTCCATTCCGCATTGTGTGAGAATGGTTAATTGATTTGGTTTCCATTGACGCTAGTCTTTCACTAAGTAATTAGTAAGTTGACTAGGACTTATGGATTGAGATCAATTACACATTTTGACTAATTCTCAAGGAGGATTGACTAGTTTGTATTGCTTCCACACAATTGCCATGTTTGTGGTCCACAACTAGGATAGGAAGCCTAAATTACTCAATTCTTGCCAAGAGTTGCCATTTACATTCCTTGTATGTTCAATTTACTTTCTTGCTATTTACGCTTATTGCTCTCTTGCTTGCTTTCAATCCCCATTTCCCCATAGCCAATAATTGTGTACTTCATTGCAACTCATAGGGAAGACGACCCGAGATTTAATTACTCTCGGTTACTTTGTTTTGAATTTATTATTTGATAGTGAGAACTCATTGTTGGTTTGGACTATGCTACCGACGACTTGATGCTTGTTTTTATTGATTCCAAACTGACATAAATTCTCGTTGTCAAATTTGGCGCCGTTGCCGGGGAGTTGCAATGGTGTTGTTGTTGGCTATTGTATATATGTGAATATTGTAAATAGCTTGCTTTTTGGTTGTCTTTGTTGATGGTTAGTATTGGGATCTTAGAGGACATTGGACATTCAAGCAATTGGTGGGGAAGTCAAGCACAAGCCACCATAGCAAAGGGCTATCCCAATTGTCTAACTTAAAGACATTAAATAAAAGTGTTTGATAACATTGTTCCTTCTCTTCTCTTTTTGTATATATTTTGACTTATTTGCTTTTTGTTATGTTTGGGTAGCTTAGGATTAGTTTAATTTTGAGATTTGTATGTTAATTTTGGTTTGGATCATGAATTTATGGGTTCTTGCATGTTTTGGTGTTTAGTTTTGATTGAACTAAGGCTTGGTACCTTAGAATTTTGAAGAAATATTTTTGCAAAACAGGGCATTTGTGCGTACGCACGTACCTGTGCGTGTGCACAGAACTTCTATTTTCTGCGACCTGTGCGTGCGCACTGACCTGTGCGCACGCACATGTATCATTTTGCCCTCTGCTCACAGTGCCAGCATGCCTTGTGCACGCGCATTCCCCTATTTTCTGCGACCTGTGTGTGCACACGTACCTGTGCGCACGCACACATGCTCTTTCTCGCACTCTTTGTGCGGACGCACAGACGTGTGCGTCCGCACGCCAACTTGCAACCACTCTGGTGAGAGCGTTGGCACAGCCTGTGCGTGTGAACCCATGCCCCTTATGCTCTTGTGCGCGCGCACGGACCTGTGTGCGCGCGCACACATGATCCCTCCAAAAAAAAAAGAAAAAAAAGAAGAGTCTTTTGTGCATGCGCACAGGCTTTTGCGCACGCACAATCCTTATTTCCCCTTCTGTTCGCAGCGCTCGCACCATGCTGTGCGCTCGCACACCCTCCCTTATTTCACCTTGTATGCGTACGCACACATACACTCCTGTTTTCTCCCATTTTACTTCTTTTCTCCACCTTTCTCTACTTCTTCTTTTCTTCTCTCTTCCACTATTCTCTTCTCTTTCCTTTTCCCTCTTTTCTATTTACTCTAGTTGCTTTCCATTGCATTTTATTTTTATTCTAGTTATTATATTTGTTTTAGTTTAATTTTTTTCGATTAAATAAATTGCAAGTGTTGATTGATTATTGGGTTGCTTCTTGCTTAAGTTTTGGTTTAATTGTTGATGAATATGGGCACTATGTCTCAAGTCTCTGTTTGATTGCCTAATTGAATTGTGAGTTTGATTCATATGTTGTCATGACCATATGCATTAGACTTTATCCTTGTTTGGCATATTGAATTGTGCACTTTTACTTTAGTGAATTGAGTTGAGCTACTTAGTCATCATGGTTCTTAAGTGAATATAATCACATAACAAGGTATTTGTTCCTTGTTAATGCTTTGCATTTTTTTAGTTGACTTGACTTGATCCTTATCAAGACTTGTCACTTTTTGTAACAAGTACCTTATACATGTGATTATATCCTTATTCCTAAGGGTGAATAAGTAGTTGCTTTTCATCATTGAATTGGTTATGGTTGATTGTGCTAATTTTTATTCACTTTGCGCTTCCACTTGCACAATTTCAATAACCAATGTCTTATATACTCAATTCACTTTAGTTGTAGTTACCTAGGTTGTTTGTGCCTTAAATTTTGCTTATTTATTACTTGCAACTTAGGACTACTTAATTGAGGAACATGTTATTTCCTTTGCTTTTGTGGTTATTGTTTGACCTGATCAATGTGTTGTGCTCTAAATTGTACGCACATTTAGAATACACGCATTGCATTTTATCATACCACATATCTTACTTTTCCTCAATTGTTGTTTATTTGTATACAAAGCAACCCGGAGCCCCCGGAGCCCACCCGCTGAAGGTGGAGCCTCAAAGCCCTTCATCCCTCGGATTGTGTGCATGCACGGAGGACCGTGCATTATTTAAGTGTGGGGGAGGATCGCTAACTTCAAGGGGGTAAAATTTCTTTCCTTAGACACTTTGCAATACTCTTTTTGTTCTTTTTCTTCAATTTTTGCAATTTTTGTTCTTATTTGCACTTTTTTTGGTTTATTTGTATATATCTCTTTAATGCTTATAGTTATATGATAGTAAATACTTGTATATATCTCTTTAATGCTTGAGCTAATCAAAGATCCAATCTAATAGCCCACTTAACCATATCAATCCTACCCTTACCTAAGCCCCATTACAACCCACAAAAGTCCTCATGATATTTGCGTTCATTCTTCAAATATTAGTTGATTGTTAGACGACTTGCAAATCTTTGAGAAACATGATTAAAGGAGGAATCGAGTGATTAACCCTAAACACTTTTGAGTGATTAGAGTGTAAACACATCCGGTGAAGGTTTCAATTGCTCAATTCTATGTTTCCATTGCTTATTTTGTATCTTCTTGCAAGTTGTTGAACTTAATTTTGAAAATTTCAAATCAAATCTTTGGACATTGATTATATTGCTATATTTTCTTGTCTTGGCCCTAAAGTTCTACTATGTATTGATTGAGATTCTTTTGTTTGTTTTTGCCAAACTCAATAGGAATCATAGTGTAGATATATAGATAGCATTTAGTATAGTTACATGCATGTAAGTAGTTGCATTAATAATTACCCCTTCATTCATCTCCTATGGTTGGTTTAGCATGAGAACATGCTTGGTTTAAGTGCGAGAGAATTGATGAATCCATATTTTACGATATATTTTGGTTTGATTTGAGTGGATTCCATCACATAAACCCACATTTATTCACCTAAATAGCATGCTTATGAGATTTCTTCCTAAATTGTGCTTAAAAGTGAAAACATGCTCTCTAGTGCTTAATTTTAATCAATTCTATTCACTTTAATCCCATTTGGTGCCTTGATGTATTTGTTAAGGGATTTTAGGTTTCCAAGGCAAGCATGGGTTGGATAAGTGAGGAGAAGAGCATGCAAAAAGAGAAGAAACCATGAAGAAATGAGATTTGGAAAGCTGCCAGCCCTGACCTCTCGGTACTAAATTGATTATAACTTGAGCTATAGAGGTCCAAATGAGGCGGTTCTAGCGGCATCGGAAAGCTAACATTTGGGGCTTCGATTTATATATAATTCACTATAGTGGATATAAGTCTACCTATGCAGACGCACACAACTTGTGCGTATGCACAGGTCAGAAAACAGCAAGTGTGTGGATGCACACATCTATGCGTTCGCACAGGTCCTTGCACGTGAGCTCATTAATGCAAATCGCTGGGGGCGAATTCTGGGCCTCCAAAATCCAATCCAACTCATTTTCTGAAGCTATTTAAGGCCGAAGTGAAGAGGAATGAAGGGGGGCAATTAGCTTTAGCTTTTGTTATGTTTTCTCTTAGTTTCTAGAGAGAGAAGCTCCCCCCTCTCTCTAGAATTAGGGTTTCTTAGTTTATTTTCTTGTAATTTCTATGTTTAATTCTTCTTTCTATTTACTTTTTCTTGTCATTTATTATAATTTCTTCTTTATTCTTCTTCATTTCTCTTGTTATTACCTTTATTTTGTCATTTTTATGCTTATGGATACTCTTTGTTATTTTAATTTCAATTAATGCAAGTTTATGTTTTCATGTCATTTATTACTTTCTGTAGTTGTTATCTCTACTTTTCTTGCTTTTGGTAGTTAGACTTTGGTGCACGAAATTGCGATCATCAACAATGGCGCCAACTACTTGGAGCTCTCAAACGTGAATCACACTTTGTCACAATTCTGCACAACTAACCAGCAAGTGCACTGGGTCGTCCAAGTAATAAACCTTACGTGAGTAAGGGCCGATCCCACGGAGATTGTCGGCTTGAAGCAAGCTATGGTCACCTTGTAAATCTCAGTCAGGCGGATTCAAATGGTTATAGAGTTATAATAATTAAAAGACAAATAAAACGTAAAATAAAGATAGAGATACTTATGTAACTCATTGGTAAGAATTTCAGATAAGCGTATAGAGATGCTTTTGTTCCTCCTGAACCTCTGCTTTCCTGCTGTCTTCATCCAATCCTTCATACTCCTTTCCATGGCAAGCTTTATGTTGGGAATCACCGTTGTCAATGGCTACATCCCGTCCTCTGTGTGAAAATGGTCCAATGCGCTATCACTGCATGGCTAATCATCTGTCGGTTCTCGATCATACTGGAATAGGATTTACTATCCTTTTGTCGTCTATCACTACGCCTAGCACTCATGAGTTTGAAGCTCGTCACAGCCATCCCTTCCCAGATCCTACTCGGAATACCACAGACAAGGTTTAGACTTTCCGGATCTCGGGGAATGGTCGTCCATGGGTTCTAACTTATACCACGAAGATTCTAATATCTCAGACTCGGTCCCCTGTATTAGATATCTAAGAGATATTCATTCTATCTCATCTTCATGTAGGACGAAAGTGGTTGTCTGGCACGCGTTCATAGGTGAGAATGGTGATGAGCGTCACATAATCATCACATTCATCATGTTCTTGGGTGCGAATGAATATCTTAGAATAGGAATAAGCTTGAATTGAATAGAAAAAGAATAGTACTTTGCATTAATTCATGAGGAACAACAGAGTTCCACACCTTAATCTATGGAGTGTAAAAACTCTACCGTTGAAAATACATAAGAACAAGGTCCAGGCATGGCCGAGAGGCCAGCCCCCAAAACATGATCAAAGGATCAAAAGATAATCCAAAGATGTAAATACAATAGTAAAAAGTCCTATTTATATTAAACTAGTTACTAGGGTTTACAGAAATGAGTAATTTATGCAGAAATCCACTTTCAGGGCCCACTTGGTATGTGCTTGGGCTGAGCATTGAGCTTTACACGTGTAGAGGCTTCTCTTGGAGTTGAACGCCAGTTTGTAACCTGTTTCTGGCGTTTAACTCAACTTTGCAACCTGTTTCTAGCGTTTAGCTCCAGAATGTAGCATGAAACTGGCGTTGAATGCCAGTTTGCATCATCTAAACTCTGGCAACGTATGGACTATTATATATTGATGGAAATCCCTGGATGTCTACTTTCCAACACAATTGAGAGCGCGCTATTTGGAGTTCTGTAGCTCCAGAAAATCCACTTTGAGTGTAGGGAGGTCAGAATCCAACAGCATCTGCAGTCTTTCTTCAACCTCTGAATCTGATTTTTGCTCAAGTCCCTCAATTTTAGCCAGAAATTACCTGAAATCACAGAAAAATACACAAACTCATAGTAAAGTCCAGAAATGTGAATTTTATTTAAAAACTAATAAAAATATACTAAAAACTAACTAAATCATACTAAAAACTATGTAAAAACAATGCCAAAAAGCGTATAAATTATCCGCTCATCACAACACCAAACTTAAATTGTTGCTTGTCCCCAAGCAACTGAAAATCAAATAGGATAAAAAAAAGAGAATATACTATAAATTCCTAAATATCAATGAAACTTAGCTCCAATCAGATGAGCGGGACTTGTAGTTTTTTGCCTCTTGAATAGTTTTGGCATCTCACTTTATCCATTGAAGTTTAGAATGATTGGCATCTATAGGAACTCAGAGTTCAGGTAGTGTTATTAATTCTCCTAGTTCAGTATGTTGATTCTTGAACTCAGCTACTTTATAAGTCTTGGTCGTGGCCCTAAGCACTTTGTTTTCTAGTATTACCACCGGATACATAAATGTCACAGACACATAACTGGGTGAACCTTTTCAGATTGTGACTCAGCTTTGCTAAAGTCCCCAATTAGAGGTGTCCAGAGTTCTTAAGCACACTCTTTTTTTGCTTTGGACCTTGACTTTAACCGCTCAGTCTCAAGTTTTTACTTGACACCTTCATGCCACAAGCACATGGTTAGGGACAACTTGGTTTAGCCGCTTAGGCCAGGATTTTATTCCTTTAGGCCCTCCTATCCACTGATGCTCAAAGCCTTGGATCCTTTTTATTTACCCTTGCCTTTTGGTTTTAAGGGCTATTGGCTTTTTTTGCTCTCTTTTTCTTTTTTCTTTCTTTTTTTTCGCTATTTTTTTTCTACAAGCTTTTGTATTCACTGCTTTTTCTTGCATCAAGAATCATTTTTATGATTTTTCAGATTATCAAATAACATGTCTCCTTTTTCCTTATTCTTCAAGAGCCAACATATTTAACATTCATAAACAACAACTTCAAAAGACATATGCACTGTTCAAGAATTCATTCAGAAAACAAAAAGTATTGTCTCCACATCAAAATAATTAAACTAGTTTCAAGGATGAATTCGAAACCATGTACTTCTTGTTCTTTTGTTTTTAAAACAGTTTCCATTTAAGAGAGGTGATGGAGTCATAGGACATTCATAGCTTTAAGACATAGACACTTAAACACTAATGATCATATAGTAAAGACACAAACATAATTAAACATGAAGCATTGAAACCGAAAACAGAAAATAAATAGACAAGGAGATTAAGGAATGAGTCCACCTTAGTGAGGGTGGCGTCTTCCTCTTCTTGAAGAACCAATGGTGCTTTTGAGCTCCTCTATGTCTTTTTCTTGTCTTTGTTGCTCCTCCCTCATAGCTCTTTGATCTTCTCTAATTTCATGGAGGATGATGGAATGCTCTTGGTGCTCCATCCTTAGTTGTCCCATGTTGGAACTTAATTCTCCTAGGGAGGTGTTGATTTGCTCCCAATAATTTTGTGGAGGAAAGTGCATCCCTTCAGGCATCTCAGGGATTTCATAGTGAGGAATTTCCTCATGCTCTTGTTGAGGTCCATGATCTCTTGTTTGCTCCATTATTTTCTTAGTGATGGGCTTCTGAGATGGATCTTTCCATCTCCCATGACTCAGAGGTGGAAGCAATTGCCTTCCCTTTCCTCTTTCTTGAGATTTTTCTGGCCTTAGGTGCCATTAATGGTTATGGAAAAACAAAAAAGCAATGATTTTACCACACCAAACTTAAAAGGTTTGCTCGTCCCCGAGCAAAAGAAGAAAGAAAGTAGTAGAAGAAGAAAAAAATGGAGGAGATGGGGGAAGAAGATGTATTCGGCCAAGGAGAAGAAGAGAGGGTTGTGTTGTGTGAAAATGGAGAAGGAGTGAGGGGAGGTGTAGGGTTCGGCCATTAGAGTTGGGTTTGGGAAGGAAATTAGTTTGAATTTTGAAGGTAGGTGGGGTTTATGGGGAAGAGAGGATGGATGTGAGTGGTGAAGAGGTGATGGGAAAGAGTGATTGAGGTGATTGGTGAAGGGTATTTGGGGAAGAGAGTTATGAAAAGGTGTGAAGAGGAGAGAAGAAAATGTGGGGATTCTGTGGGGTCCACAGATCCTGTGGGATCCTGTGGGGTCCACAGATCAAGTGGAGTTAAGGACTTAACATCCCTACTCCAATTAGGCGTGTAAAACGCCCTTGTTAAGCAATCCTGGTGTTTAACGCCAGACTGCTGCCTGTTTCTAGCGTTAAACACCCAAATGTAGCTTGTTTCTAGCGTTTAACGCCAGGCAGATGCTTGTTTATGGGGTTAAACGCCAGCTTGGTGCCTGTTTCTGGCGTTAAACGCCAGACAGATGCTTGTTTCTGGCGTTAAACGCCAGACTGCTCTCCTCCAGGGTGTGCTATTCTTAATGCTGTTTTTCATTCTGTTTTTGATTTTTCAGTAGTTTTTGTGACTTCACATGATCATCAACCTAATAAAACACAAAATAACAAAAAGAAAATAAAATAGATATGATTAAATAACATTGGGTTGCCTCCCAACAAGCACTTCTTTAATGTCAATAGCTTGACAGTGAGCTCTCATGGAGCCTCACAGATAATCAGAGCAAGGTTGGAACCTCCCAACACCAAACTTAGGGTTTGAATATGGGGGTTCAACACCAAACTTAGAGTTTGGTTGTGGCCTCCCAACACCAAACTTAGAGTTTGACTGTGGGGGCTTTGGTTGACTCTGCAGTGAGAGAAGCTTTTCATGCTTCCTCTCCATGGTTACAGAAGGAGATCCTTGAGTCTTAAACACAAGGTTGTCCTCATTCAGTTGAAGGACTAACTCTCCTCTGTCCGCATCAATCACAGCTCTTGCTGTGGCTAGGAAGGGTCTTCCAAGGATGATGGATTCATCCTCTTCCTTCCCAGTGTCTAGGATTATGAAATAAGCAGGGATGTAAAGGCCTTCAACCTTTACTAACACGTCCTCTACTTGTCCATAAGCCTATTTTCTTGAGTTGTCTGCCATCTCTAATGAGATTCTAGCAGCTTGCACCTCAAAGATCCCTAGTTTCTCCATTATAGAGAGTAGCATTAAGTTTATTCCTGACCCCAGGTCACACAGAGCCTTCTCAAAGGTCATGGTGCCTATGGTACAGGGTATTAAGAATTTGCCAGGATCCTGTTTCTTTTGAGGTAATTTCTGCCTATCCAATGCATTCAGTTCATTGGTGAGCAAGGGGGGTTCATCTTCCCAAGTCTCATTACCAAATAATTCGGCATTCAGCTTCATGATTGCACCAAAGTATTTAGCAACTTGCTCTTCAGTAATGTCTTCATCCTCTTCAGAGGAAGAATACTCATCAGAGCTCATGAAGGGCAGAAGGAGGTTCAATGGAAACTCTATGGTCTCTAGATGAGCCTCAGATTCCTTTGGTTCCTCAAAGGGATACTCCTTATTGGACATTGAACGTCCCAGGAGGTCTTCCTCACTAGGATTCACGTCCTCCTCCTCCCTTGTAGGTTCGGCCATGATGATCAAATCAATGGCCTTGCACTCTCTCTTTGGATTTTCTTTTGTATTGCTTGGGAGAGTACTAGGAGGAGTTTCAGTGACTCTTTTACTCAGCTGGCCCACTTGTGCCTCCAAATTCCTAATGGAGGACCTTGTTTCATTCATGAAACTCACAGTGGCCTTAGATAGATCAGAGACTATATTTGCTAAGCTAGATGGGTTCTGCTCAGAATTCTCTGTCTATTGCTGAGTGGATGATGGAAAAGGTTTGCTATTGCTAAACCTATTTCTTCCATCATTATTAAAGCCTTGTTGAGGCTTTTGTTGTTCCTTCCATGAGAAATTTGGATGATTTCTCCATGAGGGATTATAGGTGTTTCCATAGGGTTCACCCATGTAATTCACCTCTGCTATTGTAGGGTTCTCAGGATCATAAGCTTCTTCTTTAGAAGATGCCTCTTTAGTACTGTTGGATGATTCCTTCAATCCATTCAGACTCTGAGAGATCATATTGACTTGCTGAGTCAATATTTTATTCTGAGCTAATATGGCATTCAGAGTATCAATTTCAAGAACTCCCTTCCTTTGAGGCGTCCCATTACTTACAGGATTCCTCTCATAAGTGTACATGAACTAGTTATTAGCAACCATGTCAATGAGTTCTTGAGCTTCTGCAGGCATTTTCTTTAGGTGAATGGATCCACCTGTAGAATGGTTCAATGACATTTTAGATAATTCAGACAGACCATCATAGAATATATCCAGGATGGTCCATTCTAAAAGCATGTTAGAAGGACACTTTTTGGTCAGTTCCTTGTATCTCTCCCAAGCTTCATAGAGGGATTCACCTTCTTTCTATCTGAAGGTTTAAACATCCACTCTAAGCTTGCTAAGCTTTTGAAGAGGAAAGAACTTGGCTAAGAAAGCCATGACCAGCTTATCCCAAGAGTTCAGGATATCCTTAGGTTGAGAGTCCAACCATATTCTAGCTCTGTCTCTTACAGCAAACGGGAAAAGCATGAGCCTGTAGACCTCGGGATCAACCCCATTGGTCTTAACAGTATCACAGACTTGCAAGAATTCAGTTAAGAACTGAAAGGGATCTTTGGATGGAAGTCCATAAAACTTGCAATTCTGTTGCATCAGAGAAACTAATTGAGGTTTCAACTCAAAATTGTTTGCTCCGATGGCAGGGATTGAGATGTTTCTTCCATGTAAATTGGAATTAGGTGCAGTAAAGTCACCAAGCATCTTTCTTGCATTGTTATTATTTTTGGCCATGTCTCCTTCTTTTTCAAAAATTTCTGTTAGATTTTTTCCAGAGAGTTGTGCTTTAGCTTCCCTTAGCTTCCTCTTCAGAGTCCTTTCAGATTCAGGATCAGCTTCAACAAGAATGTTCTTATCCTTGTTTTTGCTCATATGAAAAAGAAGAAAACAGAAAAGAAAATTTGGAATCCTCTATGTCACAGTATAGAGATTCCTTATGTAAGTATAAGAAGAGAATAATGGAGGAAGGAAAAGATAAGAATCCAAATACAAGGGAGAGGAATGAGTTCGAATTCTTGGGTGAAAGAGGGGTGTTAGTAGATGAATAAATAATTAGAAAGAGATGAGGAGAAGAGAAATTCGAAAATTAGATAAATTAAAATAAAAGTATTTTTGTTTTTAAATTGAATTTAAAATAAAAAATAAAAATTAAAGTTCGAAAATTAAGAAAGGAAAATAGAATCAAATTAAATTAAATTTAAAACAATTAGTTAATTTAAAAAGGAATTTTGAAAAAGAGGGAAGGGATTTTCGAAAATTAGAGATAGAATTAGATAGGTAGTTTTGAAAAATATATGATTGAAATAGTAAACTTTTAAAATCAAACAAAAAGTCAAGTAGTTAATTGAAAAAGATTTGAAAATCAATTTTTGAAAAGATAAGAAGTTAGAAAAGAAGTTGGAAAAGATTTTGAAATTGATTTTGAAAAAGATGTGATTGACATTTATTTTGAAAAAGATTTGAAAAAGAAATTTAAAAAGATTTGATTTTTGAAATCAAAGTTGATTACTTGACTAACAAGAAACTAAAAAGATATGATTCTAGAGTTTAAAGATTGAACCTTTCTTACTAGGCAAGTAACAAACTTAAAAATTTTGAATCAATCACATTAATTGTTAGCATTAATTTCGAAAATATGTGATAAAAATAAGAAAAAGATTTTTGGAAATCATTTTGAAATTTTCGAAAATCATAAAAGAAAAATGAAAAAGATTTGATTTTTGAAAAAGATATAAATTTTTTTTAAAATGAAAATTTGATTTGACTCATAAGAAACAATTAAATTTAAAAACTTTTTGACTAAGTCAAACCAAATTTTCGAAAATTTATGAGAGAATAAGGGAAAGATATTTTTTTATTTTTGAATTTAAATGAGGGAAGAGAAAAACATAAAAATGATGCAAAACATAAAAATTTTGGATTAGAACAAAAGATGCATGCAAGAACACTATGAATGTCAAGATGAACACCAAGAACACTTTGAAGATCATGATGAACATCAAGAACTTATTTTTGAAAAATTTTCAAGAAAAGAAAAACATGCAAGACATCAAACTTAGAGATTTTTCATGTTTAGACACTATGAATGAAAAAATAACAAAAGACACAAAGCAAGAAAATATGAAGATCAAACAAGAAGACTTGTCAAGAACAACTTGAAGATCATGAGGAACACATGCATGAGTTTTCGAAAAATGCACAAATTTTAAAAACATGCAATTGACACCAAAATTAAAATTTGACTCAAGACTCAAACAAGAAACAAAAAATTTTTGGTTTTTATGAATTTATAAGAATTTTTTTGTTTTTGTTTTTTCGAAAATTATTTTAGGAAAAACGAAAAAGAAGAAATTTTTTTGTATTATTTTCGAAAATAAGAAATAAAAAAGCTTAAAAATAAAATAAAATTACCTAATCTGAGCAACAAGATGAACCGTCAGTTGTCCAAACTCGAACAATCCCCGACAACGGCCCCAAAAACTTGGCGCACGAAATTGCGATCATCAACAATGGCGCCAACAACTTGGAGCTCTCAAACGTGAATCACACTTTGTCACAATTCCGCACAACTAACCAGCAAGTGCACTGGGTCGTCTAAGTAATAAACCTTACGTGAGTAAGGATCGATCCCACGGAGATTGTCGGCTTGAAGCAAGCTATGGTCACCTTGTAAATCTCAGTCGGGTGGATTCAAATGGTTATAGAGTTATAATAATTAAAAGACAAATAAAACGTAAAATAAAGATAGAGATACTTATTTAACTCATTGGTGAGAATTTCAGCTAAGCGTATAGAGATGCTTTTGTTCCTCCTGAACCTCTGCTTTCCTGCTGTCTTCATCCAATCCTTCATACTCCTTTCCATGGCAAGCTTTATGTTGGGCATCACCGTTGTCAATGGCTACATCCCGTCCTCTCTGTGAAAATGGTCCAATGCGCTGTCACTGCACGGCTAATCATCTGTCGGTTCTCGATCATACTGGAATAGGATTTACTATCCTTTTGCGTCTGTCACTACGCCCAACACTCGCGAGTTTGAAGGTCGTCACAGCCATCCCTTCCCAGATCCTACTCGGAATACCACAGACAAGGTTTAGACTTTTCGGATCTCGGGAATGGCCGTCCATGGGTTCTAACTTATACCACGAAGATTTTAATATCTCGGACTCGGTCCCCTGTATTAGATATCTAAGAGATATTCATTCTATCTCATCTTCATGTAGAACGAAAGTGGTTGTCAGACACGCGTTCATAGGTGAGAATGGTGATGAGCGTCACATAATCATCACATTCATCATGTTCTTGGGTGCGAATGAATATCTTAGAATAGGAATAAGCTTGAATTGAATAGAAAAACAATAGTACTTTGCATTAATTCATGAGGAACAACAGAGCTCCACACCTTAATCTATGGTGTGTAGAAACTCTACCGTTGAAAATACATAAGAACAAGGTCCAG
This sequence comes from Arachis hypogaea, assembly GCF_003086295.3. NCBI lineage: Eukaryota > Viridiplantae > Streptophyta > Magnoliopsida > Fabales > Fabaceae > Arachis > Arachis hypogaea. Next base: position 69,758,528 of record NC_092052.1, read on the forward strand.
TCTTGGAGTTGAATGCCAGTTTGTAACCTGTTTCTGGCATTTAACTCCACTTTGCAACCTGTTTCTGGCGTTTAACTCCAGAATGCAACATGGAACTGGCGTTGAACGCCAGTTTGCGTCGTCTAAACTCGGGCAAAGTATGGACTATTATATATTGCTGGAAAGCCCTGGATGTCTACTTTTCAACGCAATTAAGAGCTCCAGAAAATCCAGTTTGAGTGCAGGGAGATTAGAATCCAACAGCATTTGCAGTCCTTCTTCAACCTCTGTATCTGATTTTTGCTCAAGTCCCTCAATTTCAGCCAGAAATTACCTGATATCACAGAAAAACACACAAACTCATAGTAAAGTTCAGAAATGTGAATTTTATTTAAAAACTAATAAAAATATACTAAAAACTAACTAAATCATACTAAAAACTATGTAAAAACAATGCCAAAAAGCGTATAAATTATCCGCTCATCAGACTTTATTTTTAATGCATTTTAATATTATTTTATTCTCATGCACACCAAGTATTTGACAAAAAGCTTGGCTTAGTTTCTACTTAGTTTTTCCTCACTCTTGGCTTGAAATTATTGACTTTGGTGATCCTTGAGTCATTGATGTCAATTCTTGTTTGATACATTAGAGTAGTTAGTTAATTTGGTTTCCATTGACTCTATGTGACCCCTAGTGTTGACACAGGGCTTATGGATTGAAATTAACTATGCCTATTTGACTTGTCTTCGATGTAAGGTTGACTAAGTAGGATTAACTCTTCATAATCATCATATATTTGTGGTCAATGTCTAGGATAGGTAACCTTAGCTCTCAATTACTTGCCAAGAGGTTTCTTGCATTTTAAGTTTCTTTTACTTGCATTTAAATTGCTTTGACTTTTATTGCGTTGACTTTTATTTGCTTTGATGTTTAATTTCTTGCATGTTTAATTTTTACACTCTTGGTTGAGAAATTGGATGTTTGGGTGAAACGGAGTTGTGGATGTCCATTCTGCATTGTGTGAGAATGGTTAATTGAGTTGGTTTCTATTGACGCTAGTCTTTCACTAAGTAATTAGTGAGTTGACTAGGACTTATGGATTGAGATCAATTACACATTTTGACTAATTCTCAAGAAGGATTAACTAGTTTGTATTGCTTCCACACAATTGCCATGTTTGTGGTCCACAACTAGGATAGGAAGCCTAGATTACTCAATTCTTGCCAAGAGTTGCCATTTACATTCCTTGCATGTTCAATTTACTTTCTTGCTATTTACGCTTATTGCTCTCTTGCTTGCTTTCAATTCCCATTTCCCCATAGCCAATAATTGTGCACTTCATTGCAACTCCTAGGGAAGACGACCCAATGTTTAATTACTCTCGGTTACTTTGTTTTGAATTTATTATTTGATAGTGAGGACTCATTGTTGCTTTGGACTATGCTACCGACGACTTGATTCTTGTTTTGATTGATTCTAAACCGACATAAATTCTCGTTATCAGGGATCTTTCAGGACCCTTCCCCGGAGACTACTTATCCCTTAGACCACCTAGGTCACACTCTTTGGATGCCAGGCCCAGTCAACAGGGGCATAAACCAGGAGCCAGCCCTAGTGCGCACCTTGACATTCAGTGCGACCTGCCGTTCAGCCCGTCAGACTTCAGGCCGCAGACGGATTATGAGCCCATTTTGGATACGCAGGACATGGTTGATGTGACGATGGATATGCCTGATTAGATGACTCGCTTGATCCAGGGGGTGGTGGCGGGTTGCCGGATGTTCTGGAAATGCCACAGTAGACCCAGCCCTTTTCACAGATGCACACCACTCCTCCACAGTCTGCATACCAGCCATGACACATGGATGATCCGAATCCGCCCTTCGGGTGATGATAGCGCGATGTCAGACCTCTTGTATGTGGCACACGTGGCTGTCTCGACCCGAGACCTCATGGACGACGTCCTTGTCCACGTGGTGGTAGGCGAGGTCATGGCTAGCAGGTTTTGTGATAAAATATTAATTTTGTTATAAATGTGTAATGTACAACAATTAGTTATGAGAAAATATTAATTTTGTTATAATTAATATCATTGTTTTAAAGTTCAAACAAGTATTCCATTTTTAAGTAGTTAAACGAAGTAAATTACATGGTACAACGCGTACAATAATAGAGTTATCCACTCTAATATGCCACTTACTAACGTTAACTAGACAATGCCCCTCCATTGTCAAGAGCGGTACAAGTCCTACGTGTGTGATCGACTTGACGACACAATCCGCACCTCTTCTCCCTGCTATGCTCAACATCATCCAAGTTGTTATGAATCCTAGAGTTGATAGGGTAACCTCTCTTTACTCTCATCATCCTAGGATTGGGCTGAATCTAGGCCCCGTCATAGGATGGCCAATCATCCTCATGACTTATGGGTCAAAACACTGATCTGTAAACATTAAAGACCGACTCCATACGATACACGGGATGTACATACTGCTTCCAATCAAATCGTACATGAGAGAAAGCTGCAAGAACGTGATGACAAGGAACATGAAGAGACTGAAAATACCCACAATCACACATGCCCTCATCAAGCAGCTCTTGGTAATTTTGTTGCCTGGACCTAGGCATTACCGCTAACTCTTCAACCTTGAACGTAGTCTTCGACCGATCAAACTGGTAAATATTCATAGTGTTAACGTGCTTCAAGTTGAATTCTATGGCCTTCATCAACGTCTGTGAAAATTCAGCACCAACTTAAAGCTGCGCAAGGGCCTCTGAATCCTTCCTAGCAAAAAGTTCACCCAAACGGAAATAACTTGACTTAACAAGAACCGTGATGGGCAAATTCCGAGAACCCTTCATGACATCGTTAATGCACTCTAAGATGTTTGTCATCATGTGACCAAACCGACGATCCTTTTTTGCATATTATGCCCAATGTGACAGAGGCATTTCTTCAAGTGAGTTTGTGATTGCTACATTCTCGCCCCTCAGACAGCCAAAATAATGAGCAAACTCCCGCTACAACTTTGAATACGTTGCGTTAACTAGAACATTTTTCAAGTCCTTATTTTTTAAGTGAGTCATGAAACTGGAAGCAATGTATCTTGTACAAAATTCCTGGAAGGAATGAGGTGGTTTCCATAAACTTCTCTCGGTGTTCAAGGAAGCATCAATTGATTTGTATTTGTCTAAAATCACTAAGACGCCGGGTTCTGGTGTCACATGTTACTGCATATACGAAAGAAAGAATGACCAAGCCTCCTTCGTCTCACCTTCAACAACAGCATATGCAATGGGAAAAATGCTTGCATTGCAATCTTGAGCAATGGCCATCAGTAACGTGCCTTCATATTTACCATATAAGTGGGTACCATCGATGGAAATAAGTGGCTTGCAATGCTAGAAAGCCTCAACACACAGTAGAAACATCCAAAAAACCCAATGAAACATGACAATGTCAACTGAACCAGGCCAAGGCTATGTGATGTGAGGGTTATCATCGGTCTAGAATTTCTTCTCAATAAAAGAAATCGCTTCGTTGCAAGTATAGTTCCAAACTGACAAATAACCTCAATCAAAGTTTAATTTGTTTGTCACAAGTGCAAACCAATAAAAATACCGAGAGTATTAGATCTCAGGTCGTCTCTCAAAGGAATTGCAGTGAGGTATGCACATTATTGGTTATGACTTATGAGGTTCAAGGGGTGGTTTGCATATAAGAGGACAAGAAATTAAATGACATTAAACTAAACCAAAAAACTAAAAATAACAAATACTAAAAAGGCATTCATGGCAAGGATTGAGAATCAAGATTTTCTATCCTGGTCATTAATCATAATACAATAATTACCAAGAGATAATCCTATTTCGTTATCTCCAACATTGGGAGAAAATAAAATAAGACTAGTTAATCTCAATTCATGAGTCCTAATCACCTTACTAGTTGAATTAGCAAAAGATTAGCGTCAATGGAAACAATATTAACTAACAACTCTAGATCACCGACATAAGTTGGGTATTAATGACTCAAGAGCACCTAATTTCTCTTTCCAAGCCAAGAAAGCACAAAATCTACTCTAAAGACCAACCAAGCATTTTGTCAAACACTTGGAAGGCATAAAAGGAAAGCATGGAAAAAGGGCAAGAATAGTAAAATCTAAAACAACCAAATGCAAGAAGATAATAATAGCAATAACTCAAACAAGCATCAAAACATGAAAACATAAAATTGCATTAAATGAAATTGAATTAACAATAGTTCATAAAACTAGAGAGTAGCTCAAAAGAGAAATTAACAAGAAGAAATAAGAGAACAAAGATGTAATAACAAGAAATTACAAGGAAAACTAAATGAAAACAAAAATTAAACCCTAAATCTAAGAGAGATTAACCTAATTCTACCTTAATTCTAGAGAGAAGAGGGAGCTTCTCTCTCTAGAAACTACCTAAAGCATGATACCTAAGCTACACTAATTGCTCCTCTTTTGTTCCCTATTAAATTCTACATCAAATAGTTTCAGAAATGAGTTGGATTGAGCTTCTGCAACCCCAGAAATCACCCCCAGGGTGTTTCTTTAATGAGGTCATGTGCTGCTTGTCACGCGTACGCATGGGTCACGCGTTCGCCTCGCATGGTAGATTTCCAAAACTTCATTTCGTCATACTTTCTCCACTTTTGCATACTTTTTCTTCATTCCTTCAATCCAATCTTTACCTTCTGAACCTGAAATCACTCAACAAACATATCAAGGCATCGAATGGAATTAAAGTGAATTAAATTTAGCAATTTAAAGGTCTAAAAAGAATATTTTTACTCTTAAGTGCAAATTAGGAGAAATTCACAAAACCATGCTATTTTATTAAATAAATGTGAGATAAGTTGATAAAATCTACTAAATTCAACACAAGAGAAATCACAAAATTGGGGTTTATCACTGTGTCACAAGTTGCACCCAAGTACCTAAAAACCCATCAACAGTTAGCACATGTAGATGGTGACTTTATACATAACTCACGACAATGAAATGAATCTTACCGGACAAGTATGTTTGCATAGAGAATAAGAGAAAGCTCGTTGTATGACTCCTCCCAATCGCCATATATTCTAGCAATGACTCTCTGCTTTGCATGCCAAACCTTTCTGTAGAACACCTTATAACCGAAGTGATTCTCCACAGCTCCTTGTAGAGCCCTGATGCTGATTGTTGGATCTGCTTTGACTATTGTGAATATGTGTTGAGTAATCACCTTTGAATCCAACCAATGATGGTCTTGGCCCATGGATGTTTGCATGCAAGTATAAGGACCATTGTATCTCATAACCTCCTATTTTTCTTCCTTTTGGCGATATACTATGCGTATGTTCCAAGAGCAACTGGACCTGAACTGGATACACTGTACATTATACCTCAACTAGTCACTCTTTAGTATTTTATACTCCACAGCCCTCCTGATGCTGTACCTTTTAACTGCCAACATGACTTCTTCCTTGTTCTCAAATTGTTTTCCAAGCTCGAACTCATTGCTTGGATCCTCTTCGGAGCCTCCATAGGCAAACGATCAATCCAAAGTCATTGCATCTAGATTTAACCTGGAGAAGTGATTTGGCCGGTCATATGATCGAGAAATAACAGGCTGTGTCAGAGTGATTTAAGTGTCACTGTAGTAGTTCATCTCTTCTTCCTCGTCACCATCATCAGAAATTTTTGTTGGTTCATCATCAGCATCGTCTCCGTCATCGGGGTTAACTTCATACAGATCCATCATTGAATCCCTGATAGCAGAACCCTTATGACTTTCAACATTATCTTCCATCATGTCAGCATTACCAAGTCCAACGTTTGTTCCCTCTTGACTACTTTCAAGTGGCATATTTAGATCGACCATCGTCTTTCTAATATTTTGTCTAACAGCTCCACTTAACGGACTATCATCAACAGTATCCGCAAATGATCCTTGTCCACCCAACTCAACGAGAAACACAAATAATTCCAACAGATGAACATTTGTCCATCGGTTGTGCCACGACCTTATAAGACGTACGTCCTCGTCATCACATAACCAATACCTAATTCAAAGAAAATAAATATTTCTTAAAACCGTCGTCTAATAAACGTAATAACAGCAGAGCAAAGACAATTGTAACATACCATTTATAAAACAAATTGTCATCTACTTTAGTCAGATATTTGTAGTAAATTTTTTTCACTCTTTCGTGTGTTGCTGCCCAACGGAATGCAATATTAAATTTTTCAACGCTGTTAGAGTGTTGACTTCCGGTGTCATGTACGTAATTATTGGTTGTCTAGACTTAAAAATGATAGAACCTTCTTCATCATATACTATTTCACCATCATAATAAATGGATAACAATTGATTTGTTGACATTGTAGTGAAAAAATGCCAAGATGAAAACCAAATAGGAGAATAAAATTGTGGTTTTGAGCTTCGTTCTTTAGTAGCCATGCTTTTATTTAAATTATAGAGTATGTCGACGGTGCGACGAACTTGCCCTAAATAAAAAGAAAACATATATGAGAAATTAAAGTTCAAATAACATGTTTCTGGAAATAAATATTTTTTTAATTTATTTAAAAAAAATCCAAGATAAGATAAATGCACAATATCTTGTCTTAACTCATGATAGAAAGAATTTGTGTCCAAAGTCTTGAATTGTCCATAGGTAAACTAATAATTATTGATATAGACTCTTTCTGTAAAAAATAAAATCTTTTGTTATAACAGAAACAAAAGTGATATTGATTATTCAAAAATCAAAGTTGATTTGCCTGCCTAGCAGAACCATTTTTTTTCAAAAAGCAACATCTTTGATATGTGTAAAAAAAAGAATCTGTCAAGTACTTCATAATAGTACCTACTAATCAAGGAGTCCTTTTTCAAGTTATGAGTTTGGTTCTCACTAACAGCATTACTTGAGGATAATCGAGTTAGATTTTGAATATGGAATCCTCAACTACATTTGTTAGTATTTTTAACGTTAAATATATCCCATTCTTCTATTTTGAAGGAGTAAAAATACAATATCATTTGAATTAAAATGTAGTCCATTTCACCCTTTGAGTGAATTTTAACCGAAATAAAGCTCCAAAGAAATGTTGTCGTAACCCACAACCATAAACAAAGCCAAAATCCCTTTTCTGTGATACACAATCATAATAAGTTTATTAAATGAATGATTTTTATTTTTTAGATGTGTTACAAAGGCCAATATAATCAAAATTATTTGTTTTAACTCATCACTCTCAAAGTTTAGTTCTCCTATAACTATTCTTTTAAGTAGTAAAGAATTATCTGCTTTAGATGCTAAATCCATAAGATAATCTTTTAGGTTTTTATCACAAGATTATAGAATTTCATCTAAATCAAATAAGCATAACTATTTAATCTCACTATCTCACATGGTTAATTCTACACATAATATATAATAATATTAAAATTTAATTAACTTAAAATGATCAATAATTAAAAAATTTATATTGTAGTTTATAAAGGGTTTAATTTCTTCGTCAGTCCCTATAGTTTTACCGAATTTTCAATTAGGTCCTTATACTTTTTTTGTTTTCAATTGAGTCCCTATACCATATCAAATTTGTGATTAAGCCCTTATTAACAGTAAACGTTAAAAAAATATTTATGAAATATAAATTTACAGATTTGCCCATACCCTCTGCATTATAAGATTTTTTGGCTTTAGTGGTTGGGAGATGGCGGTAATGGTGTCATCGGAGTAGCAGCAATAACATCATCAAGATCCCAAATTTTTGCTATATATACATGAAATTGATACATATTGTCTGAGATCAACAAAAAAAATTTTCAAAATCTGAATTAAAAAACGTTAGCATCATGGAAAAAAATAAAAAACAAACAAACTAATAATGACAATATACTCAGCCTAATCCAACACTTACAATAACAATAAATCTAATGTTAAATTCTCCAAATTAAATTTCAAACACTAAAAATTGACAACCAATGTAAAAATAATAATCGAAGACCTTTCTTCAAGTGATGTTCCAATCTTCCAATGGAGAATTGGAGATTGGTTTTGATGGACCTTAAAATTATCCTCTTATTGGGACCATCGTCTCTACTTCCGGCAATTTATTTTTTCACTTTTTCGGAAAGGCTATTCATGGAGGCAAGTTTACAGCGCAAAGAATGAGCTTTCTTGGGTAATGATGATGGTAGTGGTGGAAGAGAGAGTGTACCATGTTTTTTTTTTGGTAGCAGATCAAGGCTGATAGACCAGTCCGACATGGAAATAACCCTGAGACCTACTCAACCCAGATGCTATGCAGGAAGACCTCCCTTCTTCCTCGAGCTAACACGCCGATTCTATTCCTCTTGCTTATCACAACGTCCACCAACCATTCCGGTGCTGCCGTTCTTCATCGATCTGGCGCCGCTTCTGTCTTCTTGGGGTGATGATGTCTAGTCGCAATCTCGATAGAGAACGCAGAACCTAACACAGCACTCCCCCTCGCATGATCTACGAGCACTTTCCAGTTGCAGATCTCAAGCCACCACCACGATGTCCTCCCTACTACTGTGATAGCTAGCATCGCTGCTACTGGCTCTTCGAGATGCTGAGGTAATTGCCGATCTCCCTCCGATGTTGGTTCTGCTAGCACCTTAACTTCACCACAGCGGTGTGGCCCTCTTGCACTGTCGCCTTCTTCCACAACCTTCTTGCACTCTTTCTCTTTTTTTTAACTAATTATTTTACTGATGAAGATGAAGGGTAAACTTGTAAAATGATAATGATGATATAATTAATTAAATAAATATATTTTTAAAAGCAATTTTAATTGGAATATATTTTAGCATATTCTGTTAACTCTAATATTTTTGTCATGGTAGAGACTTAATTACAAAATTTGATATGGTATAGGGACTCAATTGAAAAGAAAAAAAAGTATAGGGACCTAATTGCAATTTCGGTGAAACTATAGGGACTAGCGAAGTAATTAGACTTTTATAAAACTCATCCTTCATGTTTAGCACTATTCTTCATTGATATAAAATATCATTGAGAGCTTATGCTAATAGTTATCATATACATATTTTGGTCTTGATATATTGTTAGAAGGTAGTCAAATGAGAAACAAACTCCTGACATATGATATTTGAGGCCTATATCCTCGCTTCTTTAATGACATCATTAAATTTCATATCATTTTCTATCAATCCAAGAGTGAAACATACATTCATATAAGTAGCATGGAGCATTACTCCTATTGTCCTTATTTCTTGAAAATTCAGACATTATTTTTGAATACTTAAGAGAAGCTGTTGATAATAATCATTAGTATTTAAAGAAATATTGGTTAGAATCTCACTTTTAAGACATTTATGAGGCAATTACATATGTATATAAAATATTTTTTAATAAAATGGATAACAATGATAAAGTTTTGTAGTGCATATAGAACAAAATTATAGTAGCTAAAAGTTATTTTAATATGTTTTATATTATTAAATGTTCGGTAGCTCGGATACGAAGCGGGTCTGGTGCTATGGAGTTCGAGAGTTAGTGGGTGGCTGGATGCATGGCCTGGGTGAGCTCTGGAGGGCAGGTGAGCGAGACTCTTCCGAGCTGGCGAGGAGGGGGGTGCCACTTGCAAGGACTCCAACGCTCAAGTCAGGGACCGTACAAGAGGCAGCAGTTAGGGTAAGGCAAGTGACGTACCTGGGGGGAGGGATAGGGCCCTCCCCTTATATAGTTTGTACCACAGTGGGTCCCACACAAGCAGACCCTCTTTCCTGGAAGTTTTTCTTTCCAACTGTCTAGGTTCATGTAAAAGGGGAGGTGACGTGTGGGTCACCTCTCGGGTCGGGTGCGACTATCCATCGGGCTGGCTAACCATCCAGACGCGAGTCCTTAGTCTGTTAGGTTGGGCTAGAACAGTGCCCCCAACGCGTTAATCCCCAAGTAGGTGATTGGCGCATTAGTGTAACTCGCCCCGTCTCCAATCGAGCACCTTAGGGGTCGGGAGCCCGTTGGTGGGGGATGTAACATCGTGCACATGCTATGCCCCCGTGCCTCGCCTGCGCATACCATTCAGGTGTTTGTGGTAAAATCCAGGCTTTAGGCACTAGCATATGTATCATAAATTAATGATATGCTTAGTCGTAGATCTATCTTGTTTAAATTCCGACTTAGCGTTCTCCCGGGTTAACTTGAGTGGTACCCCCACTGTAGGTATGGCGCAACAACCAGCACCGAATGTTATCGATTTCTACGCCTGAGTGACTTCAGATGTGAAGGACATGCCTTCTCGGGTTCTTTATGCGGGGGAGGTCCGGAGGAGGCACACTACCAAGTTTATGTCCCCAGTGACCGTGAAAGGGTGTGCCATAAAAACATGGCTCCCCCCGTGTAGTTGATTGGCTATGGGTGTACAAGCCCATGTTTACTACATTGGGTCTCCGGCTTCCTTTTTCTCCTTTCATGATGTCTTTGCTTAACCGTTGCGACGTTTCCCCATCTCAGCTTCATCCGAATAGCTGGACCGCTATCCGGTGTTTCGAGCTGATGTTTGAGTACTTAAAGATCCCAGCATCTGTAAACGTCTTCCTATATCTCTTCCAATTAACGAATCCTTCCCGCGAGGGAAAAATGAAAAAAGGATATATGTCTTTCTGGGCCGTTCAAGGCCGTAGGATATTTGGACTCTTCGAAGATTCTTTCTGCCATTTCAAGAGCACCTTTTTCAAGGTGAGGCCTGCCCTAGGTCGTCACCCCTTTTGGCTTACCCTGGAGGGGGAAAGGTGAATCCCGAATTATTGGAGTTTCGGGGCAGGCTCAGAATATTTAATAAAGGAAACTTATGAGGGGATGAGTGAGCAGAATCGCCGGATCGCCGACGTACTATTGGCGATCTTCGGTTCCAAGAATTTGAATCCATTTAGTGACGGGGGACCGGGAAGTCGGTCGAGCCTATGTCGGTAGGTTACCACCTTGTTTTCTTTAGTTTTTTATTTCTGCTTATCTTTGTGCCGTTTCTTATTGCTAATCTGATATCTTCTCTTTATTTTTCTGCAATCTCCAAGGCCGACAGGAAGACTACCATGGCTGATCTTATGGCCCACTTCCTCGGAAGTGATGATGATGACTCTTCGGCCACCCACTCAGACAACCTTGGTTCCAACACTGCTGGTGAGGGGATGGTCAGGCTGCTGCATGGGGTCAAGGCGATTCCCAACCTTCCAGGAATGCTCCCACTGACCACCCTCCTGAAAATGTAGCCGTGGAAGAGCCAATTTTGGAGCAGAAGGCTGGCCCGGGGGCCGACCCCAACTTGACTATCGTGCCTAATCCCAAGAAAAGAAAAGGGGTTGCTGGGGGGGCTTTGAGTGTGATGGAGAGGAGTTTCGATGCTGAGGGTTTCATCGACTCCCATCTCCTTCCCAGAATCGAAGAATTCTTTCGGGAGGAAGACCTTGCTGCTCAGGTGATGCACCACTATTTCGTGGTGTATTCTATGCTGAATTTAGGAGATTTTATCACCCTTTTCCCATATTTATTCAATGAAATAGCATGGTTTCATGATTTTCTCCTAATTTGTGCTTAAGAGTGAAAACATGCTTTTTAGGCCCTTAATTAGTTAATTTTAATTCACCTTTGATTCCACTAGATGCCTTGATGTGTTTGTTAGTGAATTCAGGATTGAAAAGGCTAGGAATATATCAAAGGAGTGAAGAGAAAAGCATGCAAAGTGGAGAGACCATGGAAAATCAAGGATTTGGGATGCATTCATCGACGCACACGCGTAGCAGACGCACACGCGTGAATTTGAAGTCGCATGGCGACGCGTACGCGTGACCTACGCGTACGCGTCGACGCTCGCACGTGACATCATTAAAGTGAAAACACTGTGGGCGATTTCTGGGCTTCCCAGGCCCAAATCCAACTCATTTTCTAAGCCTATTACAGGCAGAAATCAAGAGGAGTCTAAGGGAAAAACACATAGTTTAGTTTACATCAAGCTTTAGTTAGTTTCTAGAGAGAGAAGCTCTCTCTTCTCTCAAGAATTAGGTTAGATGTAGATTAGAATTTCTTAGATCTAGCTTTAATTATTGCTTTGATGTACTTTTCCTTTCCAATTTCTTGTTCCTCTACCTTTGCTTTCTTAGTTTTGTACTTTAATCTTTGTAATTGTTTACTTTGTTGTTGATGCATTCTTGCTTCTTCTTCTATTTTTCTTTAATGCAATTTATGTTTGGTTTCCCTCATTGTTGATTTGAATTGTTGTTGTTAATTTCCTTGCTTTGAGTAGTTGTAGATTTACTTTTCTTGCAATTTTATCTTGTTTTCATTTTATGCCTTCCAAGTGTTTGATTAAATGCTTGGAAGGATGTTAGAGTAGATTTTTGTGTTCTTGGCTTGGGATGGTAACTTAGGTGAAATTGAGTTGCTAATGTCCAAGTCTTGATAATTGATGTCCATTGACTCTAGCTCTCACTAAGTTAATTAGTGAGTGGTTAGGACTTATGGATTAGGATTGGTGTAGCTCATTTGACTTTCCTTTACTTGTTCGAGGATGACTTAATGAGATTGATCCTTGCAATTATCATGTTGTGGTTAGTAACAAGGATATAGATCCTTAACCATCAACCCTTGCCAAGACCTTTTTATCATTTGAGTTTTCAGTTACTTTCTTGTCATTTACTTTTCATGTCTCTTATTCTAAAACCCCAAAATACTTGTCCCATAACCAATAGCAAAAACACTTCCCTGCAATTCCTTTAAGAGACTACCTGAGGTTTGAATACTTCGGTTATTATTTTTATTGGGATTTGTTACTTGTGACAAACAAATTTTTGTATGAGAGGATTGTTTGTTGGTTTAGAACTATACTTGCAATGAGAATTCATTGAGAAATTCTATACCATCAAAAATCCCATCATCATCAGGCCAAGTGGGTCTACCGCAGCCTTCTTCGGGCCGCCGCTATTGCTCAGAAAGTGGAGCCCGTGCTATGCCAGCGTCAAGTTTTGGAGGGAAAACTCCGCGCTGCCCAAAAGGACGTAGCCGACCTGAAGGCTCGGGAAGGGCCCCTCAAGACTCAACTTGCCGAGAAGGATAAGAAGGTTGAGGAAGACGCTACCGAGATCAACAGACTGGTGGAACGCGATCTTTCCCTTTACAAGGACTTGAACGTGGCCTGGGGTCAGGCTATTTTCACGGAGGCCAGGGCCAAGGAGTTAGAGAAAAAGTTGAAAGAGCTGGAGGAGAAGCATGGTGAGGTCAAGAGGTCAGCTCAAGCCGCCCAGCAGGAGGTCGCCTCCCTGAAGAAGAAAAACAAGGACATAGTGAGGGATACCAAGAAGGTTGTCATGGCTACCGAGGAGGGGATCAAGGCTCAAATCGCTGTCCTAGCACCCGATTTGGATACTTCCTTGGTTGGGGCGTTTAAGATGGTTCAAGACGGCAAGATTGTGGACATCCCCAGGAAGGCGGGAGCTCCTTAGTAGTCATGACTTGCTGCTTGCAACCTGCTACTTTGTATTCTAAAATTTGAACTTTCTTTTCGGGCCAATGTGTTGCGCTTGTTGTTCGTTTGACTTGTTGGGCTGATGTGTTGCCCTTGTTGTAGTTTTGACTTGTTGGGCTTATGTGTCGCCCTTGTTGTACTTTTGACTTGTTGAGCCGACGTGTCTCGTCCTACTACTACGTTGACAACCACTGTGGGGGTGTTGTCCACGTCTTCCGCGGTTCCTTGCTTTTGCCTCACAGCCCGAATGCGATCCTCCTTGGACCGTTCGCGCTCTCGTCTTCTCGACTCCTTTATAAACTGGGAGAACTCCACCAATCTCCCCTTGCGAATGACTTGTTCTAGGGCATCCTTCAAATCAAAGCAATCTTGTGTCTTGTGGCTGAAACCCTTGTGGTAATCACAATACAGATTTTTGTTCCCCTTGGTCCTGTCTTTTAGTTGTTGGGGTTTCGACAAGATTCCTTTGTCTGCTATTTGTTAGTACACCTTTGTTATGGGCACTATGAGAGGGGTATAGTTTGGGAACTTCCCCGCCCGAGAAAATGGTTTAGGTTGCCTCGTCGAAGTCCCTTCCCTTTGATTTTTAGGGTAGACGGGTTGACGGGGAGGAGGGTTGGCTGGTTGCCGTTTATTGGCCGCCACTACTTGGCTAACTTTCTCGTTATTAATATATTCCTTAGCTATATTATGAATCCCTTACATCGTCCAGACGGGCCTGGTGGTGAGGTGTTTCCTGAAATCTTCATTTAGCAGCCCGTTTGTCAGACACAAACTGGCCACCGAGTCCGTTAGGCCGTCTACCTCTAGGCATTCGTCATTGAACCTGTCTAGGAACTTTCTAGTCGACTCTCCAACTTTCTCGGTGACCCATAGTAGGTTGGTTGAGTGCTTTGCTTTGGCGATGCTTATGGTGAACCGGGCCAAGAAGCTGCGGGATATGTCCGCAAAAGCCGTGATGGACTCTTGTGGAAGCACGTTGAACCACCGGATTGTTGGACCTACCAACGTCACCGGGAACGCGTGACATCTTACCACATCACCTACTCCTTCAATATTCATCCTGGCTTCAAAAGCCATCAGATGTTCTTGAGGGTCCTTAGTGCTGTCGTACTTCATATCCGTTGGCTTGTCAAAGTGTTTGGGTAGGCGAACCTTAAGGATGGAGGGGTGGAAAGGGGTCGCTTCCATGATGATGGGGTCCCATATTTTCCTGCCTCCGTTTCCTTGGGTTTCCCTGTGGCCTTCGGTCCTTTCCTGCGTACGGGAGCGAGTCCGGGTGTTGGCTTCGGCTCTCCTGCGTCCCGCTGACTTCCTTCATGACCTTCCACCCTTCTGAGTAGAGAGCGGGTACGGGATAAGCTCGAGGGAGATCTCCACTACTGGAGGGGCGGTAGCGGTCTCAGGCCGCTAGCTCGCGTTTGAGATTCTGCACCCTATGCCTCAGTTCTTGCATGATTCTTGCGTTGTCGTCTCCTATTCCCCCAAAAGGACGCCTTTCGGGAGAGCAGAAGCGTTGGTTCTCTCTCTGTGTCTCATGTCTCGACAGCTCGCGGGAAGCGCCTGCGTAGCTCACCCTACTCCTCAGGCAGGCTCCTCCCTCTTTGGTAGCTCGGATCCGAAGCGGGTCTGGTGCTATAGAGTTCGAGAGTTAGTGGGTGGCTGGATGCCTAGCTTGGGTGAGCTCCGGAGGGCAGGTGGTCGAGACTCTTCCAAGTTGGCGAGGAGGGGGGTGCCACCTGCAAGGACTCTAACGCTCAAATCAGGGACCGTACAAGAGGCGACAGTTAGGGTAAGGCAAGTGACGTACTTGGGGGGGGGGGGAAGGTAGGGCCTTCCCCTTATATAGTCTGTATTACAGTGGGTCCCACATGAGTAGACCCTCTTTCTTGGAAGCTTCCCTTTTCAGTTGTCCAAGTTCATGCAAAAGGGGAGGTGATGTGCAGGTCCTTATTCTGGCTATCCATCGGGCCGGCTAACTGTCCAGCCGCGAGTCCTTATTCTGTTGGGTTGGGCTGGAACATTAACAAATTAAATAACATAGATGCAAAATACATGTTAAAAGTTTAAGTTTAAATAAATTAAACATATGAAAATAAAGTTGAATATAAACTTATAATTACTTGTAATTAGAGGTGTTCAAATACAAACAGAATCACTATCCAATCCAAAACTAAAACTCGATCAAAATCACACAAATTTTGATTAGATTGGATTTTGATTTTTGATAAATTAGATACGTTGAATTAAATTTTCTGTTCACTTTTTAAAACTGAATTATTTCAATTTAAACCGCAAAATGTGATCTAATATTATTATTTTATTATTAAATTTAAATTTTATATTAATATATTAATTTATTACATGTTTTTATATTATTATTTAGTGAGTATTTTTTTAATATAAAATAAGATTCATTTATTTATTTATTTTACCAATGTAACTGCTTCTAGTTTTAATAATAAAATATTAATTTTTTTTTTTTAAAAATCGAATAAATCAAACTAATCTAAATTATAATAGTTTGGATGAGATTAGATCAAATTTAAAAAATAAAATGAAATAGGTCTAATCCAAACGGTAACAAATTATATACTTCGAGTTCGATTAATTTTTTTTATTGATCTAAATTGTACCGGCGAACACCACTACTAGCAAGCACATCAGCCAACCTTTTAATTAAAAAATATCTTTCTTTTCAAACAAATTTGGTTAAAAACATCATAACCCAAATTTTAAGTACGAGGATGTAATCATTTAACCGTCATTTGGCTAAAAAAATTAACTTGCGATATTATGATTTTTTAACAATATCATGTATTCATATATATAAGAAAATTATTTACAATGTAAATCGTAAACTACTCATTCTCCAAATGGAATAGAAACTAAATTATACTCGGTTCTTTCTCTTAGATATTGTAGCCAAATAATTCTCATAGGACATCACATACCAAAATGTATCTACAATTGATAATTTTTTAATTTTATCAACAACTTGTATTTTTCTAATGAATCACCAGTATTGTATACCGTGGTTGTTACATAATGATTGCGCTTGTCTTTAGTTTAATTATTTAGTTTTAAGTAACTAATTTTAGTTTGAAAGTGTGTATTCAACTCTCATAACACTAGTATTATATTTATTGTATAAGATAATATATGAAAAATTTTTTATTTTTTAAATAAGAACACATAAAGCAATTGTTACTATAAAATTTTACAGAATAATGATTAAATCTGAAGTTTAACTATTTTTAATATTAAAATATAAAAACGAATGAGTAAAATTTTGTGTCTTTAAAATAGAAAAGTTATTCATTGATAATATCATATATTTTAAATTTTAAATAAAATATTTATATTATATTTAAAAATTCAGTTTTGTCAATGAGTGTACGTTGTTTTAACTCTTTAGGATAAAATTTTAAACATGATTCTATCTTCATGAAAGGTAGATTTTTTTAAAAAAAAAAAAATTAACATTTGGTTGAAATTAAAATTATTAAAAATAAATGAGATTACTAATCAATTATTAAAATTATAAAAAACTCGAAAAGAAACGTAATCAATTATTTATATAGTTATTAGTATTTAGAATCAACCCATTAATAATAATAATTTTTTTTGGAATTTTGAATAAATTGAAATAAATTATTTATGTCTTCAAATTTAGTGAAATTAATGCATAGCTTATTAAGAAAAATAAACGAATGAATAAAATTAATTTGATTAGATAATTTATTTGAAAAATAATCATGTGATTAATACACAATAATTAGTTTCATAAATTGTCATAAAAATAATTAATTATCATAAAAGGGGTCAAACACAAAATTTATAGGAGTACGCCCATATGTAGTATGTAATTATTTATGCTGAAATAACTGTATTACTGTTTTAATTACTATTATTATATACTTTATTTTTGATGTATTGAAAATGTAAAGAGCTTTATATAATTATTTAACTAAGTTTATACATTTAATATTTTTTAATTGATGAATTTAAAAATTAGTTGTTTTTATTGATATATCAATACAGGATCAAATGTCTGGGTAAAATTATTTTACACTATTAGTAAATAAAAAATATTATAATAGAAACTATATAATCTGATTTAATATTTAAATTGTTACTATCTCACAGATTATAATATTAGATACTTGATAAACCACTATTTTATGGTATATTTTGGATTGAATTGAGTGGATTTTGTCAATTATTCTCTCACTTATTCATGTAAATTGCATGTTTTTAAGTTTCCTTTCTAATCTTGTGCTATAATTGAAAACATGCTTCTTAGACCTTAAAATCGCTAATTTTTAATCCCCTATCCATTCGATGCCGTGATATGTGTGTTAAGTGATTTCAAGGTTTATAGGGCATGAATGGCTTAGAGGATGGAAAGGAAGCATGCAAAAGTGGAAGAAACACAAGAAATTAAGGATTTCAGAAGCTGGTAGCGACGCGTACGCGTGACTGGAGCAGCGTCCACATGACGCATATGCGTGGCCAATGAATTATCAACGTGACGCATGTGCGTGGCTGACGCATACTGATGAGCGGATAATTTATACGCTTTTTGCCATTGTTTTTACATAGTTTTCAGTATAATTTAGTTAGTTTTTAGTATATTTTTATTAGTTTTTAAATAAAAATCACATTTCTGGACTTTACTATGAGTTTGTGTATTTTTCTGTGATTTCAGGTATTTTCTGGCTGAAATTGAGGAGGGCCTAAAGGAATAAAATCCTGGCCTAAGCGGCTGAACCAAGCTGTCTGATGAGCGGATATTTTATACGCTTTTTGGGGTTAATTTCATATAGATTTTAGTATGTTTTAGTTGGTTCTTAGTTTATTTTCATTAGTTTCTAGGAAAAATCCATATTTCTGGACTCTACTATGAGTTTGTGTGTTTTTCTGTATTTTCAGGTATTTTCTGGCTGAAATTGAGGGAGCTGAGCAAAAATCTGATTCAGGCTGAAAAAGGACTGCTGATGCTGTTGGATTCTGACCTCCCTGCACTCAAAATAAATTTTCTGGAGCTACAGACCTCTAAATGGCGTGCTTTCAATTGCGTTGGAAATTAGACATCCAGGGCTTTCCAGCAATATATAATAGTCCATACTTTGCTCAAGGATAGATGACGTAAACTGGCGTTCAACGCCAGCTCTCTGCCCAATTCTGGCGTCCAGCGCCAGAAACAAGTTGCAAGTTGGAGTTCAACGCCAGAAAAGGATCCAAAGCTGGCGTTGAACGCCCAAAACAGCCCCAGGCACGTGAGAAGCTTTAGTCTCAGCCCCATCACACACCAAGTGGGCCCCATAAGTGGATTTCTGCACTATCTGTTATAGTTTACTCATTTTCTGTAAACCTAGGTTACTAGTTTAGTATTTAAACAACTTTTAGAGATTTATTTTGCATCTCATGACATTTTTTTAGATCAAAACTTTATACTCTTTGACGGCATGAGTCTCTAAACTCCATTGTTGGGGGTGAGGAGCTCTGCTGTGTCTCGATAAATTAATGCAAGTATTTCTGTTTCCCATTCAAACATGCGTATTCCTATCTAAGATATCCATTCGCGCCTAACTATGGAGAAGGTGATGATCAGTGACACTCATCACCTTCCTCAATCCATGAATGTGTGTCTGACAATCACTTCCGTTCTACATCAGATTGAATGAATATCTCTTAGATTCCCTAATCAGAATCTCCGTGGTATAAGCTAGATTGATCGCGGCATTCATGAGAATCCGGAAAGTCTAAACCTTGTCTGTGGTATTCCGAGTAGGATTCTGGGATTGGATGGCTGTGACGAACTTCAAACTCGCGAGTGCTGGGCGTAGTGACAGACGCAAAAGGATAGTAAATCCTATTCCGGTACGACTGAGAACCTGTAGATGATTAGCCGTGCGGTGACAGCGCACCTGGACCCTTTTCACTGGAAGGGTGGATGGTAGCCATTGACAACGGTGATCCACCTACACACAGCTTGCCATAGGAGGACGTGCGTGCATGAATCAGAGGACAGAGGAAAGCAGAGATTCTGAAGACAAAGCATCTCCAAAACTCCAACATATTATCCATTACTGCATAACAAGTAACCTTTAATCCATGCTCTCTTGTTTATTCGCAACTCAACTGATAAATATAATTGACTTCCTGACTAAGAATTGCAAGATAACCATAGATTGCTTCAAACCAACAATCTCCGTGGGATTCGACCCTTACTCACGTAAGGTATTACTTGGACGACCCAGTGCACTTGCTGGTTAGTGGTACGAGTGTGAAAAGTGTGATTCACAAGTCGTGCACCAAGTTTTTGGCACCGTTGCCGGGGATTGTTCGTGTTTGAACACTTGACGGTTTATTTTGTTGCTTAGATTAGGAAAAATTTTTCTTTTTGGTTTGGAGTCTCTTATTATTGTTTTTGGTTAAAATTTTAGAATCCTTATTTTCTCTTTCAAAAAAAAAATTTTTTTTCTTCAAAACAAGTGTTACGTTCACTGCCCAATTGGCTAGAGCGTTGGTGTAAGTTCGTGGCAATTTGGTATACTCTTTTCAAAATAATAATTTCTCTATTAAATTTTGTGCCAAACTTTAAGTTTGGTGTTTTCTTGTTGATTTCCCTTTGGTTTTTGAAAATTTTAGTTTTGTTTTCTAAAAATTTTAAGTTTGGTGTTCTTTCTTCATGTTCTTGTGCTCTTGTGAGTCTTCAAAGTGTTCTTGAGTTTCCCTTGTGTCTTGATCTTAAAATTTTTAAGTTTGGTGTTCTTTGGTGTTTTCCCTCCAAAATTTTCAAAAAAACAAGGAGCATTAGATCTAAAAATTTTAAATCTTGTGCTATCTTATTGTTTTCCTCTCTCCTCTCTAAATTCAAAAATATCTTTTCTCTCTATTTTAAAGTAAATTTTCGAAATTTACCTTTAAAATTCAGATTTTTATTTCAAAATTTAAAACCTTTTTCAAAAAAAAATCATCATATCCTTTTCAAAACTTCCTAACCACTTCCTCTCTCCTCAATTTTTTCGAAAATTTTCAATCATTTTTATTTATTTTATTTTAATTTATTTCATTTTCGAAATAAATAAATAAATAAAAATAATTTTTTTTATTTTACATCATCTCCCTTTCTCTATCATGGATCTAAGCGGAAATGAACAGTCCAGGAGGACTCTGGGGTTATATGCTAACCCCTCTACTGCTTCATATGGGAGTAGTATCTGCATACCCTCCATTGGAGCCAGTAGCTTTGAGTTGAATCCTCAGCTCATTATCATGGTGCAGCAAAGTTGCCAGTATTCCGGTCTTCCACAGGAAGAACCTACAGAGTTTCTGGCACAATTTTTACAAATTGCTAACACAGTACATGATAAGGAAATAGATCAGGATGTCTACAGACTATTACTATTTCTATTTGCTGTAAAAGATCAGGCTAAGAGGTGGTTAAATAACCAACCTAAGGCCAGCATAAGGACATGGAAACAGCTGACAGAAAAATTCCTGAATCAATACTTTCCCCCAAAACGGATGACACAGCTAAGGCTGGACATCCAAGGCTTTAAACAAGGAGATAATGAATCTCTTTATGATGCCTGGGAGAGATACAGAGAGATGCTACGAAAATGCCCCTCTGAAATGTTTTCAGAGTGGGTTCAGTTAGACATCTTCTATTATGGGCTTGCAGAAGGAGCTCAGATGTCTCTAGATTACTCAGCTGGTGGATCTATCCACATGAGAAAGACAATTGAAGAGGCTCAAGAGCTCATTGATACAGTTGCCAGGAATCAGCATCTGTACCTAAGCAGTGACCCTTCCATGAAAGAAGAGGTTAAAACAGTAACTGCTGAACTCAGCCCTGTAAAACAAGCTGCTGAATTCAATCAGCAATTAGACTTTCTAACAAAGCAGTTAGCCGAATTCAAGGATAAATTACAAGAGACAAGGATGGCTAATATAAATATGGAAGAACAATTGAAGCAAACAAAGCAGCAGCTGTCAAGATAAATAACAGAAGAATGCCAAGCAGTTCAATTAAGAAGTGGGAAAGCATTAAATACCCCACCTCAAGGTAGCAAAGAGCTAAGGAATGAGCAAACCACCCAAAATTCACCTGAGGACAGTAAGAGCCCAGGGAAAAGTAATTTTGGCGCTAAAATGCCAGAAATCTGGTGGAAGGCTGGCGCTGAACGCCCAGACCATGCCCAAGACTGGCGTTCAGCGCCAGTAACAAGCAAGAACTGGCGTTCAACGCCAGAAACAAGCAAGGATCTGGCGTTGAACGCCCAAAATGGGCACAGTTCTGGCGTTCAGACGCCAGGAACAGACAAGAAGTTGGCATCTAACGTCACTCCAGCTTCTAACTCTGGCACTCAATTGCCAGTGAAGGATCTGGCACACACAAGTGCTGATAACAACCCATCTAAAAAGGCTTCTTCAACCACTTCTGTAGGAAATAAACTTACAGCAACTAAGGTTGAGGAATATAAAGCCAAGATACCTTATCCTCAAAAACTCCGCCAAGAGGAGCAGGATAAGCAATTTGCTCGCTTTGCAGATTATCTCAGGACTCTTGAAATAAAGATTCCATTTGCAGAGGCACTTGAGCAAATACCTTCTTATGCCAAGTTCATGAAAGAGATCTTGAGTCATAAAAAGGATTGGAGAGAAACTGAAAGAGTTCTCCTCATTGAAGAATGCAGTGCAGTCATTCTGAAAAGCTTTCCTGAAAAGCTTAAAGACCCTGGGGGTTTTCTGATACCATGCACATTAGAAGGTAATTGCACCAAGACAGCTTTATGTGATCTTGGGGCAAGCATTAACCTAATACCTGCATCCACTATCAGAAAGCTTGGCTTAACTGAAGAAGTTAAACCAACCCGGATATGTCTCCAACTTGCTGATGGCTCCATTAAATACCCATCAGGCGTGATTGAAGACATGATTGTCAGAGTTGGGCCATTCGCCTTTCCCACTGACTTTGTAGTGCTGGAAATGGAGGAGCACAAGAGTGCTACTCTCATCTTAGGAAGACCCTTCCTAGCAACTGGACGAACTCTCATTGATGTCCAACAAGGGGAAATAACCGTGAGAGTCAATGATGATGAGTTTAAGTTGAATGCTGTCAAAGCCATGCAGCATCCAGACACATCAAAAGACTGCATGAAAGTTGATCTTATTGACTCTTTGGTAGAAGAGATCAACATGGCTGAGAGTCTCGAATCAGAGTTGGAAGACATCTTTAAAGATGTTCAGCCTGATTTGGAGGATTCAGAGGAGATGAAAGAGCCTCTGAAATTTCCTCTGGAAGAGGAAAAACCTCCTAAACCCGAGCTCAAACCATTACCACCATCCCTGAAATATGTATTTCTGGGAGAAGGTGATACTTTTCCAGTGATCATAAGCTCTGCCTTAAATCCACAGGAAGAGGAAGCACTTATTCAAGTGCTAAGGACACACAAGACAGCTCTTGGGTGGTCCATAGGTGACCTTAAGGGCATAAGCCCAGCTAGATGCATGCACAAAATCCTATTGGAGGATAATGCTAAACTAGTGGTTCAACCACAGAGGCGGCTAAATCCAGCCATGAAGGAAGTGGTGCAGAAAGAGGTCACCAAATTACTAGAGGCTGGGATTATTTATCCTATTTCTGATAGCCCCTGGGTGAGCCCTGTCCAAGTCGTCCCAAAAAAGGGAGGCATGACAGTGATTCATAATGAAAAAAATGAACTAGTTCCTACAAGAACAGTTACAGGGTGGCACATGTGTATTGACTACAGAAGGCTCAATACAGCCACCAGAAAGGATCATTTTCCTTTACCATTCATAGACCAGATGCTAGAAAGACTGGCAGGTCATGATTATTACTGCTTTTTGGATGGCTACTCAGGCTATAATCAGATTGCAGTAGATCCCCAGGATCAAGAGAAAACAGCATTCACATGTCCATCTGGAGTGTTTGCTTATAGAAGGATGCCATTTGGGCTGTGTAATGCGCCTGCAACCTTCTAGAGATGCATGCTCTCTATTTTCTCTGATATGGTGGAAAAATTTCTGAAAGTCTTCATGGATGACTTCTCAGTATATGGAGACTCATTCAGCTCCTGTCTTGATCACCTGAAACTTGTCATGAAGAGATGCCAAGAGACCAACCTAGTCTTAAACTGGGAAAAATGTCACTTCATGGTGACTGAAGGGATTGTCCTTGGGCATAAAATCTCAAACAATGGAATAGAGGTGGATCAAGCAAAAATAGAGGTAATTGAAAAATTACCACCACCTGCCAATGTTAAGGCAATCAGAAGCTTTTTGGGGCATGCAGGATTCTATAGGAGGTTTATAAAGGATTTTTCAAAAATCGCAAAACCTCTAAGCAATCTGCTAGCTGCTGACACGCCATTTGTGTTTGACACAGAGTGTCTGCAGGCGTTTGAAACGCTGAAAGCTAAGCTGGTCATAGCACCAGTTATTTCTGCACCAGACTGGACATTACCATTTGAGCTAATGTGTGATGCTAGTGATCACGTCATTGGTGCAGTATTGGGACAGAGGCATGACAAGCTTCTGCATGTCATTTATTATGCTAGTCGCGTTTTAAATGATGCCCAGAAAAATTACACAACCACAGAAAAAGAATTACTTGCAGTGGTTTATGTCATTAACAAGTTCAGATCATACTTAGTAGGATCAAAAGTGATTGTATATACTGACCATGCTGCTCTTAAATATCTACTCACAAAGCAGGATTCAAAACCCAGGCTCATCAGATGGGTGTTGCTTCTGCAAGAGTTTGATATAGAAATAAGAGACAGAAAAGGGACAGAGAACCAAGTGGCTGATCATCTGTCCCGGATAGAGCCAGTAGAAGGGACGTCCCTCCCCTCCCTTGAGATCTCTGAGACTTTTCCGGATGAGCATTTATTTGCCATACAGGAAACACCATGGTTTGCCGATATTGCAAACTATAAAGCTGCAAGGTTCATACCCAAGGAGTACAACAGGCAACAAAAGAAAAAAATTAATCACTTATGCAAAGTACTACTTGTGGGATGAACCCTATCTCTTTAAGAGATGTGCAGACAGAATAATCCGTAGGTGTGTTCCTAGAGAAGAAGCGCAGAGGATCCTATGGCATTGCCATGGATCTCAATATGGAGGCCATTTCGGGGGTGAGCGAACAGCCACCAAGGTTCTCCAATGTGGCTTCTATTGGCCCACACTCTATAGAGATTCCCGAGAGTTTGTACGTAACTGTGACAGTTGCCAAAGAGCTGGTAATCTGCCCCATGGTTACGCCATGCCTCAACAAGGAATCTTGGAGATTGAGTTGTTTGACGTATGGGGAATTGACTTCATGGGACCTTTCCCACCATCATTCTCAAACACTTATATTCTGGTGGCAGTTGACTATGTATCAAAATGGGTTGAGGCCATTGCCACACCCACCAATGATACTAAAACAGTGCTGAAGTTCCTCCAGAAACATATCTTTAGCAGGTTTGGTGTCCCTAGAGTACTGATCAGTGATGGGGGCACTCACTTCTGCAACAAATAGCTTTACTCTGCCATGGTTCGGTATGGGATTCACCACAAGGTAGCTACTCCATATCATCCACAAACTAATGGGCAAGCTGAAGTCTCTAACAGAGAATTAAAGAGAATCCTAGAATGAACAGTAAGTACCCGTAGAAAGGATTGGGCACGGAGCTTGGATGATACTCTGTGGGCTTACAGAACAGCATTCAAGACCCCTATAGGGACCTCTCCATACCAACTTGTGTATGGTAAGGCATGTCACCTGCCCGTGGAACTGGAACATAAAGCCTACTGGGCAACCAGATTCCTAAACTTTAATGCCAAATTAGCAGGAGAAAAAAGATTGCTCCAGCTAAATGAGCTAGAGGAATTCAGATTCACTGCTTTCGAAAATTCCAAGCTTTATAAAGAGAAATAAAAAAAGTGGCATGATAGAAAGCTGTCATCTAGAATCTTTGAACCAGGACAGAAGGTTCTGCTATTTATATAAATTTGTTTATATAAAGTTCATTAATAACAAGGTAAAAAAATCAATTGCATAAGTTCACAGGGTTACAGAAGGAATCTGCACACAAAACAGAGAAAAAGAGCTCACTGGTAAGAAAACGCCAGTAAGAGCATGTTTTGGGCGTTCAGCGCCCAAAAGAGGCATCCAGTGGGCGCTGAACGCCAGTAAGGATAGCTATCTGGCGTTCAACGCCAGAAAAGGGCAACAACTGGGCGTTGAACGCCCAGGAGAGCAGCATTTGGGCGTTGAACGCCCAAAACAGGCAGCGTTTGGGCGTTCAAACACCAGGATGATGGGAAGGAGGTAAATTTGTTTCTTCTTCATATTTTTCATTCTAATTTTAATTTCCATGTTACAAATCATGATTTCTTGTATACACATGTTAAGAACCCTGATTTCTAAAATCCTTAATTTCTAAAAATCCTACTTTAAAAATATCAAATGTATCTTAATCCATAAGCACAAATCCTCTTTTTCAATCTAATTCAACTCTTTTCCAAAAATCTTTTCAACTCATCAATATCTTTTTCAAAACTCCACATTATCTTTTTCAAAATCTAGAATTATCTTTTTCAAAAATTTTTCATATCTTTTCAATTTTAAACTATATCCTCTCTTATCATATCTTCTATCTTATCTTTTCCAAATCAATCTTTTTTATCATATCTTTTCTAAATTTTCGAACCCACCCCCCTCCCTTTAAATATGGGTTTAGCCTCCCTCCCTCCATCAATAATTGCACCTAGCTCTCCTTCTATCCCTCTCCTTTCTTTTCTTTTGCTTGAGGACAAGCAAACCTCTAAGTTTGGTGTGTTTATCCGTGATCACTAAGATCATGGCTCCTAAGGGAAAACAACCCACTTTAAGAGCCAAGAAAGAGAGCGTTCCAAAACCACTTTGGAATCAAGGGAAGTTCATATCTAAAGAACATTCAGACCATTATTACAAAATAATGGGTCTAAGATCAGTGATCCCGGAAGTTAGATTCGATCTGAAAGAAGACAAATATCCGGAGATCCAAGAGCAAATTCAAATCAGAAACTGGGAGGTCCTAGCTAATCCTGAGACGAAAGTGGGAAAGAATATGGTCCAGGAGTTCTATGCTAACATGTGGCAGACAGACAAGCAAAAACTATCTGGAACTGCTTTCTATGAATATCGGACCGTGGTCAGAGGAAAGATTGTTCATACCAACCCTGACAAGATCAGGGAGATCTTAAAGCTACCTCAGCTGAAAGATGATCCAGACTCTTTCAACAGGAGAATGATGAGAACAGACAAGGGCCTGGATAAGATTCTAGAGGATATATGTATCCCTGGAGCCAGGTGGACCACCAGCACGAAGGGCGTCCCAAATCAACTCAAAAGAGAAGATCTCAAACCAGTCGCCAGAGGATGGTTGGACTTCATTGGGCATTCTCTGCTGCCCACCAGCAACCGTTCTAAAGTCACTGTTAAAAGAGCAGTGATGATCCATTGCATCATGATGGGAAAAGAAGTGGAAGTTCATCAACTGATTTCAACTGAATTCTACAAAATTGCTAATAAAAATTCTAAAGAGGCCAGGTTGGCTTACCCAAGCTTGATTTCTCTGCTCTGCAAGGACGCTGGAGTAAGGATGGGAATAACTGAGTATATCTCAATTGAGAAACCAATCACCAAAGCATCAATGGAAAAACAACAAGCACAGGATGACCCCATCAAGAAAAAAACACAGGAATTTCTCCCAGAAATCCCTCAATCTGAATATTGGGAGTATCTTGAAACATCAGTTACCAAGATGCAAGAAGCTATGGAACAAATAATAAAGGAACAGAAGGAACAAAGTCAAATTCTTTGCTATTTGATTAAAGAACAGGAAGAGCAAGGGCGTGACTTGAGGGAATTGAAGCGCCAGAAGTTATCTCTTGAAGGACCAAGCACCCCATAGATCCGAGGAACATCCACTTCCCAGAACAAAGGTTGTTAAATTCTAATTTCTGCTTTAACTCTATGATAGTTGTCGTTATAAGAGTTTACCTTAGGAGTCATATAGTAGTAATTAGTGTCTATTTTGATTTTACCTCCAATTAAGTTATAGTCTATTTTTCTCATCATCAGCAAACATGAATAAAATAGTAGATCTTTTGAATAAGAGGCAATAAAATTCGAGTTTTTAATAAGAAAAATTCTAATTAGTAACATGTGGTGGCAATGCTTTCTGTCTTCTGAATGAATGCTTGAACAGTGCATATGTCTTTTGAATTTGTTGTTTAAGACTGTTAAATATGTTGGCTCTTGAAAGAATGATGAACATAAGACATGTTATTGATAATCTGAAAAATCATAAAAATGATTTTTGAAGCAAGAAAAAGTAGCAAAGAACAAAGCTTGCAAAAAAAAAAAGAGAGAGAAAGAGAAAGCAAGCAGAAAAAGCCAAAGCTCTTAAAACCAAAAGGCAAGGGTAAAAGAAAGGATCCCAAGGCTTTGAGCATCAGTGGATAGGAGGGCCTAAAGGAATAAAATCCTGGCCTAAGCGGCTAAACCAAGCTGTCCCTAGCCATGTGCTTGTGGCGTGAAGGTGTCAAGTGAAAACTTGAGACTGAGCAGTTAAAGTCAAGGTCCAAAGCAAAAAGAAGAGTGTGCTTAAGAACCCTGGACACCTCTAATTGGGGACTTTAGCAAAGCTAAGTCACAATCTAAAAGGGTTCACCCAATTATGTGTCTGTGGCATTTATGTATCCGGTGGTAATACTGGAAAACAAAGTGCTTATGGCCACGGCCAAGACTAATAAAGTAGCTGTGTTCAAGAATCATCATACTGAAATAGGAGAATCAATAACACTATCTGAATTCTAAGTTCCTATAGATGCCAATCACTCTGAGCTTCAATGGATAAAGTGAGATGCCAAAACTGTTCGGAAGCAAAACGCTACTAGTCCCGCTCATCTAATTAGAATCTGAGCTTCACTCAAAAACTCAGAGATATTATTGCTTCTTGACTTATTAGTCTTCTATTTTATTTGTCTAGTTGCTTGAGGACAAGCAACAGTTCAAGTTTGGTGTTGTGATGAGCGGATATTTTATACGCTTTTTTGGGTTAATTTCATATAGATTTTAGTATGTTTTAGTTGGTTTTTAGTTTATTTTTATTAGTTTCTAGGAAAAATCCACATTTCTGGACTCTACTATGAGTTTGTGTGTTTTTCTGTAATTTCAGGTATTTTCTGGCTGAAATTGAGGGAGCTGAGCAAAAATCTGATTCAGGCTGAAAAAGGACTGCTGATGCTGTTAGATTCTGACCTCCCTGCACTCAAAATGGATTTTCTGGAGCTACAGCACTCCAAATGGCGTGCTTCCACTTGCGTTGGAAAGTAGAAATCCAGGGCTTTCCAGCAATATATAATAGTAAATACTTTGTTCAATGATAGACGACGTAAACTGGCGTTCAACGCCAGCTCTCTGCCCAATTCTGGCGTCCAGCGCCAGAAACAAGTTGCAAGTTGGAGTTCAACGCCAGAAAAGGATCCAAAGCTGGTGTTGAACGCCCAAAACAGCTCCAGGCACGTGAGAAGCTTTAGTCTCAGCCCCAGCACACACCAAGTGGGCCCCAGAAGTGGATTTCTGCACTATCTGTTATAGTTTACTCATTTTCTGTAAACCTCGGTTACTAGTTTAGTATTTAAACAACTTTTAGAGATTTATTTTGCATCTCATGACATTTTTTAGATCAAAACTTTATACTCTTTGACGGCATGAGTCTCTAAACTCCATTGTTGGGGGTGAGGAGCTCTGCTGTGTCTCGATGAATTAATGCAAGTATTTCTGTTTCCCATTCAAACATGCGTGTTCCTATCTAAGATATCCATTCGCGCCTAACTATGGAGAAGGTGATGATCAGTGACACTCATCACCTTCCTCAATCTATGAACGTGTGTCTGACAATCACTTTCGTTCTACATCAGATTGAATGAATATCTCTTAGATTCCCTAATCAGAATCTCCGTGGTATAAGCTAGATTGATGGCGGCATTCATGAAAATCCGAAAAGTCTAAACCTTGTCTGTGGTATTCTGAGTAGGATTCTGGGATTGGATGGCTGTGATGAACTTTAAACTCGCGAGTGCTAGGCGTAGTGATAGACGCAAAAGGATAGTAAATCCTATTCCGGTACGACTGAGAACCTGCAGATGATTAGCCGTGCGGTGACATCACACCTGGACCCTTTTCAGTGAAAGGATGGATGGTAGCCATTGACAACGGTGATCCACCTACACACAGCTTGCCATAGGAGGACGTGCGTGCATGAATCAGAGAACAGAGGAAAGCAGAGATTCTGAAGACAAAGCATCTCCAAAACTCCAACATATTATCCATTACTGCATAACAAGTAACCTTTAATCCATGCTCTCTTGTTTATTCGCAACTCAACTGATAAATATAATTGACTTCCTGACTAAGAATTGCAAGATAACCATAGATTGCTTCAAACCAACAATCTCCGTGGGATTCGACCCTTACTCACGTAAGGTATTACTTGGACGACCCAGTGCACTTGCTGGTTAGTGGTACGAGTGTGAAAAGTGTGATTCACAATTCGTGCACCACTGTCCCTAGCCATGTGCTTGTGGCGTGAAGGTGTCAAGTGAAAACTTGAGACTGAGCGGTTAAAGTCAAGGTCCAGAGCAAAAAAAGAGTGTGCTTAAGAACTCTGGACACCTCTAATTGGGGACTTTAGCAAAGATGAGTCACAATCTGAAAAGGTTCACCCAGTTATGTGTCTGTGGCATTTATGTATCCGGTGGTAATACTGGAAAACAAAGTGCTTAGGGCCACGGCCAAGACTCATAAAGTAGCTGTGTTCAAGAATCAACATACTGAACTAGGAGAATCAATAACACTATCTGAACTCTGAGTTTCTATAAATGCCAATCATTCTGAACTTCAATGGATAAAGTGAGATTCCAAAACTATTCAAGAGGCAAAAAGCTACAAGTCCCGCTCATCTGATTGGAGCTAAGTTTCATTGATATTTTGCAATTTATAGTATATTCTCTTCTTTTTATTCTATTTGATTTTTAGTTACTTGGGGACAAGCAACAATTTAAGTTTGGTGTTGTGATGAGCGGATTATTTATATGCTTTTTGGCATTATTTTTACATAGTTTTTAGTATAATTTAGTTAGTTTTTAGTATATTTTTATTAGTTTTTAAATAAAAATCACATTTCTGGATTTTACTATGAGTTTGTGTGTTTTTCTATGATTTCAGGTATTTTCTGGCTAAAATTGAGGGACTTGAGCAAAATTCAGATTCAGAGGTTGAAGAAAGACTGCAGATGCTGCTGGATTCTGACCTCCCTTTACTCAAAGTGGATTTTCTGGAGCTACAGAACTTCAAATGGCGCACTCTCAATTGCGTTGGAAAGTAGACATCCAAGGATTTCCAGCAATATATAATAGTTTATACTTTGCCCGAGTTTAGATGACGCAAACTGGCGTTCAACGCCAGTTACATGCTGCATTCTGGAGTTAAACGCCAGAAACAGGTTGCAAAGTGGAGTTAAACGCCAGAAACTGATTACAAACTGGCGTTCAACTCCAAGAGAAGCCTCTACACGTGTAAATCTCAATGTTCAACCCAAGCACACACCAAGTGGGCCCTGAAAGTGGATTTCTGCATCAATTACTCATTTCTGTAAACCCTAGTAACTAGTTTAGTATAAATAGGACTTTTTACTATTGTATTTACATTTTTGGATTATCTTTTGATCCTTTGATCATGTTAAGGGGGCTGGCCTCTCGGCCATGCCTGGACCTTCATCACTTATGTATTTTCAACGGTAGAGCTTCTACATACCATAGATAAAGGTGTGGAGCTCTGCTGTTCCTCATGAATTAATACAAAGTACTATCATTTTTCTATTTAATTCAAGCTTATTCCGATTCTAAGATATTCATTCGCACTTCAATATGAATGTGATGATCGTGACAGTCATCATCATTCCCAACCTATGAACGCGTGCCTGACAACCACTTCCGTTCTACCTTAGATTGAATGAGTATCTCTGGGTTTCCTTAATCAGAATCTTCGCGGTATAAGTTAGAATCCATGGACGGCCATTCTTGAGATCTGGAAAGTCTAAACCTTGTCTGTGGTATTCCGAGTAGGATCTGGGAAGGGATGGCTGCGACGAGCTTCAAACTCGCGAGTGCTGGGCGTAGTGACAAACGCAAAAGGATCAATGGATCCTATTCCAGTATGATCAAGAACCGACAGATGATTAGCCATGCAGTGACAGCGCATTAGACCATTTTTACTGAGACAGGATGTAGCTATTGACAACGGTGACGCCTAACATACAGCTTTCCATAGAAAGGAGTATGAATGATTAGATGAAGACAATAGGAAAGCAGAGGTTCAGGAGGAACAAGCATCTTCATACGCTTATCTGAAACTCTCACCAATGAATTACATAAGTATCTCTATCTTTAATTTACGTTTTATTTATCTTTTAATTATTAAATCTCCATAATCAATTGAATCTGCTTGACTGAGATTTACAAGGTGACCATAGCTTGCTTCAAGCCAACAATCTCCGTGCGATCGACCCTTACTCACGTAAGGTTTATTACTTGGACGACCCAATGCACTTGCTGGTTAGTTGTGCGAAGTTGTGACAAAGAACTAAGATTATGAATGTGTGTATTGAGTTTTTAGCGCCGTTACCAAGGAATGAACTGTCACGATTTCTGCGCACCACATACGCGTGACGAGCGTCACGTACTGCAATAAGTAGAATTCGCTGAGGGCGATTTCTGGGCTGCTTTTGACCTAGTTTCAAGCCCAAAAATGAAGACAAGAGGCTACAGAGTGGAGCTGGAAGGGGATTCAATCATTCATTCATTCACACACTTTAGGTTTTAGATGTAGAATTCTAGAGAGAGATGCTCTCTCCTCTCTCTAGGTTTTAGGGTTTTTAGTCTTATTTCTTCTTAGCTTCATAATTTTATCTTGCTTTAATTTAGTTTTCTTCTACCTTTTATTGTTCTAGTATCTTAGTTTATCTTTTCTTGTTGATTTCTTTATTTTTTCAATTTAGTTTATGAACTCTTTTTATTAGATTCAATTTCCTTTTAATGCAATTTGAGGTATTTCATATTTATTGCTTCTTTCTTTAATTGTTGGTTATTGATTTCTTGCAATTGTTAGTCTTAGATTTTACTATATCTTATTAATTTTCTATGTTTTTATTTTGTGCTTTCCAAGTGTTTGATAAAATGCTTGGGTAGATTTTAATTTAGATTTTTGTGTTCTTGGCTTCGGTTGATGATTTGGAGACTCTTGAATTGTTAAAGTCTGTTGTTGATTGGTGATTGAAGATTGCCGGTTAGCTTGAACTTCAATAAATCTAATCTCTCACTATGAGTTGACTAGGACTTGTGAACTCAAGTTGATTGTAAAGGCAATTTTTAGAGGTTAACTAAGTAAAGGCAATTTACATTGACCATCACAATTGATGACGATAATGAGGATATGACTTCTAATTCTCTTTCCTTGATAAGAGCATTTTTAGTTATTAGTTTATTTTCTTGCCATTTTACTTTCTTGTTCCTTATTACAAAACCCCAAAAAATATACTTTCCTATAACCAATAATAAACTACAGTTCCCTGCAATTTCTTTGTGAGATGGCCCGAGGTTTAAATACTTCGGTTATTTTTATTGGGTTTGTGTTGTGACAAACAATTTAAACGTTGATTGAGGTTTAATTGTCGGTTTAGATCTATACTTCGATGAACTATTTTTATGAGGAATGTAATTTTGTACTAGAACAATTGGAGGAAGCCGTAATTGTCGAAGAGGAAGAAGTGGTTGAAGACCTAGGAGATTTTGAGAGTCCATGGGAACCTCAAGTCATAGAGCCTCCTTCCAAGAGGTTTGAATTTGACGTTGAGGAGGGTGTTGGTAGCACGAATCCCCACACCTTCGTACTGTTGTGCCAGCAAGTGCACTGGGTCGTCCAAGTAATACCTGAGCAATTCAGTGCTGATCCCACGAGAATTGTTTGCTTGAAGCAATCTATGGTTATTCTGCAGGTCTTAGTCAAGCAGATGAAAGAGTAGGAGATGTTGGCATGTTATTTTTAATTGCATAAAAGAAAAGGGAATAGATAAACAGAGTAATTAGAACTCAGAAGTCGTGTAAACTGTGAAAGGAGGGATAAGAATGAGGTAAAAGATTGGAGTTGCTTAGTCTTTCTGAATTAAATCAGGCAGTATTATTTCCTTTGCTTGTGAGTGATTTCTTCAATGGCAGGCTGTATGTGATTGACACTGGTTTGAGCAACTGCCAATACTCCTCCAGATCTAAACCCCAGATTTAGTGTGGATCTATTCTAATTAAGCGTGAAGCTCGTACAGTTTATTCTCCTTCAAGATCCTACTCAAAATGCCACAAACAAGGTTAGATCTTCCAGATCAAAGAATGCTGCACCTTGGGTTCTAGCCTCTACCACAGAGACCCTAATCTCCCCAGAAATCGGCTAAACTGATGTCTCGAGAAGTCCCCAATGAAGTCATGGATTAGCCGTCTGAGAGACGTATATTCAACCCGGTGGTTCATCATTGTCCAATGAAAGATGCACTCTGAACCCATGTAGAACGTGATAACCTTATGCCAGTTTAACGCATTCATATTGATGAAGAACGAATATACATCTTAGAATCAATCAAACACGGATCGAAGAAAAACAGTAATACTTTTATTAATTCATAGGACTCAGTAGGGCTCCTCCCCTCAACCTAGGAGGTTTAGAAACTCATAATGATGTGAAAAACAATGGTAAAAACGTGTATGGTGTATGGTATATTCGAATGATTATGTAAAATACACTTTAAATACTAAAATAGTGACTAGTAAGGGTAAAACAGTCTATCTAGTGCTAAAATCCACTTCTGGGGCCCACTTTGTGAGTGTTTGGGCTGAGCTTTGATGAAATCCATGTGCTTAGGCTTCCTGGGGCGTTGAACTCTAGTCCTGGCACCTTTTTGGGCGTTGGACTCCAGCTTGGAATCCCTTTTTGGCGCTAGACGCCAGAACTTGGTCAGATGGCTGGCGTTGAATGCCAGTTTTGGGCCTTCTAATCCGAAGCAAAGTATATACTATTATACATTACTAGAATTCTCAAGTCAGCTTTTCATAGCCGTTGATAACGATCCATTTAAACTTCTGTAGCTCCAGAAAAGCTATTCTAAATGCAGGCAGGTCAGATCTGGACAGCATCTGCAGTGCTTTCGCTGTCCTGAATCAGACTTCTGCTCCACCTCCTCAATTTCAGCCAGAAATTACCTGAAATTGTCCAAAAACACAAAAACTCATAGTAGAATCCAAAAATGTGAATTTAACACTAAAACCTATAAAAACTAAATAAAAATTACTAAAAGCTATATGAAAGTGATGCCAAAAAACATATCATAGTTGAAGACTCTGAGGAGATTGATCAAGAGATAGATTCAATAATTGATGAATTTCTAGCTACAATTGAGTCATCCCCCGTTGGACTTGAAAAAGAGGTTAAGAAAGAAGGTACACAACTTCCAAGGCTTGTTCCCTATGATGAATTGGACGGAATAGATCAAGAGGCAAATTCCCTTGGTAATGATGATCATGAATCAAGTCCTCCTAGTGATGAATTTGCATCTGCAAATGAACTCCTTGAGTTTAAAGAACCTTTTCCGATTGAGTTGGAGAATGATGTGGAGGTGGAAGTCCTTCGAAAAGGATGGACGGGATTTGAATATGCTTTGTCAAGATCGTTGGAGACTTCTCTTCCTAGGTTGCCATCTAATCCTTCATTTGAGTGGGTAAAATTTATCTCTCTTAGCTTTATTGTCCTACTTGAGTATGGTATACTTGAAACGGATGGTCAACTTAGGAGGCTTTGTGGAATAAAGCATAAGAGAATGATATTTAGTGGTTGGCATTGCAAATCAAGGCTCGTCAAGGTTGAGATTTCAAGAACTAGATGCAAGGATAGGTTTAGTGCTTATTTGAATATGTCTAAGAGAAGAGTTTGGTACTTCATTGAGAATTCGGCTTGCTTACCACCCGAATGGAATTACAAGAATCACTTTGAAGACGGGTGCGAAAATAAGATATGGGATCCCGGATCACAACATGAATGACAATTTTGCGAGCTCATATCGTGTGGAGAACCTCACCAAGGCTTGGTAAAATTGGTTGAAAATTCTAACAACCACTTGAAGATCAAGCACTCTTGGGAGTTCCAGGATGAATTTAAGCACAAGCCACCATGACATGGAGCTCACCAAATATCCTACTTAAGGAAAATAAATAAAAGTGCGAGGTGGAAGACACCCCACCATGGTAAACTCTTTCTATTTTCTCTTTTGGTTATTTTGGCAAATAAGTGAATTTTCAATTTCAGTTAGATTTATTTTGTTTTAAATGTAATTTAGTTATTTGATAATATTTGGTATTGTTTTGAGTTGCTGGTTAGCTTCTCAATAATTGAAAAAAAAAGGGCTGTCACGCGTAGGCGTGACCGACGCGTGCGTGTCAATGCCCAATTTTGACTCCCTGGTACAAGAACCAGAAAGTTGTGCTGGAACCATGCGGGTGGGGTGCTAGGTGCACAACCCACGCCATGAGTGCGCCTCACTGATTGACGCGTACGTGTCATTTGCATTTCAGGCCTTCCACGTGTGGGTATGACTGACGCGCACGCGTCGTACCTGAATGCTGCCTCTGGTACAAAAACCAGAGAGTTGTGATGGAACTGTGCAGCTTTCGTGCATCTGGCACGAAAATTAGTCATGCGCACGCGTGACTGACGCTCACGCGTCACTTTTTATTTTGGGCCATCCACGCACATGCATGGACGACGCTCATGCGTCACCTGCCTTTTTCTGACTCATGCGCGCGCGTCGCCTGCGCGACTTCAACAGCCTTGTTTCTTTTTCTCTCTTCTTCTTTCTTTCTTCCTTTCTTCTTCTTCCCTCTTCCCATGTCTTTTCTTCCTTTCTTACTTTCTTCTTCTCCCACTTTTCAAAATTTCACTTTTCATTTTTCTTATCTTTCTTTGCTTTTGTTTATTGTCTATTGCCCTTTCATTCATTATATTTTAACTTTGTGCTTCCTCTTATTTTCTTTTCTGAGTTTGCTATTTTTTCCATTGGTGTTGAATTTTCTTACTCAACTGTTAAATATTTCTTGTATTGTTTTGGGTGCTTCTTGATTTATTTGATATTTAGTTGACATGCCCTTTGCTTATATTGTTTTGTCACTTACATGTTGTAGCTAGCATATAGTTGAGAAACCCACTCTTATTTGGCATTAGCCCACTGATACAAGAAGATCACGACGGTTCAGAATTTTTGCAAAACAAGAATTACTTCGTCGGTAGCATAGTCCGAGCCGGCAATGGATCTTCTCAATCAAAATTTAATATTTCTAATTCAAATTCAACCGAGAGTAATTAAACCTCGGGTCGTTCTCCCTAGGAACTAATGCCGATAAGTGCATACAATTTTGGTTGTGGAAAGCAAGGGATTTCAATGATTGAAATAAACAATTAAAGAGATAAAAGAACGATTCAAAATTGCAATTACTAAACTAATAAATGAATAAAAGAACTATGTATATAATATAGACAAGTAATGCTATAAAGTAATGGAAAAGTGGTTCAAAACATAAATGAAACCTTGACTTGGGATGAATTATGGAATCCCTTCCTTGCCATAACCACAACTATGATAATTATGATGGATTAATATCACTAAGTCAACCCTTAACATTGAAGAGTAAGTCAAGTGAGCATAATTGTTATTAATCCACAAATCCTAACTAACTTGCTAATTACCTTAGTAAGAAGCTAGCGCTAGTGAAAACAATAACAACTAACAACCCAAGAATCATCACTAAATGTTGGACATTATGGCTCTAGTAATCCATATACTCACTTCCTCCAAGCCAAGGGGTAGAAATTTACCACATAATCAAAATTGGCATTTCATCAAACACATAGAGGGCATAATCATAAAACATGACAAAATTGGGAAAATGATGAAAGCTATGAACCACAAATGATGAAAATCAATAAAAGCAACTCAAACAAACATATAAAAACCATCAAACATCAAATTAACCAACTAGAAATCCAAAATTGCAAAAACTATGTATATATTGACAAAGGAAATTGAAATAGGAGCAAGTGTAGAACAAGTAATGTGATAAAATGGAAAATGAAGGAAATACTTACAATGAGAAAGCAAAATCTGAGACCAAAATTGAACTATAAAATGCTACATCAAACCCTAATTAAAACCCTAAGAGAGAATTTTGTATATTATACTACTCCTACTCCTACTATGTGTTTTCTAATCTAAAATTGATCTCTCTAAGCTAATTCTACCTAATGCCTTTGTATGAGATGTTGCCTCCTTCATATAGCCTTTGATTTCAGCCTCCAAGCCTTCAGAAATGGGCCAAAAGAGCCCCAAAATCGTGAGCCACGTGACTTTTAGATGAAGTCACGCACTAGTACCTGTGCGTACGCACACATGGCTGTGTACTTCTCCTTTGTTTTTTTCATGTTTTCTCCCTTTGTACATGCTTCCTTCCACTTTTGCCTTGCCAAACTTGCCTTTAGGACCTAAAATCACTCAACAAACATGTCATGGCATCGAATGGCATAAAAGTGGGATTAAAATCACTAATTTAAGCACAAAATGCATGTTTTCAAATTTAGGCACAATCACAAAAGCATGCTATTTAGGTGAATAAATATGGATTTATATGATAAAATCCATTTAAATCAACCCAAAAATTATCGTAAAATATGGATTCATCAATTCTCCCACACTTAAATAATAGCATGTCCTCATGCTAATCATAATAAAAGGAGAAGGGCAAAAAGGGTAAGCAACTTATTCAATGTACTATCTATATGCATGCAACTGTACTAAACGCTATCTATCTATACTTATACTATGGTTTCCTATTGAGTTTGGCAAAAACAAACAAGAGAATTCCAATCAATCCAAGATAAAACCTTAGGGCTAAGGTAAGAAAATATAGCAATATAACCAAAATCCAAAGATTTGAATTGAGATTTTCAAACTAACAACCAAGCAACTTGCAAGAAAATACAATATAGGAGATAAGAACATAGAATTGAGCGATCGAACCCCTCACCGGATGTGTTTACACTCTATGCGCTCAGTGTTTAGAGTTTAATCACTCAATTCTCCTTTAATCATGTTTTTCAAAGATTTGCAAGTCATCTAACAATCAACTAATATTTGATGCATGAAAAACAAATATCATAAGGTCTTTTGAGGGTTGTAATGGGGCTAAGGTTAAGGTAAGATCAATATGGTCAAGTGGACTTAGTGAATTAGATCTTTGATTAGCTCAAGTGTCCACCTAATCCTATATCATCCTATGTATACATAACAAAACAAGCTAACTACCCATTTATCTCCTATCTCACATTTACTCATACATTTTCTTTCAAAAATACACACATATGCATCCTTTATTCACTTTTTTATTTCATATGCTCTTATGCACAAAACTTGATTTGATTGATTTTTGATTTTTTTTTATATAAACAATTCCTTGTTTTTGCCGACAAGAGAAGATGCATATGTCTTGAACAATAAGTGCATGAGTCTTGACCATTTTCCAAATTTTCACAATGAATATCCCAAATAAGCTCATCACTAATATTTTCAAACAATTTTCCCCCACACTTAGAGTACACACACTACTCCACCCAAGCTAATCAAAGAAGAATTCAAGGACATCAATGGTTTTTCGCTTTAGGAAGAATAATGTGCTTAGAATTTGAACAAAAAGGGATTTAAAGGCTAAAAAAGAAAGGGTTACAAAGGTGAATGCAAGGGTTGGCTATATAGGTTAGTGACTTCGACATCAAAAATGGCCCCAATCAGGTTAAATGCAATCAAACATAAAAAATAGGACATATAGATTCATGCAAATCTAAGATCACAATCAACAAAGAGTATAATCACACAAGAACAAACTTTATGGTTGAGAATATGCAACCATCCATTAGAGCTCAAATCTCACAAGGTATGTTATTTTATCTCTTTTTCTATGTTCTATGAAAAAGGATGCTTCAAGCAAGTTGAAAAATAATTTTTCAATTCAATCAATGGCACGCCCTAAGAGATATTTCAAGGAAATTTCTTGTTGTTTTACCAAACTTATTTACTCTATCATGCAACATGCAATTATTTACTACCATATAACTACAAGCATTAAATAAA
This sequence comes from Arachis hypogaea, assembly GCF_003086295.3. NCBI lineage: Eukaryota > Viridiplantae > Streptophyta > Magnoliopsida > Fabales > Fabaceae > Arachis > Arachis hypogaea. Next base: position 69,798,378 of record NC_092052.1, read on the forward strand.
TATATACAAACAAACCAACAAAGTGCAAAAATTGAAGAAAAGGAAGCTAGAAAGGAAACTAAAAAGGTATTGCAAAGTGTCCAAGAAAAAAATTTTACCTCCCTCAAAGTTGCCGATCCTTCCCAATGCACGGTCCTCCGTGCATGCACATGATTCGGTGGATGAGGGAATATGAAGCTCCACCTTCAGTTAGTGGGCACGGGGGTTTGGGTTGTGTGGAAACCGCCAAGTCCAATGCATTCTCGGCATCTTCGTCCACGGTGTCCTTCTTCTCTCCCAGCTCCTTACCTCCACGTCTCATCCTCAAAAAGAATGGATAAAGTATAATTAAGAATCATAGGAGAAGTATCACAAAAAATGGCAAAGGAGTAAGCAAATAAGCATCTAATTGAGGAAGTGTGCATAGTTGTGTGGTATGATGAAGATGATTAGCCATGTGTGTATTCCAATTATGCGCGTGGTTATAATACACACAACAACCGGTTAAAACGGCAACCACACAATCAAAAAGTGAGTATGAGTTCCTCAACTAAACGGATGATGAGTCAAATTCACACCCCATTCAAAATTGGTGAATTACTCCTTTTGGCAAGCGCACCAAAATTATCGTCAAGTAATAACCGACAGTGGAGTGGGATCGTATCCACAGAGATTGGCAAATTCTAACAGTTTTAATCAATTGATGAATTAGTCAAGCGGATCAATAGGATTGTAGAGTGCAGAATTGTAAATGACATAAATGTAAATGACTAGAATATAAAGAAAAGCAATAAAGTGTAGAAATATAAATGGCAGAAAGTAAAGTACAGAATCATAAATGACTTGAATATAAACGGGAATGGGGAATGGCTGAATGTAAAAATAAGCTGTAAAGAAATGGATAGATAAGAATGGGAAAATTCATTGAGATTGGGAGATGTTGTCTCTTTGGATCAAATCTAGCTTATATCCTCTTCAATCATGCAACTCATTGACCTCTTGGCATTCATGATTGATTGAGCCCCAATCCCTTGGTGACTCAATCTCTCAGATCTTGATCAATAGCCAATTCCTTGGTCTAATTGCTCATGAAGAGAGATATGCTTGGTCCCTGATTATACCACACACCATCATAGGTCCAAGTAGAGGGAGGATTATATGTCACATATCCAAACACCAAAACCAGATTCTACTTTAGTGTGAGAAGGGATTTCAAGCATGGTTTCATGTTTTGTTTCCCAAGGTTCCCATGAAACCCAATTGTATTCAATCTCTTTCCCAGGATAATTGAATACTAAGCATTAAGAACGAAATTCCTTTTAGCAAATCAAAGAGAAGATGAAGAGAAGAAGGATTTCACTATCATTCATCTATCAAGTACAATAGAGCTCCCTCCCTCAATGAGAGGGAAGTTAGCTACTCATAGCTCAAAAAGTACTCAAAAGTGAAGTGTAAAAATGGATCTAAGACTGACTGCTTAACCCCCTTCTTCAGTACTCCTTGGGGGTATTTATACTACTCCTAGTAAAATAAAAGAATTACAAAAGTGAAAAAGGAAAATTACATTTTGGAGGGGATAGAAAACACTCAATAAGCATGACTTCTTAGCTGGCGTGTGGCTGGCGCTTCTCTGGCGTGTCACGTGCTCTTCATTTCAAGCTTGGCGTACCACGCCTACTCCTTCAAGTGGCACGCTCGTCCCTCTCTCGAACTTGGCATGCCACGCCTTCGAACTCAAGTGGCATGCCATAGTGGATTTCTTGTGTTGGCGTGCCACGCCTTCGAGCTCAAGTGGCACACCCCTTGCCTTTCTCACTTCTCTTTGCCTCCGGAAACATGTACTGGCGTGCCACGCCCTTGCTTCATGCTTGGCTAGGCTTCTCTGGAAAGTTGAACTAGCGTGGCACGTCCAGGGTCTAGCATGCCACGCCCCTTTTGTGAGTGAGTGGTTCCTCTGTTTGGCGTGCCATGCCACGAGCTTAAGTGGCACGCCCCAATGCTTCTCTCTTGAATGACACTGGCATGCCACGCCTAGTTGCTCAAGTGGCACGCCTAAATGAAGAATAGTGAATGGCGTGCCATGCCTTCGATACCAAGTGGCACGCCCCATGTAATTGGCCTCCTTCATCCTCTCTGAAAACTTAAACCAGCGTGCAATGCCTAGAGGCTGACGTGCCATGCCCATGATCTTGTCTTGGTTCCAGTGGTTGGCGTGCCACGCCTCAGTCTTCAAGTAGCACGCCATAGTGAAATGCCAAGGTTGGCGTGCCACGCCTTCGATACCAAGTGGCACGCCCAGTCCTTGCTTTTGGTCCTTTGTGCATTGGCGTGCCACGCCTTCGATACCAAGTGGCATGCCCAGTCCTTGCTTTTGGTCCTTTGTGCATTGGCGTGCCATGCCTGGTTGCTCAAGTGGCACGCCATAGTGAAATTCCAAGGTTGGCGTGCCATGCCTTCGATACCAAGTGGCACGCCCAATCCTTGCTTTTGGTACTTTGTGCATTAGCGTGCCACGCCTGGTTGCTCAAGTGGCACGCCCTGTCTTCAATTGCCTTCAGCCCCTTCTCTGGATTGTTGTACCAGTGTGCCAAGCCATGCTGCTCAAGTGGTACGCCCATGGATTTGTGAACTCTTCAAGCTTGGCGTGCCACGCTTGGGTTCTCAAGTGGCACGCCCAAGTGACTTCTTGGGGCTGGCGTGCCACGCCTTCGACATCAAGTGGCACGCCATAGTGAAGGTTCTTCTTGGAATGGTGAGTTGGCGTGCCACGCCCCTTTGCTCAAGTGGCACGCCCATAGTAGTTGATGGGTCAGGCGTGCCACGCACAGCTTGGCGTGCCACGCCCCTTTTGTGTCCTCCATTGTGGCTCTCTGGAATTTTGTATCAGCGTGCCACGCCCAGTCTCTAGCGTGCCACGCCCATATGCATGCTTTGAATCTCTTCTCTGGACTTCAGTATTGGCGTGCCACGCCAGTGCATTTTTGTGGCGTTTGTTTCAAGTGGCACGCCAGTTTCACACACCCAGCTTCTTGTTTGTCTTCCATCCCATTTTTGATGCTTTTCTCACCTGAAATTCAGCACAACTCATCTCAAAGTGGTGTACCATAATATTCATCAAATAATGCATGAATTGTACTAATCAAATGAGATTTATGCTCTTTTATGGTCTTCTTTATGCAAGAAAGAAGGGTAGATGATGCAAGTCATCACAACACCAAACTTAAGTTTTGCTTGTCCCAAGCAAATCAATGTGAGTACCTTTATAACTTGAGGCCTTGGCTTTGAGTGATTGCAATACAACTAAGAGTAAGGCTAAGTGTTCAACACAGGCATGAATATTTTAATGTCATGAAAAGCTCTTGGATCCTTGAGGGTTCTTTCAGCTAGGTTTTAGGGGTCCTTTCTATTGATTGTCACCTTGAAGTAGTAAGGGTTGTTTTGCTTTCTTGACCACGACTCTAAGTGTTTGTCTCAAGACAACCTTTTATTTAAGCTTTCAATTAGCACTCCCAAACCAGTTGGTTTTAGGGTACTAGGTGTTGAGACACCCCTAAGAATTTACTTGCCCAGGTCTCTTCTTGACACATCTTCACCACAAGCATATACTAAGATCTTTAATTCTCTTTGAGCTCTTTTTTTTTTCTTTCTATCCCAGTAGTTGATGCTCAGAGCCTTGGGTCTTTATTTCTTACTACCTCTTGGTTCTATGGATATTCAAGGAACACCCTTTGGCCTTCCCTGGTTATACCTTATAGGACTAGTTGCTCTCTCCATGACTCATTTTCTTTTTAGTTCATCCAAGGTTCTATACTTAGTCACTTATATCTTAGTTTGTTTCATAATCCATCTTGGCCTTGGTCTCTCTCACTGTTTTTGCACAACTCACAGTGACTCTTATGGAGACAAACTCTACTTTTATTTTTGTTGAAATGAATACTTGAAATACATGGCATTTTCTTTCTTGAAAAAGAAGAACTCATAAAGACATCAAACAGGAATTTAAAACTAAGCAAAAAGCATAAACTATCCTAGCATGATTATTTTTTCAGAAAGTAAATAAAGAAAAAAAACTTAAACAAGATTTCAGAAATTGGAAAGTGTCAACCATGGGACTCAACAACCTTGAGCAGCTTCATCTTTAGTTCATTGGCCCCTTTCCTTTGTCCTTCTTCTTGGAGGGGGAAGAGCCACCTTCATCTGGCTTAGAGGAACCTTCTTGTGCTTTGGCATCCTTGGGTTTCCAAAATCCTGCCCTCCTCATGTAATTCCTTTCATCCTCCTTATGTTTGGCTAGGATTTCCTCTTGTCTTGCACTTAGTTCTTCCATTCCTTGCATGAAGGTTGGGTATCCTGGGTTCAGAGCGGCCACGGCGTTACACAAGGGATTCAGCTTCACTTGTGTGTTGATGTCATACTGCCTTCTGGATATGGTTCTGGCATCATAGAGATGTCTAAATTCGGCCAAGTTCCTCTGTTGCCATTTGCCTTGATTTGCTATTTTGTCTAGTGCACTTCGCACCTCTCCCCAGTCGAATTGTTCTTGCTGCTCCTTCCTCATATGCTCCAAATTCCCTTGGAGTTGTTGAATGTTTTGGTTGACTTGGTTCCATTATTGTTGTTGAGTTTCCTTGAGTTGGTTGACATCTTCCCTCAAGTGGTGTAGATCTCCTTTCATTTGGTGTACATCTCCTTGCAATTGCTCCCAGTTGAATCCCTCTGAAAATTGCTGATATTGGTATTGTGGTGGTGGTTGAAGTGCCAGGAATTGAGGTTGCTCTTCTGCCTCTTCTTGTTGTTGTTGTTGTTGTTGTTCATGGGCATGAACTCTTTGTTCTCTGGCCCTGTGGAGTGGGTGAACAGCCACCACCTTGGCCATCTTTTTGGCAGTTATGAACTTGTCTTGCTTCACAAGCACTTCATCAATGATCTTTTCAACTCCAGCCTCATCACATAGCCTCTGTATAATGCTGGGGAATGCCAACCTTGTGTTGTCACTGGTGCTTTTTAGCACTTTGTTGATGTTGTTGGCAATCATCTCCCCCACGTTGATGTTCTCTCCTTTCATGATGCTGTAGATAAATACCGCTCTCTCCTTGGCCACCTCTGAAGTGTTGGATGTGGAGATTAGGGACCTCCTCACAAATTCTAGCCACCCTCTAGCTTGGGGGCTCAAATCTCTTCTCCTCAATTGATTAGGTACCACATCCTTGTCATTGATCCAACGCACATGCATCACACAAATCTCATTTAGGATCTCATCGAACCCAGGGTCTTGCTGCTTCATTCTTTCTTCATAGCTCCGAGTGGAGCTTGTCCTCTTCACCATTAGCATCCTTTCTATGCTAGAGGGACTGTAGTCAATGGACTTCCCCCTTACATAGCTAATGTAGCCATAGTGTTGCCCTGGTTGAGGCACTGCGTTGGCGTAGAATTTCCTCACCAAGCTCTCTACCACTTTCCTTTGTGGGTTGCATAGAAGTGACCAACCTCTATTGTTGATCTCAATGTTGATTTCAATGTGCTCGTTCCTCCCTAATTGGAACCCAACTTCTGGAATGATCTCCCTCTCACTCACCCAACCATAGAATTGATTTTGGTTGAATGCGGAGAGGAACTTGTAGTCATTGAAGGAACTTGAGGATCCAGAGGTTGGTTCCTTGACTTTTCTTTTCTTTGAGGCTGATCTTTTTGGTGGTGCCATGAGGTTGAGAGAGTGTGTTTGAGAGTGAAATGGGGATTGCAAGAAAGAGCAAGAAAAATAATATTTTGCTCCAACACCAAACTTAGGACTTGATTATCTCGATCAAGAAGAAAAAGAAAGAAAGAAAGTAGGGAAAGAGATGGTAAAAGATAAAAAGAGGAAGGAAGGTGAGGGCTGTATGCTCTTCGTGTGTGATTGGGGTTGTTTGAAGTGTAATAGGAGATGGTGAAGTGAGGTTTTTATAATGGGGAATGTTGTGGTGGGAAGGGTGGGAAATGAAAAGGGTAAATGTTTTCCCACTTGGGGAGTGGCGCCTAGCGTGGGAAGAGGTGCCAACTCTTTTCTCACTGTGTCTTCTGCGTGTGTTGAGTTCCAAAGTGTAAGTACACCTTAACTTCCTTGTTTTGTGAGTTGTTTACCATATGGGCCCCATCTTCTCTCCTGAAATGAAACTGAACCCATTAGTAATGACAAAAGAACCCTTTCACATTCCTTCTCATCAAGAGTGAATTGGATTGCAACTGATGGGTGTCCCTTGGGACACCAATCTTAATTCTTTGGCATCTCAATAAATTAGTTTTTTCATTGTGTATTTAATGTGTTCATAAGAGTGGAATAACATAAATCTTTTCATTCTCTTTTGATTCCAATTCCTCTGAACTCATTAAACCACATTCATGTTTTTACCCAAAGCATTAAGTGCTTTCAAATTGGGTGACTTGGGCTGCTAAATGATTCTTGGTGGTGGCCACACCAAACTTAATCTTTGGACTTACTCTTCAAATCAAGATATAAATTGTCTGTAAGCCTAGATTAAGTGGGTGAGAGGCCACACCAAACTTAGCACTTTAGCTAGTCCTCAGCCCAATCACTCATCATGATCAATGCCTTCATTAAGTTACAATTTCAGAATAGAAAAAAATGTAAAGAAAATCTAGCTACCCAAGCTAAAATCAACATTCTAATATGCAAATGTAAACTAATCCTAATATGGTAATGTAAGATAAATGAGAGACTGAAAATTAAACTACCTAATGCAACGAATTTTTAAACTACTCCTAAGAAAAGTAACTAAATCAAAAAAAAGGAAAAAAAAGGATAAAGTGTTGGGGTGCCTCCCAACTAGCGCTTCTTTATTGTCATTAGCTTGACATTCCTTCATCTTCAGCTGAGCTTGTAGCTCACTCCCTGCTCCTCTAAGGAGCCTCCCAAGTAGTGTTTGAGTCTATGGTCATTGACAGTAAAAGTTCTCTGAGTCTTGTCCTCCATGAGCTCCACATGACCATATGGAAACACCTTGAGTATGGTGAAAAGTCCTGACCATCTAGACTTCAGTTTTCCAGGGAAGAACTTGAGTCTTGAGTTGTAGAGTAACACCTTCTGTCCTTCAGTGAACTACCTTCTTGCTATCTTTTGGTCATGCCACCTTTTTGTGTTCTCTTTGTAGATTTTTGCATTCTCATATGCTTGATTCCTAAACTCCTCCAGCTCATTGAGTTGCATTAATCTCTTTTCTCCAACAGCTTGCTCATCATAGTTTAACATCTTTAGAGCCCAAAATGCTCTATGCTCAAGTTCAACTGGCAAGTGACAAGCCTTGCCATATACCAGTTGGTATGAAGACATCCCAATGGGAGTCTTATAGGCTGTCCTGTAGGCCCATAGTGCATCATCCAGCTTCTTAGACCAATCATTTCTTGAGTTTCCAACAGTTTTTTCAAGGATTCTTTTTAGCTCTCTGTTGGAAATTTTAGCTTGCCCGTTAGTCTGTGGGTGGTATGGAGTTGCCACTTTATGCTTTACTCCATATCTGAGAAGGAGTGTCTCGAGTTATTTGTTGCAGAAGTGTGTCCCTCCATCACTAATGAGAGCTTTGGAAACTCCAAATCTACTGAAAATGTTCCTTCTCAAGAAGCTTATCACAACCTTGTTGTCATTTGTTGCAGTGGCTATGGCTTCTACCCATCTTGAGACATAATCAACAGCCACCAATATGTAGCTATTAGAGTAGGAGGTTGGGAAGAGTCCCATGAAATCAATCCCTCATACATCAAATAGCTCCAACTCTAGTATGAATTGCTGTGGCATCTCATTTCTCTTGGTTTGATTACCAGCTTTTGGTATTCATCACACCTTGACACCATTTCCTTGGCATCCTTAAACATTGTTGGCCAGTAAAATCCAGATTGAAGCACTTTTGCTGCTGTCCTTTCTTCACTAAAGTGACCTCCATATGTAGATCCATGGCACTGCCATAATACTTCCTGCCCTTTCTCATGGGGTATACACTTCTTAGGATTCCATCAGCACACTTTTTGAACAAATAAGGATCATCCCAGATGTAGTATTTGGTATCTTTGATTAGCTTCCTCCTCATGTGCCTATTGATGTTGGTTGGTAGTTTCCCAATAGTCTTGAAGTTGACTATGTCTGCAAACCAAGGGGCTACTCGAATCATCATCAATTGCTCATCTGGGAAGCTTTCATTGACTGCTACTGTTCCGTGGGTTACCTGAAACTGGAGGTCGATCTCGGACGAGATCTTCTGTACTGGTCGGAGCCAACGTGTCCGATCGGTGGATGATGTCCAGAGCGGGTGCGTCCGATTTGTTGGATTAGCTGCACTGCTGATCCTTCGTCACCAGAAGGTGGGGGTACCTACAAGAGACTCCGATGCTTAAGTTAGCATGGGTATTAAGTAGGTTTATTGTAGAATCAGAGTATGAGTTATACCTGGGTGCTCCAGTGTATTTATAATGGTGAGATGTGACCTTTTGGATAAGATAAGTTAGTTATCTTATCTTATCTTTATCTTTGAGTTGAGGTCAGCGTATCTTTCAGCGGAACCACCTTCATCTCTACAGGCTTAAGCCGCCTTAGGATTCGGGTCGTGCTCCTCTATTTGGGCCCTTAACTAGGCTCTCCTGTCGATTTGGTCGAGCTCTTTGAGAAGAGGTCGGATCGTCTAACCTGAAGAGGTTGGTCGCTTTATCTCGAATCATCCCAGGTCGGATAGCTCGACCCAGGGTATGAACAGTGCCCCTGCTTGAGCTCGATCTTCTTTTTGAGGTCGAGTCCTTGACTTCGGTCCTTCTTAAAGTCGAACTCAAGCATTTGTCGATTGCTTTCTTTGTAAAGTCTTTTTTGAATGTAGAACATTTTCCTCTAAAAGCGCGTGCTTTTGTATTAGCGCTTTTTTTTTGGGAACGCAAGCGGTTTTAATATCCGCACTTAATTGGCATTAATTTGCCCTTCATTCTCTCTTGGCTTTTATTTTGAATTTCGTGATAAAAAACGGTTTCTCTTCTTCATTTCTTCTTCGTAACTTCTCCCTTTACTCTCTCGTTTTCTGTTTCTCTCATCTGCTCTCTGTCTTTTGCTTGCGCTTCTGCTTTCTTGTGTTTGCGGCATCGCTTTGGCATTTTTTTGGGCAACCTTTATCTCTGCGCTTCCACTCTTTCTCGAAGCTTCTTCCATCTCCAGGTTAGTCTCATTTCGTATTTTTCTCGTTGTTTTTGACTTTGCGATGGAGTTTTCCTTTTGATCTTCTTTTTGGAGAAAGTTTGGATCTTTCTGTTTTTATCATGCTTGACTTGTTGCATGCTCTGGAATTTCTTCATTTTTTGGTGTGATTCTTTTTCTTGTTGCTTGAATCTTTTTCTCTTGCATTTTGCCGCCGATTCTGTTTGTGCCTTGGCTGCTTGGTATTTTTGATATACTGTAGAAGTAGTGCTTTCCACTGGTAAACTGTAGGAGCAATATTTTTCCTGATAAACTGTAGAAGGGTGGACCTTTTACATTTTCGCTTTCTTTTTGGATCATATTTTGATGAGTGCTGGGATGTAGGCCGTAGAAATAACTTGAAAACCTTGCTTGTTTACTGCCTCCAAGGGATGCCCCAAGACTTTTTGTCATGAGTCTTGGGGTTTTCCCTTTTTTGTTTATCCGCTCGTCGAGATGTTTTGCCCCCTGTCCGAGATGTTTTTAAGTAATCCATTCTTTTCTTTTTGTAGGATTTAGTTGACCTCATGTCTTCCCGAAATAACGTTGTAGAGATGCCTTCCCAGGTCCCTGCGGGTATGGCCGATTGGGTGGACTCCATGGTTCTCATGTGTGTCTCGCTGGTTGATTCTGAGTTTTGTGCTCAGCTTAGGTAGTTTCATAGTGTCTGTAGTGATTCTGGTGATGAGAAGAACTACGAGCTTGTTCCTCCTTCTTTTGACGAGAGAATTTGCTTCTTGACTCGAGTTGTTGACAATCGCCCCTTCTTTTATGCTTACGATTTTTTCTTTGGTCAACTGGGTATTACCCTTCCTTTTACTCCATTTGAAACCGACCTGTTATGGTCTTGTAATGTTGCCCCTTCTCAACTTCACCCCAACTCCTGGGGTTTCATAAAAATTTTCCAATTGCTGTGCGATGGTTTTGGTATTCCTACTTCCCAATCTCTCTTTTTCTATCTGTTTGTCTTGACTAAGCCTGGTGTGGTAAAAAAGAAGTCGGCCTGGGTTTCCTTTCGTTCTACCCAGGGGAAAAAGGTTTTTTCCATGTTTGACGAGTCGTTCTGTGATTTTAAAAACTACTTTTTCAAAGTCCGAGCTGTTGAAGGAGCTCGACCCTTTTTTCTAGATGAGAATGACGAACCTGCTTTTCCCTTGGAATGGCAAAAAGATGTGAGGGTCTCCAGGTATTCGTGGGAAATGTTGGATGAGGCTGAGCGAGCCTTTGTGACTATCTTGGAAGAACGCTGGGGTCAACCTCCCCATCTTGACACAAAGAAATTTCTAACCAATTCTGCTCTTCTTCAAACTGAACTGGGTATCTTGTGTTTCTTTTATTATTTTGTTTATGTTGCTTGTAGCTGTCTTTTCCGACTTATCCGACTTGTAGCTGAGTTTTCTGTTTTGTTTGCAGAGGCCATAAAGAATAATGAATCCATGAAAGCTTATAAAAGGGTGCAGAGGGCGACTGCTGCCAGAAATGCTGCTGCCCAGGCGGCTGGGGAGGGATCCTCCCAAGTACGCGAGAAGCCATCGGTGCAGAGTTCCGCCAGGGTGAAGAAGGTGATCCCTACACCCCGAGTTCATTTGGCAGATCCTTACGTCACCTCTGCTGCTCCTTCTGTTGCTCCTCCCAATAAAAAACAAAAGACTGCTGAGCCCTTTGACCTCGATGCTCCAGATTTTAATGCTATTGAGTTCGTGGATCAACAAATCGGTCCTTATGGCACTCTCTCCATGGACGATGTGTCCATCCTCCATCACTTGGAATTCATGGCCCGAAATCATGTGAAGATGGCGTACATGTCGGCTACCATATATCGGACTGCTCAGAATCTCCCTCTCTACGCTACTAAAGCGTTTATGGAGGAGGCAAAACATGAGTTTGATCGAATGAAGGAGCTGAAGGAGGAGCTTGAGACGAAGGTAGCCAAGCTGGAGAAGGACTTGAAGAATGAGGAGGCGAGTTCCCAGTCATTGGCGGCTTCTTTGAGATTGGCTGAGGACGCAGTCCTGATGCACAAGGATAGTTATGTTACCTCTTATCAGGAGGTGCTGCGCCTGAGGGAGGAGCTCAACCATGCCCGGGAAGACTATTCTGAGTTTCAGGGTCATCTCGTTGGTAGCGTGACTGCTGCTTACGAGAACTTGAAGGATTAAGTTCGGGTCATTACTCCCGAGGCCGACCTCACCCTTTTTAGCCTGGATAATATTGTCAGGGATGGCAAGATTGTCCCTAATGATGAGGGTGATGATGATGATGTCGTTCCTCCTGTGTCTTCTACCAAAGTGCCGACCTCTTCGGTTCCCCCGGCTGTGCCCGACCCGGATTGTCAGATCCTGAATCGGGAGGATGGAACTGTGGATGCTGTGCCAATCCAGACTCGCCCTCCTTCTCCTTGTCCTGATGCTGCCAAGAAAGCTCCTGATGCTTGTTGATCTTTTCTTAACATTTTGTGTAGTTGGCCCGGCTTGTGGGCTTTTTTAGAACTCTTTTATTTATTTGCTGATACTTCTTAGTTGCTTATCTAGCAACTTTTATTTTAAAAAACAAACAATAGCTCGCTATCTTTTTGATAGTACTCTTTGGTGGCCTTTCGAGGCCTTATAACTCTGTAAAAAGTAGTTTTTTGACTAGGCATCTTTCTTGTTTTCCGCTGATGTCAAAATCTTTGTGGCTCGACCTCCTTGGGTTGTTTTTGTTTTGTTATTTGTAGCTTGAATCCTTTGAGATCGTGGTTGTGGGGGTCCAACTTGTTTCTTTGGTTTTCGTTGCTTTGTATGCTTTCTTAACGTTGGTCCCCTTCTAAGCTATTTTCGTAATCCTGTGTCTTGGACCTTTGCTAGGTCTCCTTCAGGGATTACTTTTATAACTTGTTTTGTAGGAGTTCGACTTCGTTAGGTCAACCTCTTTCTAAGTTATTTTTGTAATCCTGTTTCTTGGACCTTTGTCAGGTCTCTTTCAGGGATTACTTTGATAACTTTCCAGTTGTAGGAGTCCGACTTAGTTATATCAGTCTCCTTTAAGTTATTTGTAGTCCTCCTTCTTGGATTTTTGTCAGATCTCTTTGAGGGACTACTTTGATAACTTTTAAATAGTAGGAGTCCGACTTCGTTATATCGGTCTCCTTTAAGTTATTTTTGTAATCCTCTTTCTTGGACCATTGTTAGGTCTCTTTCAGGGACTACTTTTTATAACTTGTTAGTAGTAGGAGTCCGATTTCGTTATATCGGTCTCCTTTAAGTTATTTTTGTAATCCTCTTTCTTGGACCTTTGTCAGGTCTCTTTCAGGGACTACTTTTTATAACTTGTTAGTAGTAGGAGTCCGATTTCGTTATATCGGTCTCCTTTAAGTTATTTTTGTAATCCTCTTTCTTGGACCTTTGTCATGTCTCTTTCAGGGATTACTTTTATAACTTTTCATTTTGGGCTAACTTTGTCATGTCGAGCCCTTCTAAGTTAAAGTAATCCTCTTTAATAGGGTTGGCCAGACCTCTTTCCAGGGTTTACTTATAACTTGGGTTGACTTGGTCCGACTTCTCAACGTCGGCCAGTCTTTAAGTTATTATTTTAGCAATCCATAAGACCTCGTCAGGTTCTTTTTTAGATCACTTTCGATAACTTCTTACATTATTCTGTGTTCATCTTTGCCGATTTATAGAAAGTGGTTGTCATCTCTAGATCGTCCTTTGGGTGAATTGCATTTTCACCTTTATCGGATGATTTGTTGTTATCGTGATCGTGCAGTGAAATTGTTTTTCACTTTCTGCCAATCTGTCGCTTTATAATCGGACGATGAATGCTTCAGATTAATGCGTCTTGAAATCTTTGTAGAACACATCTAAACTGTACTTTATGTAAAAGAAAAGTGCAAATATATACATATGGGATTGTCTGGGTCTCAACTTGGTGCCTCATTAAAAAACCTTTTCAGGAAAAAGAGTGCATCCAATGATGAGATCTTTTATCTCTTCTAACTGTAGTACCTTCTTAGGTTGCAGGTGTGCCATGACCTGGGAAGCTCTCGCCCATCGAGTTCAGACAGTCTGTTGTAGCCCTTCCCAAGTACTTCTACAACTCGGTAGGGTCCTTTCCAGTTTGCTGCCAGCTTTCCCTCTCCTTTTGATTATATCTGGAAGCCATTCGGCATTTTAGAGCTTCTTCCCTAATCCGGGCTCTTTCTTGGATTTCGGGTAACAAGTCGAGCTCTTCTCTCTGAAGTTGGGGGTTTGCTCCCTCATTGTAGTGAACTACTCTAAGCGACCCTTCTTCAATCTCTACTGGAATCATCGCCTCTATTCCGTATGCTAATCGGAAGGGGGATTCCTTCGTGGTGGAATGTGGTGTTGTTCGGTATGCCCACAAGACCTGTGGAAGCTCTTCTGCCCAGGCTCCCTTTGCATCTTATAATCTCCGTTTTAATCCGGCCAATATGACTTTGTTAGCAGCTTCGGCCTGCCCATTGGCTTGTGGATGTTCGACGGAGGTGTATTGGTGCTTTATATTCAAGTCGGCTATTATTTTTCTGAAGCCTGCATCTGTGAATTGGGTGCCATTGTCTGTGGTTATTGAATATGGAACCCCGAACCTTGTGACAATATTTCTATATAAGAATTTCCGGCTTTTTTGAGCGGTGGCATTGGCCAGGGGCTCTGCCTCGATCCATTTTGTAAAGTAATCAACCCCTACTATGAGGAATTTAACTTGTCCTGATCCCTGTGGGAATGGACTGAGAAGATCGAGTCCCCAGTTTGCAAACGGCCAAGGCGAGGTCATGCTGATGAGCTCTTCTGGTGGGGCGATATGAAAGTTGGCATGTTTCTGACATTGTGGGCATGTCTTTACAAATTCTGTGGCTTCTTTCTGTAGAGTTGGCCAATAAAATCCCGCCCGGAGTACTTTTTTGGCGAGAGCTCGTGCTCCGAGATGATTGCCACAAATACCGCCGTATATTTCTTCTAGCACTTCCTTTGTGTTGGAGGTTGGTACACATTTTAGTAGAGGTGTTGAGATTCCTCTTTTGTACAGGATGTTGTTTATAATGGTGTAGTACTGTGCCTCCCTTTTTAACCTCTTTGCCTCATTTTCTTCTGTGGGGAGCGTTCCTGTTCTGAGGTAGTTGGCTATAGGGGTCATCCATCCTTGGTCCTGATTTGTTATGGTCAAGAATTTTTCCTCTTCCGAGATTGACGGGTTCTGCAGCATTTCCTGGATGAGGCTTCTATTGTTGCCGCCTGGTTTGGTGCTGGCTAGTTTTGAGAGTGCGTCAGCTCGGGCATTTTGTTCGCGGGGTATGTGGCAGATCTTATATTCCCCTATTTGTCCGACCTGTTCCTTGGTTTTATCTAAATACTTTTCATGGTGGGATCTTTGGCTTGGTAGCTCCCTGTTATTTGTGATGTAACCACTTGTGAATCGCTATAAATGTTGAGTTTTTGAGCTCCGACTTCTTTAGCCAGCTTCAAACCAGCTAATAATGCTTCATATTCCGCCTGGTTGTTTGAGGCGGAGAACCCGAACTTGAGGGAGAGCTCAACTTGGGTTCCTTGGTTGCTTTCTATTATCACGCCCGCACCACTTCCAGTTTTATTTGAAGAACCGTCCATGTAAAGATTCCATTCTGTGGGGGTTTCTAGGGCATCTGTGAATTCTGTGATAAAATCGGCCAGATACTGTGATTTAATGGCCGTCCGAGCTTCATATTGGAGATCAAATTCTGACAACTCGACTGCCCATTGTAAAATTCTGCCTGCTAGATCTTTTTTCTGCAATATTCCTTTTATGGGCTGATTAGTTCGAACCTTAATGGTGTGAGCCTGGAAGTACGGGCGGAGTCGTCGAGAAGTTAAGATAATAGTATAGGTAAATTTTTCTATTTTCTGGTAGTTCAACTTGGATCCCTGTAGTGCCTTGCTAATGAAATAGACGGGTTGTTGCCCATTTTCGTCTTCTCTGACTAGTGCTGAGGCTATTGCCCGACTCCCTACTGCGAGATATAATATGAGCGGTTCTCCTTCTCGTGGTCGAGATAGGATAGGTGGCCATCCTAAGAATTCCTTGAAGTCTTTGAAGGCTTGCTCACATTCTGTCGTCCATTCGAACTGTTTTCCCTTTCTTAGAGTGGCATAGAAGGGGAGAGATCTTATTGCAGCTCCTGCTAAAAATCAGGATAGGGCGGCCAATCTCCCATTGAGTTGTTGTACTTCTTTGACACAGGTTGGGGTCTTCATGTTGAGTATGGCTTGACATTTGTCTGGATTTGCTTCAATTCCCTTTGTGTGAGCATGAAACCTAAGAATTTGCCTGCTTCTACTGCGAAGGTACATTTTGCGGGATTGAGTCGCACGTTGTGTTTCCTTATGGTGTCAAATACTTGAGCCAAGTCGGATAATAATGTATCTTCGGTTTGTATTTTTATCAACATGTCGTCCACATAAACTTCCATAATTTTTCCGATGTGATCTGAGAAGACTTTATTCATTAGCCTTTGATAAGTAGCTCCTGCATTCTTGAGACCGAAAGGCATCACGATGTAGCAGTAGTTTGCCTTTGGTGTTAAGAACAAAGTCTTTTCCTGATCTGGTGGGTACATGGGGATTTGGTTGTATCCCGAGTATGCGTCCATAAACGAGAGATATTTATATCCAGAGGAAGCATCTACCTGGGCATCAATACTTGGGAGTGGGTATGGATCTTTTGTACAAGCTTTGTTGAGATCGGTGTGATCGGTGCACATTCGCCACTTCCCATTTGATTTTTTTACCAAGACGACGTTGGCTAGCCATAGCGGGTATTTAACTTCTCTTATAAATCCGGCTTCGAGTAGTGCTTGTACTTGCTCTTCCACAACCTGGGATCGCTCTGGCCCAAGCTTTCTTCGTCTCTGTTGTACCGGTCGAGATCCTGGGTAGACCGCCAACTTGTGGCACATTAGCTTAGGGTCTATGCCTGGCATGTCCGCGGCTTTCCATGCAAAGAGGTCAACATTATCTCATAAGAATTGTATTAGCAATTCTTTTAAATCTCCTTTGAGGATTGTGCCGATATTAGTTGTTTTTTCCGAGGTGTCCCCGATTTGAATTTTTTCTATCTCGCCCTATGGTTGGGGGCGAAGAACTTCTCGTCGTTGGACTCCGCCCAACTCGATTGCGTGGAACTCTTCTCCTTTACCTCTGAGGTTTAGGCTTTCGTTATAACAATGACGTGCCATCTTTTGGTCAGCTTTTATCGTGGCTATCCCTTTTGGAGTTGGGAACTTCATACATAGGTGTGGGGTCGAGACTATTGCGCCGGGTTGGTTGAGTGTTGTCCGACCTATGAGAGCATTGTAAGCTGAACTTACATCGACTAAGATGTAGTCTATTTTGAGGGCCCTGGATTGATCTCCTTTTTCGAAGGTTGTATGTAGTGATATATATCCTAGTGGTCGAACCGGGGTATCTCCTAACCCGAACAAACTGTTTGGATATGCCTTAAGCTCTTTTTCTTCTAAGCCAAGATTGTCAAAGGCTGTCTTGAATAAGATGTCGGCAGAACCCCCTTGGTCTATTAAGGTGCGGTGTAGGTTGGCGTTTGCCAATATGATGGTGATGACCATGGGATCGTCGTATCCTGTGATGATGCCGGACGCGTCCTCCTTAGTGAATGTTATCGTTGGGATGTTGAGTGCTTCCTCCTCTCCTTCAACATGATATACTTCTTTGAGATACCTTTTGCGGGAAGATTTGGAGATCCCTCCTGCTGCGAATCCGCCATGTATCATGTGGACATGTCTTTCTGGTGTCCGAGGTGATCGTTCTGTTCACTCGGTATCTTCATCCCTTCGTCTTTTTCTTTGATCATCATCTCGGGTGGCCAGGAATCGATCTAATTTTCCTTCCCTTACCAATTTTTCTATGATATTTTTTAAGTCGAAGCATTCGTTGGTGGCGTGTCCTTTGACCCTATGATATTCACAATATTCCTTCCTATTTCCTCCTCCCCTTTTTCCTTTGAGGGGCCTTGCTGGGGGAATTTTTTCTGTATGGCAGACTTCTTTGTATATTTCGACTAGGGATGCTCTGAAGGGAGTATAATTATGGTATTTTTTAATTTTCTCCCCTTGTCGGTCTTCTCTTCGTTTAGATTCTTTGTCTTTGTCACGGTAGGAGGCCCCCGATTTTGAGGTCTCTCCTAACCGAGCGTTTTCTTCCATGTTGATGTATTTTTCTGCCCGTTCCTGCACTTCGTCTAAGGAGGTCGGGTACTTTTTTGGTATAGACTGGCTGAAAGGTCCCTCTCGTAGGCCATTGATAAGTCCCATGATGGCGGCCTCTGTGGGTAAGCTTTGTATGTCCATGCATGTTTTGTTGAATCTTTCCATGTAGCTGCGGAGGCTCTCTCGATCTCCTTGCTTGATCCCTAGTAGATTGGAGGCGTGTTTAGCTTTATCTTTCTGGATGGAGAATCTGGCGAGGAACTTTCTGGCCAGATCGTCGAAGTTTGAGATGGACTTGGGAGGTAAGCTGTCGAACCATCTGATCGCCGTCTTTGTGAGGGTTGTTGGAAAGGCTTTGCAGCGAACGGCATCTGAGGCATCGGTAAGGTACATTCTGCTTCTGAAATTGCTGAGATGATGGTTGGGATCGGTGGTGCCGTCGTACAAAATCATATCCGGGAGTTTGAAGTCTTTTGGAATTTTGGTTTTCATAATTTCCATGGTGAATGGATCCTGTTCTTTGTGTGAGCTTTCCTCAGGAGTGACTCGAGGGGCTTTTAATTTGAGATCGGCTTCTAACTGCTGTAACTTGTCTTCCAATTCTCGACGTCGCCGTATCTCTCTTTGTAGATCCTTTCCGACCTCTCGTTGTTGTTGAGTTTCTTTCTCGAGTTGCTTTAAATGGTCTTGAAGTGCGTCTATTATCCTTGGATTTGATGAGTCTTTGTCTCCGTTGGATTCCGGAGTATCCTTTAGCGTGGTGTTCGCATTCTTGTGCGGTGTTCTATTTTCCAGATCTGAATTGTGGTCGTTGTCATGGCCGTCCACCATGGTGTTGGGATGACTTCCAGGTCCCCGGCAACGGCGCCAATGTTTCGTGGGTTACCTGAAACTGGAGGTCAATCTTGGACGAGATCTTCTGTACTGGTCAGAGCCAACGTGTCCGGTCGGTGGATGATGTCCGGAGCGGGTGCGTCCGATTTGTTGGATTAGCTGCACTGCTGATCCTTTGTCACCGGAAGGTGGGGGGTACCTGCAAGAGACTCTGATGCTTAAGTTAGCATGGGTATTAAGCAGGTTTATTGTAGAATCAGAGTATGAGTTATACCTGGGTGCTCCAGTGTATTTATAATGGTGAGATGTGACCTTTTGGATAAGATAAGTTAGTTATCTTATCTTATCTTTATCTTTGAGTTGAGGTCAGCGTATCTTTCAGCGGAACCACCTTCATCTCTACAGGCTTAAGCCGCCTTAGGATTCGGGTCGTGCTCCTCTATTTGGGCCCTTAACTGGGCTCTCCTGTCGATTTGGTCGAGCTCTTTGAGAAGAGGTCGGATCGTCTGAGCTGAAGAGGTTGGTCGCTTTATATCAAATCATCCCAGGTCAGATAGCTCGACCCAGGGTATGAACAGCTACTCGCTGCATCTCTTCTTCTTGTGGAATCCTTGAGAGGTGGTCAGCTACCTTGTTCTCTGCTCCGCTCCTATCTTTAATCTCAATATCAAATTCTTGGAGTAGCAAGATCCACCTTATTAGTCTGGGCTTATATTCTTGTTTGGTAAGCAAGTATTTGAGTGCTGCATGATCAGTAAATACAATTACTTTTGAGCCAATAAGATATGATCTAAACTTGTCAAAAGCAAAAACTATGGCTAAAAACTCTTTCTCTGTGGTGGTATAGTTCCTTTGATTCTTTTTGAGAACCTTGCTAGCATAGTAAACAACATGTACTAGCTTGTCTTTCCTCTGTCCCAGAACAGCACCAACAGCAAAATCAGATGCATCACACATTAGTTCAAAGGGAAGATCCCAGCTTGGTGGTGCTATAATAGGTGCAGATGAGAGTTTCTTCTTAAGTTCATCAAAGGCTATCATGCACTCTTTATCAAAAATAAAGGGAGTATTTGAGACAAGTAGGTTGCTAAGGGGTTTTACAATTTTTGAAAAATCTTTGATAAATCTCCTATAGAACCCAGTGTGTCCCAAAAAGCTTCTGATTGCTTTGACATTGCAAGGTGGAGGTAATTTTTCAATTACTTCCACTTTTGCCTTGTCCACTTCTATGCCATCTTTTGAAATCTTGTGACCAAGAGCCACCCCTTTAGTCACCATAAAATGGCACTTCTCCCAGTTTAAAACTAGGTTGGTTTCTTGACACCTTTTTAGCACAAGAGCAAGATGGTATAGGCAATCAGAATATGAGTTCCCAAATACAGAGAAGTCATCCATGAATACTTTTATGAACTTCTCAATCATGTTTGAAAAAATGGAGAGCATGCACCTTTGAAATGTTGCAGGTGCATTACACAATCCAAAGGGCATTCTGCTATAAGCAAAAACACCATATGGACAAGTAAATGAAGTTTTTTCCTGATCCTTAGGGTCTACAACAATTTGATTGTAGCCCGAATATCCATCTAGGAAGCAATAATATTCATGTCCTACCAATCTTTCAAGCATCTGGTCCATGAAAGGTAACGGAAAGTGGTCCTTCCGGGTGGCTTCATTAAGTTTCCGGTAGACAATGCACATACGCCATCCGGTCACTGTTCTTATGGGTATCAACTCATTCTTCTCATTTGCCACAACAGTGATCCCTCCCTTCTTAGGGACTACTTGCACCGGACTTACCCAAGAGCTGTCTGAGATAGGGTAGATCACCCCTGCTTGCCATAGTTTCAATACTTCTTTCTGAACCACTTCATTCATAGTTGGGTTCAGCCTCCTTTGTTGTTGTCTTGAAGGTTTGGCATCTTCTTCAAGCAAGATCTTATGCATACACATTGAAGGACAGATCCTTTTTAAATCTACAAGTGTCCAGCCTATGGTATCCTTGTGTTATCTCAGCACTTGGATGAGCTCCTCTTCTTGTTCCTTACTCAGACTTGAATTTATGATCACTGGTTGGGTGTCGTTAGCATCCAGATATGTATACTTCAAGCTGAGTGGTAATGCTTTCAGTTCTAGTTTTGGTGGCTCTGCATCTTTGTTGCTTGTAATGGTTGGCATGATTGAGTTTCTCATGGTTGTTTATGGTGATTCTCCATCTGGTGCTTGTTCCAGCTCAATAGTTTCTCCACATTGTTCTTCTTCCAAGACTTCTTGAACTATTTGTTCCATGGTGTCTACCAGCATGCATTCTCCTATGGATTCCTTGGGGTAACTCATTGCTTTGAAGACATTGAAGACCATTTTCTCTTCATGCAACCTCAAGACTAGTTTCCCTTTTTGCACATCGATGATGGCTCCAGCAGTAGCTAGGAATGGTCTTCCTAGGATAATTGACGTGTTGGCCTCTTCTTCCATTTCCAGCACAACAAAATCAGCAGGAAAGATGAACTCTCCTACTTTCACTAGCAGGTCTTCCACCACTCCATGTGGAAACTTAAATATTCTGTCAGCCAATTGGAGTGCCATTCTTGTTGACTTGGCTTCCTCAATCTTCATCCTTCTCATCATGGTCATGGACATAAGATTTATGCTATCTCCCAAATCACACAAAGCCTTCTCAATGGTGATGTCTCCTATGATGCAAGGAATTTGGAAACTCCCTGGGTTTTTCAGCTTTTGAGGCAACTTCTTCTGTATGATGGCGCTGCACTCTTCAGTCAAGATTATAGTTTCTTGTCTTTGCTGCAACATCTTCATGCTTGTCTTTGCTTGGGGTTCCTTCTTCTACAACCTTCCCACCCCTTAGAGTAATGGCCTTGCATTCCCCTCTTGCGTTAGCCATAGTATCACTAGGAAATGTGTGTGTGAAAAGTGGGATTTTCTTGGACAAAATCCCCACTTGTGCTTCCAACTTTGAGATTGCTGTGCCTTGATTTTTCAGATTTGACCTATATTCCTCTTGATTAGCATCTATCCTTCTGTCAGTTTGTGCTTGTCTGTCCATGAGGGTGGAGACTGCTCCTGTAATTTGTGAGGATAGTTGTGCTATTGCAGCTTCCATCCTCTCAAAGTTGATATTGATTTCACATGATTGCATAGATGAGGATGGTGCATCTTGGTTGAGGTTGTTGTGTGTGGGCTGGTTACTATGGTATGATATGTTTTGTGAGTTATGGTAGGGTCTATGGTTCCCTGTTTGATGGTTGGGGTTGTGGTTGAATTGCTGATTTGATGAATAAGGCTTGTTGTGGTCCTGGTTGTGGTTCTGTTGATTTTCCCACCCAAAGTTTGGGTGGTTCTTCCAACCTGGGTTGTATGTCTTAGAGTGTGGGTCATATGGTGGTCTGGATGAATTGCTCACATAATTAGCTTGTTCCCAGTCACCTTCAGATCCTGGTGCATTCCCTTCTTGTTGAGGAGTTTGGTCCTGAATGACTGAGGCTTGGTTGGCCTCCATCCTTTTTGTTAGAGCTGCTATTTGAGCTGCAATTGTTTTGTTCTGAGCTAACAAAGCATCTACAGAGTTGAGCTCTAGCACTCCCTTTTTCTGAGTCCTTTCTGAAGCATAGAAATACTCATTTTTAGCTACAGTTTCAATGAAATGTATGACCTCTTGAATGGTTTTCTTCTTGTTGAGTGAGCCTCCTGAAGAATGATCCACAGCCTTCTTTGCTTCATAGAATAGTCCCTCATAAAAGATGTGTAGTTGTACCCATTCATTGAACATTTCTGGTGGGCATCTTCTTGTCAGATCTTTGAATCTCTCCCAGGCCTCATAGAGTGTTTCTCCATCTTGTTGTCTGAAAGTTTGTACCTCAGCTCTCAGCCTAATGATTCTTTGTGGAGGGTAAAATCTTGCAAGGAATCTGTTCACGACCTCCTCCCATGTAGTTAGGCTATTCTTGGGGAATGATTCCAACCACTTTGCTGTCTTATCTCTGAGTGAGAAAGGGAACAAGAGTAGTTTGTAGATGTCGGGGTGTACCCCGTTGGACTTTACAGTATCACATATCCTCAAGAATGTGCTGAGATGTTGATTAGGGTCTTCTTGGGCACTTCCTCCATATGAGCAATTGTTCTGAACGAGTGTGATGAGCTGAGGTTTCAGCTCAAAATTGTTGGCATGAATTGTTGGCTTTAAGATGCCGCTGCCACAATTTCCTGGGTTTGGGTTGATGTAGGAGCCTAAGACTCTCCTCTCTTGCCCATCATGTTTTACTGGACCTTCTCTGGCATGGTTGTGAGCTTCTTCTTCATGATGGTTCTCCATGTTCTCCTCCATGTTTGTTTCAAAATACTCTTCCTTTTCCTCAGCACCAACAACTCTTTTCCCTCTTGCTTCCCTCCTTAATCTAAGGAAGGTCCTCTCAGGTTCAGAATCAAAAGAAGTTGAAGCCCCGCTTCTTCTACCTGTCATACAACCAGCAAGGCAAAACAAGAGAAGAAAGAAAAAAATTGAATAGGGAAGTTACTCTTGTTAGAGTGGATGTTAGTATGAGTGGTGCAATTAATCAAACAGTTAGAGGAGTGAAAATATGAATGATCAAAATAATCAAAGAAGAAAGAGATAGAACTCAAAATAAAAGAAAATAAAAAAAATGCTAAACAAGATAAAATAATAAGGAATTTAAATTGCTTAATCTATCTCTCCAATTGATTTAATCACTGTCAAATTTAAGCCAATTCCCGGCAACGGCACCATAAAACTTGATGAGTGCATGCACATGATTCAGGGGATGAGGGAATATGAAGCTCCACCTTCAGTTGGTGGGCACGAGGGTTTGGGTTGTGTGGAAATCGCCAAGTCCAATGCATTCTCGGCATCTTCGTCCACGGTGTCCTTCTCCTCTCCCAGCTCCTTACCTCCACGTCTCATCCTCAAAAAGAATGGATAAAGTATAATTAAGAATCATAGGGGAAGTAGCACAAAAAATGGCAAAGGAGTAAGCAAATAAGCATCTAATTGAGGAAGTGTGCATAGTTGTGTGGTATGATGAAGATGATTAGCCATGTGTGTATTCCAATTATGCGTGCGGTTATAATACACACAACGACCGGTTAAAACGGCAACCACACAATCAAAAAGTGAGTATGAGTTCCTCAACTAAATGGCTGATGAGTTGAATTCACACCTCATTCAAAATTGGTGAATTAGTCCTTTTGGCAAGCGCACCAAAATTATCGTCAAGTAATAACCTACAGTGGAGTGGGATCGTATCCACAGAGATTGGCAAATTCGAGCAGTTTTAATCAATTGATGAATTAGTCAAGCGGATTAATAGGATTGTAGAGTGCAGAATTGTAAATGACATAAATGTAAATGACTAGAATATAAAGAAAAGCAATAAAGTGCAGAAATATAAATGGCAGAAAGTAAAGTGCAGAATCATAAATGACTTGAATGTAAACGGGAATGGGGAATGGCTGAATGTAAAAATAAGCTGTAAAGAAATGGATAGATAAGAATGGGGAAATTCATTGAGATTGGGAGATGTTTTCTCTTTAGATCAAATCTAGCTTATATCCTCTTCAATCATGAAATTCATTGACCTCTTGGCAATCATGATTGATTGAGCCCCAATCCCTTGGTGACTCAATCTCTCCGATCTTGATCAATAGCCAATTCCTTGGTCTAATTGCTCATGAAGAGACATATGCTTGGTCCCTGATTATACCAGACACCATCATAGGTCTAAGTAGACGGAGGATTATATGTCACATATCCAAACACCAAAACCCAGATTCTACTCTAGTGTGAGAAGGGATTTCAAGCATGGTTTCATGTTTCCTTTTCCAAGGTTCCCATGAAACACAATTGTATTCAATTCTTTCCCAAGATAATTGAATACTAAGCATTAAGAACGAAATTCCTTCTAGCACATCAAAGAGAAGATGAAGAGAAGAAGGATTTCACTATCATTCATCCATCAAGCACAACAGAGCTCCCTCTCTCAATGAGAGCGAAGTTAGCTACTTGATGAGCGGATAATTTATACGCTTTTTGGCATTGTTTTTAGTATGTTTTTAGTATATTTTAGTTAGTTTTTATTATGTTTTTATTATTTTTTAAATAAAAATCACTCTTCTGGACTTTACTATGAGTTTGTGTGTTTTTCTATGATTTCAGGTATTTTCTGGCTGAAATTGAGGGACCTGAGCAAAAATCTGATATAGAGGCTGAAAAAGTACTGCAGATGCTGTTGGATTCTGACCTCCCTGCACTCGAAGTGGATTTTCTGGAGCTACCGAAACTCAATTGGCGCGATCTCAATTGCGTTGGAAAGTAGACATCCTGGGCTTTCCAGCAATATATAATAGTCCATACTTTGCCTAAGATTTGATGGCCCAAACCGGCGTTCCAAGTCAGCTCAAGAATTTTGGCGTTTAACGCCAGAATTGGCACAAAAGCTGGAGTTAAACGCCCAAACTGGCACAAAAGCTGGCGTTTAACTCCAAAAAAAGTCTCTACATATGGAAGCTTCAAGGCTCAGTCCAAGCACATACCATGTGGGCCCGGAAGAAGATTTCTGCATTAATTACTTATTTCTGTAAACCCTAGGCTACTAGTTCTCTATAAATAGGACCTTATTCTATTGTATTTTCACACTTTTCATCTTTGGATTATCTTTTGATCCTTTGATCATGTTTTGGAGGCTAGCCTCTCGGCCATGCCTAGACCTTGTTCTTATGTATTTTTAACGGTGGAGTTTCTACACCCCATAGATTAAGGTGTGGAGCTCTGCTGTTCCTCATGAATTAATACAAGTACTATTATTTTTCTATTCAACTCAAGTCTATTTCTTCTCCAAGATATTCATTCGCACCTAAGAACATAATGAATGTGATAATTATGTGACACTCATCACCATTCTCACCTATGAACGCGTGCCTGACAACCACTTCCGTTCTACATGCAAACAAGCTTGAATGTGTATCTCTTGGGTTTCTGATCTAAGATTGGAACCTTCATGGTATAGGCTAGAATTATTAGCGGCCATTCCTGAGATTAGGAATATCTAAACCTTGTCTGTGGTATTCTGAGTAGGATCTGCGAAGGAATGACTGTGACGAGCTTCAAACTCGCGATTGTTGGGCGTGTGACAGACGCAAAAGGATCAATGGATCCTATTCCAACATGTCGAGAACCGACAGATGATTAGCCGTGCGGTGACAGCGTATTTGGAACATTTTCACTAAGAGGACGGGAAATAGCCGTTGACAACGGTGATGCCCAACATAAAGCTTGCCATGGAAAGGAGTATGAATGATTGGAAGAAGGCAATAGGAAAGCAGAGGTTCAAGAGGAACAAAGCATCTTCATATGCTTATCTGAAATCCCTACCAATGAATTACATAAGTATCTCTATCTTTACTTTATGTTTTATTTATCTTTTAATTATGAATCCTCCATAACCATTTGAATCCGCCTGACTGAGATTTACAAGATGACCATAGCTTACTTCAAGCCGACAGTCTCCGTGGGATCGACCCTTACTCACGTAAGGTATTACTTGGACGACCCAGTGCACTTGCTGGTTAGTTGTGCAGAATTGTGACAAAGTGTGATTCACGTTTGAGAGCTCCAAGTCTTTAGCGCCATTGTTGATGATCACAATTTCGTGCACCAAGTTTTTGGCGCCGTTGCTGGGGATTGTTCGAGTTTGGACAACTAACGGCTCATCTTGTTGCTTAGATTAGGTAATTTTATTTTATGTTTAAGCTTTTTACTTTTTATTTTCGAAAAAAATTTTTGAAACATACAAAAAAATTTTCTATTTTGTTCTTCAGAGTTTTTAAGAATGAATTCTAGAGTTTCATGATGATTTGTTGAAGTCTGGCTGGCTGTGAAGCCATTTCTAATCTTTTGGACCGAGGTTTCAACTTATCATCACAAGAGATTGTTGATTTCTATCAATTCTGCTGTTGTGAGCAATGATCTGCTAAAGCTTGGCTGGCCATTGGCCATGTCTAGTGTTTTGGACCGAAGTTTTCACTAAAAGCTTGGCTGGTTAGTAAGCCATGTCTAATTCCTGGACCGGAGTCTTAGACTAACATTGCAATGATTCCTGGAATTCTTATTAAAAATTCTGAATCCCTTTATTTTCTTTTCCACTCAATTTTTGAAAAACCACAAAAAAAAATTTATAAAATCATAAAAATCAAAAATATTTTATGTTTCTTGTTTGAGTTTAGTGTCTAATTTTAAGTTTGGTGTCAATTGCATGCCTCTAATTTTCGAAAATTACATGCATTATGTTCTTCATTAATCTTCAAGTTGTTCTTGATGATTTCCTTGCTCTGATCTTTAAATTCTCTTGTTTTGTGTGTTTTGTTGTTTCTCATATGCATTCTCAATTTGTTAGTGTCTCTTATATGAAAATTTTTAAGTTTGGTGTCCTGCATGCATTGTTTGTTTGATTTGAGTTTCCTAAGATTAGTTGTATTTTGATTGTTTCTCATCATTGAAAAATTAAAAAAAAAAAATTTTCCAAAACTATTTTTTCAAGTCAATAATACAGAGAATTGAAGATTCAGAACATTCAGCAGAGGAATCAAACAAAAAAAGCCAGGCGTTTAAAACGCCCAGTGAAGAAGGAAAACTGGCGTTTAAACGCCAGCCAGGGTACCTGGCTGGGCGTTTAACACCCAAAAAGGTAGGATTTTGGGCGTTAAACGCCATAATGGATGCCATTCTGGGCGTTTAACGCCAGAAGGACACTAGAGGGAAGATTTTGTTTTTAATTCAAATCTTTTTCAAATTTTCATAATTTTTCAAAATCAAATCTTTTTCAAATCATATCTTTTCAATCATATCTCTTCAAAATCAATTTCTTTCCATTTTTTTTATTATTTTCAAAAATTCTTGCTACTATTAATGATTTACTTCAAAATTTTCAAGTTGTTACTTGCCTGTTAAGAAAGGATCAAATTTTAATTTTTAAGAATCATATCTTTTAATTTCTTGTTAGTCAAGTAATCAACTTTAATTTTAAAACTTTCTTTTTTTAAAATTGATTTTCAATCATATCTTCTCAATCATACCTTTTCAATCACATCTTTTTTAAAATTTACGCTCAATCATATCTTTTTTATTTCTAATTTCAAAATCTTTTTCAAAAATCACTTAATTTCTTTCCCAATCTTAATTCTCAAAAATCTCAATCAAATTTTCAAATTTCTTTTTATTATTTCAAAATCTTTTTAATTTATTTTCAAAAATCCTTTCCCTCTTCTCACATCCTTCTATTTAAGGTGTACACTCCTCCTCAAGGTGCAATTCGAACTCTATCCCTCTTGATAAGTTCGAATTCTCTTCTATCTACCTCCTCCTTCTATTCTTCTTTTCCTCTGACACCTCAAGGAATCTCTATACTGTGACATAGAGGATTCCCTACTTTCTTGTTCTCTTCTCTTTCATATGAGCAGGAGCAAAGATAAAGGCATACTTGTTCAAGCTGATCCTGAACCTGAAAGGACCTTGAAGAGAAAGCTAAGAGAAGATAAAGCACAATTCTCTCTAGAGGACCTAACAGAGCTTTTCAAAGAAGAAGAAACAATGGTAGCTGAAAACAACAATGCCAACAATGCAAGGAAGGTGCTTGGTATCTTTACTGCACCTACTCCCGACTTCTATGGGAGAAGAATCTCAATCCCTGCCATTGGAGCAAACAACTTCGAGCTTAAGCCTCAATTAGTTTCTCTAATGCAATAGAATTGCAAGTTTTATGGACTTCCATTGGAAGATCCTCATCAGTTCTTAGCTGAATTCTTGCAAATCTGTGACACTGTCAAGACCAATGGGGTTGACCCTGAAGTCTACAGACTTATGCTCATCCCTTTTGCTGTAAGAGACAGAGCTAGGACATGGTTGGACTCACAACCTAAAGAAAGCCTGAACTCTTGGGAAAAGCTAGTTAATGCCTTCTTGGCAAATTTCTTTCCACCTCAAAAATTGAGTAAGCTTAGAGTGAAAGTCCAAACCTTCAGACAAAAGGAAGATGAATCCCTCTATGAAGCTTGGGAAAGATACAAGCAATTAATCAGAAGGTGCCCTTCTGACATGCTTTCAGAATGGAGCATCATAGGTATCTTCTATGATGGTCTGTCTGAACTGTCCAAGATGTCATTGGACAGCTCTGTTAGAGGATCTCTTCATCTGAAGAAGACACCTGCAGAAGCTCAGGAACTCATTGAGATGGTTGCAAATAACCAATTCATGTACACCTCTGAAAGGAATCCTGTGAATAATGGGATAAATCAGAAGAAATGAGTTCTTGAAATTGATACTTTGAATGCCATATTAGCTCAGAATAAAATATTGACTCAACAAGTCAATATGATTTCTCAGAGTCTGTCTGGAATGCAAGTAGCAACAGGCAGTACTAAAGAAGCTTCCTCTGAAGAAGAAGCTTATGACCTTGAGAACCCTGCAATGGAAGAGGTGAATTACATGGGAGAATCCTATGGAAACACCTATAATCCTTCATGGAGAAATCATCCAAATCTCTCATGGAAGGATCAACAGAGACCTTAAAAAGGTTTCAACAACAGTAATGGTGGAAGAAACAGGTTTAGCAATAGCAAACCTTTTCCATCATCTTCTCAGCAACAGACAGAGAATTCTAAGCAGAACCTCTCTGACTTAGCAACCATATTCTCTGATCTAATTAAAACCACTCAAAGTTTCATGACTGAAACAAGGTCCTCCATTAGAAATTTGGAGGCACAAGTGGGTCAGATGAGTAAGAAAATTACTGAACTCCCTCCTAGTACTCTTCCAAGCAATACAGAAGAGAATCCAAAGAAAGAGCGCAAGACCATAAACACGTCTCACATGGCCGAACCTGGAGAGGAGGAAGAGGCAGTGATTGCCACTGAGGAAGACCTCAATGGACGTCCACTGACCTCCAAGGAGTTCCCTAATGAGGAACCATGGGAATCTGAGGCTCACACTGGGACCATAGGGATTCCATTGAATTTAATTTTGCCATTCATGAGCTTTGATGAGTATTCTTCCTCTGAAGAGTATGAAGATGTTACTGAAAAGCAATTTGCTAAGTATCTTGGAGCAATCATGAAGCTAAATGCCAAGTTATTTGGTAATGAGACTTGGGAGGATGAACCCCCCTTGCTCATCAAAGAACTGGATGACTTGACTAGGCAGAGATTACCTCTGAAGAGACAAGATCCTGGAAAGTTCTCAATACCTTGTGTCATAGGCACCATGACCTTTGAGAAGGCTTTGTGTGACCTAGGGTCAAGCATAAACCTCATGCCTCTCTCTGTAATGGAGAAGCTAGGGATCATTGAGGTACAAGCTACAAGAATCTCACTGGAGATGGCAGACAATTCAAAGAAACAGGCTTATGGACTTGTAGAAGATGTCTTGGTAAAGGTTGAAGGCCATTACATCCCTGCTGACTTCATAATCCTAGAGACTGGGAAGTGTATGGATGAATCCATCATCCTTGGCAGACCCTTCCTAGCCACAGCAAAAGCTGTGATTGATGTTGACAGAGGAGAATTGATCATTCAAGTGAATGAAGACTCCCTTGTGTTTAAAGCTCAAGGATATCCCTCTGTAACCATGGAGAGGAAGCATGAAGAGCTTCTCTCAATACAGAGTCAAACAGAGCCCCCACAGTCAAACTCTAAGTTTGGTGTTGGGAGGCCACAACCAAACTTTAAGTTTGGTGTTGAACCCCCACATTCAAACTCTAAGTTTGGTGTTGGGAGGTTCCAACATTGCTCTGAACATCTGTGAGGCTCCATGAGAGCCTACTGTCAAGCTATTGACATTAAAGAGGCGCTTGATGGGAGGCAACCCAATCTTTAATTATCTATGTTAAATTTCTATTTTCTTTTGTTATTTTATGTTTTCTGTAGGTTAATGATCAGGTGAAGTCACAAAAACAATTGAAAAAGTAAAAACAGAAGGAAAAATAGTATTAAAAATAGAACACCTTGGAGGAGAAGCTTACTGGCGTTTAAACGCCAGTAAAGGTAGCAGAATGGGCGTTAAACGCCCAATCTGGCACTATTCTGGGCGTTTAACGCCAGAAATGGGCACCAGACTGGCGTTTAACGCTAGGAATGGGCAAGAAGCTGGCATTAAACACCAGAAATTGGCAGCAGCCTAGCGTTTAACGCTAGGATTGGCAGAAAGAGGGCGTTTTGCACGCCTAATTGGTGCAGGGATGAGAAATCCTTGACACCTCAGGATCTGTGGACCCCACAGGATCCCCACCAACCTCAACTCACTCTCTCTCACTTCTTCACACCTTTTCACAATACTCTTCCCCAAATAACCTCCACCAATCACCTCCATTACTCTTCTAATACCATCATACAACCCACTTACACCCACGCACTCAAATTCAAACCATCACTCCTTCCTTTTCCACATCAAAACCACCTAAAACCCCCTTTGGCTGAACAATTCACACACCTCCATCTCCTCCATCTCTTCTTCTTCTCCTCCTTTCTTTATTCTTTTGCTCGAGGACGAGCAAACCTTTTAAGTTTGGTGTGGAAAAGCTCAGCTTTTTATTTTTCCATAACCATTTATGGCACCAAAGGCCGGAGAAACCTCTAGAAAGAGGAAAGGGAAGGCAAAAGCTTCCACCTCCGAGTCATGGAAGATGGAGAGATTCATCTCAAGGTTGCATCAAGACCACTTCTATGAAGTTGTTGCAAAAAAAAAAGTGATCCCTGAGGTCCCTTTCAAGAGGGAAGCCAGTTCAACTAAGAAGGCATGACCTCAAGCCCATCACTAAGAAAATGATGGAGCAAATAAGAGAACCTCACCAAGAGCATGAGGAATTTCCTCATCATGAAATCCCTGAGATGCCTCAAGGGATGCATTTTCCTCCACAAAACTATTGGGAGCAAATTAACACCTCCCTAGGAGAATTAAGTTCCAATATGGGACAACTAAAGATGGAGCACCAAGAGCATTCCATCCTCCTCCATGAAATTAGAGAAGACCAAAGAACCATGAGAGAGGAGCAACAAATGCAAGGAAGAGACATTGAGGAGCTCAAGCACTCCATAAGATCTTCAAGAGGAAGAACAAGCCGCCATCACTAAGGTGGACCCATTCTTTAATTTCCTTGTTCTTTATTTTCCTATTTTTAGAATTTTTATGCTTATGTTTATCTATGTTTGTGTCTTTATTACATGGTCATTAGTGTCTTAGTGTCTATGCCGTAAAGTTATGAATGTCCTATGAATCCATCACCTTTCTGAAATAAATAGTGTTTTAATTGAAAAAGAAAAAGAAGTACATGAATTTCGGATTTTAAAACAATTTAATTATTTTGATGTGGTGGCAATACTCTTGTTTTCTAAATGAATGCTTGAACAGTGCTTATTTTTGAATTTGATTATTTATGAATGTTAAAATTTTTGGCTCTTGAAAGAATGATAGAAAAAGGAGAAATGTTATTTGATAATCTAAAAAATCATAAAATTGATTCATGAAGCAAGAAAAAGCAGTGGAAAGCTTGCAAAAAAAAAGAAGAAAAAAAAAGAAGCGAAAAAAAATAATAAAAGAAAGAGAAAGAAAAAGAAAAGCAAGCAGAAAAAGCCAATACCCCTTTAAACCAAAAGGCAAGGGTGATAAAAAAGATCCAAGGCTTTGAGCATCAGTGGATAGGAGGGCCCACAGGAATAAAATCCTGGCCTAAGCGGCTAAACCAAGCTGTCCCTAACCATGTGCTTGTGGCGTGAAGGTGTCAAGTGAAAACTTGAGACTGAGCGGTTAAAGTCATGGTCCAAAGCAAAAAGAGTGTGCTTAAGAGCTCTGGATACCTCTAATTGGGGACTCTAGCAAAGCTGAGTCACAATCTGAAAAGGTTCACCCATTTATGTGTCTGTGGCATTTATGTATCCGGTGGTAATACTGGAAAAAAAAATGCTTAGGGTCACGGCCAAGACTCATAAAGTAGCTGTGTTCAAGAATCATCATACTTAACTAGGAGAATCAATAACACTATCTGGATTCTGAGTTCCTATAGAAGCCAATCATTCTGAACTTCAAAGGATAAAGTGAGATGTCAAAACTATTCAGAGGCAAAAAGCTAAAAGCCCCGCTCATCTAATTAATACTGGTCTTCATAGATATTTTTGGAATTCATTGTATATTCTCTTCTTTTTATCCTATTTGATTTTTAGTTTCTTGGGGACAAGCAACAATTTAAGTTTGGTGTTGTGATGAGCGGATAATTTATACGCTTTTTGGCATTGTTTTTAGTATGTTTTTAGTATATTTTAGTTAGTTTTTATTATATTTTTATTAGTTTTTAAATAAAAATCACTCTTCTGGACTTTACTATGATTTTGTGTATTTTTCTATGATTTCAAATATTTTCTGGCTGAAATTGAGGGACCTGAGCAAAAATCTGATTCAGAGGCTGAAAAAGGACTGCAGATGCTATTGGATTCTGACCTCCCTGCACTCGAAGTAGATTTTCTGGAGATACAGATTCTCAATTAGCACGCTCTTAATTGCGTTAGAAATTAGACATTCTGGGATTTCCAGCAATATATAATAGTCCATACTTTGCTCAAGATTTGATGGCCCAAACCGGCGTTCCAAGTCAGCTCAAGAATTCTGGCGTTTAATGCCAGAACTGGCACAAAAGCTGGAGTTAAACGCTCAAACTGGCATAAAAGCTGGCGTTTAACTCCAAGAAAAGTCTCTACATATGGAAGCTTCAATGCTCAGCCCAAGCACACACCAAGTGGGTCCGGAAGAAGATTTATGCATTAATTACTTATTTCTGTAAACCCTAGACTACTAGTTCTCTATAAATAGGACCTTATGCTATTGTATTTTCACACTTTTCATCTTTGGATTATCTTTTGATCCTTTGATCACGTTTTGGAGGCTGGCCTCTCGGCCATGCCTAGACCTTGTTCTTATGTATTTTCAATGGTGGAGTTTCTACACACCATAGATTAAGGTGTGGAGCTCTGTTGTTCCTCATGAATTAATAAAGTACTATTGTTTTTCTATTCAACTCAAGTCTATTTCTTCTCCAAGATATTCATTCGCACCCAAGAACATGATAAATGTGATGATTATGTAACACTCATCACTATTCTCACCTATGAACGCGTGCCTGACAACCACTTCCGTTCTACATGTAAACAAGCTTGAATGTGTATCTCTTGGGTTTTTGATCTAAGATTAGAACCTTCGTGGTATAGGCTAGAATTATTGGCGGCCATTCCTGAGATCCGGAACCTCTAAACCTTGTCTGTGGTATTCTGAGTAGGATCTGGGAAGGGATGACTATGACGAGCTTCAAACTCGCGATTGTTGGGCGTGTGACAAACGCAAAAGGATCAATGGATCCTATTCCAACATGATCGAGAACCGACAGATGATTAGCCGTGCGGTGACAGCGCATTTGGAACATTTTCACTGAGAGGACGGGAAGTAGCCATTGACAACGGTGATGCCCAATATAAAGCTTTCCATGGAAAGGAGTCTGAATGATTGGAAGAAGGCAATAGGAAAGCAGAGGTTCAAGAGGAACAAAGCATCTTCATACGCTTATCTGAAATTTCTACCAATGAATTACATAAGTATATCTATCTTTACTTTATGTTTTATTTTTCTTTTAATTATCAATCCTCCATAACCATTTGAATCCACCTGACTGAGATTTACAAGATGACCATAGCTTGCTTCAAGCCGACAGTCTCCATGGGATCGACCCTTACTCACGTAAGGTATTACTTGGACGACCCAGTGCACTTGCTGGTTAGTTGTGCGGATTTGTGACAAAGTGTGATTCACGTTTGAGAGCTCCAAGTCTTTGGCTCCATTGTTGATGATCACAATTTCGTGCACCACTACTCATAGCTCAACAAGTACTCAAAAGTGAAGTGTAAAAGTGGATGTAAAACTGACTGCTTGACCCCCTTCTTCAGTACTCCTTGGGGGTATTTATACTACTCCTAGTAAAATAAAAGAATTACAAAAGTGAAAAAGAAAAATTATATTTTAGAGGGAAAAGAAAACACTCAATAAGCATGACTTCTTAACTGGCGTGTGGTTGGTACTCCTTCAAGTGGCACGCTCGTCCCTCTCTTGACCTTGGCGTGCCACGCCTTCGAACTCAAGTGGCATGCCATAGTGGATTTCTTGTGTTGGCGTGCCATGCCTTCGAGCTCAAGTGGCACGCCCCTTGCCTTTCTCACTTCTCTTTGCCTCTGGAAACTTGTACTGGCGTGCCACGCCCTTGCTTCATGCTTGGCTAGGCTTCTCTGGAAAGTTGAACTAGCGTGGCACGCTCAGGGTCCGGCATGCCACGCCCCTTTTGTGAGTGAGTGGTTCCTCTGTTTGGCGTGCCACGCCACGAGCTCAAGTGGGACGCCCCAATGCTTCTCTCTTGAATGACACTGGCGTGCCACGCCTGGTTGCTCAAGTGGGACGCCTAACTGAAGAATAGTGAATGGCGTGCCACGCCTTCGATACCAAGTGGCACGCCCCATATAATTAGCCTCCTTCATCCTCTCTGAAAACTTAAACCAGCGTGCGACGCCTAGATTGTTGTACCAGCGTGCCACGCCATGCTGCTCAAGTGGCACGCCCATGGATTTGTGAACTCTTCAAGCTTGGCGTGCCACGCCTAGGTTCTCAAGTGGCATGCCCAAGTGACTTCTTGGGGTTGGCGTGCCACGCCTTCGACATCAAGTGGCACGCCACAGTGAAGGTTCTTCTTGGAATGGTGAGTTGGCGTGCCATGCCCCTTTGCTCAAGTGGCACGCCCATAGTAGTTGATGGGTCAGGCGTGCCACGCCCAGCTTGGCATGCCACGCCCAGCTTGGCGTGCCACGCCCCTTTTGTGTCCTCCATTATGGCTCTTTGGAATTTTGTATCAGCGTGCCATGCCTAGTCTCTGGCGTGCCACGCCCATATGCATGCTTTGAATCTCTTCTTTGGACTTCAGTATTGGCGTGCCACACCCAGCTCCTGGCGTGCCACGCCAGTACATTTTTGTGGCGTTTGCTTCAAGTGGCACGCCAGTTTCACACGCCCAGCTTCTTGTTTGTCTTCCACCCCATTTTTGATGCTTTTCTCACCTGAAATTCAGCACAACTCATCTCAAAATGGTGTACCATAATATTCATCAAATAATGCATGAATTGTACTGATCAAATGAGATTTATGCTCTTTTATGGTTTTCTTTATGCAAGAAAGAAGGGTAGATGATGCAAGTCATCAACGGCCTAAGATGCAAGCAATAAATGAGCATCAATTAAAGATAAGCAAGCTTAAGCAATTGCAACAAGAGTGAATTGAATTTAGCAAATATTGGATATTGAAGGTGTGCAAGTGAAAGAGAAAAATTGATAAAAAAAATAGCACAACAAACAATAACCAATGCAATGATGAAAAGAAAATTACTTATTCATCCTTAGAAATATTCAAATAATCACGTGGTAAGGTGTTTGTTACAAAAAGTGACATGTCTTGAGAGGAATCAAGTCAATTCAACTCAACTCAAACAAATGCAAAGTATTAACGAGAAACAAGGATCTTGTGATTTGATTATAATGACTAAAAAGCCCTGATGAACAAGCAACTCAATTCAATTCACTAAATTCCATGTGCACTTATAAAATTTTTTACCTAATATGCAACAAAATGTAAATGTGCAAATTCAATTAGGTGCTAGTAATTTAAGGCAAAGTATAAATGCATTGATGAAATTCAACCAAGAAACAACCTAATCAACATCAACCAAACACTTGCAACTTATTTAATTAACAAACAACTAAACCGAATCTAATATAATTACTAAAACAAAGATGAGATGCAATGAAAACGAAGTCAAACAAGTAGAAAACAAGATAAAAGCAAGGTAGGGGAGGAGTGGAGGGGGTGGAAGTGCGTTACGGTTTAAGGAAAAGCACAAACAAAATTTGCCTAAAACAGCACATGTGCGTACGCACACAAGGCGAAACAGGGGAAGGTGTGCGCTCGCACAAGGTGTACGAGTGCTCCGAACAGAGCAGGGATATAGAAGTGTGCGCACGCACAAGCCTGTGCGAGCGCACAGAACACTCTCTTTTTTTTTGTTTTTTCTTTTTTTTCTTTTTTTTTCTTTTTTTTTCTTTTGGTAAGGATCATGTGTGCGTGAGCACACAGGTCCGTGCGCACGCACAAGAGCGAAAAGAGGCAGGGGTTCATACACACAGGCTATGCCAGCGCTCCCAACAGAGGGAGTGTATAGACGTGTATGCGCGCACAGACCTGTGCGCTCGCACAAAGGGTGCGAATAAGGGGATGCGTGTGTACGCACAGGTGTGTGCGTACGCACAAGGTGCAAAACACAGGGGAGCGCCCACGCACACGCTGTGCTGGCGCTGCGAACAGGGGGTATAAAGGCTTGTGTGTGTACACACAGGTGGGTGCGTATGCACAGAAGGTGAAATTTTGTTGTTGTGTGCATGCGCACAGGGGTGTGCACACGCACATGCCCTGTTTTTCCCTAAAATTTTTCTTCAAAATTCTAAGGTATTTAAACCTTAGGTCAACAAAATTCAACCCCAAAACATTCAAAACATCACAAAATCATGATCCATACTAAAATTAACCTACTAAACTCACAATTAAACTACTCCTAAGCTAACCAAGACAAGCAAAAATGCAAAAAACCAAGACTATAAACAAAGAAAAAGGGTAAGAAAGATGTTACCATGGTGGGGTGTCTCTCCACCTAGTACTTTGGTTTATAGTCCTTAAGTTGGACTTTTTGTGGAGACTCTTGTTAGTGTGGCTTGTGTTTCCACTCCTCCTTGAACCTCCATCCAAGCTTGCACTTTAAGTCTCCTCTTGGATCCCATGTCCTATTTTCCTATTCTCCCTCTTGTTGATTTCTATGCTCCAAGTTGGATGGACAAGCTCTCAATTTAACCTTGTAGCACCCCAACATTCTCCGAAAATAACTCAATTGTACTTCACACCATGCTTGAACTCCAAGTCTTGAATGGATTTTCTTGAAGAACCTTGGATTCTCTTGGCAACCAACACTTCTTTCTCCACTATGTACCAACCCAAGAAAGAATTTGAGTTGGTAGTCCGTCTCTAAGGGAGCATATTGATGGGGGCTAATGAAGCTCCTAGATGAAATTTCCACCCACTCAATATGCTCTTGGTTGTTAACTACTTCCTCACCAACCTCTTCCTCCTCTTCTCCATCACTCACATCATAACAAGGAAGTTGTGAGAAGTCTACCTCCATGTCTTTCTCAAACTCAATGGCAAGAGGCTCATTAGGATCATTAAGGGGATTGACCAAGGAGGACGGAAAATCATTAATGATGAAATCCTCATCTTGATCAATCTCCCTCATATCTCTCTTTCTCTCCTCCGGCTCACTTATCTCACCTTCCTCCTCATGTTGCGCTTCAAACCTTAGCTCCTCTTCATCCACTTGACATTCTATGCTCTCCTCTTCTCTATGCCCTTCAATTGCTCCTTCACATCCTCCAAGAGGAGTGCCTTAATCGGATGAGCGTAAAAGAACCAAACGGTTCACCGCTTCGGCTATGGTAGCCACGAATTGTCCTTGTGATCTTCGAAATCCTTCTTGCACTTGGAGAAAGAATTGAAGGTCTTGATCTTCTTGGGGCAAGGGTTGGGAAACTCCACATTGTGGTGAAAGAGGGGGTTCATAGTTTGGGAGGAAGGTTGTATATGTGGGAGGTAGTTCATGTTGATGGGTATCATGAGGTCGTATGTAAGAAGGTAGATGGTTGTATTGGTGTGGTTGAAAATGTGGTGATTGAGGATTTTATTGAAGGTAAGGGTCATAGGTATATGGTGGTGGAGATGCATAAGTGATGAGCGGATATTTTATACGCTTTTTAAGGTTAATTTCATATAGTTTTTAGGATGTTTTGGTTAGTTTTTAGTTTAATTCTATTAGTTTTTAGGAAAAATTCATATTTCTGAACTTTACTATGAGTTGTGTGTTTTTCTGTGATTTCAGGTATTTTTCTAGCTGAAATTGAGGGAGCTGAGCAAAAATCTGATTCAGGCTGAAAAAGGGCTGCTGATGCTGTTGGATTCTGACCTCCCTGCACTCAAAGTGGATTTTCTGGAGCTACAGAACTCGAAATGGCGCGCTTCCAATTGCGTTGGAACGTAGACATCCAGGGCTTTTCAGCAATATATAATAGTCCATATTGTGCATAAGGATAGATGACGTAAACTGGCGTTCAACGCCAGTCCTCTGCCCAATTCTGGCGTCCAACGCCAGAAAAGGATCAAAAGTTGGAGTTCAACGCCAGAAATGGATCCAAACCTGGCGTTGAACGCCCAAAACAGCCTTAGGTACGTGAATTTCTTAAGTCTCAGCCCCAGCACACACCAAGTGGGCCCCAGAAGTGGATCTCTGCACCATCTGTTACAGTTTACTCATTTTCTGTAAACCTAGGCTACTAGTTTAGTATTTAAACAACTTTTAGAGACTTATTTTGTATCTCATGACATTTTAGATCTGAACTTTGTACTCTTTGACGGCATGAGTCTCTAAACTCCATTGTTGGGGGTGAGGAGCTCTGCTGTGTCTCGATGAATTAATGCAAGTATTTCTGTTTTCTATTCAAACACGCTTGTTCCTATCTAAGATGTTCATTCGCGCTTAACTGTGATGAAGGTGATGATTCGTGACACTCATCACCATTCTCAACCCACGAACGTGTGCCTGACAACCACCTCCGTTCTATATCAGATTGAATGAGTATCTCTTAGATCTCTCAATCAGAATCTTCGTGGTATAAGCTAGAATTGATGGCGGCATTCATGAGAATCCGGAAAGTCTAAACCTTGTCTGTGGTATTCCGAGTAGGATTCAAGGATTGAATGACTGTGACGAGCTTCAAACTCCTGAAGGCTGAGCGTTAGTGACAAACGCAAAGGAATCAAAGGATTCTATTTCAACCGGATCGAGAACCAACCGGTGATTAGCCGTGCTGTGACAGAGCGCGTGAGCGTAGTTTTTAATGGAAGGATGGAAGGTAGCCATTGACAACGGTGATCCACCAACACACAGCTTGCCATAGGAGGACGTGCGTGCGTGAACAAGAAGACAGAGGAAAGCAGAGATTCAGAAGACAAAGCATCTCCAAAACTCCAACATATTCTCCATTACTGCATAACAAGTAACCTTTAATCCATGTTCTCTTGTTTATTTGCAATTCACTTGATAAACATAATTGACTTCCTCACTAAGATTTACAAGATAACCATAGATTGCTTCAAACCAACAATCTCCGTGGGATTTGACCCTTACTCACGTGAGGTATTACTTGGACGACCCAGTGCACTTGCTGGTCAGTGGTACGAGTTGTGAAAAGTGTGATTCACAATTTGTGCACCAAGTTTTTGGCGCCGTTGCCGGGGATTGTTCGAGTTTGGACAACTAACGGTTTATTTTGTTTCTTAGATTAGGAAAAATTTTTCTTTTTTTTGGTTTAGAGTCTTTTATTATTTATTCCTTGTTAAAACACTTTAAATTTATAGCTCAATTAGTTAGAACGTGGTGTTTATGTTCATGGTAATTGGCTATCATATTTTTAAAATCTTTTTCAAAAATAATTTTTCTACTAAATTCTGTGCCAAACTTTAAGTTTGGTGTTTTCTTGTTGATTTTTCTTAAAATTTTCGAAAATTTATTTTGGTTTTCTAAAAATTTTAAGTTTGGTGTTCGTCCTTCATGTTCTTGTGTTCTTGTGAGTCTTCAAAGTGTTCTTGAGTTTTTCTTGTGTCTTGATCTTAAAATTTTTAAGTTTGGTGTTCCTTGGTGTTTTCCCTCCAAAATTTTCGAAAATAAGGAGCATTAGATCTAAAAAATTTAAATCTTGTGCTATCTTATTGTTTTTCTCTTTCCTCTTAAAAAAATCAAAAATATCTTTTTTCTCTATTTTAAAAACAAATTTTCGAAATATATTTCTAAAATTCAGATTTTTATTTCAAAATTTAAAACTTTTTTTTCCAAAATCATCATATCCTTTTCAAAACTTCCTAACCACTTTTTCTCTCTCCTCAGTTTTTCGAAATTCTCCACTCATTTTTTATTTATTTTATTTTAATTTATTTCATTTTTGGAATAAATAAATAAATAAATAAATAAAAATATCTTCTCTATTTTACATCATCTCCCTTTCTCCATCATGTACATAAGCGGAAATGAACAGTCCAGGAGGACTCTGGGGTCATATTCTAACCCCTCTACTGCTTCATATGGGAGTAGCATCTGCATACCCTCCATTGGAGTCAGTAGCTTTGAGTTGAATCCTCAGCTCATTATCATGGTGCAGCAAAGTTGCCAGTATTCCGGTCTTCCACAGGAAGAACCTACAGAGTTTTTGGCACAATTTTTACAAATTGCTGACACAGTACATGATAAAGAAATAGATCAGGATGTCTACAGACTATTACTGTTTCCATTTGCTGTAAAAGATCAAGCTAAGAGGTGGTTAAATAACCTACCTAAGGCCAGCATAAGGACATGGAAACAGCTAACAGAAAAATTCCTGAATCAATATTTCCCTCCAAAAAGGATGACACAGCTAAGGCTGGACATCCAAGGCTTTAAACAAGGAGATAATGAATATCTTTATGATGCTTGGGAGAGATACAGAGAGATGCTACGAAAATGCCCCTCTGAAATGTTTTCAGAGTGGGTTCAGTTAGACATCTTCTACTATGGGCTTGCAGAAGGAGTTCAGATGTCTCTAGATTACTCAGCGGGTGGATCTATCCACATAAGAAAGACAATTGAAGAGGCTCAAGAGCTCATTGATACAGTTGCCAGGAATCAGCATCTGTACCTAAGCAGCAACCCTTCCATGAATGAAGAGGTTAAAACAGTAACTGCTGAACTCAGTCCTGTAAAACAAGCTGCTGAATTCAATCAGCAATTGGACTTTCTAACAAAGCAGCTAGCCGAATTTAAAGACAGGTTACAAGAGACAAGGATGGCTAATATAAACATGGACGAACAGTTTAAGCAAACAAAGCAGCAGCTGTCAAGGCAAATAGCAGAAGAATGCCAAGCAGTTCAACTAAGAAGTGGGAAAACATTAAATACCCCACCTCAAGGCAGCAAAAAGCTAGGAAATGAGCAAACCACCCAAAATTCACCTGAGGACAGTAAGAGCCCAGGGAAAAGTAATTCTGGAACTAAAACGCCAGAAAATTGGTGGAAGGCTGGCGCTGAATGCCCAGACCATGCTCAGGACTGGCGTTCAATGCCAGAAACAAGGCAGGACTGGCGTTCAACACCAGAAATGGGCAAGGATATAGCGTTGAACGCCCAAAATGGGCAAGATCTGGCGCTGAACGCCCAAAATGGGCACAGTTTTGGCGTTCAGACGCCAGGAGTAGACAAGGAGCTGGCGTCCAGTTTCACTCCAGCTTCTAACTCTGGCACTCAATCGCCAGTGAGGGATCAGACACACACAAATGCTGATAACAACCCCTCTAAAAAGGCTTCTTCAACCACTTCTGTAGGCAATAAACCTGCAGCAACTAAGGTTGAAGAATATAAAGCCAAGATACCTTATCCTCAAAAACTCCGGAAAGAGGAGCAGGATAAGCAATTTGCTCGCTTTGCAGATTATCTCAGGACTCTTGAAATAATGATTCCATTTGCAGAAGCACTTGAGCAAATACCTTCTTATGCCAAGTTCATGAAAGAGATCTTGAGTCATAAGAAGGATTGGAGAGAAACAGAAAGAGTTCTCCTCACTGAAGAATACAGTGCAGTCATTCTGAAAAGCTTTCCTGAAAAGCTTAAAGACCCTGGGAGTTTTCTGATACCATGCATATTAGAAGGTAATTGCACCAAGACAGCTTTATGCGATCTTGGGGCAAGCATCAACCTAATACCTGCATCCACTATCAGAAAGCTTGGCTTAACTGAAGAAGTTAAACCAACCCGGATATGTCTCCAACTTGCTGATGGTTCTACTAAATACCCATCAGGCGTGATTGAAGACATGATTGTCAGGGTTGGGCCATTCGCCTTTCCCACTGACTTTGTTGTGTTGGAGATGGAGGAGCACAAGAGTGCTACTCTCATTCTAGGAAGACCCTTCCTAGCAACTGGACGATCCCTCATTGACGTCCAACAGGGGGAAGTAACCCTGAGAGTCAATGATGATGAGTTCAAGCTGAACGCTGTCAAAGCCATGCAGCATCCAGACACATTAAAAGACTGCATGAAAGTTGATCTTATTGACTCTTTGGTAGAAGAGATCAACATGGCTGAGAGTCTTGAATCAGAGTTGGAAAACATCTTTAAAGATGTTCAGCCTGATTTAGAGGATTCAGAGGACATGAAAGAGCCTCTGAAATTTCTTCTGGAAGGGGAGAAACCTCCTAAACCCGAGCTCAAGCCATTACGACCATCTTTGAAATATGCTTTTCTGGGAGAAGGTGACACTTTTCCAGTGATCATAAGCTCTGCTTTAAATTCACAGGAAGAGGAGGCACTTATTCAGGTGCTAAGGACACACAAGACAGCTCTTGGGTGGTCCATAGGTGACCTTAAGGGCATAAGCCCAGCTAGATGCATGCACAAAATCTTATTGGAGGATAATGCTAAACCAGTGGTTCAACCACAAAGGCGGCTAAATCCAGCCATGAAAGAAGTGGTGGAGAAAGAGGTCACCAAGCTACTAGAGGCTGGGATTATTTATCCTATTTCTGATAGCCCCTGGGTGAGCCCTGTCCAAGTCATCCCAAAAAAGGAAGGCATGACAGTGATTCATAATGAAAAAAATGAACCGGTTCCTACAAGAACAGTTACAGGGTGGCGCATGTGTATTGACTATAGAAGGCTCAATACAGCCACCAGAAAGGATCATTTTCCTTTACCATTCATAGACCAGATGCTAGAAAGACTAGCAGGTCATAATTATTACTGCTTTTTGGATGGATACTCAGGCTATAACCAGATTGTAGTAGATCCCCAGGATCAAGAGAAAACAGCATTCACATGTCCATCTGGAGTGTTTGCTTATAGAAGGATGCCTATGTAATGCGCTTGTAACCTTCCAGAGATGCATGCTCTCTATTTTCTCTGATATGGTGGAAAAATTTCTGGAAGTCTTCATGGATGACTTCTCAGTATATGGAGACTCATTCAGCTCCTGTCTTGATCACCTGAAACTTGTTCTGAAAAGATGCCAAGAAACCAACCTAGTTTTAAACTGGGAAAAGTGTCACTTCATGGTGACTGAAGGAATTGTCCTTGGGCATAAAATCTCAAACAAGGGAATAGAGGTGAATCAAGCAAAAATAGAGGTAATTGAAAAATTACCACCACCTGCCAATGTTAAGGCAATCAGAAGCTTTCTGGGGCATGCAGGA
This sequence comes from Arachis hypogaea, assembly GCF_003086295.3. NCBI lineage: Eukaryota > Viridiplantae > Streptophyta > Magnoliopsida > Fabales > Fabaceae > Arachis > Arachis hypogaea. The sequence continues at coordinate 69,842,049 of NC_092052.1, forward strand.
TTCTATAGGAGGTTTATAAAGGATTTTTCAAAAATCGCAAAACCTCTAATCAATCTGCTAGCTGTTGACATGCCATTTGTTTGACACAGAGTGCCTGCAGGCGTTTGAAACGCTGAAAGCTAAGCTGGTCACAGCACCAGTCATTTCTGCACCAGACTGGACGTTACCATTTGAGCTAATGTGTGATGCCAGTGATCATGCCATGGGTGCAGTATTGGGACAGAGGCATGACAAGCTTCTGCATGTTATTTATTATGCCAGTCGCATTCTAAATGATGCCCAGAAAAATTACACAACCACAGAAAAAGAATTACTTGCAGTGGTTTACGCCATTGACAAGTTCAGATCATACTTAGTAGGATCAAAAGTGATTGTGTATACTGACCATGCTGCTCTTAAATATCTACTCACAAAGCAGGATTCAAAACCCAGGCTCATCAGATGGGTATTGCTTCTGCAAGAGTTTGATATAGAAATAAGAGACAGAAAAGGGACAGAGAACCAAGTGGCTGATCATCTGTCCCGGATAGAGCCAGTGGAAGGGACGTCCCTCCCCTTTCTTGAGATCTCTGAGACGTTTCCTGATGAGCATTTATTTGCCATTCAGGAAGCACCATGGTTTGCCGATATTGCAAACTATAAAGCTGCAAGGTTCATACCCAAGGAGTACAACAAGATACAAAAGAAGAAATTAATTACTGATGCAAAGTATTACTTGTGGGATGAACCTTATCTCTTTAAGAGATGTGCAGACGGAATAATCCGTAGGTGCGTGCCTAGAGAAGAAGCACAAAGGATCCTGTGGCATTGCCATGGATCTCAATATGGAGGCCATTTCGGAGGTGAGCGAACAGCCACCAAGGTCCTCCAATGTGGCTTCTATTGGCCCACACTCTATAAAGATTCCCGAGAGTTTGTACGTAACTGTGACAGTTGCCAAAGAGCTGGCAATCTGCCTCATGGTTACGCCATGCCTCAACAAGGAATATTGGAGATTGAGTTGTTTGACGTATGGGGAATTGACTTCATGGGACCTTTCCCACCATCATACTCAAACACTTATATTCTGGTGGCAGTTGATTATATATCAAAATGGGTTGAGGCCATTGCTACACCCACCAATGATACTAAGACAGTGCTGAAATTCCTCCAGAAACATATCTTTAGCAGATTTGGTGTCCCTAGAGTACTAATCAGTGATGGGGGCACTCACTTCTGCAATAAACAGCTTTACTCTGCCATGGTTCGGTATGGAATTCGCCACAAGGTGGCCACTCCATATCATCCACAAACCAATGGGCAAGCTGAAGTCTCTAATAGAGAATTAAAGAGAATCCTGGAATGGACAGTAAATACCCATAGAAAGGATTGGGCACGGAGCTTGGATGATGCTCTGTGGGCTTATAGGACAGCATTCAAGACCCCTATAGGGACCTCTCCATACCAACTCGTGTATGGTAAGGCATGTCACCTGCCCGTGGAACTGGAATATAAGGCCTACTGGGCAACCAGATTCCTAAACTTTGATGCCAAACTAGCAAGAGAAAAATGATTGCTCCAGCTAAATGAGTTAGAGGAATTCAGATTCACAGCTTTCGAGAATGCCAAGCTTTATAAAGAAAAATAAAAAAAGTGGCATGACAGAAAGCTGTCATCTAGAATCTTTGAACCAGGACAGAAGGTTCTATTGTTTAACTCTAGACTCAGGCTATTCCCCGGGAAACTGAAATCCCGGTGGAGAGGACCATACGTGATTACAAGTGTATCACCATATGGTTATGTGGAGCTTCAAGAAGATATTGATTCTGATAAGAAGTTTATTGTTAATGGACAGAGAATCAAGTATTATCTTAAAGGCAACATTGAGCAAGAATGCTCAAGGCTGAAGCTAGATTAAAAGCTCAGCAAGGTCCAGCTAAAGACAATAAAGAAGCGCTTGCTGGGAGGCAACCCAGCCATGGGGCAACAATCCTCTAAGCATTTTGCCCTATTTTTTATTTTTATTTTTATTTGTTTATATAAAGTTCACTGACACTAAGGTGAGGAATCATTTACAGAAGACCTCGGCACACAAAACAGAGAAAAAGAGCTCACTAGCAAGAAAACGCCAGTAATGGTAGCAATCTGGGCGTTCAACGCCAGAAATGGGCACCCACTGGGCGTTGAACGCCAGTGATGGCAGCAGCTGGGCGTTGAACACCCAGGAGAGCAGCATTTGGGCGCTGAACGCCCAAAACAGGCAGTGTTTGGGCGTTCAAACGCCAGGAAGACAGGGAGGAGCAAAACTCATTTTTTCCACACGTTTTTCCATTCTAATTTCAAATGTTATGGTTCAATGCATGATTTTACATAAACATGTCAAGAACCCTGATTTCTAAATTCCATAATTTCTAAAAACCCTACCACTAAAAATATCAAATGTATTTTAATCCATAAGCACCAGGCATCTTTACAAATTCAATCCAACTCTTTTCAAAATTTTTTAAAAAAATCTATCTTTTTCAACTCATCAATATCTTTTTCAAAACCTCCACTTTATCTTTTTCAAAAATTAAATCTATCTTTCTCAAAAATCTTTCATATCCTCTCAATTTTAAACTATATCTTCTCTTATCATATCTTCTATCTTATCTTTTCCAAATAAATCTTTTTATCATATCTTTATCTTTTTTTTTTTTTCGAAAACCCACCCTCCCCCCTTATAAATTTGAGTTCGGCCTCCCTCCTCTCCCATCAACAATAGCAGCTAGCTCTCCTTCTATCCCTCTCCTTTCTTTTTGCTTGAGGACAAGCAAACCTCTAAGTTTGGTGTGTTTATCCGTGATCACTAAGATTATGGCTCCTAAAGGAAAACAACCCACGCCAAGAGGCAAGAAAGAGAGCATTCCAAAACCACTTTGGAATCAAGGGAAGTTCTTATCTAAAGAACATTCAGACCATTATCTTAAAATAATGGGTCTGAGATCAGTGATCCCGGAAGTTAGATTCGATCTGAAAGAAGATGAATATCCGGAGATCCAAGAGCAAATTCGAATCAGGAACTGGGAAGTCCTAGCTAATCCTGAAACGAAAGTGGGAAGGAACATGGTCCAGGAGTTCTATGCTAATATGTGGCAAACTGACAAGCAGAAACTATCTGGAACTGCCTTCTATGATTATCGGACCGTGGTCAGAGGAAAGATTGTTCATACCCACCCTGACAGGATTAGGGAGATCTTAAAGCTACCTCAGCTAAAGGATGATCCAGACTCCTTCAACAGGAGGATGATGAGAGCAGACATGGGCCTGGATAAGATTCTAGAGGACATATGTATCCCTGGAGCCAGGTGGACCACCAACACAAAGGGTGTCCCAAATCAACTCAAGAGAGAGGATCTCAAACCAGTCGCCAGAGGATGGCTAGACTTCATTGGGCATTCTCTGTTGCCTACTAGCAACCGTTCTGAAGTCACAGTTTAAAGAGCAGTGATGATCCATTGCATCATGATGGGAAAGGAAGTGGAGGTTCATCAGCTGATTTCAGCTGAACTCTACAAAATTGCTAACAAAAATTCTAAAGAGGCCAGGTTAGCTTATCCAAGCGTGATTTCTCTGCTCTGCAAGGACGCTGGAGTAAGGATGGGAATAACTGAGTATATCTCAATCGAGAAGCCAATCACCAAAGCATCAATGGAAAAACAACAAGCACAGGATGATCCCATCAAGAAGAGAGCACAGGAATTCCTCCCAGAGATCCCTCAATCTGAATACTGGGAGTATCTTGAGACGTCTGTTACCAAGATACGGGAAGCTATGGAGCAAATAATAAAAGAACAGAAGGAATACAGTCAAATGCTGACCTATATGTTTAAAGAACAAGAGGAGCAAGGGCGTGACTTAAGGGAATTGAAGCGCCAAAAGTCTTCTCTTGCAGGACCGAGCACCCCAAGGATCAGAGGAACCCCCGTTCTCCCAGAATAAAGGTTGTTAATTTCCAATTTCTGCCTTAACTCTGTGACAGTGTCCTTATAGAAGTTTACCTTAGGAGTCATATAGTAGTAATTAGTATCTATTTTGATTTTATCTCCAATTAAGCTATAGTTTATTTTTCTCATCATCAGCAAACATGAATAAAGTAGTAGATCTTTTGAATAAGAGGCAATAAAATTTCAAGTTTTAATAAGAGAAATTCTAATTAGTTAAATGTGGTGGCAATGCTTTCTGTCTTCTGAATGAATGCTTGAACAGTGCATATATCTTTTGAATTTGTTGCTTAAGACTGTTAAATATGTTGGCTCTTGAAAGAATGATGAACATGAGACATGTTACCGATAATCTGAAAAATCATAAAAATGATTCTTGAAGCAAGAAAAAGCAGCAAAGAACAAAGCTTGCAAAAAAAAAAAAAAAGAAAGAGTAGCGAAAAAGAATAGAAAGAAAAAGAAAAAGCAAGCAGAAAAAGCCAAAGCTCTTAAAACCAAGAGGCAAGAGCAAAGAGCCAATAGCCCTTAAAACCAAAAGGCAAGGGTAATAAAAAGGATCCCAAGGCTTTGAGCATCAGTGGATAGGAGGGCCAAAAAGGAATAAAATCCTGGCCTAAGCGGCTAAACCAAGCTGTCCCTAACCATGTGCTTGTGGCGTGAAGGTGTCAAGTGAAAACTTGAGACTGAGCGGTTAAAGTCAAGGTCCAAGCAAAAAGAAGAGTGTGCTTAAGAACTCTGGACACCTCTAATTGGGGACTTTAGCAAAGCTGAGTCACAATCTGAAAAGGTTCACCCAGTTATGTGTCTGTGGCATTTATGTATCCGGTGGTAATACTGGAAAACAAAGTGCTTAGGGCCACGGCCAAGACTCATAAAGAAGCTGTGTTCAAGAATCATCACACTGAACTAAGAGAATCAATAACACTATCTGAATTCTGAGTTCCTATAGATGCCAATCACTCTGAGCCTCAATGGATAAAGTGAGATGCCAAAACTGTTCAGAAGCAAAAAGCTACTAGTCCCGCTCATCTAATTAGAATCTGAGCTTCATTCAAAAACTCTGAGATATTATTGTTTCTCAACGTATTAGTCTTCTATTTTATTTGTCTAGTTGCTTGAGGACAAGCAACAGTTTAAGTTTGGTGTTGTGGTGAGCGGATATTTTATACGCTTTTTGGGGTTAATTTCATATAGTTTTTAGGATGTTTTAGTTAGTTTTTAGTTTAATTCTATTAGTTTTTAGGAAAAATTCATATTTCTGGACTTTACTATGAGTTGTGTGTTTTTCTGTGATTTCAGGTACTTTTCTGGCTGAAATTGAGGGAGCTGAGCAAAAATCTGATTCAGGCTGAAAAAGGGCTGCTGATGTTGTTGGATTCTGACTTCCCTGCACTCAAAGTGAATTTTCTGGAGCTACAGAACTCGAAATGGCGCGCTTCCAATTGCGTTGGAAAGTAGACATCCAGGGCTTTCCAGAAATATATAATAGTCCATACTTTGCAGGATGATAGACGACGTAAACTGGCGTTCAACACAAGTTTTCTGCCCAATTCTGGCGTCCAGCGCCAGAAAAGGATCAAAAGTTGGAGTTCAACGCCAGAAATGGATCCAAACCTGGTGTTGAACACCCAAAACAGCCTTAGGCACGTGAATTGCTTAAGTCTCAGCCCCAGCACACACCAAGTGGGCCCCAGAAGTGGATCTCTGCACCATCTGTTACAGTTTACTCATTTTCTGTAAACCTAGGCTACTAGTTTAGTATTTAAACAACTTTTAGAGACTTATTTTATATCTCATGACATTTTAGATCTGAACTTTGTACTCTTTGATGGCATGAGTCTCTAAACTCCATTGTTGGGGGTGAGGAGCTCTGCTGTGTCTCGATGAATTAATGCAAGTATTTCTGTTTTCTATTCAAACACGCTTGTTCCTATCTAAGATGTTCATTCGCGCTTAACTGTGATGAAGGTGATGATTCGTGACACTCATCACCATTCTCAACCCATGAACGTGTGCCTGATAACCACCTCCGTTCTATATCAAATTGAATGAGTATCTCTTAGATCTCTCAATCAGAATCTTCGTGGTATAAGCTAGAATTGATGGCGGCATTCATGAGAATCCGGAAAGTCTAAACATTGTCTGTGGTAGTCCGAGTAGGATTCAAGGATTGAATGACTGTGACGAGCTTCAAACTCCTGAAGGCTGGGCGTTAGTGACAAACGCAAAGGAATCAAAGGATTCTATTTCAACCGGATCGAGAACCAACCGGTGATTAGCCGTGATGTGACAGAGCGCGTGAGCGTAGTTTTCAATGGAAGGATGGAAGGTAGCCATTGACAACGGTGATCCACCAACACACAGCTTGCCATAGGAGGACGTGCGTGCGTGAACAAGAAGACAGAGGAAAGCAGAGATTCAGAAGACAAAGCATCTCCAAAACTCCAACATATTCTCCATTACTGCATAACAAGTAACCTTTAATCCATGCTCTCTTGTTTATTTGCAATTCACTTGATAAACATAATTGACTTCTTGACTAAGATTTACAAGATAACCATAGATTGCTTCAAACCAACAATCTCCGTGGGATTCGACCCTTACTCACGTGAGGTATTACTTGGATGACCCAGTGCACTTGCTGGTCAGTGGTACGAGTTGTGAAAAGTGTGATTCACAATTTGTGCACCAATAAGCATTGTGAAACCCACTATATCCTTGATTTGGGTATGCATATTGGGGAGGATTTTGCTCATTGTAGTATAGAGGAGGTTGCTCCTTCCAAAATTGATGCTCCAATCCCATGATGCAATCCAAATTTGAAGTTATCAAGCCCTACAAAATGATCACAACCAAACTCCAAACCAAGAGGGTGATAACTCATAAAGGAAATTGAAAATAAAAACTAAAGACATCAATCAACAAAAGAAACAAAATCCTAATTAATAGCAAAAACAATCAAACAACCCAAAAGTATCTATTCACACTATTCACATATTTACAACAACCAAAATTATGGCACTCATTTGTACTAGTTCCCCGGTAAAGGCGCCAAAAACTTGATACAAGAAGATCACGACGGTTCGGAATTTTTGCAAAACAAGAATTACTTCGTCGGTAGCATAGTCCAAACTGGCAATGGATCCTTTCAATCAATGTTTAATATTTCTAATTCAAATTCAACCGAGAGTAATTAAACCTCGGGTCATTCTCCCTAGGAACTAATGCCAATAAGTGCATACAATTTTGGTTGTGGAAAGCAAGGGGTTTCAATGATTGAAGTAAACAATTAAAGAGATAAAAGAACGTTTCAAAATCGCAATTAATAAACTAATAAAGGAATAAAAGAACTATGTATGTAATATAGACAAGTAATGCTATAAAGTGATGGAAAAGTGGTTCAAAACATAAATGAAACCTTGACTTGGGATAAATTATGGAATCCCTTCCTTGCCATAACCACAACTATGATAATTATGATGGATTAATCTCACTAAGTCAACCTTTGACATCGAAGAGTAAGTCAAGTAAGCATAATTGTTATTAATCCACAAATCCTAACTAACTTACTAATTAACTTAGTAAGAAGCTAGCGTTAGTGGACACAATAACAACTAACAACCCAAGAATCATCATTAAATGTCGGACATTATGGCTCTAGTAATCCATATACTCACTTCCCCCAAGCCAAGGGGTGGAAATTTACCCCATAATTAAAACATGGAGGGCATAATCATAAAACATGACAAAGTTGGGAAAATGATGAAAGCTATGAACCATAAATGATGAAAATCAATAAAAGCAGCTCAAACAAACATATAAAAACCATCAAACATCAAATTAACCAACTAGAAATCCAAAATTGCAAAAACTATGTATATATTGACAAAGGAAATTGAAATAGGAGCAAGTGTAGAACAAGTAATGTGATAAAATGGAAAATGAAGGAAATACTTACAATGAGAAAGCAAAATTCAAGACCAAAATTTAACTATAAAATGCTACATCAAACCCTAATTAAAACCCTAAGAGAGAATTTTGTATACTACACTACTCCTACTCCTACTATGTGTTTTCTAATCTAAAATTGAGCTCTCTAAGCAAATTCTACTTAATGCCTTTGTATTAGATGTTGCCCCCTTCATATAGCCTTTGATTTTAGCCTCCAAGCCTTCAGAAATGGGCCAAAAGAGCCCCGAAATCGCGAGCCACGTGACTTTTAAATGAAGTCACGCACTGGTACCTGTGCGTACGCACAGATGTGGGTGTACGCACACATGCTAAAATTTTCTCTTGTGCGTACGCACAGGGAGTTGTGCGTACGCACACATGGCTATGTACTTCTCCTTTGTTTTCTTCATGTTTTCTCCCTTTGTACATGCTTCCTTCCACTTTTGGCTTACCAAACTTTCCTTTAGGACCTAAAATCACTCAACAAATATGTCATGGTATCGAATGGCATAAAAGTGGGATTAAAATCACTAATTTAAGCACAAAAATGCATGTTTTCACATTTAGGCACAATCTAGAGAGAAAACACAAAAGCATGCTATTTAGGTGAATAAACGCGGGTTTATATGATGAAATCCATTCAAATTAAACCAAAAATTATCGTAAAATATGGATTCATCACCCACCTATATTTTATTTGTTTTCATATCTTTGTTTGCGAGCTACTATTCTTCCTTTTTCTCTCCTTTCAGTCTAGCCACCAAAAGGGGAAGGGAAAAGTTTTTAAATGGGGGCGACAAACAAGCCCATCTACACAATCCTTTGCAGGAGCTCGTCAGTTGTAGTAACCCTACTCTACTTTGCTCATCTTTGCATGCACCGAGGATGGTGCAATCTTTAAGTGTGAGAAGGTCGAGACTGACTTTCGTGGGTAACTACTTCCTTTTCCAACCCCAATCCTTAAATTTCTTTGTTAGTTAGTTGTTGCATTGCATGATAGATTGTATGTGTAGTTAGTTGCTTGTATTTAAGTACTACTTGGTTGAAGTAATAATTTCTTTTCCAAGAAACTATTTTAGGGCATTTCACTAATTTGAATTAAAATTTTTGTTGAACTTGCTGGAAGAAATTTAATTTGGAACATGGTTTTAGAGCTCAAACACACAAAGCCTAGTGAGATTTTTTAACCTATTTTTGATTGGTTGCATCTTATCAACCAATATTTTGTTTTGGCGTGTGTTGTTCTCTCTAAGATTGTGATCTTTGTCTTGCTTGATTCTATATTTCCATTGTTTGATGTATGCATGCATTATATGATTAAGGCATTTGTTTTACTATAGCTCACATACCCCCATGTCCTTACCCTTTCATCATCCTTTGCAACCCAATGTTGAGCCTATGTTATCCCATTTGTTATTTATCTTAGCTCATCAATAACTCTAAGCAAAAAATAATAAATGTCCCTAATTTGAATCCTTGGTTAGCTTAGACTAGTGAGAGTGTTCATGATTTAAGTGTAGGAAAATTGGGTTTATGAACATTTGGTTTGGAAATTAGGTATTTTATATATTTTGTGAAAATGTGAAAAAGATAGTGTTCATACCCTGGGTTGAGCTACACGACCCGAGTTGATTGAAGACAAGAGCGACCGACCTCTCAAGGTTTGGATTGCCACCGACCTCTCCTTAAAGAGTTTGGCCAAATCACCATTGAGGCCCAAGTAGGCCCAAAGCAAAAGATCAAAGTCCACTTAAAGACGGCTGGGCAAAGATAAGGGGACCCACCCACAAAAGCTAAAGATAAGAAAACAAACTTATCTCAAGGGAGGTCATCCTAGACTACTATAAATACACTGGAGCACCCAGGTATAACTCACTCTCTGATTCTACACAAAAACCTGCCTAAAGCACGTGCTAACTTAAGCATCGGAGTCTCTTGCAAGTACCACCACCCTTCGGTAATCGAGAATCAACAGCACAACCAGATCCAATAAGTCAGACACGACAGCTCCGGCCACCACAACAGATCTCCTCCGAGATCGACCCTCAGTTTTAGGTAACCCACGGAACATTAGTGCCGTTGCTGGGGAACCTAGAAGTCATCCCATCATCATGGACGATAACCTTGACAACGATCACAACTCTGGATTGGAGGACATAACACCGTATAAGAACATGGAAGCCACGCCAAAAGATACGCCTCAAAACAAAGGGGATAAACAACCCCCAAACACAGAAATCTTGGAAGCTATCCGAGAACAACAGCATCGCCTTAAACAGCTAGAGCAAGAAGCCGACCGGCAGCAGGAGGCTGAGCGAAACCTTCGTAGAGAGACAAGACGACGCTGAGGCTGGAGGACAAGCTCTTAAAGCTTGAAGCTGATCTCAGAACCAAGACCACCCAATTCAGCTATGAGGAAAGTCCCCACAAGGACCAAGACCCATTCACAAAGGAGATCATGAAAGCTAAGGTTTCGAAGGATTTCAAAGCCCCTGACATGACATTGTACGAAGGTATGTCTGATCCAAGCCATCATCTCAGCAATTTCAAAAGTCGGATATATCTTACGGATGCCTCAGATGCAATCCGATGTAAAGCTTTCCCGACCACTCTGACCAAGACGGCAATAAAGTGGTTCGATAGCCTGCCGCCGAGGTCAATAGCAAGTTTTGACGACCTCGCCAAGAAGTTCCTATCTAGATTCTCCATCTAAAAAGACAAAGCCAAGCATGCTCCAAGCCTGCTAGGAATTAAACAAGGAGATCGGGAAAGCCTCCGCAGCTACATGGAAAGATTCAACAAAGCATATCTGGATATACAAAGTTTACCTACAGAGGCAGCCATCATGGGTCTCATCAATGGCCTAAGAGAAGGGCCCTTTAGCCACTTATATCAAAAAAGTATCCAACATCTCTGAACGAGGTACAAGAAAGGGCAAAAAAGTATATTAATATGGAGGAAAACTCTCGACTAGGAGAAACCTCAAAATCTGGATTCTCCTACCCTCCTCGGGACAAGGATAAAGAGTCCTGGAAAAAAGAAGACCAACCTACTGAAAAACCCAGAAAATACCACAACTACACTCCCCTTAGGGTGTCCCTTGGGGATGTTTACAGAGAAATATGCAACACTGAAAAGATCCCGCCCCCTCGTCTGATTAAACACAAAAAAGGAGGAAGTTGGACAGAGTATTGCGAGTACTAGTGAGTCTACGGGCATCCTACCAACAAATGCTATGACCTAAAGAATGTCATAGAAAAGCTAGCCCGAGAAGGAAGATTAGATTGGTTCTTAGCCAACAGAACGGATGAACCAAAGAAGAGAAGAAGGGACGAAGAGGTCGGACGAGCTGAACGTCCCCCTCACACCCCTGAGAGGCATGTTCACATGATAAACGGAGGATTCGCAGGAGGAGGGATCGCTAAGTCGTCCCATAAAAGACATCTTAAAGAGGTGTACCATATTGGAGGAGGAGACAGATCGGTCGACCTCCCCACTATTACCTTCACTCAAGAAGACGCCGCGGGCATCATCCTGGGACATGATGACCCTGTGGTTGTTACCTTAATACTTGCCAATACCAACCTCCACTGAACACTGGTCGACCAAGGAAGCTCTGCGGATATACTATTCAAATCCGCCTTCGACAAGCTCGGCTTACAAGAAAAATAACTCAAAGCATACCCAAATAGCCTATTTGGGTTAGGAAACACCCCAATTCAGCCATTAGGGTACATCCCACTACACACGACCTTTGGGAAAGGAACTCGATCTAGGACAATCAGCATCGACTACATCATAGTCGACGTGAGCTCAGCCTACAACGGTCGGATAGGTCGGACAACGTTAAACCAGCTCGCCGCTGTGGTCTCCACCCCACACCTATGCATGAAGTTCCCCACTCCGGAAGGGATCGCTACCATAAAAGGAGACCAAAGACTCGCGCGACGTTGTTACAACGAAAGTTTGAACCTTAAAGGCGACCCCAGAGGAAAAGAAACCAAAACTATAGAACTCGAGGGAATCCGAGCTCGCGAAGAACTCCGCCCTCAGTCAGAAGGTGAAACCAAAGAAGTCCAGATCGAGGATACCCAGGATAAAACAACAAGTATAGTAGCAAATCTGAGAGAAGACTTAAAGGAATTGCTAATAAAGCTCCTAAAAGATAACTCTGACCTCTTCGCATGGAAGGCCACAGATGAATCTATATTTTACGATATATTTTGGTTTGATTTGAGTGGATTCCAACACATAAACCCACATTTATTCACCCAAATAGCATGCTTTTTAGATTTCTTCCTAAATTGTGCTTGAAAGTGAAAACATACTCTTTTGTGCTTAATTTAGTCAATTTTATTCACTTTAATCCCATTTGGTGCCTTGATGTATTTGTTAAGCGATTTTCAAGTTTCCAAGGCAAGTTTGGATTAAAGAAGTGAGGAAAAGAGCAGGCAAAAGGGAAGAATTCAAGAAATGAAGGATTTGGAAAGCTGCCAGCCCTGACCTCTCTGTACTAAATTGGTCATAACTTGAGCTACAGAGTCCAAATGAGGCAGTTCCAGCGGCATTGGAAAGCTAACGTCAGGGGCTTCAAAATGATATGCAATTTGCTATAGTGGACATAAGTCTAAGTATGTGTACGCACAGGTACTTGTGCGTACGCACAAGTCAGGATTCAGCATGTGTGCAGATGCACACAACTGTGCGTCTGCACAGGTCCCTGCACGTGACCTCATTAATTGCAACTCGCTGGCAGCGATTTTTGGGCTCCCAAAACCCAATCCAACTCATTTTTTGAAGCTATTTAAAGCCAAATTGAAGAAGGATGAAGGGGGGAAATTAGGGTTAGCTTTTATGATTTTTTCTCTTAGTTTTCTAGAGAGAGAAGCTCCCCCCTCTCTCTAGAATTAGGTTAGGTTTAGTTTAATTTCCTTTAATTTCAGCATTTAATTTTTGTTTTAGTGTAGTTTCATTTATGTTTCTATGCTTTCTTGTCTTTATCTTCTTCATTTCTTTTGTTATTTTCTCTTTTATGTTAATTTTCATGTTATGAACACTCTTGTTATTTTAATTTACATTTAATACAATTTTATGTTTCATGTCATTTATTGCTTTATTCAGTTGCTATCTTTATTTTCCTCACTTGGTAGTTGTAGCATTTATTATTTCTTGTCATTTTACCATGCTTTATTTTCATACCCACCAAGTATTTGATAAAATGCTTGGCTTAGTTTTCACTTAGTTTTTCTCTACTCTTGGCTTGAAATTTTTGACTTTGGTGATCCTTGAGTCATTGATGTCCATTTTTGTCTGATATATTAGAGTAGTTAGTTGATTTGGTTTCCCTTGACTCTATGTGACCCCTTAGTGTTGACATAGGACTTAGGGATTGAAATTAACTATGCTATTTGACTTATCTTTGATGTAAGGTTGACTAAGTAGGATTAACTCTTCATAATCATCATATGTTTGTGGTCAATGATTAGGATAGGTAGCCTTAGCCTTCCATTACTTGCCAAGGGTTGCCATTTATATTCCTTGCATGCTTATTTACTTTCTTTCTATTTACATCTCTTGCTATCTTGCTTTCATTCCCAGTCCCCCATGCTCTCTCTCTCTCATAGCCAATAATCGTACATTTCATTGCAACTCCTAGGAAAGACGACCCGAGAGTTAAATACTCTCGTTTATTTTATATTGGATTTAATATTTGATCTTTGGAATTAATTATTGGTCTAGACTATACTTTCAATGATGGAATTCTATTTTGTGAAAATCTAGACTAACAATAGTTCTCATCATCAGCCACTGACATGCCTGGCATTGAGCCCAGACTAATGTGCCACAAGTTAGCCGTATACCCAGGGTCTCGGCCCGTACAGCAAAAACGAAGGAAGCTCGGCCCAGAGAGGTCGCAAGCTGTAAAGGAGCAGGTACAGGCCTTGCTGGAGGCAGGATTCATAAGGGAGGTAGAATACCCACTATGGCTAGCCAATGTGGTGTTGGTAAAAAAGTCAAATGGGAAATAGCGGATGTGCACCGATTACACCGACCTCAACAAAGCCTGGCCAAAAGATCCATACCCGCTACCAAATATAGACATTCTAGTGGATGCCTCTTCCGGATACAAGTACCTCTCTTTCATGGATGCTTATTCAGGATATAACCAAATTCCAATTTATCCACCCAACCAAGAAAAGACCTCGTTCCTAACTCCAAAGGCAAATTACTGCTACATAGTCATGCCATTTTGACTCAAAAACGCAGGAGCTACATACCAAAGATGAACAAAGTCTTTGCCGACCACATCGGGACGCTAATGGAGGTTTATGTAGACGACATGCTGGTAAAGACACAAAGTGAGGAATTGTTATTGTCCGACCTTGCTGAAGTGTTTGACACCATAAGAAAGCATGGTATGCGACTCAACCCTGCGAAGTGCACCTTCGCGGTAGAAGCTGGCAAATTCCTAGGCTTCATGCTCACCCAAAGAGGAATTGAAGCAAACCCAGATAAGTGCCAGGCCATAATTTGCATGAAAAGTCCAACCTATGTCAAGGAGGTCCAGCAGCTCAACGGAAGACTAGCGGCTCTATCTAGGTTCCTAGCTGGATCAGCCTTAAGATCTCTCCCCTTCTATGCAACATTAAGGAAGGGAAAGAGGTTCGAGTGGATCCCAGAATGCGAACAAGCCTTCCAAGATTTCAAGACTTTTCTGGGGCAACCACCTGTCCTTACTCGACCTAAGGAAGGTGAAGAGCTCATATTATACCTCACCGTAGGAAGTCGGGCAATGGCATCAGCATTAGTCAAAGAAGACAAAAGTGGGCAACAACCCATCTACTTCATCAGTAAGGCTTTACAAGGGGCTGAATTAAACTATCAAAAAATAGAAAAGTTTGTCTACGCCCTCATACTCACTTCTCGACGACTCCGACCATACTTTCAAGCTCACACCATCAAAGTACGGACCAACCAACCCATAAAGGGGATCTTACAGAAAACAGACTTAGCTGAAAGAATCCTACAACGGGCAGTCGAGTTGTCTGAATTCGACATCAAGTATGAATCTCGAATAGCTATTAAATCCCAATACCTGGCCGACTTTGTCGTAGAGTATACTGACACCCCGGGTACCCCCACAAAGTGGAGCCTTTATGTAGATGGCTCCTCAAACAAAACAGGGAGTGGTACATGCGTCATCTTAGAAAGCGATCAGGGAACACAAATCGAGCTCTCCTTAAATTTCGAGTTCCCTACCTCAAATAATCAAGCTGAGTATGAAACACTGGTTTGAGGCTGGCTAGGAAAGTGGGAGCTCAAAGACTTACCATTTTTAGCAACTCCCAAGTAGTCACTTCACAAATAGAAGGGAGCTATCAAGTTAAGGATTCCACCATGAAAAAATACCTTAACAAAAGCAAAGAACAGCTCGGACAATTTAAGGGGATATGAGGTCCGACACATACCCCGAGAACAGAATGCCCGAGCTAATGCGCTCTCAAAACTAGCCAGCACTAAACCAGGGGGCAACAATAGAAGTCTCATCCAAGAAACACTCCAAAGTCCATCAACCTTGGAGGAAAAAAAGATCCTAGCCATATCAGGATAGGATCAAGGATGGATGACTCTCATAATCAACTACCTCAAGTCAGAAATACTTCCCACAGATAAAAAGGAGGCAAAAAGGCTAGTACGAGAAGCACAGTACTACACCATAATACAAGACGTCCTATATAAGAGAGGAATCCCTACACCTTTCCTAAAATGCATCCCGACCTCTGCTACAAGGGAAGTTTTCGAAGAAGTCTACAGTGGCATGTGCGGCAATCACCTGGGGGCACGAGCCCTTGCCAAAAAGGTACTCAGAGTTGGTTTCTACTGGCCGACCTTGCAAAGGGAAGCAATAGAGTTTGTAAAGACATGCCCACCATGTCAGAAGCATGCCAACTTCCACATAGCTCCACCTGAGGAGCTCATCTGCGTTACTTCACCCTGGCCATTCACAAAATAGGGGCTCGACCTCCTTGGACCATTCCTCTAGGGGTCCGAACAAGTCAAGTTTCTCATTGTAGGCATAGACTACTTCACAAAGTGGATTGAAGCAGAGCCACTAGCTAATGCCATAGCCCAAAGAAGTCGGAAATTTCTGTACAGAAACATTATCACAAGGTTTTGGGGTCTCATGCTCCATCACCATAGATAACGGTACCCAATTTACCGACACAGGCTTCAGAAATCTGGTAGCTGATCTAAAAATCAAGCACCAGTTCACCTCTGTAGAGCACCCACAAGTCAACGGACAGGCGGAAGTAGCCAAGAAAGTCATACTGGCCGGGTTAAAATGGAGGTTACAGGACGCCAAGGGAGCTTGGACCGAAGAGCTCTCACAAGTCCTATGGGCATATCGGACAACACTGCATTCAACCACTGGAGAATCACCATTCCGACTTGCTTACGATATGGAGGCAATAATTCCCGTGGAGATAGAAGAAGGATCTCCTAGAATGATCCTCTATAATGAAGATACCAACTTCCAAGATCAAAGGGAAGAGCTCGACCTACTTCCAAAAGTCCGAGAAAGAGTTTGGATTAGAGAGGAAGCCCTAAAGCGTCGAATGGCTCTGAGGTATAATCGGAAGGTAGTCCAGCGAAGCTTCACCACCAATGATTTCATCTTAATCTGAAATGATATCAAAGCAGGTCGGTCAAGAGAAGGGAAGCTAGCAGCTAACTGAAAAGGACAATACCGCGTGACAGAAGTACTAGGGAAAGGTTACTACAAGGTTTCTGACCTTGAAGGGCGAGAATTACGAAGGTCATGGCATGCATGTAACTTAAGAAGGTACTATAGCTAGAGGAAAGTAAAGATCTTAGGTCAAGGCGCACTCTTTTTCCTGAAAAAGGTTTTTTAATGAGGCGTTAGGCCGAGATCTAGGAAACTGCCCAATCTCTAAGGGTAAGCACTCATATGTACATACTTATATTTATGTTTTTTATTTCATTTATTCAAATAAAGTCATCAATTCTCTAAAAAGTTTCCTACCAAGACGCATTAATCTAAGCTCATAAAACGCAAAAATTCATCGCCTGATTATAAAAAGGTCGGCAAGGTGAAAATCAAATTCATCGCCCGATTACAAAGATGTCGGCAATGTGAAAGCGATTGAAGCAAGTTAATGCAAGAAGTTATAAAAAGAAGACCATAAAAAGCGGCCTGACGAGGTCTGACTAAAAATGGACTACTAAAAATAACTTAATAAGGTCCGACAGAGAAGTCAGACCAATGAAAGGATCACTAAAAAGGGACGAAGACAACTCGCAAAGGACAAAGAAAGGCCACAAGTGCTTCGCTGAAAGGTACAAGTCTTAAAAGACATTACTTAAAAAGCGAAAGCACAAGTCAAAATGGCGCTAAAAAGTCTTCCAGACAAAACTATAAAGAAAAGGTTCCTCATTGGAACACTACCTAAGAAGTTGTTGGAATATGACTAAAAAGCCCGGGTAACAAAGTCGTACGGGTCGACGTCAGCTACGAAAGTACGATCCCGAAAAAGAACAAAGCCAAAGGGTTGAAAAACAACTTAAGGCTCAAAGAGTGCTTGGCTAAAAAGGGTGCAAACTCCGCTCAAAGAAGGCATGATCTCAAAAATAGGGCTATCAATATCGTTCAAACAAACTAAAAAGGTTCTATAGAACACTAAAAAAGTTGTTGGACATGCCCAGACGCCAAGTTGCAAAGATTTCCCGACTTGATAAAGGAATGGCAAATTCTAACTCAAAGCAACCCTTGATACCGATCAAAGGAGGTCGGACTGGGGAAATACCTATCCTCTACCAAACTCACAAAGGGTTGCAAAAAGTATATCTCCAAACATTCATCAAAACGCATCCATCAAAGTGAAACATTAAAGACTCAAAGGGCCACCTAAAAGACAGCCCTAGAGTTTAAAGAGTTTTCCAAAACAGGAGTTGCTGAGAAGCAACTCAAATATCACAGAAGTCAATTATAGACAGATTTACAAAAACCAAGTTCAAAAGTCCACAAATCGGACTATAATATAAACATAGAAAGATTATAAAGGATCCAAATTTTCCCCAGCAGCAGCATCCTTTGCTGGAGGAGGAGCAGGAATGGTCGCGATTGGGAATGGAAGAGGCTGAAGCCACTGAGGCTTTCCCTGGTGGCATAAGAGGAAGACCCTCATCCTCATCATCGGGAGCAGGCACGATCTTGCCATCCGCCACTACATTATCCATACTGAACAAGGAGAGATCGGCCTCGGGAGCAATAACTTGAACCTGAGCTTTCAGGATCTCGAACATATCAGTCATGCTACTTACCATATGTCCCTGAAGCTCAGCGTAATCATCCTGTGCCGATTGGAGCCTCTCTTTAACTTCTAGTAGCTCACCGTAGGTCCTCCTTGTACTTTTTTGCTGTCTCCTCAGCCAGATTTGCAACTGCCTCAGCCTTGGTAGCTCGGGACTTTTCCTTCTCCAGATCCAACTCCAACTTAATCACCCTAGCATCAAGCTCATCCTTCAAACCCTTAATTCTTTCAAATTTAGACATGGCGTCCTCCATAAAGGCCTTAGTCGCGTGAATAGGAGAATCCCGAACCACACGAAACAAGGCCGCACTCATGTTGGCCATTCGAACACTATTGCTAGCAATAAAATCAAGGTGATGAAGCATGAACACATCATCTAAGGGAATCTTGCCATGAGGGGCAATCAGCTCGGCAGCAAAACCCACACCATCAAAATCCTTGTCATTCAGATCATAAGAACCAACAATTTTTTGACGTTTTGGGGAGGACCAGCAGCAGTGGAAGACGAGGCAGCACCAGAGGTCGGCTGAACAGGGTCAGAAGGAATCGTCCGAACTTGAGGAGTCGGAATGATCTTCCTCGGTCCGGAAGCATCGAAAGTCAGCTTCTTCGGAGGCACCTGAGAAGACCCTTCCCCCGAAGCCTTCGTAGATAAGTTTTGTGCAGCAGTCGCCTTCTTAGCCCTACGGAAGGCCTTCATAGAATCCATAGATTTCACCATTTCTGAAAAAGCAACTAGGGAAACAAAGTTACAAACAACTAAGGGATAAATCAGCAAATAAAAGTCACTAGAAAAAGAGGTCAGACACTACCCAGCTCAGCACAGAGGAAGGAAGGATCTCCTAGAAACCTCTTCGTGTCCAAATGAGGAGGCTCCCACCAATTCTTCTCTAAAACACTCACAAAGGCTTGTTCAACCTCATCCAGCCTCTCCCAAGAATACTTAGTAGCTACTATATCTTTTTGCCAACACAGAGGGAAGGTCGGCTCGTCATTCTCATCTAAAAAGAAAGGTAGGGCATTCTGTATAGCTCGGACCTTAAAATAATAGTTCTTAAAATCCCGAAAAGACACATCATACATAGAAAATACTTTCTTCCCCTGGGTAGCTCGGAACGAAACCCAAGAAGCCTTTTTTCTTGGGTACTCCAGGCTTGGTCAACACAAACAGATAAAGCAAAAGAGACACGGTAGGTCGAACAGCTAACTCCTGGCACAACAGCTGAAAAATCTTTGTGAAGGCCCAAGAATTCGGATGAAGCTGGGAAGGGGCCACGTTGCAAGTCGATAAGAGGTCGGTCTCAAAAGAAGTAAAGGGGATAGTGATGTTCAGCAGACCAAAGAAATAGTCATAAGCATAAATGAACGGACGTTCTCTTGGGGGTCAAAGAAGGGAAGCTAACCCTCTCCTCAGGGTCGGGCGATAACAGCTCATAATTCTTCTCATCATCCCTATTGCTACAGATCCTATGGAATCTCCTAAGCCTCTCACAGCACTCTGGGTCGGCCACGGTCACACATATTAAGACTATAGAATCCAGCCAGTCGGACATGCCAGCAGGGATCTTGGTAGACATCTCAACAATATTTTTCTGGGAAGACTGATAAACCACTATTTTATGGTTTATATTGTGTTTAATTATGTGGTTTTATCATGATCTTTACCCACTTATTCATTAAATAAGCATGCATTTATAATTCCTTCCTAAAGTTATTGCATGATTGAAAACCTGCTTCCTAGAGACTTTTAATTATGTATTTTATTTCTCCTTTATTCCATTCGATGCCGTGATCTGTGTGTTAAGTGTTTCAGGATTTATAGGGAATGAATGAGTTAGAGATTGCAAAGGAAGCATGCAAAAAATGGAAGGAACACAAGAAATTGAGGAGATGACCAACGAGAAGCGACGCGGCCGCATGGATGACGCGACCGCGCGGAAGAGAGAAAATCGCAATGACGCGGCCGCATGAATGACGCGGCTGTGCGAATTGGAAATTGCACAAGTGACGCGGTGGCGTGGACGACACGCTCGCGTGGCAAAGCAAAACGCCGAATGACGCGTCCGCCTGAATGACGCGTCCGCGTGACATGCGCGATCTACATAATCTGCAGAATTGCTGGGGGCGATTTCGAGCCTTATTTTGACCCAGTTTTCGGCCAGAAAAGCAGACTAGAGCTAGAGAACATGCAGAAACCAAAAACAACATTCATTCCGTATAGTTTTAGTTTTTAGATCTAGTTTTTCTCTCCTCTAGGTTTTCTCTCTACACATTCATAGTTTTTAGGATTTGTTATTTTCATTGTTTTTGCATTGGAATATTGAGAAGAGTTATTGCCTCATCAAGACTTCGACATTCTAGTTCGTTCTCTTTACTTGTCTCTTACTCTTCCATGTTCCTTAATTTACTTAATTTTACTATTGGATTATTTTAGCATTTATTAAGACAAGAATTACTTTTATTTTTAATTAATCTTTTGATCATTATTTATCATGTCTTTCTTTATTTCCCTTTCTTATGTTATGAATTTTATATTTACAATGAGCGAGTAGTTCCCTAACTTGATGGGGAGTTGATTGAAAGGAACCCTTGAGTTGGGATGCTCAAGAGAAAGATTGTAATTGGGTTTATTGTTGGATTTCTCTCTAGTCACTAACACCAATCCTCCCAAGAGCGGATTGGAACTTGTGGATAGAAACAGCATTCCAACTTGTTTAACTTTCCCTTACTTAGTGAGGGACAACTAAAAATAATAACCCTCAATTGTCAATTAATCTTGAGAGTACTCCAACAAGAATAGGGCTTCCAGCTAATCGACTCCCAGTCAAGGCTTTTATTTAAATTTATATAAATTCTCTAATTTAAATTTCTACCATCCGATTAATAAAATAGCACAGTTTTCTGCAACTCGTTGGGAGATGACCTGGGATTCATACTCCCAGTATATTAATTTTAATTTCTGTGTCACCCTTCTAAATTGATAAGCGGATTTCTAGTTGGTTGAGAACTATACTTGCAACGCATATTTTATAATCATTCTTAACTCGCCAATTTCCGCCACCATCAATTTTTGGCGCCGTTGCCGGGGAGTTGCAATAGAATGCTAAAGTTATTGATTGGATTTTATTTATTTGCATTTTATTTTATTTTACTACTATGAGCTGCTTGTTTCTTTCGTTGGATGACGCGTTCGCTTCCTGACCCAAGCTTGCTAGTATTCGATCCTGAGATTGAAAGAACTATTTCACGAATAAGGCAAGCTCGGCGTCGGTTAGTCCTCTCTGAGGGCAGATCTGAAACGTCACTTGAGAAAGAAACCAGCCCCCGTTCTACTGATTTGGTTATTTTACATGTAGGTAACATGGCAGCAGCTAAGAGAGTTACTATCCAGGAGGCTGGAGCTCCTGATTTTACAATGCAACCATTTCAAGCGCATCACCCAGCGGTGGCTACAGACTTTGAAATAAAGACCGTACTGCTCAATTTGATGCCCAAGTTTCATGGCTTACCTGCTCAAGAGCCTATCAAGCACCTGAGATATTTTCAAGCAGCCTGTTCTACTGTCAGGCGTGATGGTGCAGATGAAACTTCAATTTTGTTGAAAGCTTTCCCATTTTCTCTTGAGGGAAAAGCAAGAGAGTGGTACTACACTCAACCAACAGCAATTGTATCCAACTGGGATACACTGAGAAGAGAATTCTTGGAAAAGTTCTTTCCAGCTGAA
This sequence comes from Arachis hypogaea, assembly GCF_003086295.3. NCBI lineage: Eukaryota > Viridiplantae > Streptophyta > Magnoliopsida > Fabales > Fabaceae > Arachis > Arachis hypogaea. Next base: position 69,864,020 of record NC_092052.1, read on the forward strand.
GTTACTGATAAAATGAGGAAAGATATTTCCATGATTGTTCAGGATGATTCTGAAACTCTCTATGAGTACTGGGAGCGCTTCAATAATCTTCTAGAAGCTTGCCCCCACCATATGATTGACAAGATAGTGTTACTCGGTTATGTCACACAGGGCATGAGGCCCCAAGATAAGACCACATTGGAAAGTGCTAGCAATGGGTCTATGAAAAAGTACAAGACCACTGATGAGGCATGACAATTGATCAGTGACTTAGCTGAATCTACTAGGAATCACAGGCAGAAACAAGGCCGTGCAAAAGCCGTTGCAGAAGTATCCTCTAGCAGAGAGACTGCTGCTTTAACTTAGAGTATCTGTGAAATGACCAACTTGCTGAAGCAGATGCAATTGAATCAACAACAAGTTCATCAAGCTCAACCTTCTCCAGCATAGCAAAACCAATAGTTAGTCCCATAAAGAGTTTGTTGAATCTGCGCTGATTATAGCCACTATACTGATGAATGTTCGCAGCTCCAGCAGGAAGACAACACCGTGGCAGCCACACATAACTTCTATGACTGCCCCAACCAAGGGTACAATCAAGGTGGCAATTACAACCACGGATGGCAATAGAAAACAACATTAATGCCACTCTGAATGGTCTGAACGCTACTTTGCAAGCTCTTGTCTCACAGATTGGTTCAATGAATAACTCCAATAATCAACCTTTGAGCACCAGTGGAATTCCCTCTCAACCATTACCCAATCCCAAGGGTGGTATTAATGCCATCACCCTAAGGTCCGGAACCACACTACAGGAGAGGAACCAAGATGAGCCAAGCTCACCAGAACACGCCTCAGCTGAAGAGGTAGTGGAAATAGAAGATGTTGAAGAGGAAGAGGACATACGGGACATGGCTAAAGAAGAAGAAATGCAACCACAAGAGGAAGCATCTAAAGGCGCAGACACTGTAGAAGACACCACTCCTATTCCATTTCCACAACTCGCAAGGAAGCCCAGGAAGCAGCTGGAACCTGATCCAAAAATGGTAGAGATATTAAAAAAGGTTGACGTAACTGTTCCTCTATTTGATGTTATTCAACAGGTACCTAAGTATGCAAAGTTTCTAAAAGATTTATGTATACATAAAGACAAAATTAATGAATTAGAAACTATTCGTTTAGGAAGTTCCATATCTGCTTTAATGGGAGGTTTACCTGAAAAGTGTAGTGACCCAGGTCCTTGTATAATTAATTGTACTATTGGTGGTGTGATAATTTCTGATTGCATGTGTGATTTAGGAGCATGTGTAAGTATAATGTCTTTGTCTATATATGATATTTTGAGGCTCCCTCCCTTAAAAAGGTCGGCAGCTCGTTTTGTGTTAGCAGATAAAAGCATTATCACAGTGGCTGGAGTTGTTGAAGATGTATTAGTGGGCATTAAGGGGCTCACATTTCCCATTGATTTTTATATCCTGGAGATGCCCCATAATGCCTCAGATAAGCCATCATCAATCCTACTCGGAAGGCCATTCCTGAAGACCTCAAAGTTTAAATTAGATACTTTTTCAGGAACATACTCTTTTGAAATAGATGGCCGAGTAGTGATTTTCAATCTGAATGGAGTTATGAAGCACCCACCGGAGGATCACTCTATCCTCAAGTGTGACATTATAGATGAAACCGTGGCTGAAGTCCATCAAGAGGAACTTGAAGAGAAGCACACAGGACAAGGTCCAAGTGTGGGGACATTCTCAGAGGACAATGACAGTGCTCTACCACTGTTACCAGCTCCAGAAAACCTAGAGCCTGACCATGATCAGAAGTTAGAATTAAAACCCCTTCCTCCACACCTCAAATATGCTTACCTGGAAAATGGAAAGAGGTTTCCAGTTATCATTGCAAGAGAACTTACTTCTCAACAAGAAGAGCAGTTACTTAGTGTGCTGAGGAGGCACAAGAAGGCAATTGGGTGGAGTTTGGCAGACATAGTAGGCATAAATCCTCAAGTCTGTGAGCATAGGATATTTTTAGAAGAGGGAGCAAGACCTGTCCGTCAACCCCAGAGAAGACTGAACCCCACTATCCTAGAGGTTGTCAAAAAGGAAGTGACCAGACTACTAAAGGCAGATATCATCTATCCCATCTCAGACAGTGAATGGGTAAGCCCAGTACAAGTGGTGCCAAAGAAGTCTGGAGTCACTGCAGTGAAGAATGAGCATGGAAAGCTCCTGACAACCAGAGTTCAGAATGCCTGGAGGGTCTGCATTGACTACAGACGCTTCAACCAAGCAACCCGTAAGGATCACTATCCTCTTCCATTCATTGATCAAATGTTGGATCGCCTGTCAGGTAAATCGCATTATTGTTTTTTAGATGGTTACACAGGTTATTTCCAGATTCATATAGCTCCTGAGGATCAGGAAAAGACCACTTTTACATGTCCTTTTGGGACTTATGCTTACAAGAGAATGTCCTTCAGCTTGTGCAATGCATCAGCTACTTTCCAGAGGTGCATGATGAGTCTTTTCTCTGATCTTATTGAGGACTGTATGGAGGTTTTTATGGATGATTTTAGTGTTTATGGCAATTCCTTTAGCCTTTGCTTAGATGGATTATCTAGAGTATTAGATAGATGTGTCAGTACAAACATGGTATTAAATTTTGAAAAATGTCACTTTATGGTTAAACAAGGGATTGTACTAGGAAATGTTGTGTCTAACACTGGCATTTCTATAGATCCAGCAAAGGTGGATGTTATTCTAGATTACCTTACCCCTCTTCTGTGAGGGAGGTCCGTTCTTTCCTTGGCCATGCAGGTTTTTACAGGAGGTTCATTAAGGACTTCAGTAAGGTAGCACTTCCCTTATCCAGGCTACTGCAGAAAGATATTGAGTTCGAGTTCAGTGAAAATTGCAAACAAGCATTTGATAAGCTGAAAACCGCCCTGACTCAAGCTCCAATTGTGAGAGGACTAGACTGGAGTCAACCATTTGAAATAATGTGTGATGCTTCCAACCATGCCATAGGAGCAGCACTGGCTCAACGTGTAGGTAAGGATCCTTTTGTTATTACTTACGCGTCTAAAACTTTAGATGCCGCTCAGTCGAATTACACTACTACTGAGAAAGAGCTTCTTGCTATTATTTTTGCTCTGGATAAATTCCGAGCCTATTTACTTGGTACTAAAGTAGTAGTGTATTCAGACCACGTAGCTCTAAAGTATTTATTAGCTAAAAAGGAGTCCAAACCAAGGCTTATACGTTGGATACTGCTATTACAAGAATTTGATTTGGAAATTAAGGACAGGAGTGATAACCAGATTTTAGTGGCAGACCACTTGAGTCGCCTTGAACATATTACAGATGACTTCACTCCTATAGCTGATAATTTCCTATTTGATAACCTGCAAGCAGTATCTGAGATAGTCCCTTGGTATGCACCTGTAGCTAATTATCTAGTTAGTCGCACTTTTCCTCCGAACTTTTCTAAGCATCAAAGAGACAAGCTGAAAAGCGAGTCTAAATATTATATATGGGATGACCCATATTTATGGAGATGTGGCACTGACCAGATAATTAGACGGTGTGTGCCTCAATCAGAATTCCAGTCCATCTTAGAAGCCTGTCACTCATCTAAGAGTGGAGGACATTTTGGCCCTCAAAGAACTGCTAGAAAAATCTTAGACTGTGGATTCTGGTGGCCTACTCTTTTTAGAGACACTGCTGAATTTTGTAGATCTTGTTTTCCATGCCAGAAATTTGGCAATATATCCAGGAAGGATGAGATGCCTCAACAAATTATGCTTTTCTGTGACATTTTTTATGTTTGGGGCATTGACTTCATGGGTCCATTTCCAAATTCTAATGGTTATTTCTATATATTGTTAGCTGTGGATTATGTTTCCAAATGGGTGGAAGCAATTCCTACCCGTAATGATGATGCTAACACTGTTGTTTCCTTTGTGAGAAACCATATTATTTGTCGCTTTGGATCACCACGAGCAATCGTGAGCGATCAAGGCACCCATTTTTGTAACAGGAGACTAACAGGACTAATGAAGAAGCGTGGGATAATTCATAAAGTTGCAACAGCCTACCATCCTCAGACTAATGGGCAAGCTGAGGTGTCAAATAGAGAGATAAAGTGTATCTTGCAGAAGATAGTCAAACCTCATAGAAGAGACTGGAGCACCAGGCTACAAGATGCACTCTGGGCATACAGAACAGCATACAAAACACCCATTGGGATGAGTCCTTTCTGCTTAGTTTATGAAAAAGCTTGTCATCTCCCTGTTGAAGTAGAGCACAAAGCCTTCTGGGCAGTAAAGGAATGCAACATGGGAATTGAAAAAGCCGGAGCTTAAAGGAAGTTGCAACTGCAGGAACTGGAGAGCCTTCGCCTAGAAGCTTATGAAAACTCAAGACTATACAAGGAGAAGATGAAGGCTGTACATGATCAGCACATCAAGAGGAAAGAGTTCCAACCTGGGAACTTAGTCCTCCTTTATAAATCTCGACTGAGGCTCATGCCAGGCAAGTTGAGATCAAGATGGGAAGGTCCATACAGAGTAGAGAAGACAGAACCGTACGGAGTTTATCACCTAAGCCATCCTTCAAACTCTGAACTTATCAAAGTTAATGGACATCGTTTAAAGCTGTATCATGGCGAGAAGCTGAAGAAAAACAAGGAGCTTGAGATCTTCCTCTTGGAAGATCCCCACATAGCCGAAGACTGAGCTAGTGGAGCGTCCAACTTACGGATGTTAAAGCAAAGTGCTAGGTGGGAGACAATCCACCATGGTATGATTTTTCTTTTCTTTATTTTTAGTTTTCTTATTCAATAACTCTTCTCTTCATTAGTACATTTCGTGCATCTGCATTTCCATACTTTTATTTTTAATTAAAAAAAAATTCACGCGACGCGACCGCCTCATTGACGCGTCCGCGTCGTAGGTGTGGGAGAGAATAATCAATTGAACAGAGAGTCACGCGAGAGCGTGGCTGGAGGCGTGCCAATGGCACAAATTGTCCCACACGACCGCGTCACCGACGCGACCGCGTCACCGACGCGACCACGTCATATGGGAATAATGGCCTCCCACGCGACCGCGTGCCCCACGCGGCCGCGTGACCAGGATTTTGACGTCAAAGTGGTGCACACCCGAAAGTTGTGCTAGAGTGGTGCTGGACTGGCGTTGGACGCGCAGTCCCTCTCACGTGATTGCGTGCCCCACGCGTCCGCATCGTACCCCAATAATTGACCACTCATGCGATCGCATGCCCCATGCGATCGCGTCACCCAAGATTTGGCATTTAATGATTTTGAACAGAGAATTGTGCGAGTGCGAGGCTACCCTCGCGCCATTAGCCTAAAACAGGCCACGTGACCGCGTGACTGACGCGACCGCGTCATTCAGTTTCAGCGCAAGTCGCGTGATCGTGTGCCCACGCAACCGCGTCGCTTGCGCCGCACAGTTTTCCTAATTTGCCAATTATCATATCTTTTTTTTTCTCCCCAAATCCTATTTTCTCTTTTCCCTCCTTATTTCTTCTCCCTCCCTTCTTCCTTCTTTCTCACTTTATACTCTCTCTCGCCCCCATTAACAAGGTTTTTCTTTTTCTTTTCTCCTTCCCTCCTTACTTTTCTATTATTCTTCTTATTTTTATATGTTATCTTTTTTTCTTTTCTTTTTACTTTCATTACTCATATCTTCTTTTTCTTCCTTTCTTTTTCCTTTTTACTTGGTGTTATAAATTTATTTAAGTCATTGTTTTTCATTATATGCTTGTGGATTGTTGTAAATTTGTTTGCCAATTATATATTGCTTTTTAAGGGATTACTTACATGTTCAAATTCTTATTTTCAAGAGCTTCTTCTACATGCATGCTATGTATTTGTGAAAAAGCCCATATGGCATTATGAACTTCTTTACATTTATCTAATCTAATATTCAATGCTTGCTTTTCACAAATTCCCTTTACTATTTTATTCATTAAATTTAATTGTCAATACAAACGTGATGGTTAGTTACGAGTGATAACATATTTTAATTGGACACTGAATGGTTGATCTATGCTACTCATGCCTTTGCCTGCATGCCAATAAACACCTTGCATTTATTTGTCCCCATATGCACTTGCTATATTTCCATTGATGACTTTTTTCATGTGGTCATAACCATGAGTTAACGTCATTCTTCTTTATTGTGCATTGATTATCACTTACACCACCCTCTTCCTTGCTCTACCCCTATAAATTTAATTTACTTTCTCTTTCCTTTTTTAGGATGGCCACCAAGAAAGGAAAGGAGAAAGCTACCCCCAAACAACCAGCAAGAAGAGGTACAAAAAGAGCATTAGTGGCAGAAGCCTCTTCAACTGCGGTAAAGCCCTCAACAAAGAAGATTAAGAGGATCATAAAGGTTGATGATAAGGAAAGAGCCTTCCCAGCAAAAGACACTGCGCGATTCCCCAATCGCTACTATGAGCAGATGCTCCCCATCCTGGCTGAAAGGAGTTACAACAACAAATACCTTCTTCTCCTCCCTCCCAATATTGCTACCTTTGTTGAGCCGCAAATTGCCCGAAGACAATGGAGTTTTCTACAGAGACAGTCAAGGCAGGTCAATCTTTCTTGGGTAGTCGAGTTCTACTCCAACTTCCACCTGCCAACCCTGTAGTATGTCTATGTCCATCAGAAGCAAGTCCCCATTACTGAAGAAGCCATTTAAAAAGCTCTAGGTCTTCCCCCTGTTCCAGAAGGATTGGACGCCTTTCAAGAAGCCGCACTCAAGCGCCAGATGTACCAATTTGACTAGGATGCCGTTCTCAGAGTTATTGCACTACCTGGCAGCAGATGGATCTACGGATACCATCGTACCCGCCCTAAGGGAATTTCGGCTTCAGCACTTACCTTGGAGGCTCGCGTATGGGCACAGATTATGTCCCATTACGTCTTTCTGAGCACTCACGAGTCCTCCTTCACTGTGGACATGGCCGTTCTACTATGGTGCATCCTTACAGACCAACCTCTGAATCTACCAAGACATATCCGGAATGCCATGGGACACGTACAAATCGCTGGCAACTTACCTTTTCCTGCCCTGGTCTCAGATCTTGTCTCAGCAGCCGGAGTCTCCTACAGAGCTGGGGACACCAAAGCCATGCTTCCACGGGATGATCAGTTTGTCCTCAACGGGAAGTACCTTAGACTTCCAGCAGCCACTTTTAGCCAGCCTACTGAACTAGTTGAAGATATTCCTTCTTCAACACCACAGGCTCCTACAACAGCCCAACTGCTCCATCAGATACTTGAAAAGTTGGATCGGCATGAACAGAAAGCTAAGATGAGAGAGCGCCGTAACAAGCGCCGATTCACATACCTCAAGGAGCTGATCATGGGAAAATTCAAGGACTCAGATACCCCGGACTCCACTTCCTTTACCAGCACAGGGAGCCACGATGGCCCTGACGATGGAGGTACTGCTACCAACCCACCTTTGTTCCTGACAGATGGCACCGAGGACGGTGCAAAGCCCTAAGTGTGGGGAGGTCGGTTAGTACCTGACTTCCGAAGGTAATTTCTCTTCCCTAGCACTAATAAATTAGGATATTTAGTTAGATTTTTCTTTTGTAGAATAGGATAAACTGCATAGTAATAGATTAGTTGCATGCATGTTCTGCTTGATTGAAAAGACAATAAGTTTCTTCTAAGACCCTATCTTTGGAACAAAATTTCACTAATTTTAATTAAAACTTTTATGTTAAATTTGCTTGAAGTTGTATTTGGAACATGATTTTTGAGCTAAAGAACACACAACCTGTGAGATTTGAGCCTTTATGAATGGTTACATTATTTAACCATAATTATTTTATTCTTGTGTGTTTACTTCTCTATGATTGTAATCTATATTTTGTTTCATCCTATATGTCCAATGTTTATTATATTTATATGTTTGTATATGATTGAGGCCATTATTTTTTTAGCTTACTTATCCAAATTAAGCCTACACTTTCAATTACCTTTGTTAGCCACTTTGAGCCTTTAAATCCCATTTGTTCTATATTTTATCACATTACTAGCCTTAAGCGGAAAAATAATTATATATCCCAAATTGAATCTTTGGTTAGCTTAAGATAGAATTGTGTGTGTTATTTAAGTATGGGAAATTGTGGAAGCAAAAGATAATAAGGGAATGTGTCATGATAATATACTGGGAATTTGGATACCTACTCAGGAGAAACTGTAAGAATTAAAAATCTATGTGCATTGATAAGCTATGTTTATGTTTATGTATGTGCATTGATAATCTATGTTTATGTTTATGTTTATGTTTATGTAAAAAAAAATTCAAAAAATAAATAAGGGGACAAAATTACCCCAATGTTAAATTAAGAATTCAAGGGTCAATGCATGTATGATAAAATTAAAATAAAAGGTTGAAACATGAGTATGGAATGTGAAAGGAAATTTCTGGGTAGCTAGGTATGAATTTTAAAAGTTATATCGAATATATATAGGTTATGTTAAAGCTTGGGTTAATTAAAGATTCAATTTATAAGCTTACTTAGCCATATATATATCCTTACCCTCACCTTGGCCCCATTACAACCTTGAAAGGACCTCATGATGTTTGCATTGGTATATTAAATGTTGTTGATTGGTTAGGAGAAGAACAAAAACTAGAAAGCATGATTAGAGAAGGATAGAGTAATTACCCTATACACTAGAGAGACTGGAGTGTACATACACGTCAGTGAGGGTTCAATGCTTGAAATATTATGTTCCCTGCTTTCATGAGCTATCTTCTTGCATTTTTAGCTGTTCTTGCTGTATAAGAATTGGGTTAGTGGAATTTGATTGGTAATTGTTTTGAAGAGCTTATTTACTTTAGATCAAGTGGACAAGAATCATATAGTTGTATTTGCATATATAGGCTGCATTGCATTGCATGGGTTTTACATGTTCTTACTCATTCATTTTATCTCCTTCAACTAAGCATGAGGACATGCTAATGTTTAAGTGTGGGGAGGTTGATAAACCACTATTTTATGATTTATATTGTGTTTAATTATGTGGTTTTATCATGATCTTTACCCACTTATTCATTAAATAAGCATGCATTTATAATTCCTTCCTAAAGTTATTGCATGATTGAAAACCTGCTTCCTAGAGACTTTTAATTATATATTTTATTTCTCCTTTATTCCATTCGATGCCGTGATCTGTGTGTTAAGTGTTTCAGGCTTTATAGGGCAGGAATGAGTTAGAGATTGCAAAGGAAGCTTGCAAAAAATGGAAGGAACACAAGAAATTGAGGAGATGACCAGCGAGAAGCGACGCGGCCGCATGGATGATGCGACCGCGCGGAAGAGAGGAAATCGCAATGACGCGGCCGCATGAATGACGCGGCCTGATGAGCGGATAATTTATACGCTTTTTGACATTGTTTTTAGTATGTTTTTAGTAGGATCTAGTTACTTTTAGGGATGTTTTCATTAGTTTTTATGTTAAATTCACATTTCTGGACTTTACTATGAGTTTGTGTATTTTTCTGTGATTTCAGGAATTTTCTGGCTGAAATTGAGGGACTTGAGCAAAAATCAGATTCAGAGGTTGAAGAAGGACTGCTGATGCTGTTGGATTCTGACCTCCCTGCACTCAAAATGGATTTTCTGGAGCTACAGAACTCGAAATGGCGCGCTTCCAATTGCGTTGGAAAGTAGACATCCAGGGCTTTCCAGAAATATATAATAGTTTATACTTTTTCCAAGTTTAGATGACGCAAACTGGCGTTCAACGCCAGCTCTCTGCCCAATTCTGGAGTTCAGCGCCAGAAAGGGATCAAAAACCAGAGTTGAACGCCAGAAATGGATCAAAACCTGGCGTTCAACTCCACAAATGGCCTCTGCACGTGGAAAGTTAAAGCTCAGCCCAAGCACACACCAAGTGGGCCCCGGAAGTGGATTTATGCATCAATTACTTACTTCTGTAAACCCTAGTAGCTAGTTTATTATAAATAGGACCTCTTACTATTGTATTAGACATCCTGGATCGTATTTTGATCCCGTGATCACGTTTTGGGGGCTGGCCATCTCGGCCATGCCTGGACCTTTCACTTATGTAATTTTAACGGTAGAGTTTCTACACTCCATAGATTAAGGTGTGGAGCTCTGCTGTTCCTCAAAGATTAATGCAAAGTACTACTGTTTTCTATTCAATTCATCTTATTTCGCTTCCAAGATATTCATTCGCACTTCAACCTGAATGTGATGAACGTGACAATCATCATCATTCCCTATGAACGCGTACCTGATAACCACTTCCGTTCTACATTAGATTGAATGAGTATCTCTTAGATCTCTTAATCGGAATCTTCGTGGTGTAAGCTAGAATGATGGCGGCATTCAAGAGAATCTGGAAGGTCTAAACCTTGTCTGTGGTATTCCGAGTAGGATTCAATGATTGAATGACTGTGACGAGCTTCAAACTCGCGATTGCCGGGCGTAGTGACAGACGCAAAAGGATAGTAAATCCTATTCCAGCAGGATCGAGAACCGACAGATGAATAGCCGTGCCGTGACAGGGTGCGTTGACCATTTTCACTGAGAGGATAAGATGAAACCATTGACAAGGGTAATGCCTCCAGACGATTAGTCGTGCCGTGACAGGGCATTTGGATCATTTTCCCGAGAGAAGACCGAAAGTAGCCATTGACAATGGTGATGTATCACATAAAGCCAGCCATGGAAAGGAGTAAGACTGATTGGATGAAGATAGCAGGAAAGTAGAGGTTCAGAGGAACGAAAGCATCTCTATTCGCTTATCTGAAATTCTCACCAATAAATTACATAAGTATTTCTATCCCTATTTTATTAATTAATTTCGAAAACTCCATTACTATTTTATATCCGCCTGACTGAGATTTACAAGGTGACCATAGCTTGCTTCATACCAACAATCTCCGTGGGATTCGACCCTTACTCACGTAAGGTATTACTTGGACGACCCAGTGCACTTGCTGGTTAGTTGTGCGAAGTTGTGAACCATGGTATTGGCATCATGTTTTTGGCGCCATTACCAGGGAAAGAAAGAGCGATGAATTTTACATAATCAAAGTGTAATCACAATTTCTGCGCACCAAGTTTTTGGCGCCGTTGCCGGGGATTGTTCGAGTTTGGACAACTGACGGTTCATCTTGTTGCTCAGATTAGGTAATTTTCTTTTTGTTTTCTTTTCAAAAAATTTTCAAAAATATTTCAAAATTTTCTCACCTGTTTTCGAAAAAAAAATATTTATTCAAAATTTTTAGAGAATGAATTCTAGTGTTTCATGAAGCATGTGAAGCCTGGCTGGCTGTAAAGCCATGTCTAAATTCTTTTGGACTGAGGCTTCCACTCATAAGTATATGAAGTTGGATGAAATATCAGCTGTTGTATACATGAGAGGTATCTATGTTTGCTGAAGCTTGGCTGGCCATTGGCCATGTCTAGTGTTTTGGACCGGAGCTTTCATTGAAAGCTTGGCTGGCTAGTGAGCCATGTCTAATTCCTGGACTGAAGCTTTAGACTAACATGGCAAGATTCCTGGAATTCATATTAAAAAAATTTTGGAATCCTTATTTTTTCTTTTACAAATAATTTTCGAAAAAAAATCCAAAAAAATTAGAAAATCATAAAAATCAAAAATATTTTTCTGTTTCTTGTTTGAGTCTTGAGTCATGTTATAAGTTTAGTGTCAATTGCATGTGCATCTTGCATTTTTTGAAAATTCATGCATTCATAGTGTTCTTTATGATCTTCAAGTTGTTCTTGGTAAGTCTTCTTGTTTGATCTTTGCATTTGCATGTTTTGTGTTTTTTCTTGTTTTTCATATGCATTCTTGAATTCTTAGTGTCTAAGCATTGAAGAATTCTAAGTTTGGTGTCTTGAATGTTTTCTTTGCATTAAAAATTTTTCAAAAATATGTTCTTGGTGTTCATCATGATCTTCATAGTGTTCTTGGTGTTCATCTTGACATTCATAGCATTCTTGCATGCATCACATGTTTTGATCTAAAAATTTCATGCATTGCATCTTTTTAGTGTTTTTCTCTCTCATAAAAAAAAATTTCAAAAATCAAAAAAAATATCTTTCCCTTTTTTTCTCTCAAAATTTCGAAAATTAGATTTGACTTTTTCAAAAATTTTTAAAATCTAGTTGTTTTCATGAGTCAAATCAAATTTTCAATTTAAAAAACTCATCTTTTTCAAAATCTTTTTCAAAAATAAAATCTTTTTCAATTTTCTTAGTTATTTTCGAAAATTCTAAAAAACATTTTTCAAAAATATTTTTCTTATTTTTATATCAAATTTTCGAAAATAACATCACCAATTAATGTTTTGATTCAAAAATTTCAAGTTTGTTACTTACTTGTTAAAGAAAGTTTCAAACTTTAAGTTCTAGAATCATATCTTGTGAATTCTTGTGAATCAAGTCATTAATTGTGATTTTAAAAATCAAATCTTTTTCAAAAACTAATTTCAATCATATCTTTTCAAAAATATCTTCTTATCATATCTTTTTCAAAAACTTGATTTCAAAATATCTTCTTTAACTTCCTAACTCCTTATCTTTTCAAAATTTGTTTCAACTAACTAACTAACTTTTTGTTTGTTTCTTATCTTTTTTCAAAACCACCTAACTAACTCTCTCTCTCTCTAATTTTCAGAAATATCTCCCTCTTTTTCAAAATTTCTTTTTAATTAACTAATTATTTCAACTTTTAAATCTTAATTTTCGAAAAACTACTAACCTTTTTCAAAAATTATTTTCGAAAATCACTAACTCTTTTTCAAAAATTATTTTCGAAAATTCTCCTTCTCTCTCATCTCCTTCTATTTATTTATTCATCTACTAACACTTCATCTCACCCAAATTCGAACCCTCTCTTCCATCTGTGTTCGAATTTCTTTTTCTTCTTTTCTTCTACTCACACTGGGACCTCTATACTGTGGTAAAAAGGATCCCTAATATTATTATTTTTCTGTTCTCTCTTTTTCATATGAGCAGGAGCAAAGACAAGAACATTCTTGTGGAAGCAGATCCAAAACCTGAAAGGACTCTGAAAAGAAAACTAAGAGAAGCTAAAATACAACAATCCAGAGATAACCTTTCAGAAATTTTCGAACAGGAAGAGGAGATGGCAGCCGAAAATAATAATAATGCAAGGAGGATGCTTGGTGACTTTACTGCACCTAATTCCAATTTACATGGAAGAAGCATCTCCATTCCTGCCATTGGAGCAAACAACTTTGAGCTGAAACCTCAATTAGTTTCTCTAATGCAGCAGAACTGCAAGTTTCATGGACTTCCATCTGAAGATCCTTTTCAGTTCTTAACTGAATTCCTGCAGATATGTGATACTGTTAAGACTAATGGAGTAGATCCCGAAATCTACAGGCTCATGCTTTTCCCTTTTTCTGTAAGAGAGAGAGCTAGAATATGGTTGGACTCTCAACCCAAGGACAGCCTGAACTCTTGGGATAAGCTGGTCACGGCTTTCTTAGCCAAGTTCTTTCCTCCTCAAAAGCTGAGCAAGCTTAGAGTGGATGTTCAAACCTTCAAACAGAAGGAAGGTGAATCCCTCTATGAAGCTTGGGAAAGATACAAACAGCTGACCAAAAAGTGTCCTTCTGACATGCTTTTAGAATGGACCATCCTGGATATATTCTATGATGGTTTATCTGAGCTACCAAAGATGTCATTGGATACTTCTGCAGGTGGATCCATTCACCTAAAGAAAACGCCTGCAGAAGCTCAAGAACTCATTGACATGGTTGCTAATAACCAGTTCATGTACACTTCTGAGAGGAATCCTATGAGTAATGGGACGCCTATGAAGAAGGGAGTTCTTGAAATTGATACTCTGAATGCCATATTGGCTCAGAATAAAATATTGACTTAGCAAGTCAATATGATTTCCCAGAGTCTGAATGGAATGCAAGCTGCATCCAACAGTACTCAAGAGGCATCTTCTGAAGAAGAAGCTTATGATCCTGAGAACCCTGCAATAGCAGAGGTAAATTACATGGGTGAACCTTATGGAAACACCTATAATTCATCATGGAGAAATCATCCAAATTTCTCATGGAAGGATCAAAAGCCTCAACAAGGCTTTAATGATGGTGGAAGAAACAGGTTTAGCAATAGCAAGCCTTTTCCATCATCCACTCAGCAACAGACAGAGAACTCTGAACAAAATACTTCTAACTTAGCAAATCTAGTCTCTGATCTATCTAAGGCCACTGTGAGTTTCATGAATGAAACAAGGTCTTCCATTAGAAATTTGGAAGCACAAGTGGGCCAGCTGAGTAAAAGAATCACTGAAATCCCTCCTAGTACTCTCCCAAGCAATACAGAAGAGAATCCAAAAGGAGAGTGCAAGGCCATTGACATAAGCACCATGGCCGAACCTGTAAGGGAAGGAGAGGACGTGAATCCCAAGGAGGAAGACCTCCTGGGACGTCCAGTGACCAATAAGGAGCTTCCCTCTGAGGAACCAAAGGACTTTGAGGCTCATTTAGAGACCATAGAGATTCCATTGAACCTCCTTATGCCCTTCATGAGCTCTGATAAGTATTCCTCTTCTGAAGAGAATGAGGATGTTACTGAAGAGCAAACTGCCAAGTTTCTTGGTGCAATCATGAAGCTGAATGCCAAATTATTTGGTATTGAAACTTGGGAAGATGAACCTCCCTTGTTCATCAAAGAACTAAGTGATCTGGATCAACTGACATTGCCTCAGAAGAGACAGGATCCTGGAAAGTTCATAATACCTTGTACCATAGGCACCATGATCTTTAAGGCTCTGTGTGACCTTGGTTCAGGAATAAACCTCATGCCCCTCTCTGTAATAGAGAAACTGAGAATCTATGGGGTGCAAGCTGCTAAAATCTCATTAGAGATGGCAGACAATTCAAGAAAACAGGCTTATGGACAAGTAGAGGACGTGTTAGTAAAGGTTGAAGGCCTTTACATCCCTGCTGATTTCATAGTCATGGATACTGGAAAGGAAGAGGATAAATCCATCATCCTAGGAAGACCTTTCCTAGCCACATCAAGAGCTGTGATTGATGTTGACAGAGGTGAACTAGTCCTTCAATGGAATGAGGACTCCCTTGTGTTTAAAACTCAAGGATCTCCCTCTGCAACCATGGAGAGGAAGCATGAAAAGCTTCTCTCAAAGCAGAGTCAACCCAAGCCCTCACAGTCAAACTCTATGTTTGGTGTTGGAGAGTCTCAACAATGCTCTGAACATCTGTGAGGCTCCATGAGAGCCCACTGTCAAGCTATTGACATTAAAGAAGCGCTTGTTGGAAGGCAACCCAATGTTTATTTATCTAATTTTGTTTTTGTTTTTCATGTTTTATTAGGTTCATGATCATGTGGAGTCACAAAATAAATATAAAAATTGAAAATGGAATAAAAAATAGCAGAAGAAAAATCACACCCTGGAGGAAGCATCTGCCTGGCATTCAACGCTAGAACAGAGCATGGTTCTGGCGCTGAACGCCCAAAATGGGCAGCATTCTGGCGCTGAACGCCCAGAACAACCATGGTTCTGGCGTTCAACGCCAGAAATGGCAACAAATGGGCGTTGAACGCCCAAAATGGGTACCAACCTGGCGCTGAACGCCCATAGTTGTGTGCAAGGGCATTTTGCATGCCTAAATTGGTGCAGGGATGTAAATGCCTTGACACCTCAGGATCTGTGGACCCCACAGGATCATCTCAGGATCTGTGGACCCCACAAGATCATCTCAGGATCCCCACCTACCTCCACTCACTTCTTCTCATCCCTCACCACTCTCTTTCACACAACCCCATAAACACCCTTCCCCAAAAACCCTTCACCAATCACCTCAATCTCTCTTCCCCATCACCTCTTCACCACTCACATCCATCCACTCTTCCCCATAAACCTACCTCATAAACTCCACCTACCTTCAAAATTCAAAACCAATTTCCCACCCAAACCCACCCTAAATGGCCGAACCTTAACTCCACTCCCTCCCCTATATATAGCCCTCCATTCTTCCTCATTTTCACACAACACAACCCTCCCCTCTCTACTTGGCCGAAACACACTTCACCCCTCTTCTCCATATTTTCTTCTTTTTCTTCCTCTATTCTTTCTTTTATTGCTCGAGGGCGAGCAATATTCTAAGTTTGTGTGGTAAAAGCATAAGCTTTTTGTTTTTCCATTACCATTGATGGCACCTAAGACCAGAGAATCCTTTAGAAAGGGAAAAGGGAAGACAAAAACTTCCACCTCCGAGTCATGGGAGATGGAAAGGTTCATCTCCAAAGCCCATCAAAACCACTTCTATGATGTTGTGGCCAAGAAGAAGGTGATCCCTGAGGTCCCTTTCAAACTCAAAAGAAATGAGTATCCGGAGATCCGACATGAAATTCAAAGAAGAGGTTGGGAAGTTCTAACAAATCCCATCCAACAAGTCGGCATCCTAATGGTTCAAGAGTTCTATGCCAATGCATGGATCACCAAGAACCATGATCAAAGTAAGAACCCGGATCCAAAGAACTATGTTACAATGGTTCGGGGGAAATACTTAGATTTTAGTCCGGAAAATGTGAGGTTGGCGTTCAACTTGCCAAACATGGAAGAGAACGCACGCCCCTACACAAGGAGAGTCAACTTTGATCAAAGGTTGGACCAAGTCCTTATGGACATATGTGTAGAAGGAGCTCAATGGAAGATTGACTCCAAAGGCAAGCCGGTTCAACTAAGAAGATTGGACCTCAAGCCTGTAGCTAGAGGATGGTTGGAGTTCATTCAATGCTCAATCATTCCCACTAGCAACCGGTCTGAAGTTACTATAGACCGGGCCATCATGATCCATAGCATCATGATTGGAGAAGAGGTGGAAGTTCATGAGATTATACCTCAAGAACTCTACAAGGTGGCTAACAAGTCCTCCACTATGGCAAGGTTAGCCTTTCCTCACCTCATTTGCCACCTATGCAATTCGGCTGAGATTGACATAGAGGGAGATATCCTCATCAAAGAGGACAAGTCCATCACTAAGAAAAAGATAGAGCAAGCAAGAGAGCTCATTCATGGAGCTCAAGAGGTGCAAGAAGCTCATCACCATGAGATCCCGGAGATGCCTCAAATGCACTTTCCTCCACAAAACTATTGGGAGCAAATCAACACCTCCCTAGGAGAATTGAGTTCCAATATGGGACAACTAAAGGTGGAACATCAAGAGCACTCCATCATGCTTCATGAAATAAGAGAAGATCAAAAAGCAATGAGGGAGGAGCAACAAAGACAAGGAAGAGACATAGAAGAGCTCAAGGACATCATTGGTTCCTCAAGAAGGAAACGCCACCATCACTAAGGTGGATTCATTCCTTGCTCTTAATTCTTCTGTTTTTTGTTTTCTATGTTATGTGCTTATCTATGTTTGTGTCTTCATTACATGATCATTAGTAGTTAGTAACTTTGTCTTAAAAGTTATGAATGTCCTATGAATCCATCACCTCTCTTAAATGAAAAATGTTTTAATTCAAAAGAACAAGAAGTACATGAGTTTTGAATTTATCCTTGAACTTAGCTTAATTATATTGATGTGGTGACAATGCTTCTTATTTTCTGAATGAATGCTTGAACAGTGCATATGTCTTTTGAAATTGTTGTTTAAGAATGTTAAATATGTTGGCTCTTGAAAGAATGATGACTAGGAGACATGTTATTTGATAATCTGAAAAATCATAAAAATGATTCTTGAAGCAAGAAAAAGCAGCAAAGAACAAAGCTTGCAGAAAAAAAATAAAATAGGCGAAAAAAATAGAAAAAAAAAGAAAAAGCAAGCAGAAAAAGCCAAAAAGCTCTTAAAACCAAGAGGCAAGAGCAAAAAGCCAATAACCCTTAAAACCAAAAGAAAAGGGAAATAAAAAGGATCCCAAGGCTTTGAGCATCAGTGGATAGGAGGGCCTAAAGGAATAAAATCCTGGCCTAAGCGGCTAAACCAAGCTGTCCCTAACCATGTGCTTGTGGCGTGAAGGTGTCAAGTGAAAACTTGAGACTGAGCGGTTAAAGTCAAGGTCCAAAGCAAAAGAAGAGTGTGCTTAAGAACCCTGGACACCTCTAATTGGGGACTTTAGCAAAGCTGAGTCACAATCTGAAAAGGTTCACCCAATTATGTGTTTGCGGCATTTATGTATCCGGTGGTAATACTGGAAAACAAAGTGCTTAGGGCCACGGCCAAGACTCATAAAGAAGCTGTGTTCAAGAATCATCATACTGAACTAGGAGAATCAATAACACTATCTGAACTCTGAGTTCCTATAGATGCCAATCATTCTGAACCTCAATGGATAAAGTGAGATGCCAAAACTATTCAAGAGGCAAAAAGCTACAAGTCCCGCTCATATGATTGAAGCTATGTTTCATTGATAGTTTGGAATTTATAGTATATTCTCTTCTTTTTATCCTATTTGATTTTCAGTTGCTTTGGGACAAGCAACAATTTAAGTTTGGTGTTGTGATGAGCGGATAATTTATACGCATTTTGACATTGTTTTTAGTATGTTTTTAGTAGGATCTAGTTACTTTTAGGGATGTTTTCATTAGTTTTTATGTTAAATTCACATTTCTGGACTTTACTATGAGTTTGTGTGTTTTTCTGTGATTTCAAGTATTTTCTGGCTGAAATTGAGGGACTTGAGCAAAAATCAGATTCAGAGGTTGAAGAAGGACTGCTGATGCTGTTGGATTCTGACCTCCCTGCACTCAAAATGGATTTTCTGGAGCTACAAAACCCAAAATGGCGCACTTCTAATTGCGTTGGAAAGTAGCCATCCAGGGCTTTCCAGAAATATATAATAGTCCATACTTTGCCCAAGTTTAGACGACGCAAACTGGCGTTCAACGCCAGCTCTCTGCCCAATTCTGGAGTTCAGCGCCAGAAAGGGATCAAAAACCAGAGTTGAAAACCGGAAATGGATCAAAACCTGGCGTTCAACTCCACAAATGGCCTCTGCACGTGGAAAGTTAAAGCTCAGCCCAAGCACACACCAAGTGGACCCCGGAAGTGGATTTATGCATTAATTACTTACTTCTGTAAACCCTAGTAGCTAGTTTATTATAAATAGGACCTCTTACTATTGTATTAGGCATCCTGGATCGTATTTTGATCCTGTCATCACGTTTTGGGGGCAGGCCATCTCGGCCATGCCTAGACCTTTCACTTATGTAATTTTAACGGTAGAGTTTCTACACTCCATAGATTAAGGTGTGGAGCTCTGCTGTTCCTCAAAGATTAATGCAAAGTACTACTGTTTTCTATTCAATTCATCTTATTTCGCTTCCAAGATATTCATTCGCACTTCAACCTGAATGTGATGAACGTGACAATCATCATCATTCCCTATGAACGCGTGCCTGACAACCACTTCCGTTCAACATTAGATTGAATGAGTATCTCTTAGATCTCTTAATCGGAATCTTCGTGGTGTAAGCTAGAATGATGGTGGCATTCA
Source organism: Arachis hypogaea (assembly GCF_003086295.3). Classification (NCBI taxonomy): domain Eukaryota; kingdom Viridiplantae; phylum Streptophyta; class Magnoliopsida; order Fabales; family Fabaceae; genus Arachis; species Arachis hypogaea. Next base: position 69,883,546 of record NC_092052.1, read on the forward strand.
AGAGAATCCAGAAGGTCTAAACCTTGTCTGTGGTATTCCGAGTAGGATTCAATGATTGAATGACTGTGACGAGCTTCAAACTCGCGATTGCCGGGCGTAGTGACAGACGCAAAAGGATAGTAAATCCTATTCCAGCAGGATCGAGAATTGACAGATGAATAGCCGTGCCGTGACAGGGTGCGTTGACCATTTTCACTGAGAGGATAAGATGAAACCATTGACAAGGGTGATGCCTCCAGACGATTAGCCGTGCCGTGACAGGGCATTTGGATCATTTTCCTGAGAGAAGACCGAAAGTAGCCATTGACAATGGTGATGTATCACATAAAGCCAGCCATGGAAAGGAGTAAGACTGATTGGATGAAGATAGCAGGAAAGCAGAGGTTCAGAGGAACGAAAGCATCTCTATTCGCTTATCTGAAATTCTCACCAATAAATTACATAAGTATTTCTATCTCTATTTTATTAATTAATTTCGAAAACTCCATTACTATTTTATATCCACCTGACTGAGATTTACAAGGTGACCATAGCTTGCTTCATACCAACAATCTCCGTGGGATTTGACCCTTACTCACGTAAGGTATTACTTGGATGACCCAGTGCACTTGCTGGTTAGTTGTGCGAAGTTGTGAACCATGGTATTGGAATCATGTTTTTGGCGCCATTACCAGGGAAAGAAAGAGCGATGAATTTTACATAATCAAAGTGTAATCACAATTTCTGCGCACCACGGCCGCGCGAATTGGAAACTGCACAAGTGACGCGGAGGCGTGGACGACGCGCCCGCGTGGCAAAGCGAAACGCCGAATGACGCGTCCGCGTGACATGCGTGATCTGCATAATCTGCAGAATCGCTGGGGGCGATTTCGGGCCTTATTTTGACCTAGTTTTTGGCCCAGAAAAGCAGACTAGAGCCAGAGAACATGTAGAAACCAAAAACAACATTCATTCCGTATAGTTTTAGTTTTTAGATCTAGTTTTCCTCTCCTCTAGGTTTTCTCTCTACACATTCATAGTTTTTAGGATTTGTTATTTTCATTGTTTTTGCATTGGAATATTGAGAAGAGTTATTGCCTCATCAAGACTTCGACATTCTAGTTCGTTCTCTTTACTTGTCTCTTACTCTTCCATGTTCCTTAATTTACTTAATTTTACTATTGGATTATTTTAGCATTTATTAATACAAGAATTAATTTTATTTTTAATTAATCTTTTGATCATTATTTATCATGTCTTTTTTTAATTCCCTTTCTTATGATATGAATTTTACATTTACAATGAGCGAGTAGTTCCCTACACTACAAGAAAACAGCTCTATTGCCATGCTTTTAAAGCGTGGCGAAAAGCTGAAAAAAGCGTGGCGATAGCTTTTCGCCACGCTTTTTGAGCTACCGCCACGCTTTTGAAAGGGTGGCCTATCAAAGGGTGGCGGTTGCTCTATCGCCACGTTTTTGGTGACCTATCGCCATGCTTTATTTTTTGCTACGCTTTTGCAGATTGCCCTGCTTAAAAAGTGTGGCCATATGTGAGAGATACGGCCACGCTTTTAAAGCGTGGCCATAGAGAGATACAGCCATGCTTTTAAAGCGTGGCCATAGCAGGAGATACGACCACGCTTTTAAAGCGTGGCCATAGTAGGAGATACGGCCACGCTTTTAAAGCGTAGCGATAGAGAGATACAGCCTTGTCAAATTTTAAAAAAAAATCTTTTTTTTTTTATTTTCAATCCTTTTTTATTACCAAACCTATAAATATAGTATACAATTTTTATTACAAGATAAATTAAACAGTAATTAGTGACAATTTTTGGTATAATTATTTTATACATTAATCCTTATACAAAACTTTCCAGATTTTTTCAGTAACAAAAAACCCTTCAACCTCCTATCCAGCCGAAATTCACTAACTCAGCAAAACACATGTATAATTACAAAAGCAATGAAAAATTAATAGCAGTTCTGGGGTCTCAAGATCACGTCAAGGTCCCTCATTTTCTGTATTTTATATTTTTCTTACAACCTTGTGCCCAACAAGTACATAACCGAGCTCAATATCCCCCTCTCAGAATGATTCATAGCAATGTTTGGTGGAGCTGAAAAAAATAACACCAACATCAACAAAATAATTTCATTTCCTTTTCACAGAACATAATAATAAAAATGCTGACAATCACCGACCAAAGACATAACAATGAAGAAACAAGGAATAACCCCATTGGCAAGCAAGCTCAGTGCTTTTTTTCCTTTTGCAAAAAAGAAACAAAAAAAAGGCAAAAGGAACCATTGAATTACCATGCAAAAGGGAAAAAGGAATCTAACCAATTGGCAATGCAGGATGCAATGCAAGTAGGTAGAGATCAAATTTCAGAAAACAATTTAAGCAGAAATTAGTATAATCGTCATGTTAATACGAGAAGGTTCCAAAACTCGACGGACAGAATCAGAATTACCTCTTGAATGGTTTTCTTTAGATCAAAAGCATCTTTCACTCGAGCATCCAGGATGGCCCATGTATCATGGAAGTCTAACAAGAAACAAACAAAAGATGTATTAAGAAATGTCTTCACTTGTTACAACACCACATCAGAGCCACAAACAGCTTGTTATCCATCTAAATATAAGATACTATATTGATGCAGTGAGGTGGGGTGGGGCATAAAAGAATAAATTCCATTGTTTTTCCCCTGATTACATACTTTATCAAGATACTACTAAAATTCATTGCCATGAGAAAATTGGCTACTATGACAGGCTCAGTTCAAGAAAATAAGGAGAGTTTAAGAGAATGGACAATTGAACCCAGTTAATATTTTCTCATCCACCAGCATTGCCCTCTGCTTAAAACTATTTGGAACATTCACTGGTTGAGCCTGTAATGCAATATATATATATATATATATATATATATATATATATAAACTCAAAAGCTGCATGCAAGATATATATCCAATGCCTAATAATACTTCAAAGCAAACAAAACATCATCCGATGTACTTTGAATTTCAGATCCAAAAACAGCAGAGTCCCATTGTGTACCTGAAGGTTCCAATAATCGGAAGCCCCTTTTGCACGGCTACTCTTCTCTTCATCAGGAGAACTGCTGCGGCACCATCACTAACTTGGCTAGCATTGCCTGAAATTAAAAATAAGAACCGAGAACAAAAATATGAAAAGAAATTTAAACTATAACAAACTTAACATTAACAGATTTCTTCAGCACATGCTGTTGTTGAACCATCTTTCTGGAATGCAGGCTTTAGCTTTGCTAGATCCATCAAAGTTGAGTTAGGCCGGATACCATCATCAGCCGAAACTATAATTTGCTTCTCCTCTCCAGTTTTTGGATCCACAATCTACAGAAAAAACCATTAATAGTTTAGTACAATAGTACTATAACATTTCAAAATCTGCAATGAAACTTACATTGGAAGTTAGAACTTACCTTGGTAGAAACTGGTATAATTTCATCTTTGAATTTACCAGAAACTGCATTGTGAATTCTTGATTCCTCTACTTGTCCCTGCATACATGCCCTTTATTTTCGTTTCCCATTCAAGAACAGATTCAGATTTAGAAGGACGCAAAACATGAAAATTAAATTTAAGTAATCAAACAATGATGCATTTAGTTCAAGTAGTTGGAATTTAGAAGCATGGAGAAGTGGGTGCTTACTGGGATATGGTAAAGAACAAAAAAGAAAGGATGTGAAGATAGGGGCAACCACTTACCATACCACTTGGCGAGTTCATCATTGGCAGGAGTGACAGCAGTAGCAGCTTTCTTTGAAGGAGGAGGTGGTGCTGCCTTCTTCTTACCAAAGAGAGCCAGTGGAGAGTATAAGTACTCAAAACTCGAAAGAATTCCTATCTAACCACTGAGAAAGATAAGAGAGGAAAAAACAAACCTTGCCCTTCAGTATCACGACATTGAAATTGCTACCGGTCCTCCTCAAAGGAAGCGGTAAAGCTGATCATGTTACACTAAATCAAAACTGTCCAAATCCATAATTTGATAAAGAACAAATAAATCTCTAAAACAGATCAACATTTGCACAATTAAAATCAGAACCAAATAAGGATAACAAATCATCAATAATCAGAACATGTTTCAATTAAAATTAGAATAAATAAAAAACAAACAAGGAGAACAAAGTAACAATAATCAGAACATGTTTTAATTAAATTCAGAACAAATCAGACCCATACTTGGAGAACAAATTCAGAAAAAATCACACCACAAAATCTTCTCAACAATATAAAGAAAAATTCTGGTCTTGATCAGCTTCCAGATGGTGTTTGTGTGTTAGGGAAAAATCTGAAAAGGAAAAGACAATGAAAGACAATGAAAAGACAAGGAAATATGGGATTTCGTTTCCCATTCCATCATTACTACACATGTTAAATCACGATTATGGGATTTCAATGAAAGAAATATGCAAAGAAAGCAACAAACGTTTGCCTGAAAAATACCTCAGACAACCTCAGACAACAGGACTCAAGATGAAAAAAAGTCAGCTCAATCAAGCTATCTAATTTCTCAGCAATTGTGTTTCCCTCCAAACTTTTTCTATTTAAATATTCTGCAGCAGGATGTAATAAAATAAAAAACAACCATGAGATAGCATATAAGATATGTGAAACACACGAAAGTGAAGACAAAATATAGACCACATATTTCTGTTGATAAGATGATATATAGACTGGCAACTAACATACTTAGTAAATTTGAGGAATTACATAATGAATAAAGGTTTGAAATATATTGCTCATAGATGAGCCAATAGCCTAATAGAACCTAACTACATTCATCTTTCAAAACCTGCAACTAATTCTCATAGAAGTTGGCTGAAAAATTAACAGTAAGCTGACTGCAGAACAAGGATTCAAATATAATGCATGAGCAAGGCTTTGCCATGACAGGAAAGGAGTTTCATCCATGATCGCTGCTAAAAGAAAAATGATGAACCAGCCAAACTCTAATTATAAGTGAGCCAATATAATAAGTGTGTGTTAACATTTCAAGAAAAACTCAATATAATAAGTGAGCCAATATAATATATAAGTGAATCAAGCAAGAATCAGTGAGCCAATATAATAAGTAAGACTTTATTCTTTATTACTTAATCAACTATCTTGATACATAAACTCGAGTTGACAAGTGAATTAAGCAAGAATCAGTGAGCAAATATAATGTATAAGTGTGTGTTGCTGCTAGACAAAAATATATCAAACTTGCTGCAACAATTCTAAAACTTAATTTGACCAAACATTGAACAAGGTCAAACTAAATATTAAATAATTACCTTCAATGGCTCAGGGGAACCCTCTGCAACAGGAAGATTTTGACGGCATACCAAAGACAAAGCATTCTGGATGGCATCTGTGGTAGCAACATTACCAAAAATGGTGGTAAAACCCAGCAACTCCACCTTAGGGCATTGAAATGGCATCATAATCGCCATGCCATCATCTGCATAACCATTAAAAGACTAATTCCTTTTCTAATTTTTCACTTTATAAGAATTATTAAACGCACATATATCCTTCAGCACACCAGATTGAAGAACATTAAAAATTAATTTTCATACTTCCAATCTAAAGCATGATAATAACGTAATCTATAATCTAAATTACGTCAAAAACTAATTAGCATTAGAAAAATAAAAAATTCCAGAAACAAATTAAAAAGAAAGTAAAATTTTGTTACCAGTTTTTGTTGTTCGCGTAGGTTATCAGAAGCAGAGTAGCGATCTTCCATGTACTCCCTCCTCCCTCTCTTGCAATAAACTGAGAAGGCATCACGCTCCTCCTCCACAACATCACGCGACGCCGCAGCAGAGGGTGTGGGCGGAATCCCAAATGCCTCTTCCACTTCAAAATGGTGCCGTCTGGTGACGTAGTGGAAGCGGAAACGGCAGCAACACCAGAAAGCGAAGCGGGAATAGGCGGCTTGGGAAGACGAAGACGCAACGACGAAGAAGGAGAAGAAGGAGAAGGAGAAGAAGAAAAAGCGGGAGAAGAGCAAGGCAACGCCATAGATGGAACTCGCGAAGGCGCCATGAGAGGGACGACAAACTCACCACCGCTGCTGCCGTCCTGAGTGTCTGCGTGAGAAGGATGGAGGAGGAGTGCTCGAACGAAGAAAACGAGGGAGAGAGCGAGGCGCTGCTGCTGCGTGAATTAGGGTTAGGGGAATGGGGGAACAAAGGTTTTGTTAGTCCGTTCTCACTCATACACAAAAAAAAAATTTCTTTTGAAACCTTTTGTCCACGCTTTTGAAGCGTGCCAAAAAAATTACAAGAAACGGCCACGTTTTTAAAACGTCACTATAATAAAATTCTATCGCCACGCTTTAAAAGCATGCCTGTTTCTCTCTATAGCCACCCTTTTTAAGCGTGGCAAAAAAAAGCGTGTCTATATCTCGAATCAATTGTCACTCTGATAAAAGCGTGGCTATAGACCCTTTTCGCCACGCTTTTTAAGTGTAACAAGAAAAAACGTGGCTAAATCTGTAATCAATCGCCACCCTCACAAAAACGTGGCCATTGACCACTTTTGGCCACGCTTTTAAAGCGTGGCAAGAAAAAAGTGTGGCCATAGGCCGTTTTTCTTGTAGTGCTAACTTGATGGGGAGTTGATTGAAAGGAACCCTTGAGTTGGGATGCTTAAGAGAAAGATTGTAATTGGGTTTATTGTTGGATTGCTCTCTAGTCACTAACACCAATCCTCTCAAGAGCGGATTGGAACTTGTGGATAGAAACAGCATTCCAACTTGTTTAACTTTCCCTTACTTAGTGAGGGACAACTAAACATAATAACCCTCAATTATCAATTAATCTTGAGAGTACTCCAACAAGAATAGGGCTTCCAGCTAATCAACTCCCAGTCAAGGCTTTTATTTAAATTTATATAAATTCTCTAATTTAATTTTCTGCCATTAAAGTCAAACTTTTTTGAAAACCATCCGATTAATAAAATAGCACACTTTTCTGCAACTCGTTAGGAGACGACCTGGGATTCATACTCCCAGTATTTCAATTTTAATTTCTGTGACACCCTTCTAAATTGATAAGCAGATTTCTGGTTGGTTGAGAACTATACTTGCAACGCATATTTTATAATCATTCTTAACTCGCCAATTTCTGCCACCATCAAAGACATACGGCAAGATACACCTACAATGAAGGAAGATAACAAGGGTCACTACTAAACAACTCGGAAAAATTAAAAAAAAAAAAGAAGGAACAACCAGTCAGCACAGAGGTGGGGGCAGCAAAAAGGGCACCCTAGGGTTTACGAAAACAAGGAGTACTCAGCAAAACCCAGGGGCACCCTTTGGAGGCAACAACAAGAACAAGAACCCAGAAAAAGGAAATAATGCAAGAATCGGAACCCTAATCAGCCTTAACCCTTTCGAGCGTGCAAGAAGTTCAACCTAAGTAACAGCATTCCCTCATACATTCAGCAACGAAAAGACAAAGCTACTGATAGCAACAAAGCGCACATAGGAGCAGCAGAGAAAATCGCAAACGTTGATCAACCTAAAGAAAGACGCAATCTTTTCGCGGAAAGAATCAAGCTTTTCAAAGACAACTCAATAAAAATAAAAACTTGGCGAGAATAAGAATACATAAAAGCAACTATCAAAGTATAAAGAAAGAAGGAGAAAGCACCAACCTGTAGAGAACAGAAGCGACAATTGCCCAGACAAAAGCAAACAACAAGCACGCACCAACAAAGCGCTTTTTTCGAACTGAGAAGGAAGGAGGCTTGAGGGGCGTGAAATCAGAAGAATTAGCAACAAAGGAAGAACGAAAAAAGGGGAAGAAGAAATTGAAAGTGAAAGTAAAACTTCTTCTTTAATTTTAAAATGAAATACGAAGAGGGAAAAGAAGAAACAGCAAAAAGAAGTTAAATGAGCTTTGAAAGCCCTCGCGCATTCCCAAGAAAAACACAAATGCGCACTATAATTAAAGAAAGAAATGCTCCGCATTCAAGCGGAAGCAATTCCAATGGAAGTTATACTAGAAATCGACCAAAGGCGAATGCTCAAGCACGACTTCCACAAAGGGGTCGAAGTCTAAAGACACAACGTCAAAGGAAAGAACGAACTCGAGCAGGGGCACTGTTCATACCCTGGGTCGAGCTACACAACCCGGGTTGATTGAAGACAAGAGCGACCAACCTCTCAAGGTTTGGATCGCCACCGACCTCTCTTTAAAGAGTTCGGCCAAATCACCATTGAGGCTCAAGTAGGCCCAAAGCAGAAGATAACAACCCACTTAAAAGCGGATGGGCAAAGATAAGGGGACCCACCCACAAAAGATAAAGATAAGATAACAAACTTATCTCAAGGGAGGTCATCCCAGACTACTATAAATACACTGAAGCACCCAAGTATAACTCACTCTCTGATTCTACACAAAAACCTGCCTAAAGCACGTGCTAACTTAAGCATCGGAGTCTCTTGCAGGTACCACTACCCTCCGGTCATTGAGAATCAGTAGCACCACTAGATCCAATAATTCGGACACGACAGCTCCGGCCACCACAACAGATCTCCTCTGAGATCGACCCTCAGTTTCAGGTAACCCTCGGAACAGATAGTGGGCACATATTCTTGCATTCAATACCTTAATCATATGCATTAATCTCTTGTGCTTATATGTACTATCCACCATAAATAAAAAGAGAAAAAAAAGCGAAAAAAAAGAAAAGAAAAAATAAATATAAAGAAAAGAAAAAGAGATGGCAATAAAAGGGGACAAAATGCCACAAAGTAAATCGTGGTAGCAATGCATATGTATTGTACTAAATTTGGGATGCATAAATTTTTGTAAAGATAGTCAATGGGTAGTAAGATTTTGTATGTTGATTACATGGAGTGTCTTAGGTTAGGTGAGAAGTTTAGGTTAATCAAGGATTCGAATTTTAGTCCACTTAACCAAATACATTCCTACCTTGACACTAACCCCATTACAACCCTTAAAAAGACCTCTTGATATGTGTATTCATGCATTAAATTTTTGTTGATTGGTAGAAGAAGAGCAATCCTTAGAAAGCAAGCTTAGTGGAGGACCGAGAGAATTGACCCTCAAATACTAGAGTGATTAGAGTGTATACAATTCCGGTGAGGGTTCGATGCTCAATCCCTTGTTCCCGGCTTTCACAAGATTTCTTCTTATGAGTCTACTCGTACTTCACTTTGCAATTTGAATTAGTGGAATCTAATTTATAATTGTTCTTGAATGGTTTATTTACTTCCAACCAAGTAGGTAAAAGCATTTAGCATGTAGTTGCATTCATATAGATAAGTTGCATTGCATAAGTCTTACCATTTTTCCTTCACTTTTTTGGTTCTCTTGAGCATAACATGAGGACATGCTAATGTTTAAGTGTGGGGAGATCGATAAACCACTATTTTATGGTATATTTTGGATTGAATTCAGTGGATTTTTTCAATTATTCTCCCACTTATTCATGTAAATTGCATGTTTTTAAGTTTCCTTCCTAATCTTGTGCTATAATGGAAAACATGCTTCTTAGGCCTTAAAATCGCTAATTTTCAATCCTCTTTAATTACCATTCGATGTCGTGATATGTGTGTTAAGTGATTTCAGGGTTTATAGGGCATGAATGGCTTAGAGGATAGAAAGGAAGCATGCAAAAGTGGAAGGAACATAAGAAATTAAGGATTTCAGAAGCTGGTAGCGACGCGTACGCGTGACTGAAGCATGCGCGTGACAGGAGCAGCGTCCACATGACGCGTACGCGTCAGTGGCCAGTGAATTATCAATGCGACGGGTGCGCGTGGCTGACGCATACACGTGACGAGCGTCACGTGCTACAATAAGTGGAATTCGCTGGGGAGGATTTCTAGGCTGCTTTTGACCCAATTTCAGGCCCAAAAATGAAGACAAGAGGCTGCAGAGTGGAGCTAGAAGGGGATTCAATCATTCATTCATTCACACACTTTAGGTTTTAGATGTAGGATTCTAGAGAGAGAGGCTCTCTCCTCTCTCTAGGTTTTAGAGTTTTTAGTCTTATTTCTTCTTAGCTTTAGAATTTTATCTTGCTTTAATTTAGTTTTCTTCTACCTTTTATTGTTCTAGTATCTTAGTTTATCTTCTCTTGTTGATTTCTTTATTTTTCAATTTAGTTTATGAATTCTTTTTGTTAGATTCAATTTCCTTTTAATGCAATTTGAGGTATTTCATGTTTATTGTTTCTTTCTTTAATTATTGGTTATTGATTCCTTGCAATTGTTAGTCTTAGATTTTACTATCTCTTATTAATTTTCTATGCTTTTTTTTTGTGCTTTCCAAGTGTTTGATAAAATGCTTGGGTGAATTTTAATTTAGATTTTTGTGTTCTTGGCTTGGGTTGATGATTTGGAGACTCTTGAATTGTTAAAGTTTCTTGTTGATTGGTGATTGAAGACTGCCGGTTAGCTTGAACTTTACTAAATCTAATCTCTCACTATGAGTTGACTAGGACTTGTGAACTCAAGTTGATTGTATGCACTTAACTTTCCTTCATTGGTTAGATGTTAACAAAGTAAAGGCAATTTACATTTACCATCACAATTGACGACAATAATGAGGATAGAACTTCTATTCTCTTTCCTTGCTAGGAGCTATCTTAGTTATTAGTTTATTTTCTTGCCATTTTACTTTCTTGTTTCTTATTACAAAACCCTAAAAAATATACTTTCCTATAACCAATAATAAACTATACTTCCCTGCAATTCCTTTGAGAGACGACCTGAGGTTTAAATACTTCGGTTATTTTTATTGGGTTTGTATTGTAACAAACAATTTAAAACGTTGATTGAGGTTTAATTGTCGGTTTAGATTTATACTTCGACGCACTATTTTTATGAAATTCTTTACCGATATTTTTCCTCCGTCAATACTCTAATCTTACCTTGAATATAATTTTAATTTTTATAAACACAAAAAAAAAATTATTTGATGATTTCTTGCCTAAGTTTTTTTCATCCCATCTATTTAAATATTTGTTTCAGGTTGGTTTTTAATTGTTACCATTTTAGGGTAGTAAATAACTGTAATGCGAAATCAATATAATTATAGACATAATTAATTTTAAATTGAATTTTAAAATTAAAAGTAAATAAATAACGTTAACTCTAGGTAATTAATAAATAATTATTAATTATTTATTATTTAAAGAAATTAAAAAATTAAATTTTATAGTTTAAAGGAGCAAGAATAATTAAAATATGAATTTTTACACTAATTTTAAAGATTTTGGCTCAAAGTTAGGCCAACAAATTAACCGGTTGGACCAGGTCCAAGGCCCACCATATAAATACACAAACTCAACCACCTTCTTCCCTTGTTTCATAAAAAACCTCCATTTTCAATTCAATCTTCAATCTCCCATAACTTTTAATCTGGAGCTCCAATTGACGAGTCGTTTGTGGCCACGTATTCGTCTCGGAGATCTCTCTAATTCTATCTGAACAAAGTGATAAGAAATTTCAAATTCTGTGCCCATTTATCCTTTTTTGCATTTTCACAAATTTAGATTTTAGTATTGAGAGATTTTATGATTTTGATGGTTTAGGGATATGATAAACCACTATTTTATGGTTTATCTTGTGCTCAATTGAGTGGTTTTATCAAGTCTTTGTACACTTACTCATACAATTTGCATGATTTTACAATTCCTTTCCAATTTTGTTATATGATTGAAAACTTGCTTTCTGAACCTTTAAATTGTATATTTTTAACTCCCCTTTTATACCATTCGATGCCGTGATCTGTGCGTTAAGTGTTTTCAGGCTTTATAGGGCAAGAATGGCTTAGAGGATGGAGAGGAAGCTTGCAAAAATGGAAGGAGCTCAAGAAATAAAGGAGATAACTAGCGAGAAGTGACGAGCACGCACGGCTCATGTGTGCGCGTGAATTAGAGTTCGCACAGCGACGCGTGCGCGTGCCTGACGCGTACGCGTGATACGCAAAAATGACCAACGACACGTACGCGTGATTGACGCATACGTGTGACATGCGCTACCTGTAGAAATCGCAAAAAATGCTGGGGGCGATTTTGGGCCAAGTTTAGACCCAGCTTTCGGCCCAGAAACACAAACTAGAGCCAGAGGACAAGCAAAGACTCAACACACATTCTCATTTGCATAGTTTTTAGTTTTAGATTGGAATCTTAGAGAGAAATCACTCTTCCTCTAGGTTTTCTACACACTCATAGTTTTTATAGTTTATGCTTTTGCTTTGGATATTAAGAAGAGTCACTACCTCCATTGAAGTTGCTATTATTCTAGTTTGTTTTCTTATTCCTTTACTCTTTTGATTACTTATTAACCCTGTTCAGATAAGTATGTTATGATTTTGGGATTTATTAATGCAAAGAACTATTTTTATCTTTAATTAATTTTCAGTTATTATTTTACTTAATTTATTATGTCTTCTTCTTATTCCTTTTTATCATTTATGAAAGTTATATTCATGTCAATGGAGTAGACTCCCAACTTGATTTGGGGGTTGATTAAAAGGAGACCCTTGAGTTGGAATGGTCAACTGAATAGTTAAATTGGAGGTTGTTGGCTAATTCTCTATTTACTAACGTTAATCCTTCCATAAGGAGAGGAATAGGACTTGTGAATAAGAGTTAGCTCAATCACTTGACTTTTCTTTATTTAGTAAGGGTTAACTAAGTGAAAACAACAACCTCTTGCTACTACACTTGAGAGAATTCTAACAAGGATAGAACTTCCAATTAATCATTCCCCTGGTCAATGCTTTTTAATTAATTATATAGATTCTCTCGTTAATTTTCATTGCCTTAATTTATAATTATTTATTTTTCCGTTCTCCAACTCTTAAAATTTCTCAGAAAACTCTTGATTAATAAAATAGCACCCTTTTGTCAACTCGTTGAAAGACGACCTGGGATTTCTATTCCCAGTATTTTCATTCTAATTTTGTGACAACCCTTCTAAATTGATAAGCGGATTTTCGTCGGTTAAGAACTGTACTTACAACACTGTTCTTACTATAATTTCTTAATTGGCTGATTTTCGCGCCATCAATTTTTGGCGCCGTTGCCGAGGAGTTGCAATAGTGTGCTAATTTATTAGTTGGTGTAAATATTTTTAATTTTTCAATTTTTGCATATTTTATTTTATTTTATTACCATGAGCTGTATGTTTCTTTCATTGAATGACGCGTTCACTGCCTGACCCGAGCTTAGCTGCGTTTGATCCAGAAACTAAAAGAACTATTTCACGTATTAGGCGAGTTCGGTGTAGGTTAGCCTCTGAAGGTGGTGAAGTGGTTACTACCAATTCACCAGTCTCTTCTGAAGGCGAATCTGAAGCGCCATCTGAGGAAGAAACAAGCTCCTCTTCTACTAATACTGTTGATTTACGTGCAGGGAGCCCAGAAGGATTACTCTCCAGGAAGAGAGAGCTCCAGACTTTACACTGCAACCGTATCTAGCGCGTCACCCAAACCTGGCTCCAGATTTTGAATTGAAGACTGCGTTAATCAACCTATTACCTAAGTTTCATGGCTTACCTGCTCAGGAGCCTATCAAACACCTCAGGAATTTTCAGACAACCTGCTCAACTGCTAGGCGTCATGGTGCAGATGAGACTACTATTTTGCTGTCTGCCTTCCCATTTTCTCTTGAGGGAAAGGCAAGGGAGTGGTTCTACACTCAACCTGAAGCAGTTGTTACTAACTGGGATTTTCTCAGAAGGGAGTTCTTGGAAAAATACTTTTCAGCTGAAGTTACAGATAAACTGAGGAAGGAGATTTCTTGCATTATCCAGGGCGAATCAGAGACCCTTTACGAATATTGGGAATGCTTCAGAAATCTCCTAGACTCGTGCCCCCACCACAAGATTGACCATATGGTGTTGATAAGCTACTTTACACAAGGCTTGAAGTCTCAGGATAAGACTACATTAGATGCTGCAAGTAATGACTCTATGAAGAAGTATAAGACGGCGACAGAAGTGTGACAACTGATCACCGATCTAGCGGAATCTACCCGGAATCTCAGGCACAGAAACAACCATCTCAAGGCTGTTGCGGAGGTTTCCTCTAGCAGTGAGACTGCTGCTCTCACTCAGGCTCTGTGAGAGATGACCAACTTACTGAAGCAGCTACAGCTAAATCAACAACAACCTCAGCCTCCCCCATCACAACACAGTCAACAGTTGGTTCCTCAAAGAGTATACGGAATATGTGCTGATTATACCCATTACACTTATGAGTGTCAGCAGCTCCAACAAGAAGACAACACCTTGGCAGCTACTCATAACTTCTATGACCGCCCGAATCAAGGATATTATCAACAAAGTGGCAATTATAACCAAGGTGGGAACCATAACCAAGGTTGGCAAGACAACTCCAACCAGGGGTGGAGGGATAACTCACACAAAGGATGGAGGGACAACTATAACAAAGGAGGCAGAGATAACCAGGAAAATCAGAGGTGGAATAATAATAAAAATCAGTAAAACCGGTATCAGCAGAATCCTCCCTATTAACAGCAGAACCAGAACCAGCCTTACAGAGCACCTCACCAAAGGCAGTCCCAAGCACCTCAGAACAACCAACAGCAGGATCCTCAAATCACTTACCCCCTTCTTCTTTTAATGATGAGTTGCTTCGCACTATGACGTAAGGACACCAAGACATTCAGAATACACTTACCTCTACCATGAATGGTCTGAATGCTACTTTACAAGCTCTCGTCTCCCGGATGGATTCACTAATTGCCTCCAACAATCAACCTTCAAGCTCCAGTGTAATTCTTTCTCAACCTTTACCCAACCCCAAAGGTGGCATCAATGCCATCACTTTGAGGTCTGGAACCACACTACAAGAGAGAAATTATGAGGAGCCAAGTTCAAAGGAGAACATTCAAGTTGAAGATGTTGTTGTGGTAGAAGATGCTGAAGAGGAGTATGAAGTACAAGACATGGCTGAAGAAGAAGCAGCTCAACCAGAGAATAGCACACCAAAGGAAGCTGAAGCTGCAAGAGACGCCATCCCTATCCCCTTTCCACACCTTGCTAAGAAGTCCAGAAAGCAGATGGAGCTCGACCCAAAGATGGTGGAGATCTTCAAAAAGGTTGAGGTAACCATTCCACTTTTTGATGCCATTAGCCAGGTACCTAAATATTCAAAATTTTTAAAGGATTTATGCATGCATAAGGATAGAATACAGAATTTAGAAACCATTCCCTTAGGTAGCTCAATATCTGCTTTAATGGGTACCATACCAGAAAAATGTGGGGATCCGGGACCATGTATGGTTACGTGTACCATTGGGGGTGTAACATTTTCTGACTGCATGGGTGATTTAGGAGCATGTGTGAGTATTATGCCATTGTCTGTATATGATGCTTTGAGGCTCCCTCCCTTAAAAAGGTCGGCAGCTCGTTTTGTTTTGGCAGATAAAAGCATAATCACAGTGGTTGGAATTGCTGAGGATGTGCTAGTGCGCATTAAGGGGCTCACATTTCCTATTGACTTCTATATTTTGGAGATGCCCCCTAGTGACTCTGGAAGACCATCATCCATCCTGTTTGGAAGGCCATTCCTGAAGACTTTAAAGTTCAAATTAGACGCCTTCTCAGGAACTTACTCTTTTGAGATAGATGGCAAAGCAGTGAGCTTCAACCTGGATGAAGCTATGAAGCACCCTCTGGAAGATCATTCTATCTTCCAGTGCGACATCATTGATGAGACTGTAGCTACAGTTCACCAAGAAGAAGTAGAAGAGATGCACATGGAGCAAGATACAAGTGTCGGGAAACCATCTGAACACAATGCGGACACTTTGCCATCATCACTAGCTCCAGATGATCAAGTACCCAGCCATGAGCAAAAAATAGAGTTAAAGCCCCTTCCACCCCGACCTCAAGTATGCTTACCTTGAGGACAATCAGAAGCTCCCAGTTATCATTGCAAAGAAACTCAATTCCCAACAGGAGGAGCAATTGCTTAGTGTGCTGAGAAGACACAAGAAAGCAATTGGGTGGAGCTTGGCGGATATAGTAGGCATCAGCCCTCAAGTTTGTGAGCATAGGATATTTTTAGAAGTGGGGGCAAGGCCTATCCGTCAACCTCAAAGGAGACTGAATCCCACCATCTTAGAAGTTGTCAAGAAGAAACTGACCAAGCTGCTTGAAGCTGATATTATCTACCCCATCTCAGATAGTGAATGGGTCAGTCCAGTACAAGTGGTGTCCAAGAAGTCTAGAGTCACAACAGTGAAGAATGAGCATGGAGAGCTTATAGCAACTAGAGTGTAGAATTCATGGAGAGTTTGCATTGATTACAGGCGCCTCAACCAAGCTACTCACAAGGATCACTACCCCTTGCCATTTATTGATCAAATGCTTGATCGCCTGTCAGGTAAATCACATTACTGCTTTTTAGATGGTTATACAGGCTATTTTCAAATTCATATAGCTTCTGAAGATCAGGAGAAGACTACTTTTACATGTCCCTTTGGAACGTATGCATACAAAAGGATGCCTTTTGGCTTGTGTAATGCACCGGTTACTTTCCAAAGGTGCATGATGAGCATTTTCTCTGATCTTATTGAGAGCTGTATGGAAGTTTTCTTGGATGATTTTAGCGTATATGGTGATTCATTTAACCTTTGCTTGGATAGTTTAGCTAGAGTATTAGACATGTGTGTTAGTTCAAACCTTGTATTAAATTTTGAAAAATGTCATTTTATGGTAAAACAAGGTATTGTTCTGGGACATGTTGTTTCTAATACTGGTATTTCTGTAGATCCAGCAAAGGTAGATGTGATTTCTAGTTTGCCTTACCCCTCCTCCGTGAGGGAAGTCCATTAGTTCCTTGGTCATGCAAGTTTCTACCAGAGATTTATCAAGGACTTCAGTAAGGTAGCATTGCCTTTATTCAGACTGCTGTAGAAGGATGTTGAGTTCGAGCTGAGTGAGGACTGCATGAATGCGTTTGATAAGCTGAAGATCGCCTTGACTCAAGCTCCGATTGTGAGAGGACCAGACTGGAGCCAGCCTTTTGAGATTATGTGTGATGCCTCCAACCATGCAGTGGGAGCGGCGCTGGCTCAGCGTGAAGGTAAGAATCCTTTTGTAATTGCTTATGCTTCTAAGACCTTAGATGCTGCCCAGTCTAATTATACTACTACTGAAAAAGAGCTTCTGGCTATTATTTTTGCTCTGAATAAATTCTGAGCCTATTTACTTGGTACTAAGGTGGTAGTGTACTCAGACCATGCAGCACTAAAATATTTATTAGCTAAAAAAGAGTCCAAACCGAGGTTAATACGTTGGATATTGCTGCTGCAAGAATTTGATTTAGAAATTAAGGATAGGAGTGGTTCCCAAAATTTAGTGGCAGACCACTTGAGTCGCCTTGAACACATTAAGGATGACTTCACTCCTATCAATGATGTTTTTCCATTTGATAGCTTGCACGCAATATCTGAAGTAGTTCCTTGGTATGCGCCTGTAGCTAATTATCTAGTTATTCATACCTTCCCTCCCAATTTTACTAAACATCAAAGGGACAAGCTGAAAAATGAGTGCAAATATTATATATGGGTTAACCCATATTTATGGAGGTATGGTGCTGACCAAGTAATTAGACGGTGTGTGTCTCAATCAGAATTCCAGTCCATTTTAGAGGCTTGCCACTCTTCTGAGAGTAGTGGACACTTTGGCCCTCAAAGAACAGCTAGAAAAATTTTAGACTGTGGATTCTGGTAGCCTACTCTTTTTAAGGATGCTACTACTTTCTATAAATCTTGTTCCCCATGCCAAAAGTTTGAAAATATATCTAGGAAGGATGATATGCCCCAACAGCTTATGCTATTCTGTGAAATTTTTGATGTCTGGGGCATTGACTTCATGGGTCCATTTCCAAACTCTAGTAGTTTCTTATATATATTGTTAGCTGTAGATTATGTTTCTAAATGGATGGAAGCAATTCCTACCCGTACTGATGATGCTAACACTGTTGTCTCCTTTGATAGAAACCATATTATCTGATCACCACGAGCAATCGTGAGTGATCAAGGCAGTCACTTTTGTAACAGGAGATTAGCAGGTCTACTGAAGAAGCATGGGATTGTTCAAAAAGTAGCAACAGCCTACCATCCTCAGACCAATGCGCAAGCCGAGGTGTCTAATAGAGAGATCAAGTACATTCTGGAGAAGATAGTCAAGCGTCATAGGAAGGACTGGAGCACCAGGCTTGTAGATGCGCTCGCTTATCGAACAGCGTACAAGACACCCATTGGGATGAGTTTCTTCCGCTTAGTATACGGAAAGGCTTGTCACCTCCCACTGGAGGTGGAACACAAGGCTTTCTGGGTTGTAAGGGAATGCAACATGGGATTTGGGAAAGATAGTGCTGAAAGGAAGCTGCAACTAGCAGAACTGGAGACCCTTCGACTCGAAGCTTATGACAACTCCAGATTATACAAAGAGAAGGTGAAGGTTGTACATGACAAGCATATCAAGAAAAGAGAGTTTAGACCTGGAGAGCTAGTTCTCCTTTACAACTCCAGGTTGAGGCTCATGCCAGTAAAACTGAGATCCAGATGGGAAGGCCCCTACAGAGTAGAGAAGGTAAAGCCATACGGAGTCTTCCACCTGAGTCATCTTGCAAGTTCCAAATTCATCAAGGTCAATGGACATCGCTTAAAACTATATCATGGTGAGAAGATGAAGGACAATAAAGAGCTAGAGGTTTTCCTTTTGGAAGATCCACCAACAGAAGCAGATTGAGCTTGTGGACCGTCCAACTTAAGGAGGTAAAAGCAAAGTGCTAGGTGGGAGACAACCCACCATGGTATGATCGTTCCATTTTCATTCCTAGTTTTATTTTCTTTTGTTTTTCCATAGTGTTCATTCATAATTTCTGCATATTTATCTGCATTCTGCATAAAAAAAAAAAAGCACACGACGCCCAAGCGTCACTGACGCGTACGCGTCATATGTGCGTGCGTGAAAAATAAGAATTGAACAGTGGGTAGGAGTGGTGCTGGTGGCGTGCCTTGCACACAAGCAAGTCCACGTGTACGCGTCCCTCACGCGTACGCGTCACTTGCGTTTTCACCAATCTACGTGTACGCGTCCCCCATGCGTACGCGTGACCCTGCAAATCGGCGTAAATAGGTGTATGGCCAGAGAGTTATGATAGTGTGGGACTGGAACGGTGCTGGGAGCACAAGCCCTATCACGCGTACGCATCCCTGACGCGTACGTGTCGTTTTCCCATCCAGGCCATCCACGCGTACGCGTCCCTGACGCACACACGTCGTCTACAATTTTGGCACATGTGCGTATTAGACAGAGAGTTGTGCATGCGCGAGGCTGCCTTCGTGCCATTCGCACGATCACTATCACGCGTACGCGTCCTAGACGCGTAAGCGTCGCCTGAAAATAGTGCAATCCACGCGTACGCATCATACACGCGTATACGTCGCGTGCGATGCACAATTTATCCACTTCAGCGCCTGATTTCAAATCTCCTTTCCCTCAATCCTAATTCTTTTCAATCCTAATTATTTCTTCCTTCTTTCTTTCTTCTTCCTTATTCTTTCTTACTTTCTACTACTTTCTTCTTTCCTTATTCATCTTCTTCATCAAGGTTCTTTTCTTCCTCCCATCTACTCTTTCATTATTGCATTTATTTATGTTTCTTTCTTCTCTATCTTTCTTTTAGCTTACTTATTTATGGTTTCTTTTTCTTTTCTTTTTCATGCATTCTTACGTTGGTCTTGGAGTTTTATTTGGGTATTACCTTAGTATCCTAAAGCTTGTGGTCATTATATAGAGTGATTTGACAATTGATACTTTAATTTGGCTCCCATATACATTTGGATTATATTATTTTCATTCCTATTCTATCTTACTCACCAAGTGTTTATGAAAAAGCCCTTATGGCATCTTGAACTCTATTTTGTTTTACTCTTTTACTTGAATGCCTCTTTTTCACAATCCTTGCACTCCACATGTATTTAGAATTATCATTTACAATTGTCATCATACAAATACTCTCTATATTGGCACATTTAATTTTTTATGCTTGAGTTATGCTTCTCATGCCTATTCCTTGCATGCTTTCACCTCTTGCATCTATTTAATTATGAATTGCCTTATTGCTCTTAATTGATGTCTTACCTACATGTTGTAGCTACCATTTATTTGAGCTAACATCTTTCTTTTGGCATTCATTATCACTTGGAATTTTCTCCCTTCCGGTTTTGGTTATCTATATTTCACATTCCTCCTTTTTCTTCTTCCTTAGGCATGGGTACCAAGAAAGGAAAAGAGAAGGCCACTGACAAGCCACCGGCTAGGAGAGGAACCAAGAGAACACTGGCAAAGACACTTCCATCTACCAGTGTTAAGCCGCCAACAAAGCGGGTGAAGAGGATCATTAAAGTTGATGAATCAGAGAAAGCCTTTCCCGCCCGAGACTCCACAGGGTTTGCTAACCGTTATTGCGAACAGATGTTCCCCATCCTGGCTGAGAGGAACTACAATAATGAGCATCTACTCATTGTCCCAACACACTTTGTTGATTTTGTGAAGCCCCGAATTGAGAGGAGACAGTGGGAATTTTTGAGGCGGCAGCCACGAGAGGCCAACTTATCATGGGTAGTTGAATCCTACTCAAACTTCTACTCGCCTACTCTGCTGACTGTCTTCGTCCGTCAGCAGTAGGTCCCTGTCTCCGAGAGTTCCATACAGAGAGCACTGGACCTTTCACCTAGTCCTGAGGGATGGGATGCATATCAAAAAGCATCTCGTAAGTGCCAGATGTATTAGTTCAACTGGGATAGCATACTTGGAGTTATAGCCCAACTTGGCAGCAAGTGGATCTACGGGCAGCATCATTCAAAACCCAAGAGCATCTCAGTCCAGTCACTCACCCTGGAGGCTTGCGTGTGGGCACAAATTATGTCCCACTATGTCTTTCCGAGCACTCATGAGTCGACCTTCACAGCAGACATGGCTGTCCTCATCTGGTGCATCCTGACAGAGCAACCCTTCAACCTGCCCCGACACATCCGGCAAGCCATGAGACACGTACAGATAGCGGGTAACTTGCCTTTTCCTGCCTTGATTTCAGATTTAGTCTCTGCAGCAGGTGTGTCCTCTCGGGCAGGCAACACGAATGTCATGATCCCTAGGGCCGACCAGTAAGTCCCGAATGGGAAGTACATCAGGCTGCTAGTTCCCTCTACGAGCCGGCTTGCATGCCCATCTTTGGATACTCCTCCTTCTTCTACTCCACCATCACCCACACCACAAGCACCATCCATCCATCAGATGTTCCTTCAGATCCTTGAGCGGTTCGACCGGTAAGACCGACGAATGGAGCAACTGGAGCACCGTAACAAGCGCAGATAAAATTATCTGAAGGACTTCATAGCTGGTACACACCCACCCCCAGAACAAAAGGACACCCTAGACTCCCCTTCATCCAGAAGCACAGGAAGCCAAAGGCGAACCAGACACTAGAGGCGACGCTTCCAACCCTCCCTTGCTCCTTACTGATGGCACGGAGGACCGTGCCAAACCTTAAGTGTGGGGAGGTCAGTCCTTGACTTCCGGAGGTAAGCTCTTTTTCTCTCTTAACACCAACATTTGACTTTTTCCTTTGTTAGATAGGATAGATTACATGTTAATAATTGTTTGCATGTATGTTTTGCTTGGTTAAAGTAATGAGTTTCCTTTCAAGACCCTATTTTATAATATTTCACTAATTTAAATTGATAATTTGTGTTAAAACTGTTTGAAGACTTTAAATTGGAACATGATTTATAGCTAAGAACACACAAACCTGTGAGATTTGAGCTTAATTACATGGTTACACTATTTAACCATAACATTCCATTCTTATGTGTTTTCTTCTCTATGATTGCAATCTATATTTTGTTCCATTCTATATGTCCATTGTTTAGTGTATTTACATGCTTGCATATGATTGAGGCCATTATTTGTTATTAGCTCACTCATCCCAAATAGCATACCCTTTCAATTACCTTTGTTTGCCACTTTGAGCATTTTAATCCCCTTTTGTTCTATATTTTACCACATTACTAGCCTTAAGCTGAAAAACAATTAATTACCCCAAGTGAACCTTTGGTTAGCTTAAGTTAGAGATTGTGTATCAATTAAGTGTGGAAAATTGTGGAAACTTGGAGCGATGAAAGTGTGTTGTGTTTTATTAACAAAAGTATTGGGAATTTGGGTGCATACTCATATGAGACCAGAAAAATTAAAAACTCATGTGCATTGATATGTTATGTTGCTTTTATGATTAAAAAAAATAAAAAAATAAAAAAATAAAAATAAAAATAAAAATGAAAATATATATAAAAATAATAAATTACAATATAAATAAATAAATAAATAAGGGGACAAAATTACCCCAATGCTAAGTTCAATAAAAGATCGATGCATATGTGGTGAAATTAAGGAAAATTTGGTACATGAGTATGTGATACAAAAGTGGGAATTATGGGTAGCTAGGCATGATTTTAGAGTTACATAGAGAGTGTGTGTGTGTGTGTGTGTGTGTGTGTGTGTTAGGTGAGAGCTTAGGTTAGTCAAAGATTCATATTACAGCTCACTTGGCCATACATATATCCTCACCTTCACCTTAGCCCTATTACAACCTTGAAAAGACCTCATGATGTTTGCATTGGTATACTAAATTTTTGTTGATTGGTTAGATGAAGAACAAAGTTTAGACAGCATGATTAGAGAAGAGTAGAGTGGATTAACCCTAGACACTTAAGAGATTAGAGTGCATATACACTACCAGTGAGGGTTCAATGCTTGATTCTATGTTCCCTGCTTTCATGAGCTATCTTCTTACAAGTTTACTTGTCTTTTATTATATGATTTGAATTAGTGATATCTGATTTATGTTTTTCTTGAAGAGCTTATTTACTTTTGACCAAGTAGACAGAATCATCTTAGCATATAGTTGCATTCATAGGTTGCATATCATGAGTCTTACTTTCCCCCATTCATTCTTTGTATCTCCTTGAGCTTAGCATGAGGATATGCTAATGTTTAAGTGTGGGGAGATTGATAAACCACTATTTTATGGTTTATCTTGTGCTCAATTGAGTGGTTTTATCAAGTCTTTGCATACTTATTCATACAATTTGCATGATTTTACAATTCCTTTCCAATGTTGTTATATGATTGAAAACTTGCTTTTTGAGCCTTTAAATTGTATATTTTTAACTCCCCTTTATACCATTCGATGTCGTGATCTATGTGTTAAGTGTTTTCAGGCTTTATAGGGCAGGAATGGCTTAGAGGATGGAGAGAAAGCTTGCAAAAATGGAATCTTAGTTTCTAGTTTTAGATTGGAATCTTAGAGAGAAATCACTCTTCCTCTAGGTTTTCTACACACTCATAGTTTTTATAGTTTATGCTTTTGCTTTGGATATTGAGAAGGGTCACTACCTCCATTGAAGTTGCTATTATTCTAGTTTGTTTTCTTATTCCTTTACTCTTTTGATTACTTATTAACCCTGTTCAGATAAGTATGTTATGATTTTGGGATTTATTAATGCAAAGAACTATTTTTACCTTTAATTAATTTTCAGTTATTATTTTACTTAATTTATTATGTCTTCTTCTTATTCCTTTTTATCATTTATGTAATTTATATTCACGTCAATGGAGTAGACTCCCAACTTGACTTGGGAGTTGATTAAAAGGAGACCCTGGAGTTGGAATGCTCAAGTGATTAGTTAAATTGGAAGTTGTTGGCTAATTCTCTATTTACTAACGCTAATCCTTCCATAAGGAGAGGATTAGGATTTGCGAATAAGAGTTAGCTCAATCACTTGACATTTCTTTATTTAGTAAGGGTTAACTAAGTGAAAACAGCAACCTCTTGCTACTACACTTGAGAGAGTTCCAACACGGATAGAATTTCCAATTAATTATTCTCCCGGTCAAGGCTTTTTAATTGATTATATAGATTCTCTCGTTAATTTTCATTGCCTTAATTTATAATTATTTATTTTTCCGTTCTCCAACTCTTAAAATTTCTCAGAAAACTCCTGATTAAGAAAATAGCACCCTTTTGTCAACTCATTGGGAGACGACCTGGGATTTCTACTCCCAGTATTTTCATTCTAATTTTGTGACAACCCTTCTAAATTGATAAGTAGATTTTCGTCGGTTAAGAACTGTACTTACATTGTTGTTCTTACTATAATTTCTTAATTGGCTGATTTTCGCGCCATCAAGATACTCTAGTGGTGGATAATTACTGAGTTTTACTCCAATCATCAATGGATAAGGTAAGAAAACTCTAAACCCTTGTTGTTTGCTCAATTTTATGAACCCTAGTGTTAATTGCAGTGAATTGTACAGATTAGATTGAAATTATGTTGAATTAGTGAATTGGAAAAAAATTCTGGTGGTTGAGCTTGTTGAATTGATATTTGGAGCCTTAGAGCTTGTGAAGGAGAGGATTTTGAGGTGTTGCAGGCTTAGGGAGGAATCAGCAAAGGTATGGTTTTGGTTTCTCATAATTAATATATAATGTTGTGTGAAAACTTAGGCTAATTACCTTAGGATAGGCTTGAATATTTGAATGGTTGGCTTTGATGGAATTGAGGCATGTGTATGTATGTAATTAATTTGATAGTGAAATGGGTGGACTTGATGCAATTATTATTTATATGTAGGTATGAGATGAGTATGATGTTGAATTCATTAGTATTTGGTGAAATTGTTGAGTATAATGGGATTTATGGTAAGAAATTGATGAATTTATATGTTGGTATATTGTAGAGTGATTGAAAATTAGGTGAACATGATTTAGGAACGTTTAGAGCTGTTTTGGTTATAAAACAATTGGTGTTGAATTGAGGATTTTGGAAAATTGGAGCTTTGGTATTT
This sequence comes from Arachis hypogaea, assembly GCF_003086295.3. Lineage (NCBI taxonomy): Eukaryota > Viridiplantae > Streptophyta > Magnoliopsida > Fabales > Fabaceae > Arachis > Arachis hypogaea. Next base: position 69,908,499 of record NC_092052.1, read on the forward strand.
CTAGAAAAATTGATTTTTGGATCAAATTCGATAGACCATAACTTGGCTTCCTGATCCAAAACTTTGTGAAATTTCTTTTGAAAGAAATTAGTTCCGTGAAGTTTATGACGTTTAAAGAAAGGATGAAAAATGATTTCTAACGAAAAAGTTATGTGCGTCGAAAAATTGGGTTTAAAAACAAGATTTTATAGAAAATCAGGAAATCTGGTGTGTGTATGTGTGTACGCACACTATTGCATGTACGCACAGACCAGAGCGTGCGGGAAGGTTTGTGCGTACACATGAGTTTGTGCGTACACACACTTTGGAAATTTTGTAAGTTGTGCGTACATACACTATGATGCGTACGCACACGAAGGTAAGTTCGTCTGATGCGTCCGTACGCACAGTACCATGCGTACGCACGATGTCCTGTTTTACAATAAAACTTTTTTTTTAACTGTTCGACCTTTCTGACAAGCTTGTAACCCTCTAAAACTACTGTTTTGTTGAAAATTCACAATTTTTAAACTATTAATCATTTCTCTAGTCTTCCCAAACCTCTATAACTACTTTCTAAGGTCCCATGACTAGTTTTTTAGACTTTGGAAAGAGAGTGAACCTAGTGAGAAAGTTAGTTTGATATTGAAGGAGGTTCGTAGAGAGAAGAATTTAATTAATGAAGGGTTAAAAATGCTAAATGAGATATTATTGATGGTGATGATGAGAATTGATTTTAATTATGAATTTTGAAATTAGAATATATGAAGAATGGAGTTGAGAATGAAAGTAACTTTGATTGAGATGTATCACTGAGTAAGATACAGTGGCATTATCCACTTGCTCTGGATAAAGAGTTGAGACACCGGTAAGATGCAATGGCATTATCCACTTGCTCTGGATAAGAGGCAGTGGCGTTGTCCACTTGCTCCGGCTAAATGTTCGAGAATCCGGATAAGATGCAAGGGTTGAGTTTTGTCACCCTTGCTTCGGGTTGAGAATTGTAACACCGCCTGGGTAAGAGGCAAGGTTGAGGTTGTCCCCCTGCTCCAGGTTACATGGGTAAGATGCAAAGGTTGTGGTTTGGTCCCACTTGCTCCATGTTGTGGTGTTCTGTCCAGGGTTCGCTTCCAGACATGTCGGATTTAGCTATATAATCGACAGATGAGACTCATCAGCCATAGGACAGGCATACATCATACGTATTTATATGTTTTGCTTGAGTGTGCATTATTTTGGTTTGCCTATTTATTTAACAATGCTTATCTACTATTTGTCCTATTTGTTGTATTTGTATTCTATCTATGTTTTTCTTATTAGTATTATACATGTATGTATCTGAGAGACCCCTTATCTGGTGGAGGCGTGATAAGGGTTGTCCCACCCGGTGATTAGGAGGTTTGGAGGACACAGAAGATGAAGAGTTAGATCTGAATTTGAAATCTCTTAGATACATTACCGAGACTTCTAGTTTAGAATAAGTTTTAAGTTTGAATCTGAGTGTCGGAGTTCTAGGAATGCCTCAGCTTTTTCCGGGACCTTATATATTATGTATGATGACACCTTTACCATGCTGAGAACTTCCGATTCTCATTCCATATATATATTATTATTTTTAAGATACAGGACACGAGGCACCTCGCAGAGCATACTGGAGAATCTGCTGAAGTGAAGATCTATTTTGGGCTTTGTGTTTTGTACTATGTATATGTATATATGTATATAAAATCTCCACCTTGTATATATTTATATTTTATCCCTCCTAGATATTGACTTGGAGAAGCAGGGTTTATATTCTGTATTTTGGTAAACACTTTTGGATTATATGTATGTATATGTATACTCTCGCCAGCCTTAGCTTCGCAGGTCAAGTCTGGAGCTTGGATATCTGTATCTTTTAGAATTCTGTTCGTTATATTTATATGCTATCCTGTATTTATATGCTTATCCGTATGAGTGTGATGCAATTTTCTGTTTCGACTTTGTATATCTTCTTCTTCAAGGCTCCTAGTTATTATTTCTTTCAACTATATTTATATACGTCTTTTCCTTTTATAGGTCGTAATACCTCGTCACCTCTACTTTATGACTTAAACGTAAGGCTTTGTGTGGTAGAGTGTTACAAATAAAAATAAATAAAAATATTATTTTTAAAACTCTTTCTTATCTTAATTTGATTAGTCAATCATAATTAAATTTTTAAAACTCCTTCTTTCATGTTTTCTTAATTTGATTTGCATATAAAAGTGTTTTTAATGTGTATTAGAACTAATTTTCTAAAAAAAATTAAATATTTAAATTAATTTGAAATTTTGATTCTATGAGTTATGATATGAATTATATACTTTATGAATAGTCATCTCACTAAGTTAATTATTAAAATATAATTAAAAATGCAATTACCAATCCATACCCCAAATTACAAAAATAGTTGTATCTCATAATTTTATTAATCCAAATAACGCTTTACATCCAATTTCGTGCATATCTATGCCTAAATAAATGCACAAGTAAAAACATAATTATACATGTAATTTATTTTAATCAAAATAAAAAAGAAAAGTGAAGGGAAAAAAACTCGCATGAAAGCAAATGTGATTAGTGATTGAGAAGCAAAAAAGTTTTATAGAAAAAAAAATTGTACAAATTAATTAATAAATTAAAATTATAGCCATTAATTATATATCAATCATGTTAAAATTGGTTTAGCTTAAAAATACGATAATGTAATAACGTAAATACATACTTAAAATGAAAGAATGAATTAATGAATATAAGTATCATAAGTGGTAGGAAGAAAAAATTAGTATTTTTTTCTTTTTATGTTTTGGTTGAATATAAAAGTAAAATAATATAATACTAGAGTTTACGTTCTCTTTGTCGTGGCTTCAACCTTCCATATTGTAGGGCCAAAGTCAAATAACGGAATTTCTTAATAAAGAGTAGAATTAGGTGAAAAATAAATATTTTTATTAAATTTAGAATGCATATGTTCATTGCACATAATAAATTCTTATTGGCAAATATTTTTTATTATAAAAAAATTTTACTATTCACTAAAATTTCACTCTATCACGTAATATTATCCGTCAAATAATGTTGTTTGGTTTTATATTTATGCTATACCGACATAGGTAAGTTAAACATATGATTGGTGGCAGAGAAATTAAAAAAGAAAATCAAGAGGATAAAAAAAATAAACCATTAGAATTATGAAGTCAACAAAATATTGTAAATATACTAATTTAATTTTTGATTAATTTAAAACACATTCATATATAGGTAAAAAATTAAAAGTTCTCAAGATTTTATAAAAGAAAATAAATTTGATAATTGTTGGTTTTGTTTATTAGCATTCTAGTCTTAATATGATAATAAATAAATGATTTAATTAAAGAATATAAATTTCGTTACAAATTGATAACTCCATTTTATCATTTTAAATTGTATTAACAAAATATAAAATTTATCAACAAACTTGCATAATTTTGGCTCAATTAATTGAGTTTTTCAAATCTTACTTCTGATGAAATTGTGTGTAAAAAATATGTTTTTTGTACTCCTAATCATTAACTTTTTTATGTCATACAATGCTGTGATCAAATTTGTTTAAGTGTTTCAAGTTTAAGGTATATCAATGGTCTCAAAAGATAAAAAAGAATGGAGTGAAAAGGTGAATTCGAAAAATAATTTGGAAAGAGAAGCTGTCTGGCAGCTCGCGTAAACGAGATTTTCTCGTCCAAGTGAGATTCTCGTATGTGTGAGCTTTTGTCACGTGCATGAGGTTGGATCACGTGCCTTGATTAATGAAGCACGTGCATTCACGTTTTGGGCTTCCCAAGGGCCCCAGCTACTGAAATTGATGGTATTTGTAACATCCTGTTACCCTAAGTCCTACCTCTCACCGTAAAGTGAAGGATAACAAAGTGTCACGACAGTTCTAAGGCTCATACATTAATAATTATAGAAGGGAATAGTAATACTAGGAGCCCGATGAAAGGATATAGTTAAAATTCGCATAAAGTGGAATTACAAAATTCGAAGCGTTCACACACAATAACTAAACGCGTAGGCACGGACAGAACAAGACATACTATATATAAAACCTTGTCGATAGCTCCAAGATACACAAAGTAATAATTAAATTAAACAATATATATATATATATATATATATATATATATATATATATATATAAGTATGATATACAAAAAGATGACTAGTCACAACCTGCGGAGTTTAGATCGGCTAGTCAAACTGAAAATAACAAAGTTTTGAAGCTTAAAACAGCAACAACCGATCTCTCAAAGCTTTTAGAAATAAAGCCTCTAAGGCAACAAAGTTAAATAAGGAAGATGACCCTCTGCTCTGTCACCATATCCACAAACTCACCGAGGTGGGTTGCGATATGCATCTGAAAAACAACAACATATGATATGAGAACCGGAGGTTCTTAGTATGGTAACAATGCCCAATATGTAATATGTAAGGTTCTGGGACACCAAAGGAAATCCTAGAACTTCACATCGAAAACAGATATTCAAGCTTAACGATATAAATAACTTAAACTATAGACCATAAACAGGATTATCTAAATTTAGGGGATTTCTAACTAATACTAATCACACCGCTGTATCCCACAGCCTTCGCCAACCTAACCTCCGTACGATCCCGTCGCCACCGCCTCTCGATCCTCCTCAACGCCAGTAAAACACATTTAATACAAACAAGTAAAGCACAATTAATATTCATGTATAACAGGTAATTCAAATAGGCATAACTCAAGTAACCAAAGCAAACAAGCAGATAGAAGATTCATATGATGAATGTCTATCTTATTTGGCTCGTAATATCACTTGTCGGTTCAAAATGCCAACCCAACACATCTCCGGTGATGTTGCCTTTCTGCTACGACCAGGGATATAGTGCCCTGCTCACTCTTACTTTATCTTGTGCCCTGCGAGTTATAATGCTCGGCACACTCTTTCGGGTTATAGTGCCCGAGTTCACTCTAGCAGCAGAAAGATTATGTGAGCGGGAGACTGCTACAGACCTCACATCTCAACGTAGGCGGGAGAGTGCCTCGCCCCCTACATCGGCACCGCTACCTCAGACAAGTAGGAGACTGCCACAGCCCTTTTCCGAGGCGCATAGCGACTTACCAATCATAACAATTCAGTAATACAGCACAGCTCATAGCATAACTCTATTTATACTCATTCTAATCACATCATCCATCATCAATATTTCAATTTCATCATCAACCCGACTCCCCACTAGTTCACAAGATAAAACCACCCAACTAACATACCAAGCCTAAGTCATCGTCTTCTAAAACACGTATATAAATCCATTAAATCTCAAACATAAACCTATCTATACTAATCCTAGGCCTAATTACTAGCCACGAGTCTTAAGGAGAAGTTAAGGGAATTTGGAAAGCTAGAGAGTCCTTAAAAGTGAAGAAAAACACATTTTCAGCAAAACAGGAGACACGCGTACATGTGGGTCACGTGTACGCGAGATACCAAACCTGAAAGGGTTGGTCGCGTCACGTGCAGTTGTTCGCATATGCATGCTGCATCAGACCTAGAAAAATTAAATGCTGCAGAATTTCAATTTTAAACACCAAATTTTTAAACGCTCATAACTTCCTCTACAAAACTCCATTTTCTACAAACTTTATATCAATTTAAATCTCTTGAAATCATCTTTCATTTAAAATAAAAATCATTCAATTTCAATGTCTAAGGCTCAAGTTATGATCCACCAAAGTTTACCAAAAATCAAATTTTACACAAAACATCAAAGTTCTCTAATTTCCAAATTTCATAACCAAAACAAACCTAAACATACCCAAACATCATAAAACACTACCACACACTACACCTTACCCTTTCCATTGTACTTCCATCACTTCCACACCTAATTCACTCAACCCTTCCACCATAAATCAACACAAATTCATGATTCCCAACTCTAGACCTCAATCATCAACAATTTGCGCAATTTTCTCATCATATCTGATCATAAATTCTCATAATTATCATTATTCAATCTCAATCTCCATAATCAACACCATTCGCTAACAATAACATCATAATTCATCAATCACCATAAACATAAATAACACTAATACTCATCATATTACCTTCATAATTCGCATATCACATATTCCAACACTCCATATCATCCTCCTCATCATCAAACATAAATTCACATATAATTAATCATACACAACCATCATTCAATCCTATCATAGGGTCAACTAGACTAAGTGTCAAAAAATATTACATATTACATAAAGAAAACCGAAACCATATCTTGGCCGATTCCCAAAATGCACCAAACACCAAAACAAAGCCACCAAGCTCGATCCAAAAGCCTCAAACCAATTCCAACAAATACCAAAACTCAATCTAACATCACATAACATACAAACATCAAACCTAGGGTTCACAAAAATAACTAAACACAAGGGTTTAGTGAAACCTTACCTTACCCAACGAGATTAGGGGTAAAATACAACAATATTCCAGTGCTAGATCACCCCTAAACAAATAAAATCACAAAATCTACTCAAAAACTAAACGTAAAAATGCAAAATTAATTAGGGCACAAAATTGGAGCAAGACACGCAAGTTCTTACCAGCAAAGCTTAGTTAGAAATGACGGGCTCGACGAGAGCGACGCGTGGCCATAAACGGCTCGTCAATCAAAGTTTCGTAACTCAATTTATAAGCAAAACAAGGTGATGAGTGAATAGTAAAACCCCAATCACTCATCTTCTCTCTTCTCACTGTCTCTCTCTCTCTTGTTTCTGAAAAATGAGGCCAAATGGTCTCATAACTCACTTATATATGTTGGGCTTGGACTCAATTTGGACCCGGTCCAACCCGTTAGCGTTTTAGGTCCGTTTGGCCTAACTTTGGGCCAAATCTTTAGAATTAGTGCCCGGATTTCAATTCTAAATTATTTTTACCCTTTCAAAATAATAAATCTAATTTTCATAATCTTATTTTTCTCAATATGTGGTACCGGACAGACTAGAGCCGGTACTACCGGCTTAAGTGCCGGTACGCGTTTTTACAAAACTTTTTATAAAAGATACATTTTTCCACTCAGAAAAATCTATTGAATTCAAATTTCACTTTTATATTTTAGAATTAAGATGTCTATTTTTTCAAACCAATTCTGGGCAGTTAAAATTATTATTTTATTAAATTTCGTTTGAAAGTGCATCCGTTTTCAAACAAATTTCAAATGTTTATTGAAAAATTTTAACATTTAGTATAAAAATATTGTTTATATTTTAAATTAGTCTATGATTTGTCCCAAATATTTTTACTATTCTAAAATAAAGTTTTTTTTTCGTAAAATAACCTTAATTATATATAACTTATAAAAGGGTACATTTTTTGTTTCTAAAACTCAATTCAAAACCCTTTGGATCAAAATATGAAATAATCATTATATTAATTAACATCTCATTTATTATACATATTTTTAAAAATTGGATTAATTAATAGGTACGTTAGTGCTTATTTATGCACCATTTTTTATAGTAACTAATTTTTTTTCGTTTACAAAATTAGTTTAATATGTTTTAACATTATTCATATATTAGTAACATTATTTTTTAATCCACACAAAAATATAGAATAAAATAAAAGTAAAACCAAACAAAATTCGATAGAATACATATACGCTAGATAACATTCATGTTTTTTGTTATTTTGAAGAACATTATTTTTTTCCAATTTATCCTTTCATTTTTTTGTTAGATTTAATCATATTTATGAAATTTTTTTATTCTTTTATTTTTATTATATTTAATATTAAATTTATAATACTAATTTTTATATACCATGTTTTATTTAATTTTTATTTTTTTTAGTTACATCATATTATTTTTTAATTTATTCTTTTAATTATTTATGTTATAATAATTTAAAATTTAATTTTATAATAAATTTAAGATAAAGTGTATCTAAAAGAATCACATATATAAAAACTTAAAAATAGATTATATCCAATCTTCTAAAAAAATAGTAAAAATAAAATATAATAAAAAAATCATCTAAAATAAAAAAGTCATATACTTTTTCATAAGATTAAGGTATATTAAAAATAAAAAAAATACAAATAAATCCATTTCATAGTGCACTTTTTCATACTATTCATTTTGATCTTCATCCTCATTGTTCTCGTCCTTGTCCTCGTCCTCGTCCTCGTCCTCGTCCTCATCTTCGTCCTCATCCCCAAGTATCTCATCATCATCATCATCTTCATATCTTGTACTATTGGTATCCAAAAAATCAACCATAATATAAATATCATTTGAGATATGATTGTTAGATTAATTTGTGGTATCTTTTTTATATGCAGAATCCTCCGTTGTTTCATTCTCAATCTCACCTCTTGCTTTAGTCTTGAATACAAGCCACCATTCTGCTTTTTTTCTAGTGTTACTTATTGGATGTGGTGCAAAATATACTTGGATTACTTTATGTGCAATGATAAATGGATCATATTTACCATATCGTCGATTCTTTTGAATTTGTATGATTTCATACTCTTTTTTTCTCTTTGTTCCTTTGCCAATCGTGGGATCAAACCATTCACATTTAAATAGTATAACTCTTTTTAGTGGTAGCCTAGTATACTCAACTTGAATAATTTCATCAAGCTGGCGATAGAAATCATTTTCATATTCACCATAACCTATGCCTTTGACACATATTCTGTAATTCTGAGTTGACTTTTCACTTGAGTGAGATCTTGTGTGAAACTTGAAGCCATTAACTTTGTAGATAGGCCAATATTTAACAATTCTCAAAGGACCCCATGCCAAAGAATGAATATTTAAATCTGTCACATTATTTAAATTAAAGGATCATGAACCTATATTAAATAAGAACCAGTAAGTTAGAATACAATATGTCATCTACCAAAAAATGTGTGTACAACAAGACTATCATATTATGTTGACTTACAAAATTTTTAAACCACTTTACGAAATCCGCTTTAATAAATTGATCAACTTGTTCATCACTTAAAGTAATATGATCTTGGCATATGAAGTCCACAAAGATCCTATAGTACATGAGTTTCAAAGAAATTAAAATTATTATTATAAGAAAATATTATTAGCATGTAAGAATATATATAGGAAGATAAATACTCACTCAATATATGACTTAATTTCATCACAATTTATTAGTATAACACTGAATTCTTTGTCATCTAAATGATGAGTTTTGCATTCACCAGCCAAACAACCAGGCAAATTAAAAATAGACAAAGTTAGTTGCATAATTATCACCCGCATCATTTTGCTTTTTGTTGATGCTAGTTTGGTTATAATAGTACTCACAAAAGTGAAAAATCTCCTCAATTAGGTATGATTCAATGATAGATCCTTCAACATGTGCTTTGTTCTTGACCTTTTTCTTAAGATGATAGAAAAATCTGTCATGAAAAATTTTATTACAAAAATCAAATAACAAACAATTGACTTAATAAAACAATAAAAAAATCTGAGAATAAATATAGAGGTATGACTAAGGTACCTCTCAAAAGGATACATCCATCTATATTGCACATGACCACCAAGCAATGCTTCAAATGGCAAATGAATAGGTAGATGTTCCATTGAGTCAAAAAATCTAACTTGCATACCACAATTGGAATATTTTCTTCAAACTTATTGAGAACATCTTCTCGTAACGATGCTGAGCACAAATCTCAGAAGAATTGACTTAGCTCTATTATTGGCTTCTATATTTACTTTGGCAATGAACTAAAAACAATTGGGAGTAAACATTCCATAAATATATGACAACCATGACTTTTCATTCCATATAACTTGTCTTCCTTCATGTCAACACATCTCCCTAAATTTGAAACATATCCATCAGGCATCCTTAACTCTTTCACCCATTCAAATATTGCTCTCTTTTGCTGGAGGAAAAAAGTGTAGTTTGCTTTGGATTATATAATTTTACCTCCACTTTGTTTTGGCAGTTCTAAACATTTTCGCTTGCTGTATATTCTAGCCTTTGCATTATCTTTAGTCTTCTCTTTAATGTCCATGACAGTATTAAATATATTACCAAATACATTCTTCTCAATATGCATTACATCAATGTTATGACAGATTAAATTATGACGCCAATAAGGTAAATCACAAAATATGCTTCTTTTGGTCCAATTATGCATACTTCCATATCCTTCTATCTCAAGTTGCTCAACATCACTTATCTTATCATAATTCTGAACTATATCCCATATTTGCTCTCTAGTCAATCTTGGTGGAGGTTCTGATCTCTCAATTCTATTCTTATAGAATGCATCTTTGTTTCTTCTAAACATGTGATTATCTGGTATGAATTCTCAGTGGCAGTCAAACGATGATGGCTTTCCCCCATTTTTTAATTGGAATACCTTGGTTCGTTCCATACAGTATGGGCATGCTAGCCTGTCTGCTGTCATCTATCCAGACAACATTTTATATGTAGAAAAATTATTAATAGTCCACAACAATGCAGCTCACATTACAAAATTTGACTTGGAATGAATATCATAAGTTAAAACGCCATCTTTCCAAAGTAGTTTTAGCTCATCAATCAAGGGCTGCAGGTATACATCAATCCTAGTTTTGGGATTACGAGGACCATGAATAATCATGGATAAAAACATATAAGGAGTTTTCATACACATAGAAGGAGGCAGGTTATAAGGAGTGACAATTATTGGCCAACATTAGTATTGTTTACCAAATTGACCAAAAGGGGTGAATTCATCAGTACATAATCCTAGTCTGACATTGCGTGGTTCTTGAGAAAATTGTGGATATTTTCTATCAAAATACTTCCATGCTTTTGAATCCGATGGATGCTCAAGAATTCCTTTAAACTCGTTATCAAAATGCCATCGCATGTGAAGTGCTATGTGCATTGAAGCATAAAGTCTTCTTAAACGAGGTATAAGCGGTAAATAGTGCATTCATTTTAAAGACACTTCTTTACTCTTTTTACCTATCTTGTACTCTGGAGAATGACAAAATTTACATTCCTTTCTTGGTATATCATGCTCCTTGTAATACAACATACAACCATTAATGCAACAATCAATTTTATTACTTTCCATGCCAAGTTATCCTTAGGCATCACTTCCTTCATAGCTTTCACGAAATCATCAAAGATTTGTTGAGATACATTCCTTTTAGTTTTTATACTCAATATTTTGACTGCCATTGATAATTGTGAATGACCAACACGCCCCTGAAATAATGGATGCTGAACAGACCGTAATAAATCATAAAATTTTCTAGCTTCTGCATTCAGAGGCTCCTCTATGTGTTCTTCAAATTGACTTATCAATTCTGGTCCAGCAGCATCAACCACCATAGGTTTATACGAATTTCTTATTGGCACACTAGCATGCGGAGAAGAACATGTGCCTTCTTGATTATCATGATCTACATTCAAATGCAATGGACTCTCTCCATGTGAATTCCAACACCAGTAACTTGGGATGAAACCTTATTTATATAAATCTAGTGAAACCTCGTCCAGAGTTGAGAAAACTTTATTTTTATATTTGTTGTAAGGACATCTAAGTACACCACTTTCAAGTACAAATTGAGGTTGTTTTGTAACTGTATCAATAAAATGTCAAACACTATTGACAAATTATCGTCGTAATCCTCCTTGGTTTGGCAAATTTCTATTGTACATCCACCTCGATGTTCTGAAATTTCCATATCTACATATAAAGCATATTAAAAATTAGATTAATTAAATTATACCTTTATAAAATAATTAACTATGAGTGAATCAATTTAATTTTACAAAATTATAATATTACATTTTGATAAATAACAAATCATCTCAAAATCCATGAGAAATAAGTCACATACATAAAATTACTGAGATAGCTCAAATTAAAATATATTCTAAAATTAGAACAAAAATAAGCTTGCAAAAGATCTTGTCTGTTTAAAGACTAACATTTTGCAAATTAAATTGAAGAACTGGCAAATGTTCACTTGTTGTGCATACAATGATTGATTTTAATTGCATAATTAATTATAAGTTTTTGTTCAATTAAAAAATATTATCTACAATACATAAAAAGGATCAATAATTCAATGTGTTGGCCTAATATTTATAGAATTTCAATTATTATAAACTGATCAATTTATCATCGGGATGAAATTTTGTTTAGACACAGATTTGTATTTAACATTAATTTAATGAAAAATGTTAGGGAATTAAGATTTTTATTTAATATAGAAAATACAAAAATTAGATAGTAAATAGTATTAGTTTATATATAAGATTAAAATTATAAAAAAATGTTGGCCACTTAGAAGTTTTTTTTTTCAATTTTTTTATTAAAATTTAAAAAGTATTCCATCCGTTGATATTTTAAAACATATAAAAAAATAAGTATTTATTTCAAAATCCAATCCAAACTGACTCTTTATCAATTTTACTCTTTATTCTTTTCTTCATAAAGAGGCACAAATAACAATTCATCTTAGGAATTATTAATCCAACTAAATAAGATAAGTTAAATAAAGAACTAACCTTAAAGTAATAATAAAATTTTTAATAATAAAAAATTATAGTAATGAAAATTAAACCATATAATGATAGTTATTAAAAAAAATTTACCTATGAAAATTTTTTTTCAATTAGATACAGTAGCTCAAAAGAAGAATTCACCACAATTCCTACATTAAGATTTTATATATATGTAAGTGTAGCTTCATATATTAATTTATCTATTGATCAAATAATTATGTCACGCATACAAGAATTATATAAATACTATAAAGAAATTGAAGAAAATTTTACTTATCTAGAAGTTTCTAGTACGGGTTATGAGATAGATTGGGAACTTGTGAGTCGAAACAGTTGTTAGATTGTTTGACTGGAATGATGGGGAGGGTACTTAGCAAGGACACTCCGACGCTCAAGTCGGAATGGATTTATGAAGTATATGTGTGTGGAATAAAGAATGTAACTGAGGGGTCTCTAACTTTCCTTTATATAATTCGAGGCAGTTATCTTATCTTATCCATCTTATCTATTAATATAAAAAGAATATTTAATTTCAAATGTTGATTTTACTAAATATTTATCTTTTAAGATTATTATATAACAAAGATTTAAGAACATAATTTAATTTAAATATTTTAATATTAATATTAGATATAATTTTTTTTAAATATCTATCTTTTAGATATCAATATTCTATAATTTATTAAATATATTTTCGTTGTAATGTTATCTTTTTCTAATTTGTTAGTAAAAATTAAATAACTTTTTTTAATTTTAAAATTTGTTATATGTAGTTATTTCAAAGCCACTTATTTACTTTGCACCAAAAATCATAACTTTATTCAAAACTGCCTTTTAATTCCAGGGGATATCAGTTTTTGAGTGTCTTCTCCCTCGTATCACAGCTAGCTAGGTTACCTTGCCAAGAACCGAACCTTTTTTCAGAACCGTCTTTTGGTTTCACCGTTTCAGGGTCAGTTCTTCATATCCTTCTCCCTCCTTCTGCGTGCTCTGCCTCTTGTCTATGGTCGCCACTCATGCTTCATGCTCAATGCTACAACCTTTACTCTCTCAGACCTTCGAACCTCTGGTCTCAGACATCCACCACTCCAGCCTCCAATTTCGCACCTCAGACCACCTCCACCATCATCATTCGCACTCCCAGGTAATAGCCTTCACTTGCGAACAACCGCTCTGCCACTTGCATGTGACCGCCTCCACCGGTCTTAGAACCTGCACCCCTACCAGCCTCAGACACCATACTTAAGGCAACCTCCTGGTGCGCAAATTAGAACTCACGCAACTTAACCGACAAGTGCACCGGGACATCCAAGTAATACCTCAAGTGAGTGAAGGTCGATCCCACGAGAATTGTCGGACTGAGCAAGCAATGGTTATTCTGTTGGACTTAGTCAGACAAATAGTAAAGAAAGCTGTTATTGTAAATGCATAAAAATAATAAACAGGCAAGTAAAGAAAAGCAAGCAAAAGTTTAGTGAAAATTTTTTTTTAGAAATCAGTTAAGGTCTCGGAGATATTTATCTTTCCGGATTAAAACTTCTTACTAACTATTTTAACAATGAATGATTCATTCTATGACAAACCATAAGTGATTAAACTCTAATCTCTTAGCGATTCAATCTCCTCTAATCCTCATCAAGCACCACTCCCGTGGTCACCCAATTTAGATCGGAGGGTCAAGTTCAGAAAATTGGTTTATACCACAAAGGCCCTAATCACCCCACTCCTGGTTGAATAGATGTTGCTTATCCCTATCAGGTTGTGTGATTAGCCATCTAGGAAGAGTGTTTTCAAGCTGTAGTTCAAGCGAGAAAACTCTCCCGAGAATCACAAGATCTCATGTAGAAAAGGATCATACTGCCGATCCATCCAATTCATAAGATTAAGAACAAAAACGACACCTTAGAATTGAATCAAATATATATTAAAATAGAAGAATAATAATCTTAATCCACAGAAATAAACAGAGCTCCTAACCTTAACCAAGAGGTTTAGTTGCTCATTACTTTCAGAGAAAACATGTTTCTGAAAAGTGTGGAAGGAAGAAGATCCTAAACCTAAGTGATCTTTACCTTTAAATACTAACCTAATAATAAATGCTAGACCTAAAAGATATTATTTGTAAATAAAAATTATAAAAAAATAGGCTAAGAAGTGCTAAATCCACTTGAGAGGCCCAAAGAGGAGTGATTTGGGCTGCTGCTAGCGTTTGACGCGAATAATGGGGGTTAAACACCCCAAACGGGGTCAAAATTTGTGTATGCTAAGGTCCCCTGCTGGCGTGAAACTCCGGGTGGGTGTTCAGCGCTGGCAGGGGGAAGTTTCTGGTGCTAGTTTTGTCCTTCTTGGGTGCTAAATGCCAGGCTTGGCGTTTAGCACCGGAATTGGCAGTGATTCCAGAAGAAAAGTATATACTATTATATATCGTTGGAAAGTTGGCTTTCTAACTCCATTAGAGACGCATCAATTGGATCTCTGTAGCTCAAGTTATGTTCGCTGGAATGCAAGGAGGTCAGAGTTGACAGCATCTACTATCCTTTCTTTGTGTTTGCAGAAAACTCTGCCAAATTGGCTCGAATTTTACCTAAAATCATAAAAACACCAAAACAACTCAAAGTAACATCCAAAGAGGATTTTTGCACTAAAACATAATGAAATATAACTAAAAATAACTAGAAAATGCTAGGAAAAAGGGTATAAGATGCTCATGCATCACAACACCAAACTTAAACTGTTGGTTGTCCTCAAGCAACCAAAAATAATATAGGACCAAAGAAGAGAAAATACACAAGACTAGAGTTTTCATTCAAGCTCAGGTCTAGTTATTGAATGGAACTAATGACACTCTATTTCTGAATAGCTTCGACATCTCACTATCTTTTGAAGCTCAGAAGTATTAGCATCCTTCAGAACTAGAACTCGGATGATATTGTTGATTCTCTTCTTTAGGCTCTAATTGATTCTTGAACACAGCTTTTCTTTTCTTTGGTGCTTTGCACCTTGAGCCTAGCCATGACTCTAAGTATTTTGTCTTCAAGCCTAACTTGGTACAAGAACACCACAAGCACTTAACTGGGAAACTCCTTGAGTTTGAATTTTTCTTGCTTTTTCTCCCAGACAGTGGTACTCAGAGTCTTAGGCATACTCTATAATAGCAATTAGTCTCGACTTTAAGTGTTCAATCTCAAGGATTACTTGACACTATCACACCACAAGCATATGGTCAGGAAAAACCACTCTTTTGAGTTTTAGATTAGTTTTGACCCTCCTAACCATTGATGCTCAAAGCCTTGGACCTCTTCTTTTGATTTTTTTTTCTTTTTAATTCTTTTTGGTGTTTGTTTGGCTTCAAGAATCAATTTTCTTCTTATTTTAAAGTGTCTATAATACTTCTCTAAGTTTCTGTTCTTCAAGAACCAATATTCTCAATTCCAATATCAAATATGCACTATTCAATTCATACATTTAGAAATAAAGATAATGCCATCACATCTAAGTAACTTGAATAATTCATAATATATATCTCAAATCTCATGCATTTTACTACTTTTTTTTCAATAGATTTTTCTTTAAGCTCAGTGAACAATATGTGAGACATCTTTCAAAATAAACCTAAAATAACAAAATAAAGAACTGAACTAGAAAGCAAGGAAATCCTACTAGTGATCATGCAAAAGGTAGAATAGAAAAATAGGAAATAAGCTAAAAAGTACTAGAAAATAGAAGATAAGGTATGGGATAATGAAACTTAACCACCTCAGTTATGGTGGCTGCTGCTCTCTCCTCAAGTTGTGCTCTTCCATTTAGATGATTCACCTTCCTTTGGTGTTATTGATGATAATATAAACCAAGAACTTGCTCTATAACACCAAACTTAAAAGTTTGCTTGTCCCCAAGCAAAGAAAACTTAGTCCAGGGTGGTCTGCTCTTTATTCTGAGTTTTCTGTCCCTGTTCTAAGCACTGTGCATGATCGCAATAATATTAAACCTAGAAAACTTTGAAGATCAATAAAAAATAAAATATAATCAAAATAAAATAAAACTGAAAAAAACTAAAGGATACTCCTGGTTGGGTTGCTTCTTAACAAAAGCTTCTTTACCGTCACTAGCTTAATGGTCAGCTCCTTCAAGGAGGAAGATAGTCATAGAGGCTTAAATTCTCACCCCTCACCAGGAGCTTCTTTCGTGTGCACTCATGAATCAGCTCAGTATGCTTAAAAGACAGGATCTCGTTCACTGTATGAGGCAGGATTAGGCTTGCAGTGAATACCACCCTCATCCCTGGTGAGAAGCCTTCAGTAAGGATCTTTTTGTTCCTCCATCCCCTAGGCATCTTCCTCTTGGGACCTTCCTCCTTGGTCGGTGGTGACTTCCCAACACCAAACTTAGGTTTGATGTCTGGAGGAACTGTATGAGTTTCCACTAAGGGAGGAGGCTTCAACATTGTACTCTACATGCAAGTACCTTCTTTGTCAAGGGGTAGTGGAGGTTTAAAAACTTTGAAAACCATGTAGTCCTCATGTAACCTCATCACCAATTCACCTCTCTCAACATCTATTTGGGCTCTTCTAGTGGCTAGGAATGGTTTTCCTAGAATGATGGAGTCATCTATATCCTCTCCTAGATCAAGTATCACAAAGTCTGCAGGGAGGAAGAGCTCTCCAACCTTGACCAGTACATTCTCAGAGACTTGTCAACCATTTGTAGGGTTATCCTTGTTGTTTGTGCTTCTTGGATTCCTAGCTTCTTCATTATAGACAGAGGCATTAGATTTATACTTGAGCCAAGATCACACAGGGCTTTGTGAAAAGTGATCTTTGTCAATAGTACATGGAATCTGAAAGCTTCTTGGGTCTAGCATCTTCCTTGGCAGCTTATTCTAAATTAGTGCATTGCATTCCTTAGTCAGGACCACTGTTTCATCTCCCTTTAAGGCCTTCTTTTCAAAGAGTAAGCCATTCTTGAGTGCAGCAGAGAGAGGTCTTTGCTCCAAAACCTCAACAAAAGGAATATTGATTCGAAGCTTCTTAAAGACTTCCATGAATTGTGAGTAGTGCTCGTACTTGGTCTCCTTTTGGGTCTTCTGAGGGTGTGGTACTTTTGGCTCCTGTGTCACCAATGAGGCGTGTAGCAATGTCCTTCCAGTCTTTTCTTCAGCCTTTTTTTTCTTCAATTCCTCAGTAACATACACCTCTTTATACTCGGCCTCCTTGATTAAGACCATAGTTTCATCTTCCTTCAAGACCTTCTTCTTAGAGAGTAGGACTTTTATGACGGCCCTATAGGGGGGCACCTCCTCCAACACCTCAGCCAAAGGAATATTGTATAAGAACTGAATGAATTGCTCACCCTCAATCTGCTCTTGTGACTTCTGAGGGTGTACTTTGATGCTCTCAGCCTCTTCTAGTGTTTCTGTTTGCTCTGATCTTTCAGCAACTTGCACTTCCTCCTTTTGCATGGATTCAGTATCATTGTGATGGCCTTGCACTCTTCTCTTGGGGTAGGCACTGTGTCACTGGGAAGAGTAAGGAGTCTCTGAAGTCGCTGAGGGTATGGCAATCTGGATTTGTACTTTGGGGCCTTGGGTAATGCAGGATGAGTGTCCGGAGTGATTGGAAAAGGGTTGTCAGGGTTCCTGGGGGGAACTTCTTTTGAATTGATGTCTATTGCCCCCGTCTCTGGGCGTTCAACGTCCACTCTACTCCTTCTTGGGCATTCAACATCCACTTTTCTCCCTCCTGGGCATTTAGCGCCCTTAGTGGAGTCCCTTGTGATGGGTTATTTTTGTGGAAGAAACGAATTCCTCCAAAACACCCAAATCTAACCGGCAAGTGCACCGGGTCGCATCAAGTAATAAAACTCACGGGAGTGAGGTCGATCCCACAGGGATTGATGGATCAAGCAACTTTAGTGGATGATTAGTTTAGTCAAGCTAACATTTGAGTGATAATTGATACAGCAGAAAGTAAATGACAAGGAAAATTAAAGTGCAGAAAGTAAATTGGCAAGTAGCTTAAGGGGCAAGAAATGTAAATTGCAAGAATCTTAAATTGCAAGAAATGTAAATTGCATGAAATTAAAGGGGAGTGGGTGCTGGAAATTAAAGAGAGCAGTAGATCAAGTAACTGGAAAGTTAAATTGCAGGAAGAATAAATCAAGATCACAACAACTCAAATGTAAAGTGCAGAGGAACAAAAGTGCTGGAAAGTAAATTGGGAACAAGGAGATCAGAGAGCAAAGTGACTGTGCTTAATTTGCAGAAATTTAAAAGGATGTTGAAGATCTCAGGAGTGGATCCTTCCTTGATCCAACAAGAGAAAAGTTGCAGAGAGTAAAAAAAAGATTGCAGAAGAAGTAAAGAGAAGTTGCAAATAGAGAATGAAAACAGAATTCCTTCCAATCTCAATTCAAGATTCAAAACAGAAAATGAAACTCAGAGAGAGAGCTCTGTATTCCTAATGCTCCCTAGTGGAGCTCGCCTCCCTAATAAAATGAAACAGATGCCTATTTATAGGCATTTTTACAAAATAAAAATGAAATTCAAAACAAATTACAATTAAAATGAAATTTCTATTCTAACTATCTCTTGTGCCTTTGAGTGATGACAATTGGGCCCTTGCTCTTGATGGAATTGGGTTGATAGAGGCCTTGGTTGATTGCTCTTGGAGTTTGGAGAAGAACCGAATTGAACCGGGTTTGGAATCATGAAAGCTTGAGTAAAAGTTTGAGTAAAAGTTTGAGGCTAACTTTTACTCCAACTTTTCACATCAGCCACCCTTCTTTGCTGATACCAACGTTGGGGCAAAAGTTAGGAGTCAAACTTTTGCTCCAACGTTGGCCCCCTTGTGTGCATGTGTGGGGTGCTATTTTGTCCTCTTGTCAACGTTGCCAATTTTATGCCAACTATAGACTATTATATATGGTTGGAAAGCTCTAAATGTCAGCTTTCTAACCCAATTAGAATCACCTCAATTGGACATCTACAACTCAAGTTATGCTCATTTGAAGAGGACAAGGTCGCTGGCCTTGGTGTGCAGCGTTTGAGGTAAAGTTTGCCTCAAACGTGGACGAAAACGCCAGTTCTGGAGGCTCAAACGCATTGTTCACCCCATACTATTATACAATGTTGGAAAGCCCTGAATGTCTACTTTCCAATGCCTTTGGAAGCACATCATTTGGAGCTCTACAGCTCGAGTTATACTCCGTCGAAGGTGTAGAGGTCAGTTGGCCTCACTGCATGTTGCCACCATATTCGTTTATGCACATTTCGGGGAAGTTTTCTCCCTCAATTTTAGTGTCCACCATGCAGTGCCATATATGCCTGGAAAGCTCTTGATTCCTACTTTTCATTGCTTTTTGAATCACCTCATTTGGAGCTCTGTAGCTCAAGTTATTCATGTTGGAAGTATACCCCTTGTATGCCTTGTGGCGCCAACGTTAGCCAAAAAGTTAGAGGCTAACGTTGGCGCAAACTTTTGCTCTCCAGGGTGTGTTTTTCATGCGCCAACGTTAGCCAAAAAGTTAGGGGCTAACATTGGCGCAAACTTTTGCTCTCCAGGGTGTTGATTTGTGATGCCAAAAGTTAGCCAAAAAGTTTGAGGCTAACTTTTGCTCCAGCTTTTTGCCCAAAAATTAGTCAAAAAGTTTGAGGCTAACTTTTGCTCCAGCTTTTTGCTCCCTGGTTCATTTTCAATTAATCCAAAAGTTTGAGCTAAAGTTTGAGGCAAACTTTTGCTCAAACTTTTTGTCCTCTCTTCCTCCTAGCCATTCCTCCTTGCTTCAACCTTTCTCCAAGCTTTCTTCACCTATCATCAATCAACCAAACACATCAAAGCTATGCTCAAAATCATGAGTTTGTCATTCTTTCATAATATGTGACAATTATAGCATAAAACCTCATGAAATAGCATTAATTCATACATGGTTGATTAAATCAAAGGAAACATGGAAATCTACCCAATTGGCTTGCTTATGGCTTAAGAAAGTGCATAAAACCTATTGAAAACAAAGAAAAAAGCATAGAAAAACATGACATGGTGACATGTCATCACAACACCAAACTTAAACCTTGCTTGTCCCCAAGCAAGAAAAGAATCATGCAATAAAGATTGACAATCCAAGGCAAGAAGAATAGCAACTCAATGTTCATGGTAAGCTAGTTTTCTAAGCATGCTACAATCACAAAAGAAATGTAAATGATTGATGCTTCTATCTAGCTCATTTTATGAAATCTTTTCCTTATATTTCTTCCTTGAAACAAGCTTTTTGCTTTTCTTATTAGCTTTCCTTATATTTCTCATGGTAACCTAAAAATTTGAAAACTAAAAATGGAAAAATAATATAAATTTTCGAAAAATAAAAATAAAAAAAAGTAAAACACTAATGGGGCATCAAACTTAAAATTAGAAAATAAAAGAAACTAAAAAGAACAGAATTAAATGAAAATAAATAAAATTAACAATTGAAAATTAATATCAAAAGAAAAAATAAATAAACAAAAATGAATTAAAATACCAAATCTAAGCAACAAGACAACTGGTAGTTGTCCATCACAAACAATCCCTGGCAACGGTGCCAAAAACTTGGTGCGCGAATTTAGAAGTCGCACAACTTAACCAGCAAGTACACTAGGTCATCCAAGTAAAACCTCAGGTGAGTGAGGGTCAATCCCATGAGGATTGTCCGACTGAGCAAGCAATAGTTATCCTATTGGACTTAGTCAGGCAAACAGTAAAAGAGAGTTGTTGTTGTTGTAAACGTATAAAAATAATAAACAGGCAAGTAAAGAAAAGCAACTAAAGGTTTAGTGAAAAACAATGATGAGCAATCAGTTAAGGTCTCGGAGATGTTTATCTTTCCAGATTAAAACTTCTTACTAACTATTTTAACAATGAATGATTCATTCTATAGCAACTATAAGTGATTAAACCCTAATCCCTTAGCGATTTAATGTCCTCTAATCCTCATCAAGCGTCACTCCCGTGGTCACCCAATTTAGATCGGAGGGTGAAGTTCAGAAAACTGGTTTATACCACAAAGGCGCTAATCACCCCAATCCCGGCCGAATAAATGTTACTTTTCCCCATCAGGTTGTGTGATTAGCCTTCTAGGAGGAGTGTTTATAAGGTATAGTTTAAGCGAGATAACTCTTCCGAGAATCACAAGAAATCATGTAGAAAAGGGTCACACTCCCGTTCCACCCAATTCATAAGATCAAGAACGAAATTAACACCTTAGAATTAAATCAAACATATATTAAAATAGAATAATAATAATATTAATTCATAGAAATAAACAAAGCTCCTAACCATAACCAAGAGGTTTAGTTGCTCATAACTTACATAGAAAACAGGTTTCTAAAAAGTGCGGAAGGAAGAAGATCCTAAACCTAAGTGATCTTTTCCTTTAAATACTAACCTAATAATAAATTCTAGATCTAAAAGATATTATTTGTAAATAAAAATTACAAAAAGAAAATAAAATAGGCTAAGAAGTGCTAAATCCACTTGAGAGGCCCAAAGAGGAATGATTCGGGCTGCTGCTGGCGTTTAACGCCACTAATGGGCATTAAACGCCCCAAAAGGGGTCAAAATTCGTGTATTCCTTCAGCATTATTATTGAATAGCAAAATATATCTATAACTAACCACTTGAGCATTCCAACTCAAGTGTATCCAATTAATCAATTCATCACTTTAGATTAATCTCCCCGATTCAAGAGTGCAATTTACATTCTTAGCTTTAGCAGTTCCTTCAGTTTCTTGTATTCCTTCCACTTTTGCATGCTTCATTTTCATCCTCTAAGCCATTCCTGCCCTGTAATCTCTGAAAATACTTAACACACATATCAAGGCATCTAATGGTAATAAGAGAGGATTAAAATTAGTAAAATTTAAGAGCAACGAAGCATGTTTTCAATCATAGCACAAAATCGGGAAGGAAATTGTAAAACCATGCATTTTTTATGAATAAGTGTGCAATGACTTGATAAATACCAATCAATTGAGCACAAGGTAAACCATAAAAAAGGAGTTTATCAACTTTCCCACACTTAAACATTAGCATGTTCTCATGCTAAGCTCAAGAGAAGCTATAAGAGAATGAAGAGGAATGGTAGAATGTATGAAATGCAACTTATCTATATGAATGCAACTACATGCAAAATGTTTTTACCTACTTTGTTAAAAGTAAACAAATCTTTTAAGAACAAATATGAACTGGATTTCACTAATTCAAATCATAAAAATGAAGTACAAATAGACTTGCAAGAAGAAGATTGCTCATGAAAGCCGGGAACAAGGAATCGAGCATCGAACCCTCACTGGAAGTGTATACACTCTAATCGCTCAGGTGTTTGAGGTTCAATTCTCTCAATTCTCTACTAATCTTGCTTTCTAAGGCTTGCTTTTTTTCTACCAATCAACAAAGAATTAATGCACAAATACACATATCAAGAGGTCTTTTAAGGGTTGTAATAGGGTTAGGGTCAAGGTAGGATTGTATTTGGCCAAGTGGACTAAAATCTGAATCCTTAATTAACTTAAACTTTCCACCTAACTTAGACAATCCATGTAATCATAATACAACATCTAACTATCCATTAACCATGTTTTCCACATAAAGAAGTTTAACATACTCAATTTCCAAAACCAAACGTTTCCAAACCCACTTTCCCCACACTTAATTCATGAGCACTCTCACTAGTCTAAGCTAACCAAGGATTCAAATTAAGGACATTATTGTTTTCCGCTTAGAGTTAGTGATGGGCTAAAGTAAAGAACAAAGGGGTATAATAGGCACAACATTGGTTTGCAAAGGATAATGAAAGGGTAAGGCTATAGGGGTATGTAAGCTCAGTGAAACAAAGGCCTCAATCATATAAGTGCATGCATACATCTAACCATGGAAATATAGAATTAAGCAAGACAAAGATCACAATTTTAGAGAGAAAAACACACACCAAAAATAAAATATTGGTTGATAAAATGCAACCAATCAAATAGGCTCAAAATCTTACTGGTTTTGTGTGTTCGAGCTCTAAACCATGTTCCAGTATAATATTTCTTCAAACAAGTTTTCCAAAAAGTTTAATTCAAATTAGTGAAATTCTATAAAAAGTTTCTTGAAAAAGAAAATATTACTTCAACCAAGTGGTAAAATATGCACAAAAATCAAACAAACATGCAAATGCAACAACTCATTTAACAAAGAAAATTTAAACATTGGTGTTGAGAAGGAAATAACTAACCCATGGAGATCGGTATCGACCTCCCCACACTTAAAGATTGCACCGTCCTCGGTACATGCTGAGATGTACAAGTGGATGGGCTGCTACAACTGATGCTTTTCTCCAAAGATTGTGCAGATGGACTTGTCTGTCGCCCCATGTAAACGTTTTCTATTTTTCTTCCTCGGTGGCCATCCTGAAAGAAGAGAAAAAAGAAGAAAAGTAACATAGGAATAAAGAGAAGAAAATAAATAAAGTATGGGTGGGTTAATGCCAAATAATGGGGTCTCAATTACATGGTAGCTACAACATGCAAGTGAAAAAATAATAGAAGCACATGGCATACCAGTAGTGCAAAATTTGCAACAAAGGGGAGAAGTGTGGGTAATGAAAGACAGTATAAGTTCATATCAATACAAATAGAATGCAAGTATCATAAAAGAATAGCATTGACTTATGAATAATAATACCCAATCAGAATAAAACAAGTCATGAAGCACCAAAATAATTCAAGAAAAGATGTAACAAGTGAATAAGAAAATTTAACACCAATGGAAAAATAAAAAATTTAGAAAAGAAAATAAAAATATGCACGAAATTAAAATACAATAAAAGAAAGTATTCAAATAAATTGAGTAAAATAGAATGAAAGAAAAGAAGGACGAGAAGTTAAAGAGATGAAGAAAAAGAAAGTAAGAAAGGAGGAAGAAAGAATAAGAAAAGATAGAAGAAAAAAGAAAGAATGATAATAGAAAGATAAGTAGGATTGGAGAAGAAAAGATAAGAATTCTGGCGCTGATCTGGATAAGTTGTGCGTCACATGTGACGCGGACGCGTGGTTGATGCGATCGCATAGTTGGCGATATTCTCAAGTGACGCGGACGTGTAGGGCACGCAGACGCGTGACTTTATTTGTGTTAGTGGCGCGAGAGCAGCCTCGCATTTGCACAACTCTCTGTTTTGTTCGCATAATGCCAAAAATTAGGGTGACGCGTGCGCGTGGGTGATGCGATCGCATGAATAGCCACATTTTGAAAACGACGCGGATGCGTGGGGTACGTATTCGCGTGATAGGGCTTGTGCTTTAAGCATCATTCCAGCCCAGCTCCATCATAACTCTCTGCCATACACCTCTTTACGTCGATTTTGCAGGGCCACGCGTTCGCGTGGGTGACGCGGTCGCATGGGAGGCTCTTTTTCAGAATGACGTGGACGCGTTAGCGACGTGATCGCGTGGGCATATTTGTGCCTAAGGCACGCCTCCAACCACGCTCTCGCGTGACTCTCTGCTTCTTTTCTTCCTTGTTTCTAATGCACTAATGACGTGAACGCGTCAGCGACGCTCGCGCGTCGCATGCTTTTTTTTTTAGTTTTTATTATGCAGTTTGCAGAATGTAGATGACTATGCAGAAATTATGAATGAACACGAATGAAAATAAAATAAAATAAAACTAAGAACAAAAAGGAAAGAATATACCATGGTGGGTTGTCTCCCACCTAGCACTTTTGGTTAAAGTCCTTAAGTTGGACGTTTGGTGAGTCCCTTGTCATGGTGGCTTGTGCTTGAACTCGTCTTGAAACTTTCACCAATGCTTGGACTTCCAATAAGCTCTATCAATGCCAAGTAAATTTCTCAAGTTTTGATGGAGTTCTTCACAAGCTTTGAGCTCTTAAATTTGATCCTCATATATTTCCAGATCCCAAATCTTGTTTCTGCACCCGTCTTCAAGTGGAACATGATGATTCCATCTGGGTGGTAAGCAATCCGAATTCTCACTGAGGCATCTAAACAGCTTCCTAGACCCATACAATTTAGTATTCTTCCAACCATGATACTTCAGCCATGAGCTTCCTACCATAATGAACCTAGGATTGTGTTGCCAACCACTAACCATCTCCCTCTTACTCTTATAGCCACAAAGAGCTCTAAGTTGCCTATCTGTCTCAAGAAAAGCATATTCAAGTGGGCTAATTAAGCTTAGAGATGAAAGATTTACCCACTTGAATGAAGGAATGGATGGTGATGGCTTTGGGGGAGAGGTCTCCAACAACCTTGGCAAGGTGATCTCTAGCTCCATTCTCTTGGGCTCCTCTTTGACAACTTCCACCTCTTTGCAAGCTTCTTCAATATCAACCTCTTCCTCTTGGTAGCTTTCTTCCAATTCGATCTCTTCTTCATTGTTCACCAAGGGCATGCGAGGTTGTGCTTCTTCTTCTTTAATCTCCATGTCAAGTCCAATGGGAGAGGACTCAAATATAGATAAGAATTCATCAATGATTGAATTTATCTCTTGATCATCCCCTTCAAAGTCTTCAACCATGATATGCCTTAGAGGTTGTACACCCTCCTCAACAACAAATTTAAGCTCCTTAGAAGGGGGCTCTATGACTAGACTTTCCCATGGATGTTCCGCATCTCCTAAGTCTTCGACCACTTCTTCCTCTTCAATAATTTTGGCTTCCTCCAATTGTTCCAATACAAAGTCATGCTCCTTACTGTTCACCAGAGTCTCTAGTGTCTCCTTCATGCTATGTTCTTCATTATATTCTCTACATGAAGCCATGGGAGTTCCTTGAGTGCCCGAACGTCGGGAAGGTAATCGATTTATTGCTTGCTCCAGTTAATGAAGGGTTGCATGAAATTGATCTACTATTTCCTTGAGGCGAGCCTGTGATTCTTGGATTGATGGATATGGACATGGTGCATATGGAGGTGGTGGTTCTTGGGGGTAATTGGATTGGAATTGGGGTGGATAAGGGTTAGGGTCATATGGTGGTGAATGGTGTAAAGGGGTTTGTGATTTTGGTGGTTCAAAGGTATGTTGGGGGGGTGGTTCATAAGCATATGGTGGGGCTTGTTGGTAACTACAAGGGGGTCTGCCATATCTATCATCTTGGTACGCACCTCAGAATGGCTCTTGACCATAGCATAATGGTGGGGGTTGGTTGTCATGAGAAGGTCCACCGTATCTATTGTCTTGGCATGCATTGTAGAATGGTCGTTGTCCATGGTATCTTGGAAGGTGTTGTTGCCGAAAGGGTTGATCAGATTCTCGTGGCTCCTTCCATCTTTGATTGTTTTGACCTTGATGTATGTTTCTGTTATAGCTCCCATTCCTTTCAACAACATTAGAAACAAACTCAAAGTGACAGGGGTGAGAACTCATAGTAGCTAATAAAAATTAAGAACAAAAACAAAAACAAATAAACAAGCAAAATAAAATATTTACAATAACCAATAATAAGGCAATTCCCCGGCAACGGCGCCATTTTGAACGATCGAATTTCTGTCGGTAAAGAATTTAATAAAAATAATCACGTTGTAAGTATAGTTTCTAAACCAAAAGAGAATCCTTTCGTATAAAAGTTTTGGTTGTCACAAGTAACAAAACCCAATAAAATTTATAACCGAAGTATTGAAACCTCGGGTCGTCTCTCAAGAAATTGCAGGGAGGTGTATTTATTATTGGTTATGAGTTTTCTAGGGAATGTTTAGTTTGGGCAATGGGCAAATAAATAATTATAAATTAAAGCAATAAAAATTAACAAGAGAATTTATGTAATTAAAATAAAAAACCTTGAATGAAAGAATAATTAATTTGGAAGTTCCATCCTTGTCGGAATTCTCTCAAGTGTAGTATAAAGAGGTTGTTGTTTTCACTTAGTTAACCCTTACTAAATAAAGGAAAGTCAAGTGATTGAGCTAACTCTTATTCGCAAATTCTAGTCCTCTCCCTTGGGAAGGTCTAGCGTTAGTAAATACAGAATTAGCCAACAACTTCCAATTTAACTAACCACTTGAGCATTCCAACTCAAGTGTCTCCAATTAATCAATTCATCAATTAAAGCTGTTACGGCCTGGCCCAAACTCACACGGGTTAATCCGACCCGAGTTCCTGCCGGCCCAATAGTACGCCCTTCATCCGACCCGGACACGCGTCCCGTACGGCTTGCACGCGGCCGTGGGACAGCGTCTTCGAGGGTATAGGCCTGACCACTGAAAGGGCCCACTACTGACATGTATATAAGGGGGAGACTGGCTCTCCCCCCAAGGTACGTCACATTCACACACCATTTCCTCTCCGCCTGCACATATTCTGACAAGGGCGTCGGAGTGTCTTTGCAGGTAGCACCCCCCATACTCGGGGGAGGCGCCGTCGCGACGGAATCCCGGCAACAGCAACGGTCGCCCCCGAGGGATGCGACACAGACTCATGAGAGACGCCCCTTCGGGGGGACGGGTGATAACCACGCCAGGATAATGCAAGAACTACGCCATAGAATGCAGGACTTAGAGCGCCGGCTAGCAGAAAGAGAGCGCGACCAACGCTCCCCAGAACGGAGTCCCACCCGTTCCCGCTCGAGGAGCCGCTCGAGGCGCACGCCGAGCCCCCAGTACGAGTCAGAGAGCACTGGGGGGCGAGTACGCCCCAGGAAGAGAAGTCGCGACCCCATCATCTACGCCCGACACGAAAGGCGGCGCGCGTCGAACAGGGGCGACGAGGAAGCCCACCGCGAGAACAATGAGTCGAGAAGAACTGCCCGAGGACCCGTCATAATAGGAGCGACCCCTTTCCACCACTCTGTACTCGAGGTCCGACTACCAAAACACTTCGACAAGCCGACAGACATGAAGTATGACGGAACGCAAGACCCCCTGGAACACTTGACGGCCTTTGAGGCCAGGATGAACCTAGAAGGGGTAGGAGACGAGGTCAGATGTCGCGCTTTCCCGGTCACCTTAGCGGGCCCGGCAATACGGTGGTTTAACAACCTCCCGCAAGGCTCGGTGACCCAATTCTCCGACATCAGCCACGCCTTCTTGGCTCAGTTCACAACTAGGATTGTCAAAGCCAAACACCCAATCAATTTGCTGGGGGTGACACAGAGACCCGGAGAGCCGACCAGGAAGTACCTGGACCGTTTTAATGACGAGTGCTTGGAAATTGACGGTCTGACGGACTCAGTGGCAAGTTTGTGCTTAACGAACGGGCTCTCGAATGAGGACTTCAGGAAACACCTCACCACAAAGCCCGTCTGGACAATGCAAGAGATCCAGTGCGTGGCCAAAGAATACATTAATGACGAGGAAGTCAGCCGGGTTGTGGCTGCCAATAAACGGCAGCCCGCCTACAACCAATCCCGGCACTTCGAAGCCAGAGAAAGACCAAAGGAACACGCCCAAACCGTTCCCCCGAGTTGGGAAGTTCACCAACTACACCCCCCTCACGGCATCGATCACTGAAGTTTACCAACAGATAGCAGAAAAGGGGATACTGTCGAAGCCCCGACCACTGAAGGACAGGACGGGAGGGAACAAGAACCTCTACTGCGAGTATCACAAGGGTTACGGGCACAAGAACCAAGACTGCTTTGACCTAAAGGATGCCCTCGAGCAAGCTATCAGGGAAGGCAAACTCGCTGACTTCTCCCACCTTATAAGGGAACCAAGGAGACGCAACCGGGACAACGACAACGAAGACAGATCCCGACCAACAAGACGACGACAGGAACCAGAGGGTGACGACCACGGTCTCACGGTGGTAAATGTGGTGACGGCCAGGAATACCGCCCCGAGGTTGAAATCGGCGCAGAAGAAAGATGCCAAGGTCCTAGCGGTCTCCACCCCACCTGTTAGAAGTCTTAAGGGTCTCCCACCTATCTCTTTCGGCCCGGAGGACCAATGGTTTGACGAGGTGCCGGAAAGTCCGCCCATGGTCATCACGGCTAGGGTCGGAACTGGCCTCGTCAAACGAATCCTAGTAGACACGGGGGCAGACTCAAACATCATGTTCCGAAACGTTTTCGATGCCCTGGGATTGAGAGATTCCGACCTGACGACCCACCAGCACGGTGTGGTAGGGTTAGGAGACCACTTCATCAAGCCAGACGGAATCATCACACTCCCGACCTCTGTGGGACAAGGGCAAAGACGGAGGACAATCATGGCAGACTTTGTAATATTACGAGATTCGACGGCTTATAACATCATCCTGGGGAGAAAGACCATTAACGACCTGGGGGCAGCTATCAGTACGAAACTACTGGTGATGAAGTTCATCACCGATGACGGATCCGTGGGATCCTTCCGGGGCGACTTGGAAACGGCGGTCGCTTGCGACCACGCCAGCCTTTCTCTCAGAAAAAAATCCAAGGAAGCGTCAGGGGTTTTCCTGGCCGACCTGGACGCCAGGGTAGACGATAAACCCAGACCAGAGCCAGAAGGAGACTTGGAAAAGTTCAGAGTCGGCGAGGAGGACGATAAATTCACATTCATAAACAGAAACCTCCCGCACGAAATAAAGGAGCCTTTGATGGAGATGATCAGGGCTAATGCCGACCTCTTCGCCTGGACACCTACCGACATGCCAGGGATAGACCCCCAGCTCATGTCGCATCACCTGGCCGTAAAGGCAAGAGCCAAACCAGTGGCCCAGAGAAGGAGGAAAATGTCGCAGGAAAGGGCGGACGAGGTAGCCAAGCAAACGGCCAGCCTCTTAGAAGCGGGATTCATCCGGGAATTGGATTACTCGACTTGGTTGTCGAATGTGGTTCTGGTTAAAAAACACAACGGGAGGTGGAGAATGTGCGTAGACTACTCTGACCTCAACAAGGCTTGTCCCAAGGACTGCTACCCCCTACCTAATATTGATGCACTCGTCGACGCAGCGGCAGGGTACAGATATCTGAGTTTCATGGACGCCTACTCAGGGTACAATCAGATACCGATGCACCGACCCGACGAGGAAAAAACGGCGTTCATAACGCCAAGGGGCATCTATTGTTACAAGGTAATGCCATTTGGTCTAAAAAATGCAGGAGCCACATACCAAAGGTTGATGAATAAGATATTCAGCGAACTCCTGGGCAAAACAATGGAAGTCTATGTAGATGACATACTCGCAAAGACCGCCCGACCTGACGATCTCCTGAGCGACCTTAACGACGTTTTCTCGTCCCTACGACAACACGGCATGAGGCTTAATCCGCTCAAATGCGCATTCGCCATGGAGGCCGGAAAGTTCCTGGGCTTCATGATCACTCAAAGAGGAGTGGAAGCCAATCCCGAAAAATGCCAAGCGGTCCTTCAAATGAAGAGTCCGGGTTGCATCAAAGACGTCCAGAGACTTGCTGGGAGATTGACAGCTTTGTCCCGTTTCCTCGGCGCATCGGCAGCAAGGGCCCTACCTTTCTTCAATTTAATGAGAAAGGGAATGACGTTCGAATGGACACCAGCGTGCGAAGAGGCATTCAACCACTTCAAGCAAATCTTGGCGGCACCACCAGTCCTCGGGAAACCCAGAGCCGGAGAACCGCTCTACCTCTACCTATCAGTAACCGAGGAAGCGCTTGCCGCGGTCCTCGTTACAGAAGAAGCAAGGACACGACAGCCCGTCTACTTCGTGAGCAGGGCACTCCAGGGACCAGAGCTGAGGTATAGCAAACTGGAAAGACTGGCGCTGGCGCTCCTAGTATCCTCCCGAAGGTTAAGACAATACTTCCAGAGTCACCGTATAGTTGTGAGGACAGATCAGGCGATTCGGCAAATACTGCAAAAACCTGATTTGGCTGGTAGGATGATGACCTGGGCCATCGAGCTCTCACAATATGACCTACAGTATGAGCCTCGACACGCAATCAAGGCCCAGGCAATGGCAGACTTCTTGGTGGAGGTAACGGGCGACCCTCCCGAAGAAACGGGCACACGGTGGAGGCTTCATGTGGACGGAGCCTCCAACCAAACGTCCGGAGGAGCAGGGGTCATCTTGGAAAGCCCAGCAGGGGTCATCTATGAGCAATCGACCAAGTTCGAGTTCCCCGTGTCGAACAACCAAGCAGAATATGAGGCTCTCCTAGGCGGACTAATGCTGGCTCGGGAAGTCGGGGCGACGAGGGTCGAAGTATGCAGCGACTCCCAAGTCGTCACCTCGCAGATAAACGGAAGCTACCAAGCCCGGGACCCCCTCCTCCAAAAGTACTTGGAAAAGGTTAAGCAAATGACAAGCCAGTTCCAGGAGGTCATTATCCAGCACGTTCCAAGAGAAAAGAACACACGAGCGGACCTTTTGTTGAAGCTTGCGAGCACAAAGCCAGGATCGGGTAACCGGTCGCTCATCCAGGGCATGGTGAAGGAACCAACGGTCGCCCTCCACCTGACGGAGTCGAGCCCCTCATGGCTGGACCCCATTACCAACTTCCTGGAACTCGGCAAGTTGCCTGAAGATGAGAAGGCAGCCAAAGCTTTAAGAAGGGAGAAGGCCAGATATGCAATCATACAGGGACAACTATTCAAAAAGGGACTCAGCCAACCCCTATTGAAGTGTTTGCACCCTGACCAAACGGACTATGTGCTTAGAGAAGTCTACAAAGGGTGTTGCGGACACCACATCGGGGGCAAAGCCCTAGCAAGGAAGCTCATCCGAGCAGGATACTACTGGCCAACAATGATGAAGGACTCAAAGGAATTCGTCAGAAAATGCACGAAGTGTCAACAAAACGCCAACTTCCACAAGGCACCGGCTTCCGAGATAAGCTCGCTAACGACTACACGACCTTTTGCACAATGGGGAGTCGACCTCTTGGGACCCTTCCCGGTCGGCCCAGGACAAGTCAAATACCTCATTGTAGCCATTGACTACTATACCAAATGGGTAGAGGCTGAACTGCTGGCCACGATATCGTCCTCCAACTGCCGGAAGTTCATGTGGAGGCAGGTGATAACCCGTTTCGGCATACCGGAGGTCGTTATCTCGGACAATGGGACCCAGTTCACCGACAAGAAGTTCATGGAATTCCTCTCTGGCCTGGGGATAAAGCAAAAGTTCTCCTCAATAGAACACCCCCAAACAAACGGGCAGGTAGAGGCCGCAAACAAAGTCATCCTTCTTGGTCTAAAGAAGCGCCTAGACAGTAAGAAGGGAAACTGGGCTGACGAACTCCCCTCCGTCTTATGGTCCTACCGGACAACCGAGCAAAGCGCCACGATGGAAACCCCCTTTCGCCTAACATACGGGGTCGACGCAGTGATACCAGTCGAAATCGGCGAACCAAGCCCCCGACTACTACTCGCGGGCATGAGCGAAGCGGTCGAGAAAGACCTGATCGAGGAAACAAGGGAGATGGCTCACCTAACAGAAACCGCGCTGAAACAAAGAATAGCCCTGCGTTACAACGCAAAAGTCCTCAAACGAGACTTCGAAGAAAGGGACCTCGTCCTGCGACGCAACGACATCGGCGTCCCGACCCCAGGGGAAGGCAAGCTGGCGGTAAATTGGGAAGGTCCCTACAGGGTATGGGAGGTACTCGGCAAGGGCGCTTACAAACTCGAAAAACTTGACGGCAAGGAAATACCCAGAACATGGAACGCAGGTAACCTAAAGAGGTTCTACTCCTGACCCACCGGCTCACCGACCAGGGAGCCTAGCCAGATAGTTAGTATTTGCCCCGTCCACATGTTAATTCATCTTGTTTACTTACTTTGTCAAATACTTACCCAACTGACGAGTAATTTTCACTTGTTCAAATTTTTTACTTGTTAAAACTTTCTTACTTCATATCTGTTCCTCGTGACCAAACCCTAAAACGGCACCCCGGGATTGATCACCCCGGGAGCCAGACGGCTCATAGGCCTCAACCAATTCGACGACTACGCGACCGAATCGGTCCGAACTGCTGCCAAATGCGAAAACGGCGAGACGGGCACAAGAAATAAGCCCGCCCAGAATAAACGGTAACACGATAACGGCAACACGACAAAATAATGAAACAAGCAAAAATCATAGCAATCAAACGACGATAACTTATAAAGCGTCAAAATACGGAACGGACAAGTAAATTGTTCAAGGCAAACAAAACGACAAAGTATCAACAGGTTGTTCAGCAAATGCATTACAAAATATCCTAAGTTACGAGACTTCATTTCCTCGGCATATCAACAATTTTCCCGTCCTGGATAGTCTTGAAAACACCAATTGACGACGTCTCGAAATCAGGAGCAGCAATCTTCAGCTGAGCCTTCAGGGCATCTTCGGTCATCAAGATGGCATTCTTCCCTTGCTCCTTGGCCACCTTAAGCTTCTTCTTAAGCTCAACGGCCTCTGCCTTAGCGGCCTTCGCCTCCGAGACGGCCTGCTCCCGCTCCTTTTCTAAGGCGATAACCCGACCCTGAGCAGCGTTCAGTTGACCTTCCAATGTCATCTCACGCTCAAGAAGCCGGGCCACGGTCTCATCGGACGCCTTCAACCTCTCCGCAACAAACGACGACTTCTCCTCAGCAGCATTAAGCTTTCCCCCCATCTCGGACAGCTGACCCTGGAGGAGTTCAACTTGAGCCTTAAAGTCATTGTTCGCCTTAACAGAAGACTCAAGCTTCCTCCGAAGCGCCTCCATACCGGATAACTCAAACTCGGCCTTCCGAGCTATCACGGCCCCACGAAGCAAGGTGCGATACATCCACCTCGCCTGCCCGGACAGCTCGGTTGCATGAAAATGCTCTTCTGTCCCGGGTATCAGTTGGGAGTCAATGAACTTGGAAGCATCAAAATTCCTCTCCATTACGGTAAGGGCCCCTTCCGGGCTGGAAGACATCTTTCGCTTCTTGGGAGTGTGGATAAGCTCCACGTCACTATCCGGATGAGGGGTGAGAGTCACGTGCCCGTCAGCGCCCCCTTCCTCATGGACAGGAGAAGCCTAACCCCCTGCGGCCTGTTTTCCCGACGTTTCGGTTTCCCAGACAGGAGAAGCCTGACCCTCTTTCTCCCCTGAAGGACCCTCCGACTTGCCGACGTCCTTCTCTTCGGCATTCTCGTCATCACTTACCTCAAAAAAGGTCTTCATCAGATTCTCAAGACCGGTCACGGTGGCAGACATTTCCACTACAACAAACAACAAGCACGACTAGTCGTTAGATCGGAAAGAGAAAAAACAATGACAAACATAGGCAAACAAGGAAAACAACTCACGAATATAGCTCCTGGCGGCCTCCCGTTCACCCATAAGAAGATGAGGGTTCACGGGGTTCTTTTCAAAGATAGCAAGAAGGACGTTCGCTATCTGCTTATCTACAGCCGACAACCTTTTGTACGACACTTTAACAAAAGGATTCGACCCCGCGCCAAAGCTCCAGTAAGTCTGGATGAGACGCTCCCTCTCTAACGACAACCAGAAGGGGTGACGACCTTTGACGG
This sequence comes from Arachis hypogaea, assembly GCF_003086295.3. Lineage (NCBI taxonomy): Eukaryota > Viridiplantae > Streptophyta > Magnoliopsida > Fabales > Fabaceae > Arachis > Arachis hypogaea. The sequence goes on from NC_092052.1 coordinate 69,943,483, forward strand.
GACGAACCTTGAAATACTTATCCTTAAAACCATGGTAGGAGTCCTCAAAAAGGCTAAAAATCTTCCTACCCTGGGCAGCACGGAAAGAAAGAAACCCTTTTCTCGCCTTCCCCTATTTGGAAGGGTTGGTAAGGTTGAAATAAAAGAGAAAAATGTCCACCGACGCCGGTAGCTCCAAGTACTCGCAGACCATCTCGAAGCAGCGGATCGAAGCCCAGCTGTTCGGATGAAGTTGGGACGGGGGGACGGATATCCAGTTCAGCAGCGCCATTTGAAACTCGGAGAACGGTATCCGAACGCCAACTTGCGTGAACATGGACTTATAAAACCAGATCCAATCGGGGACGCGGGGGGAATGAAAATTGAGCTCATAAATACGCTCATGAGGAAGCGGGACAATGGCCTCGTAGTTGGCCTCCTCGTCAGTACCCCCACACAAGTAGCCGGCTTGCCGGAACTCCGTCAATTCCTCCAAGTCCATCTGGTTGGGTGAACTCCTTATATCGTCAGTCACCCAAGCATGCGGGTCGTAAGCCGCAGCAGATCCGGAAGACCGGGAGACAACGCGAGGCATACCTACAGCGGGGTACCACTCCGTTAGTCTATGAGGTCGGGAGCCCGAAAAAACTCAGAAACTACACCTTTTCAACTCAATCATGACCAGATACGGCTAAAAACTATGCCTACCTCACAAACCACCCAAAAAAGCCTATCCTGGAATGGTACCCCTTCCCTAACTCACCTACCCCAGCACTGAAAAACCTCTCAACAAAAATAAACCAGCCATGCAACAAACGCAAACAGCAAATCACACAACAACAGAACATAACACAGATACCAGAAGAAAGAAACCAGAAGATTACCTGGAACGATGAAGGAAATCTGGACTGAAAGTTGGAGCAAGAGGGAGTTCGCACAGGAAGCTTTGGATGTTAGGGAGAGAAGGAGTTGGAAATAATAAGAAGTGGGAAGTGGATAGGGAGAAAACTGTTTAAAAACCACCCCCAAAAGCGCGAAAGGAAGCAAGGGCAAAATGGTCTTTGCGCACGGGTTTTTTCAAATCATTATGAGCATTAAATACCCAGCGCGGAGAACGAAACGGCAAACAGATGCCACAACAGATCAAGAGACACGCGCGCAGGGGACGCGTCCCTCCCACGATCAGCCGACTCGACGACAACGTACGAGCGTAGAGATCACGCGCCACCCATGGCCTTCACGACCATCGCTGACGCGTCGGGGGCACTGTTACGGCCTGGCCCAAACTCACGCGGGTTAATCCGACCCGAGTTCCTACCGGCCCAATAGTACGCCCTTCATCCGACCCGGACACGCGTCCCGTACGGCTTGCACGCGGCCGTGGGACAGTGTCTTCGAGGGTATGGGCCTGACCACTGAAAGGGCCCACTACTGACATGTATATAAGGGGGAGACTGGCTCTCCTCCCAAGGTACGTCACATTCACACACCATTTCCTCTCCGCCTGCACATATTCTGACAAGGGCGTCGGAGTGTCTTTGCAGGTGGCACCCCCCTCTCCATACGAAGTGCTCGGGACCTCGCTCACCCGGGACCAGGAAACCACGACCAGACGAGCTTCTCCACCATCCGAAGCGTTGACCTCAGGGTCCTAACCCGAACCGTCCGGTACCCGACCTACCGAACAAAAGCTAAGAATGTAAAAAGCTAAATTAAAATCATAAATCTGAAATACCTCAAATTGCATTAAATAGAAATTAAAATATAATATGAAGAGTTCATAAGTCAATTTGGCTAAATAAGTAATTAATAAATAAAAGCATTAGAGTAACTAAAAGTAAAAGGGAAACATAGATTAAAGGAATATTGAACCTGAAATTGGAGAAATAACCATAAACTAAGAGAAATCCTAATCCTAAATCCTAAGAGAGAGGAGAGAGCCTCTCTCTCTAAAACTACATTTAAAACCTAAAATTGTGAATTATCAATGTTGTATATGTTGTATGAGTTGTGTTTAATGAATGGATTAATTCTCCCACTTTATAATCTCTAATCTGTGTTTTCTGGGCCAAAAACTGGGTCAAAAACAGCCCAGAAATTACCCCCAGTAATTTCTGGTACGTACAGGTCGCTACAAAGTCACGCGGTAGCATTGTCCACGCGTTAGCGTGGATTACGTTTTTGCCAGGTCACGCGTCCGCGTGATCCACGCGTGCGCGTCACCTGGCTTCGAGGCAGCTATGGCAAATTATATATCGTTGCAAAGCCCCGGACGTTAGCTTTCCAACGCAAATGGAACCGCGTCATTTGGACCTCTGTAGCTCAAATTATGGTCGATTTAGTACCAAGAGGTCAGGCTGGACAACTTTAGCAGTTTCTTCAGTTTCTTGTATTCCTTCCACTTTTGCATGCTTCATTTCCATCCTCTAAGCCATTCTTGTCCTGTAATCTCTGAAAACACTTATATTAAGAATCAGAAACCCATAAATTTGAATAGAAAAAATAAGAGTAAAAATGTTTAGATTATTTGATTCTCCATTTTATAGAATTGGAACGCAGAAATTCATTATTCTTTATTTTGGACTTAATTATTTAAGCCGGATGAAAGGAAACTTTCACGTCCGATTTTGAAAGGGGGAGATCCCATTGATCCATACATATCAAGGTATCTAATGGTAATAAGAGAGGATTAAAATTAGTAAAAGTTAAGAGCAACGAAGCATGTTTTCAATCATAGCACAAAATCGGGAAGGAAATTGCAAAACCATGCATTTTGTATAAATTAGTGTGCAAAGACTTGATAAAAACCAATCAATTGAGCACAAGGTAAACCATAAAATAGGGGTTTATCACTCACCTAATAGTATAAAGGTCTTAACTCTTAATTGATTAATAATCTTTGATTTTATATTAACAAGGGTTACGGATAACCATATATTCATTCACATAAGATAGTAATAATGTCTTTAACTAGTAGCTAGCTACTGCTAAGTAGTAACGTTCATAAGTAATAAATTAATTGCTAGTATTTTTTGTTTTCCCCTTTCACACAATCTGCTCATTTTACACATATAGTATTATCCTAGCTATGAATGATTCAAAATGCTCATGTGTACATATATATTAGTAGTTTAGTACTAAAGCCCAATAGCACTTTATTTTACATCCTAATTGATTATTTTAGCAGCTAAGATTTATTATATATTGTTATTATTTTAATTCTTTCGATGATGTACATGTTACTGAAATTTAAATGTAATGTGTTAATAATCTTATAGATCTTTGTTGTTTTAGATGTCAGGTTCTAAAAAAAATATAAAATACTTGTCAATTAAAGTGCGAAAATCTATTAATAAAGAGGTGATTAGTGCACACAAAACTAAGCTTTCACACCCTAAACCTACAAAATCACGAGCTACACTTCCTTCACATGTATTTAAAAGGCTTTCAGCATTACCACCCTTTTCTTCGCAGCCACCACAAAAATTCATGAGAATGCTATCATCCCATGCCAATTATACACCATCACCAGCACCATCACCATCACCAGCTGAATCACCATACTTTTTACTTATCCAACCTCAATCATTTGATGATGCTCCTAATAATGAACAAAGCTTATATCATGCTCACTCATCAGATGAAAATCATCAAGATGAATCTGTTACTCAAGAAAGTGAACCTGTCACTCAAGAAGGGCTCTTTAAAAAAGTGCCTTTTGGAAATGAGTAAGTACAACAATCACTTTTGTGTTTTAACGTCCTCCCTATATTGCTTTTATTTTGAAAGCATGTGTAATTACTCATTGTTTAACCTGCTTATAAGTTTAATCTATGTACTGTTGTTCGTCATATAACAACTACCATTAAAAGTAAATTTTCAGAATTATGCCATGCATGGGGACTGCAAATACTCGCCATTGGTGTTGAATCTGACCCGCATTCGGGTTCTTCCCACGAGTACAATCCCTCGCAATATGACCAGGCAAACCACATTTGAAGCAATCGCCTATACCAATCTTGTAAGAGTCATATGGATGAAAACGTCCACAAGGATCACAAATTAAATCCGGAGAAACCTTATTCTGATTTCCCCTCCCTTTGCCACACTGGTACTGATCATAAGTGTTCTTTCTAAAGCCTCCTTGACCTTGAGGTGCATGTCCTCCTTTCTTGAAATTCTGACCTCTTGGCTGAAAATACTTGCCACGTCCCCAACTAATACAATCCCACCCTATCCTATGGGTCACTAGCCTAAGTGTCCAAAAACTCATTAATTCATCATATCTCAGCAAATCAAACAACCAATACAATCCCACCATATCCTATGGGTCACTAGCCTAAGTTTCCAAAAATATTATATATTACATAGAGAAAACCGAAACCATACCTTTGCCGATTTCCAATATGCCAAAAACCCAAAATTGAACTTCAATTTAAGCTTCCAACCACAACGAAGTCACCAACCAACTCCAACAAGCATCAACAATTACTCCAAAGCTCCAATTAAGTGCCAACAATCACAATCTTAATCTATATAAACATAATTTACAACAATTCAACCTACGGTTCATCAAATCCTAAAACTACAAGAGATTTGAATTTCTCACCTTACCCAATGATGATTAAGGCAAAAACCCAATAGTAATCAAGGGCTAGAGTGTACCTAAACACCCAAAATCACAAAATTTCACTAAACACAAAACCAAAAAACTCGAAATTCTTAGGGCAGGACACTGGACAGAGGATTTCGAGAAACATACCATAAGGCTTAGCTAGAAGTGACGGGCTCGGCAAGAGCTTCGTGTAGCCGCCGACGACACGTGAATCGGAGCACTGTAGCTTAAGATATGATGGATTGAAGTTGTGTGTGAATAGTAACATTTCTCTCTTCCTTTCCCTTTCACTTCAGCCACTGATAAACCACTATTTTATGGTTTATATTGTGTTTAATTATGTGGTTTTATCATGATCTTTACCCACTTATCCATTAAATAAGCATGCATTTATAATTCCTTCCTAAAGTTATTGCATGATTGAAAACTTGCTTCCTAGAGACTTTTAATTATGTATTTTATTTCTCTTTTATTCCATTCGATGCCGTGATCTGTGTGTTAAGTGTTTCAGGCATTATAGGGCATGAATGAGTTAGAGATTGGAAAGGGAGCTTGCAAAAATGGAAGAAACACAAGAAATGGAGGAGATGACCAGCGAGAAGCGACGCGGCCGCATAGATGACGCGACCGCGTGGCAAAGCAGAAAGCCGAATGATGCGGCCGCATGGATGACGCGTCCGCGTGACATGCGCGATCTGCATAATCTGCAGAATCGCTGGGGGCGATTTCGGGCCCTATTTTGACCCAGTTTTCGGCCCAGAAAAGCAGACTAGAGCCAGAGAACATGCAGAAACCAACAACAACATTCATTCCGCATAGTTTTAGTTTTTCAGATCTAGTTTTACTCCTCCTCTAGGTTTTTTCTCTACACATTCATAGTTTTTAGGATTCGTTAATTTTCATTGTTTTTGCATTGGGATATTGAGAAGAGTTATTGCCTCATCAGGACTTCGACATTCTAGTTCGTTCTCTTTACTTGTCTCTTACTCTTCCATGTTCCTTAATTTACTTAATTTTACTATTGGGTTATTTTAGCATTTATTAATAAAAGAATCACTTTTATTTTTAATTAATTTTTTGATTATTATTTATCATGTCTTTCTTTAATTCCCTTTCTTATGTTATGAATTTTACATTTACAATGAGCAACTAGTTTCCTAACTTGATGGGGAGTTGATTGAAAGGAACCCTTGAGTTGGGATGCTCAAGAGAAAGATTGTAATTGGGTTTATTGTTGGATTTCTCTCTAGTCATTAACACCAATCCTCCCAAGAGCGGATTGGAACTTGTGGATAGAAGCAGCATTCCAGCTTGTTTGACTTTCCCTTACTTAGTAAGGGACAACTAAACATAATAACCCTCAATTGTCAATTAATCTTGAGAGTACTCCAACAAGAATAGGGCTTCAAGCTAATCAACTCCCAGTCAAGGCTTTTATTTAAATTTATATAAATTCTCTAAATTAATTTTCTGCCATTCAACTCAAACCTTTTTTAAAACATCTGATTAATAAAATAGCACACTTTTCTGCAACTCGTTGGGAGACGACCTGGGATTCATACTCCCAGTATTTTAATTTTAATTTCTGTGACACCCTTCTAAATTGATAAGCGGATTTCTGGTTGGTTGAGAACTATACTTGCAACGTATATTTTATAATCATTCTTAACTCGCCAATTTCCACAAGCATCAATTTTTGGCGCCGTTGCCGAGGAGTTGCAATAGAGTGCTAAAGTTATTAATTGGAATTTATTTATTTGCATTTTATTTTATTTTGCTACTATGAGCTACTTGTTTCTTTCGTTAGATGACACGTTCGCTTCATGATCCAAGCTTGCTAGTATTCGATCCTGAGATTGAAAGAACTATTTCACGAATAAGGCAAGCTCGGCGTCGGTTAGTCCTCTCTGAGGGCGGATCTGAAACGTTACTTGAGAAAGAAACCAGCCCCCGTTCTACTGATTTGGTTGTTTCACGTGCAGGTAACATGGCCAGGAGAGTTACTATCCAGGAGGCTGGAGCCCCTGATTTTACAATGCAACCATTTCAATCGCATCACCCAGCGGTGGCTACAGACTTTGAAATAAAGACCGCACTGCTCAATTTGTTGCCCAAGTTTCATGGCTTACCCGCTCAAGAGCCTATCAAGCACCTGAGAGATTTTCAAGCAGCCTGTTCTACTATCAAGCGTGATGGTGCAGATGAAACTTCAATTTTGCTGAAAGCTTTCCCATTTTCTCTTGAGGGGAAGGCAAGAGAGTGGTACTACACTCAACCAGCAGCAATTGTATCCAACTAGGATACACTGAGAAGAGAATTCTTGGAAAAGTTCTTTCCAGCTGAAGTTACTGATAAACTGAGGAAAGACATTTCCATTATTGTTCAGGATGACTCTGAAACTCTTTATGAGTACTGGGAGCGCTTCAATAATCTTTTGAAAGCTTGCCCCCACCATATGATTGACAAGATAGTGTTACTCGGTTATGTCACATAGGGCATGAGGCCCCAAGATAAGACCACATTGGAGAGTGCTAGCAATGGGTCTATGAAAAAGTACAAGACCACTGATGAGGCATGGCAATTGATCAGTGACTTAGCTGAATCTACTAGGAATCACAGGCAGAAATAAGGCCGTGCAAAAGCTGTTGCAGAAGTATCCTCTAATAGAGAGACTACTGCTTTAACTCGGAGTATCTGTGAAATGACCAACTTGCTGAAGCAGATGCAATTGAATCAACAACAAGTTCAGCAAGCTCAACCTTCTCCACCACAGCAAAACCAACAGTTAGTCCCACAGAGAGTTTGCGGAATCTGCGCTGATTATAACCACTATACTGATGAATGTCTGCAGCTCCAGCAAGAACACAACACCGTGGCAGCCACACATAACTTCTATGACCGCCCCAACCAAGGGTACAATCAAGGTGGCAATTACAACCACGGATGGCAAGACAATTCTAACCAGAATTGGAGGGACAACAACAATAGAAGAGGCAGAGATAATCAGGGAAATCAGAGGTAGAATAACAACAACAACAGGCAGCAGAATCAGAATCAGCCTTACAGAGCACCTCACCTGAGGCAATCCCAAGGACCACAGAATACCCAATAGCAGACTTCTCAATTTACCTATCCTTCTTCTTCTGCCAATGATGACTTACTACAATCTATTGACCGGAGACAGTAGACCATGGAAAATAACATTAATGCCACTCTAAATGGTCTGACCGCTACTTTGTAGGCTCTTGTCTCCCAGATTGGATCAATGAACAACTCCAATAATCAACCTTTGAGCTCCAGTGGAATTCCCTCTCAACCATTACCTAATCCCAAGGGTGGTATTAATGCCATCACCCTAAGGTCCGGAACCACACTGCAGGAGAGGAACCAGGAGGAGCCAAGCTCACCAGAACACGCCTCAACTGAAGAGGTAGTGGAAATAGAAGATGTTGAAGAGGAGGAAGACATACAGGACATAGCTGAAAAAGAAGAAGTTCGACCACAGGAGGAAGCATCAAAAGGTGCAGACACTGCAGAAGACACCACTCCTATTCCATTTCCACAACTTGCAAGGAAGCCCAAAAAGCACCTGGAACCTGATCCAAAAATGGTAGAGATATTCAAAAAGGTTGAGGTAACTGTTCCTCTATTTGATGTTATTCAACAGGTACCTAAGTATGCAAAGTTTCTAAATGATTTATGTATACATAAAGACAAAATTAATGAATTAGAAACTATTCCTTTAGGAAGTTCCGTATCTGCTTTAATGGGAGGTTTACCTGAAAAGTGTAGTGACCCAGGTCCTTGTATAGTCAATTGTACTATTGGTGGTGTGATAATTTCTGATTGCATGTGTGATTTAGGAGCATGTGTGAGTATAATGCCTTTGTCTATATATGATGTTTTGAGGCTCCCTCCCTTAAAAAGGTCAGCAGCTCGTTTTGTGTTAGCAGATAAAAGCATTATTACAGTGGTTGGAGTTGCTGAATATGTATTAGTGGGCATTAAGGGACTCACGTTCCCCATTGATTTTTATATCTTGGAAATGCCCCAAAATGACTCAGACAAGACATCATCAATCTTACTCAGAAGGCCATTCTTGAAGACCTCAAAGTTTAAATTAGATGCTTTTTCAGGAACATACTCTTTTGAAATAGATGGCAGAGTAGTAATCTTCAATCTGAATGGAGTTATGAAGCATCCTCCGGAGGATCATTCTATCCTCCAGTGTGACATTATAGATGAAACCGTGGCTGAAGTTCACCAGGAGGAATTTGAAGAGAAGCACACAGGACAAGGTCCAAGTGTGGGGACATTCTCAGAGGACAATGACAGTGCCTTACCACTGTTACCAGCTCCAGACAACCCAGAGCCTAAACATGATCAAAAGTTAGAATTAAAACCCCTTCCTCCACACCTCAAATATGCTTACCTTGAAGACAGGCAGAAGTTCCCGGTTATCATTGCAAGGGAACTCACTTCTCAACAGGAAGAGCAGCTACTTGGTGTGCTGAGGAGGCACAAAAAGGCAATTGGTTGGAGTTTGGCAGACATAGTAGGCATCAATCCTCAAGTCTGTGAGCATAGGATATTTTTAGAAGAAGGAGCAAGATCTGTCCGTCAACCCCAAAGAAGACTGAACCCCACTATCCTAGAGGTTGACAAAAAGGAAGTGACCAGACTACTAGAGGCAGATATCATCTATCCCATCTTAGACAGTGAATGGGTAAGCCCAGTACAAGTGGTGCCAAAGAAGTCTGGAGTCACTGCAGTGAAGAATGAGCATGGAGAGCTCCTGACAACCAGAGTTCAGAACGCCTGGAGGGTCTGCATTGACTATAGACGCCTCAACCAAGCAACCCGTAAGGATCACTATCCTCTTCCATTCATTGATCAAATGCTGGATCGCCTGTCAGGTAAATCGCATTATTGTTTTTTAGATGGTTACACAGGTTATTTCCAGATTCATATAGCTCCTGAGGATCAGGAAAAGACCACTTTTACATGTCCTTTTGGGACTTATGCTTACAAGAGAATGCCCTTTGGCTTGTGCAATGCACCAGCTACTTTCCAAAGGTGCATGATGAGTCTTTTCTCTGATCTTATTGAGGACTATATGGAGGTTTTTATGGATGATTTTAGTGTATATGGCGATTCCTTTAGCCTTTGCTTAGATGGATTATCTAGAGTATTAGATAGATGTGTCAGTACAAACCTTGTATTGAATTTTGAAAAATGTCACTTTATGGTTAAACAAGGAATTGTACTAGGACATGTTGTGTCTAACACTGGCATTTCTGTAGATCCAGCAAAGGTGGATGTTATTTCTAGTTTACCTTACCCCTCTTCTGTGAGGGAGGTCTGCTCTTTCCTTGGCCATGCAGGTTTTTACAGGAGATTCATTAAGGACTTCAGTAAGGTAGCACTTCCTTTATCAAGATTACTGTAGAAAGATATTGAGTTCGAGTTCAATGAAAATTGCAAACAAGCGTTTGATAAGCTGAAAACTGCACTGACTCAAGCTCCAATTGTGAGAGGACCAGACTGGAGCCAACCATTTGAAATAGTATGTGATGCTTCCAACCATGCCGTAGGAGCAGAACTGGCTCAGCATGAAGGTAAGGATCCTTTTGTTATTGCTTACGCGTCTAAAACCTTAGATGCCACTCAGTCGAATTACACTACTACTGAGAAAGAGCTTCTTGCTATTGTTTTCGCTCTGGATAAATTCCGAGCCTATTTACTTGGTACTAAAGTAGTAGTGTATTCAGACCACGCAGCTCTAAAATATTTATTAGCTAAAAAAGAGTCCAAACCAAGGCTTATACGTTGGATACTGCTATTACAAGAATTTGATTTGGAAATTAATGAAAGGAGTGGTAACCAGAATTTAGTGGCAGACCACTTGAGTCGCCTTGGACATATTACAGATGACTCCACTCCTATAGCTGATAATTTCCCATTCGATAACCTGCAAGTAGTATCTGAGATAGTCCCTTGGTATGCACCTGTAGCTAATTATCTAGTTAGCCGCACATTCCCTCTGAACTTTTCTAAGCATCAAAGGGACAAGCTGAAAAGCGAGTCTAATTATTATATATGGGATGACCCATATTTATGGAGATGTGGCGCTGACCAAGTAATTAGACGGTGTGTGCCTCAATCAGAATTCCAGTCCATCTTAGAGGCCTGTCACTCATCTGAGAGTGGAGGACATTTTGGCCCTCAAAGAACTGCTAGAAAAATCTTAGACTGTGGATTCTGGTGGCCTACTCTTTTTAGGGACGTTGCTGAATTTTGTAGATCTTATTTCCCATGCCAAAAATTTGGTAATATATCCAGGAGGGATGAGCTGCCTCAACAAATTATGCTTTTCTGTGAAATTTTTTATGTTTGGGGCATTGACTTCATGGGTCCATTTCCAAATTCTAATGGTTATTTCTATATATTGTTAGCTGTGGATTACGTTTCCAAATGGGTGGAAGAAATTCCTACCCGCAATGATGATGCTAACACTGTTGTTTCCTTTGTGAGAAACCATATTATTTGTCGCTTTGGATCACCACGAGCAATTGTGAGCGATCAAGGAACCCATTTTTGTAACAGGAGACTAACAGGATTAATGAAGAAGCATGTGATAATTCATAAAGTTGCAACAGCCTACCATCCTCAGACTAATGGGCAAGCCGAGGTGTCAAATAGAGAGATAAAGCATATCTTGCAGAAGATAGTCAAACCTCATAGAAGAGACTGGAGCACCAGGCTACAAGATGCACTCTGGGCATACAGGACAGCATACAAAACACCCATTGGGATGAGCCCTTTCCGCTTAGTTTATGGAAAAGCTTGTCATCTCCCTGTTGAAGTAGAGCACAAAGCCTTCTGGGAAGTAAAGGAATGCAAAATGGGAATTGAAAAGGCCGGAGCTGAAAGGAAGTTGCAACTGCAGGAACTGGAGAGCCTTCGCCTAGAAGCTTATGAGAACTCAAGATTATACAAGGAGAAGATGAAGGCTGTACATGATCAGCACATCAGGAGGAAAGAGTTCCAACCTGGGGACTTAGTCCTCCTCTATAAATCTCGACTGAGGCTCATGCCAGGCAAGTTGAGATCAAGATGGGAACGTCCATACAGAGTAGAGAAGGCCGAACCGTACGGAGTTTATCACCTAAGCCATCCTTCAAACTCTGAACTTATCAAAGTTAATGGACATCGTTTAAAGCTGTACCATGGCGAGAAGCTGAAGAAAAACAAGGAGCTTGAGATCTTCCTCTTGGAAGATCCCCACATAGCCGAAGACTGAGCTAGTGGAGCGTCCAACTTACGGACGTTAAAGCAAAGTGCTAGGTGGGAGACAACCCACCATGGTATGATCGTTCTTTTCCTTATTTTTAATTTTCTTATGCAATAACTCTTCTCTTCATTAGTACATTTCGTGCATCTGCATTTCCATACTTTCATTTTTAATTAAAAAAAAAAATCACGTGACGCGACCGCCTCATTGACGCGTCCGCGTCGCAAGGAGATGGGAGACAATAATAATATGAACAGAGAGTTACGCAGGAGCAGGGCTGGAGGCGTGCCAATGGCACAAATCACCCCACGCGACCGCGTCATATGGGAATAATGGCCTTCCACGCAACCGCATGCCCCACGCGGCCGCATGACCAGGATTTCGACGTCAAAATGGTGCACACCCGAATGTTGTGCTAGAGTGGTGCTGGACTGGCGCTGGATGCGCAGTCCCTCTCACGCGATCGCGTGCCCCACGCGACCGCATTCTATCCCAATAATAGACCACTCACGCGATCGCATGCCCCATGCGATCGCGTCATCCAAAATTTGGCACTAATATGATTTTGAACAGAGAGTTGTGCGAGTGCGAGGCTACCCTCGCGCCATTAGCCTAAAACGGGTCACGCGACCGCGTGACCGACGCGACCGTGTCATTGAGTTTAAGCGCAAGTCGCGCGACCGCGTGCCCCACGCGACCGCGTCGCTTGCACCGCACAGTTTTCCTAATTTGCCAATTATCATATCTTTTTCTCCCCAAATCCTATTTTCTTTTTTTCCCTCCTTATTTCTTCTCCCTCCCTTCCTCCCTTCTTCCTTATTTCTCACTTTTAACTCTCTCTCACCCCCATTAACAAGGTTTTTCTTTCTCCTTCCCTCCTTACTTTTCTATTATTCTTCTTATTTTTATATGTAATCTTCTTTTTCTTTCTTTTTCCCTTCATTATTCATATTTTCTTTTTCTTTCTTTTTCCTTTTTACTTGGTGTTATCAATTTATTTGAGTCATTATTTATTATTATATGCTTGTGGATTGTTGTAAATTTGTTTGACAATTATATATTACTTTTTAAGGGATTACTTGCATGTTCAAATTCTTATTTTCAAGAGCTTCTTCTACATGCATGCTTTGTGTTTGTGAAAAAGCCCATATGGCATTATGAACTTCTCTACATTTTTCTACTCTAATATTCAATGCTTGCTTTTCACAAATTCCCTTTACTATTTTATTCATTAAATTTAGTTGTCAATACAAACGTGATGGTTAGTTATGAGTGATAATATATTTAAATTGGACATTGAATGCTTGATCTATGCTACTCATACCTTTGCCTGCATGCCAATAAACCCCTTGCATTTACTTGTCCTTACATGCACTTGCTCTATTTCCATTGATGAACTTTTCACATGTAATCCGGACCATGTATTAACGTCATTCTTCTTTATTGTGCATTGATTATCACTTACACCACCCTCTTCCTTGCTCTATCCCTTTAAATTTAATTTACTTTCTCTTCCCTTTTTCAGGATGGCCACCAAGAAAGGAAAGGAGAAAGCTACTCCCAAACAACCAGCAAGACGAGGTATAAAAAGAGCATTAGTGGCAGAACCCTCTTCAACTGCGGTAAAGCCCTCAACAAAGAAGATTAAGAGGATCATAAAGGTTGATGATAAAGAAAAAGCCTTCCCAGCAAAGGACACAACGCGATTCCCCAATCGCTACTGTGAGCAGATGTTCCCCATCCTGGCAGAAAGGAGTTACAACAACGAATACCTTCTTCTCCTCCCAAACCATATTGCTACATTTATTGAGCCGCAGATTACACGAAGACAATGGGATTTCCTACAGAGACAACCAAGGCAGGTCAATCTTTCTTGGGTGGTCGAGTTCTACTCCAACTTCCACCTGCCAACCCTGCAGTCTGTCTATATCCGTCAGAAGCAGGTCCTCATTACTGAAGAAGCCATTCAAAAAGCTCTAGGTCTTCCCCTTGTTCCAGAAGGACTGGACGCCTTTTAGGAAGCCGCAATCAAGTGCCAGATGTACCAATTTGACTTGGACACCGTTCTCAGAGTTATCGCACTACTTGGCAGCAGATGGATCTACGGATACCATCGTACCCGCCCTAAGGGAATTTCGGCTTCAGCACTTACCTTAGAGGCTCGTGTATGGGAACAGATTATGTCCCATTACGTCTTTCCGAACACTCACGAGTCCTCCTTCACTGCGGACATGGCCGTTCTACTATGGTGCATTCTTACAGACCAACCTCTGAATCTACCAAGACATATCAGGAATGCCATGGGACACGTAAAAATCGCGGGCAACTTACCTTTTCTCGCCCTGGTCTTAGATCTTGTCTCAGTAGCCGGAGTCTCCTACAGAGCTGGGGACACCAAAGCCATGCTTCCACGGGATGATCAATATGTCCCCAACGGGAAGTACCTTAGACTTCCAGCAGCCACTACCAGCCAGCCCACTGAACCAGTTGAAGATATTCCTTCTTCAACACCACAAGCACCTACAACAGCCTAACTGCTCCATCAGATACTTGAAAAGTTGGATCGGCAGGAACAGAAAGCTAAGCTGAGAGAGCGCCGTAACAAGCGCCGATTCACATACCTCAAGGAGCTGATTATGGGAAAATTCAAGGACTCAGACACCTCGGGCTCCACTTCCTTTACCAGCACAGGGAGCCATGATGGTCCCAACTGTGGCGATACTGCTACCAGCCCACCTTTGTTCTTGACAGCTGGCACCGAGGACGGTGCAAAGCCTTAAGTGTGGGGAGGTCGGTCTGTACCTGACTTTCGGAGGTAATTTCTCTTCCCTAGCACCAATAAATTAGGATATTTAGTTAGATTTTTCTTTTGTAGAATAGGATAAATTGCATAGTAATAGATTAGTTGCATGCATGTTCTGCTTGATTAAAAAGACAATAAGTTTCTTCTAAGACCCTATCTTTGGAACAAAATTTCACTAATTTTAATTAAAACTTTTATGTTAAATTTGCTTGAAGTTGTATTTGGAACATGATTTTTGAGCTAAAGAACACACAACCTGTGATATTTGAGCCTTTATGAATGGTTACATTATTTAACCATAATTATTTTATTCTTGTGTATTTACTTCTCTATGATTGTAATCTATATTTTGTTTCATCCTATATGTCCAATGTTTATTATATTTATATGTTTGCATATGATTGAGGCCATTATTTGTTTAGCTCACTTATCCAAATAAAGCCTACCCTTTCAATTACCTTTGTTAGCCACTTTGAGCCTTTAAATCCCATTTGTTCTATATTTTACCACATTACTAGCCTTAAGCGGAAAAACAAGTATATACCCCAAATTGAATCTTTGGTTAGCTTAAGATAGAATTGTGTGTGTTATTTAAGTATGGGAAATTGTGGGAACAAAGGATAATAAGGGAATGAGTCATGATAATATTATGGGAATTTGGATACCTACTCATGTGAAACTATAAGAATTAAAACTCTATGTGCATTGATAAGCTATGTTATTTTTATGTTTCTATGTTTATGAAAAATAAATAAATAAATAAATAAATATAAAATATATTCAACAAATAAATAAGGGGACAAAATTACCCCAACGCTAAGTCAAGCATTCAAAGATTAATGCATGTATGATAAAATTAAAATAAAAGATTGAAACATGAGTATGGAATGTGAAAGGAAATTTCTGGGTAGCTAGGTATGAATTTTAAAAGTTACATAGAATATATATAGGTTATGTTAAAGCTTGGATTAATTAAAGATTCAATTTATAAGCTTTCTTAGCCATATATGCATCCTTACCCTTGCCTTGGCCCCATTACAACCTTGAAAAGACCTCATGATGTTTGCATTGGTATATTGAATATTGTTGATTGGTTAGGAGAAGAACAAAAATTAGAGAGCATGATTAGAGAAGGATAGATTAATGACCCTATACACTAGAGAGACTAGAGTGTACATACATCATCAGTGAGGGTTCCATGCTTGAATTTCTATGTTCCCTGCTTTCATGAGCTATCTTCTTGCATTTTTATCTGTTCTTACTGTATAAGAATTGAGTTAGTGGAATTTGATTTCTAATTATTTTGAAGAGCTTATTTACTTTAGATCAAGTGGACAAGAATCATATAGTTGCATTCGCATATATAGGCTGCATTGCATTTCATAGGTTTTACATGTTCTTACTCATTCATTTTATCTCCTTCAACTAAGCATGAGGACATGCTAATGTTTAAATGTGGGGAGGTTGATAAACCACTATTTTATGGTTTATATTGTGTTTAATTATGTGGTTTTATCATGATCTTTACCCACTTATTCATTAAATAAGCATGCATTTATAATTCCTTCCTAAAGTTATTGCATGATTGAAAACTTGCTTCCTAGAGACTTTTAATTATGTATTTTATTTCTCTTTTATTCCATTCATTGCCGTGATCTGTGTGTTAAGTGTTTCAGGCTTTATAGGGCATGAATGAGTTAGAGATTGGAAAGGGAGCTTGCAAAAATGGAAGAAACACAAGAAATGGAGGAGATGACCAGCGAGAAGCGACGCGGCCGCATAGATGACGCGACCGCGCGGCATGGAATAGCACGAGTGACGCGACCGCATGGATGACGTGACCGCGTGGCAAAGCAGAAAGCCGAATGACACGGCCGCATGGATGACGCATCCGCGTGACATGCGCGATCTGCATAATCTGCAAAATCGCTGGGGGCAATTTCGGGCCCTATTTTGACCCAGTTTTCGGTCCAGAAAAGCAGACTAGAGCCAGAGAACATGCAGAAACCAACAACAACATTCATTCCGCATAGTTTTAGTTTTTCAAATCTAGTTTTACTCCTCCTCTAGGTTTTCTCTCTACACATTCATAGTTTTTAGGATTCGTTAATTTTCATTGTTTTTGCATTGGGATATTGAGAAGAGTTATTGCCTCATCAGGACTTCAACATTCTAGTTCGTTCTCTTTACTTGTCTCGTACTCTTCCATGTTCCTTAATTTACTTAATTTTACTATTGGGTTATTTTAGCATTTATTAATACAAGAATCACTTTTATTTTTAATTAATCTTTTTATTATTTATCATGTCTTTCTTTAATTCCCTTTCTTATGTTATGAATTTTACATTTACAATGAGCAAGTAGTTCCCTAACTTGATGGGGAGTTGATTGAAAGGAACCCTTGAGTTGGGATGCTCAAGAGAAAGATTGTAATTGGGTTTATTGTTGGATTGCTCTCTAGTCATTAACACCAATCCTCCCAAGAGCGGATTGGAACTTGTGGATAGAAGCAGCATTCCAGCTTGTTTGACTTTCCCTTACTTAGTAAGCGACAACTAAACATAATAACCTTCAATTGTCAATTAATCTTGAGAGTACTCCAACAAGAATAGGGCTTCCAGCTAATCAACTCCCAGTCAAGGCTTTTATTTAAATTTATATAAATTCTCTAAATTAATTTTCTGTCGTTCAACTCAAACCTTTTTGAAAACATCTGATTAATAAAATAGCACACTTTTCTGCAACTCGTTGGGAGACGACCTGGGATTCATACTCCCAGTATTTTAATTTTAATTTCTGTGACACCCTTCTAAATTGATAAGCGGATTTCTGGTTGGTTGAGAACTATACTTGCAACGCATATTTTATAATCATTCTTAACTCGCCAATTTCCGCAAGCATCAGCCACTCACCTTGTGTGTGTGTGTGTGTGTTTATGGCTGATGGGTTCATTAAAGGAATGTTATATATGTTGGGCTTGGGCCCAACTTGGGCCCGGTCCAACCCGTTAGCGTTTTTAGCCCGTTTGGCCCAACTTTGGGCCAAACCTTTTAAATTAACACCCGGTTTTTTACTTTAAATATTTTCCTGTGGTTTTCTACTGTTTTTAATTCTTCTCGTACAGTACCGGAAGACTTAAACCGGTTCGACCGGTTCAGCTGCCGATTTGCAGTTTCACTCGGTTTTTCGTAGAGAATACATTTTCTGACTCAGAAAAATCTACTAAGCCCAAAAATCATATTTAAATCCTCCATTTCTCATTCTAAAGTTTTAGATCCTATTTTGGGCAATATTAATTATTAAATTAAACAGATAATTAGTCGCAGTTCTTATATTCTCCCCACCAAATAAAAAATTTTGTCCTCAAAATTTAGTGATTACTTGAGAATAGCTCGGGGTAATCCTGCTGCATCTCTGACTCCAATTCCCAAGTATGCTATTCAATTCATGCTCTCTTCCAAGCTACTTTGACTAACTGAACTTCCTTTTCCCTCAGTTTCTTCACACTGTGTTGTCAATACGCACCGATGTCACTTGAAATGTCAAGTTCTCCTTCAACTCGACAGACTCGGGCTCTAACATATGAGCCGCATCCGATGTGTACTTACAGAGTTGTGACACATGGAATACGTCATGCAAGTTAGATAAGTGAGGTGGCAAAGCTACTTGATACGCCACCGGCCCGAATCGCCACAGAATCTCAAACGATCCAATGAACCTCGGATTCAACTTCTTTGTTTTGATTGATCTTCCGATTCCAGTTGTTGGTGTAACTCTTAGAAATACATGGTCTCCTACTTCAAATTCCAACGGTTTCGTTCTCTGATCTGCATAACTTTTCTGTCGACTCTGTACCGTTAGAATCCTCTCCCGAATCTTCTTAATCTTCCCAGTAGTCTCTGCTATCATGTCAGGACCCGATACACTTGCTTCACCAAACTCATACTAACAAAGTGGAGATTGGCACTTCCGTCTATATAGGGCCTCATACGGAGCCATCCCAATGCTCGCATGAAAGTTATTGTTGTACGTAAACTCCACCAATGGCATGTAACAGTCCCAACTTCCGGGTTAATCCAATACACACGCCCTCAGCATATCTTCCAACGTCTGAATAGTCCTTTTCGACTGTCCATCCGTTTGTGGATGATATGCGGTGCTGAGATATAGCTCCGTACCGAAGGCCCTTTGGAAAGCTCCCGAAAACCTTGATGTGAATCGGGGATCACGGTCCGACACTATGCTCGATGGCATACCGTGCAACCTTACATTCTCCTTGATGTACAACCTAGCCAATTTCTCAAGTGGCTATAGCATTCTCGACGATTTCTGATGCTCTATCTTTATTTTCTGACACGTCAAATATTTAGATACAACTATAGCCACGTCACCTTTCATCCCAGGCCACCAGAACATTTTCTTTAAATCATAGTACATCTTCGTACTTCCGGGATGAATAGAAAACCCACTGTTGTGAGCTTCCGACAACAAGTCTTGTCTCAAACCCCCGACATCCGGTATACAAATTCTCCCCTTATATCTCCACAACCCTTCATCATCCTTAGTAAACTCTCCATGCCTTTTCTTGCCAACTGGTTAAAATAATTGCTGAAGCTTTTGCTCATCTTACTGAGCCCTTTGTATCTCTGATTTAAACGAACTTAAAATCTGTAACTGGTTCAAACAAGCTCTTCCGGCAACTTCACCAATATCCAATTTGAGATCCACAAACTTATCTACTAACTCCTCTTCCTTGATTCTCATCCAAGCTACTGTTAAAGATTTTCGACTCAATGGGTCCGCCACCACAATCGCCTTTCCAGGGTGATAACTTAATTCAAAATCATAATCCTATAGCAATTCCATCCACCTCATCTGACGCACATTGAGTGCTTTCTGATCAAAGATGTACTTGAGACTTTTATGATCAGAAAAGATGCTAAACCTCACTCCGTACAAGTGGTGCCTCCAAATCTTCAATGCAAACACAATCATCGCTAATTCCAAGTCATGAGTTGGGTAATTTACCTCATGCGGTCTCAACTGACGTGATGTGTAAGCCACCACATTCTGGTGTTGCATCAACACGCAACCCAAACCCTTCAAGGAAATATCACAGCATACTTCAAACGGTTCGTGTGGTTCCAGCAAAATCAAAACAAGCGCTCAAGTTAACTTTTGTTTCAAGGTCTAAAAACTTTCTTCACACTTCGACGTCCATACAAACGGCACCTCCTTCCTTGTCAACTTAGTCATCGGTAGTGCGATCCGGAAAAATCCTTCAATAAATCTCTGGTAATACCCGGCTAAGCCCAAGAAACTTTTGACTTCTGTCACCGTTGTCGGTCTTTCCCATTCCATCACCACCTCTACTTTCGAAGGATCCACTACAATTCCTCCCTTGCTCACCACGTGACCTAAGAACTTCACTTCCTCCTTCCAGAACTCGCATTTGGACAACTTAGCATACAATTTTTGCTCTTTCAGGATTTGCAACACAATTCTCAAGTGTTCCTCATGCTCCTTCACCGTCTTAGAATAAACTAAGATATCATCTATGGAAACCACCCCAAATTTGTCCAAAATGGGACGAAATACTCTGTTCATGTAATCTACGAACACAGCAGGTGTCGTCAACCCAAAGAACATTACCGTAAACTCATAGTGTCCATAACGTGTCCTAAATGCATTTTACAAAATGTCATCCTCCTTTACCCATATCTGATGGTAACTGGATCTTAAGTCAATCTTTGAAAACACTTCAGTTCCTTGTAGTTGATCCATCAAGTTATCTATCCTTGGCAGCAGGTACTTATTCTTCACAGTCACTTTGTTTAGTTGTCAGTAATCCACACAAAATCCCATTCCTCCGTCCTACTTCTTCACCAATAAAACTGGCACTCTCCACGGAGATACACTCGGTTGATTGAATCTCTTGTTCAGAAGCTCTTCCAACTGAGCCTTTAGTTCAGCCAGCTCTATCGGAGCCATTCGATACGGTGCAATCGACATTGGTCTAGCTCCCAGCACCAATTCAATTGCAAACTCAATATCCCTCTGAGGTGGGAATTCATGAATATCTTCCAGAAACACCTCCGGAAAGTCTCTAACTACCGGGATTTAATCTAGCTTCTGATTATCACCTAACACATTTACAGCTAAAGTATGTAACCCTGACACTCTTCCCTACTACAGTGCACCATTACAGAGTTCAGGTAATAACCCTCAGCTACCACTACTCCATTTTCTCCTTTCGGCATAAACTGAATTGACCGCTCAAAGCAATCCAACAAAACCCGATTCTTCGACAACCATTGGTAAACAAATAAAGTCATGCACAAAGTCTCTACCCTCAAGTTTGACACCTACTTGTCTACAACCTGACCTAGTTACCACCATCTTATGTGGAGTATGTACATGCAATTCAAATGCTCATTCTGACACTTTCAAGCCTAGTTTCTCAACTTTGTCAAATGAAATAAATGAATGTGAAGCTCCAGTATCATACAATGCAACCAAGATTTTATCACCAATTAAACAGTTACCTCTCATCAGAGGATCCGCCTTAGCAGCATCCTTAGTGTTCACTGCAAATACTCGCCCTTGGTCTTGACTCTAACCCACATTCAGGTTCTTCCCACGAGTACAATCCCTCTCAATATGACCAGGAAAACCACAGTTGAAGCAACTGCCTATACCAATCTTGCAAGAGTTATATGGATGAAAACATCCACAAGGATCACAAATTAAATCTGGATAAACCTCACTCTGATTTCCCCACCCTTTGCCACACTGGTACTTATCATAAGTGTTCTTTCTTAAGCCTCCTTAACCTTGAGGTGCATGTCCTCCTTTCTTGAAATTCTGACCTCTTGGCTGAAAGTACTTGCCACGTCCCCAACTAGTGTTTCCTCCATGAGTGTCCTTTGACGACGCTACCGTCTTTGCATATTCCTCAACAACTCTCGCCTTGTTCACCATATCGGAGAAAATACGAATCTCCAAAGGGGCCACAGCGGTCATCATATTATCCTTCAACCCTCTTTGATACTTGATACACTTCCAGCTTTCGTAGGTCTCTGGGGCACCTTGACACACCCTAGAGAACCTACAGAGCTCCTCAAATCGGTTAGTATATTATGCCACAGACAAGGAACCTTGCTTCAGCTGTATAAGTTCCATCTCCTTCGCTTCCCTTGCAGATTCAGGAAAGTACTTCTTATAGAAAGCCGTTTGGAATACATCCCAAGGTATATTGGCATTCTGAAGCTGTAGTAGGCAGCATTCTCCTTGCCACCAGTGCTGAGCCTCTCCCAAAAGCTAATACGCAGCAAACACCACATACTGGTTATACGGAACATGTTGTGCTTGTAACGCACGCTCTATGGCTTGAAACCAATTACCCGCTTCTGTAGGGTTGGTTGAACCTCTAAAACTTGGCGGCTGAACCTTGAGAAAAGTAGCCAAGGTCATCGGAGTAGCTCCCATGTTATCACCATTTCCTTTTGCATTATCATTCCCGTTTCCATCTCTGTTTCCGTTCCGGCTGGTTGGCCCAACCTCTGCATAGCTTGCAGAGTTGCAGCAGCATTTGTCTCCATGGTATTCACAAGATTAGCCATTCCCACCATGAATTTGGCATGGGTATCGGCCGGTCGCTCATTTCTACTCTCTGCTCGTGAACGCGTACGACCTCATCCGCGAGTGGCCATTAGGGTTCCTGTCTACACCAAACAATCGATATCAAGGTAATCAGTCTAAATATCAAAAGCCTAGTGCTTCAATTATCCCAAAAGGCACTCATAAAAAAGCATGTTATGCAATATCAAGTAGATAACCTAATAACATAAAAAAAAGACACACAGAGTTATGCATTGAAGCACAATCGGTCCATCCCTCAGGCTCACGAGGACGAACCACTCTGATACCATTAAATGTAACACCCTAATTACCCTAAGCCTTACCTCGCGTCATAAAGTAAAGGTTAATCAAAGGTTACAACAATTCTAAGGCTTATACAAATTTATATATAGAAGAAATAATATATTCTAGAAGCTCGTTGAAGGATACAGCTCAAAAACAGGATTTAAAAAGAGTAAAACGTAGACACGAAGCTACAAACTTAACGCACAGGATATAGATATAATATAACAAAATATCAGAGTATAATAATATAAAGATCTAGCCACGGCTCGCGGAATTTAAGCTGGCTAGCTTTATATAGACAATACAGAAATCTGAAAGTTAAAACAGCTTATACAAGTTTTTATCACAAGGTAAGCCTCTTGGCAAAAATAAATACAAAACTGAGATATATAAACAAAATAAGCAAAAAACTCCAAAATATATCCAGAATCCTCCGCTCTATCACCATCGAAGCAACTCACCGAGGTGGGCTGCGACCCGCATCTGAAAAACAACAATAGAATATGGTATGAGAACCAGAGGTTCTCAGTATGGTAACAGTGCCCAGTGATGTAAGATATAAGACTCCGGGACGCTAGAGGCAATCCTAGAACATCATATCCATCACAAGATTCATCTTAAAGCATAACTAAAACAGTAAAGCATAACTTAAAACCTTAACATATTTAAAAGGGGTAATCTAACTTAGTGATTTTCTAACTAACAACTCTCCGCTATCCCACAGCCGTCACCAACCTATCCTCTATGCGATCCCATCGTCACCGCCTTCCAAACCTCCTCAATCCCAGTAGAATACACAACTAATACAATGCAAGTAAAACACAAGTATAGGCATATATATCAAGTAAGTCAAATAGGCAATTAGGCATATTATACAAATAGGCAAGCAATTTCAAGTCGGCAAAGCAAACAAACAGATAGAAGATGTATATGATGAATGTCTGTCTTACTGGCTGTGATATCACAATGTTGGTTCAACTGCCAACCCAACACATCTCCATGGAGATGTCGCCCTTCGAAATCATAATGGGAAACCCCGAGATATGGTGCTCGAAACACCGTCCAAGATTTTGTGCCTGCGCACTCTAGTGATCCGAAGGAATGTGAGCGGGATACTCTTGCCACAGACCTCACATCTCAACGTAAGCGGGACGAACCACCGCACTTACACCGCTGCTGCTACCTCGACAGGCGGGATCCAACTGCCGTCCCTGCCGGGCGCATAGCGTCTCAACAATCTCAATTTTAAAATGTTACATCAGTGGTTCTGAAAAATTCATTATTTTATTATATCAATAATTCATCGTTTCAAACTCCGAGTCCTCGACTCATCTCAACCACTGTCAATTCACAATTTCCTTTCAGAACTCATTTGTTTATCAGTTCTCAATTCATATATATTTCTCCCCTCTCACTCCACCAAACCCACCTTCAGTATACAAGAAACCTAAGCCTCCATTCTTTAACTTTTCAAGGTATAACCAAATTAAATCTACGAGGACCTTTTCCCATGTTTTGATACCCGAAAATAAGCCAAAGAGTCTTAAATAGGTGTCACAGAAGTTTACAAGCTTGTTGGGAAGGTGAAACAATTAAAAACAAGAATTTAGTTGAAAAACAGGGCAGGTGCGTACGCACAGGGGTGTGCGTGCGCACGCCCAGGAGGACTTTCAAAATTTGTGCGTACGCACAGCTGTAAAATTTTCCAATTCTGTTCATTCGCACAAGGCATGCGAATGCCTTCAATAGAATGCACCTTCCAACGTGTGCGTGCGCACAGCTTGCCAAACTTCATTGGTTGTGTGTGCGCACAGGGCATGCTAGCGCTCCCATCAGTAGCCATGTTTCCGTGTGTGCGTGTGCACATGTTCAAAAATTCACGGGGTGCGCGTGCGCACAAGGCTGTGCGTGTACACACAAACCAGAAAACACAAATTCTGCAGCATTCACAGAATTCAGATTTTGACACCAAACTTTGAATGATCATAACTTTCACTACAAAAATCCAATTTTTACAAACTTTATATCCATTTAAAGATTTTTCAATGAACTTTAATTTAAAATAATTTCAACAAATTTTGAAAATTGAGGCTCAAGTTATGATCCGTCAAAGTTCACCAAAAATTCGTTTTTACCAAAAGGCACAAATTTCTCAATTCCTTGAAATATATAGCCAAAACCAAATCAAACAATCCCAAATTCCAACTTACATCAAAATCTACCCTTTTGTGTCATAATTCACCCTTCATACCAATTTTTCACTCACATTACAATATCATCAACCTCAAACATCAAATATATCACACTAATACCATTTTTCAATCCACACAATCAGCCATCATCATCATGTCACTAACATTCATCATGATTAAACTCATTCAACCCCAATCTCACTCTTCAACATCATGTTATCAACATTAACATCACAATTCATCAAAATATGCAAAACTCATCAATTCATCATACATCATATCTCAACAAATCAAACAACCAATACAATCCAATCCTATCCTATGGGTCACTAGCCTAAGTGTCTAGAAATATTATATATTACATAGAGAAAACCAAAACCATACCTTGGCCGATTCCCAATATGCCAAAACCCAAAATTGTACTCCAATTTAAGCTTCCAACCACAACCAAGTCACCAACCAACTCCAACAAGCATCAACAATTACCCCAAAGCTCCAATTAAGAGCCAACAATCACAATCTCAATCTATATACACATAATTTACAACAATTCAACCTAGGGTTCATCAAATCCATAAAACCACAAGAGATTTGAATTGTTCACCTTACCCAATGATGATTGGGGCAAAAACCCAATAGTAATCAAGTGCTAGAGTGTACCTAAACACCCAAAATCACAAAATTTCACTCAACACAAAACCCAAAAACTCAAAATTCATAGGGCAGGAAACTGGACCAAGAATTTTGAGAAACTTACCACAAGGCTTAACTAGAAGTAATGGGCTCGGCGAGAGCTTCGTGTAGCCATCGATGGCACGCGAATCGGAGAATTGTAGCTCAAGATATGATGGATTGAAGTTGTGTGTGAATAGTAACTTTTCTTTCTTCCTATACTTTTCACTTCAGCCACTCACCTTGTGTGTGTGTGTGTGTTTATGGATGATGGGTTCATTAATGGAGTGTTATATATGTTGGGCTTGGGCCCAGCTTGGCCCGGTTCAACCCGTTAGCGTTTTTAGCCCGTTTGGCCTAACTTTGGTCACCCCACCTTAAAACCATGACCATAGTCTTATCTATGGTCACGGTTTTTGCCGTGGCCATAGCCTCTATGGTCACCCCACCTTAAAACCGTGACCATAGCCTTATCTATGGTCACGGTTTTTGCCGTGGCCATAGCCTCTATGGTCACCCCTCCATAAAACCGTGACCATAGCCTTATCTATGGTCACAGTTTTTGCCGT
The DNA here is from genome assembly GCF_003086295.3 of Arachis hypogaea. Taxonomy (NCBI): domain Eukaryota; kingdom Viridiplantae; phylum Streptophyta; class Magnoliopsida; order Fabales; family Fabaceae; genus Arachis; species Arachis hypogaea. The sequence goes on from NC_092052.1 coordinate 69,969,533, forward strand.
GGCCATAGCCTCTATGGTCACTCCTCTTTAAAACCGTGACCATAGCCTATTTTGTTTTATTAGATTTATTTTTTTTAAAGCATATCACATCCCAAATTTATGATAATCACAAAATAAATCTAAAAATGAGAAATTCAAGAGATCTAAATCATAAAAATTATATTTTAAGCTAGATATGTTTTTAGTCCGAACAACACAAATAAAAATAGAGTGTAATTTATCCATTATATCTAATACCAGGTAAAATCTGTTTACAAAAAGTACAGAACACATTAAAATATTATATTTATATAACTATATATATATATATATATATATATATATATATATATATATATATATATATATATGAGACCCATCCCATTTCATATTGCTACGGAAAATATTTTCTTCATATTATGTCCTCCTGGTAGCAAAAGAAATAAACATGTTAGACCAAAGAACATTGTACATCTGAAAGCGACAGTAAAGAACATAATAACAAATAACCAAATGCACAAAAAATTGTACACTATTAGTTTCTGTTTACATTTCCTCCTTTTTTCCTATTTCCAAAATTTTGCTAAAATAAAAGAGAATGAAATCACAAAAGAAACAAGCTTCAGATTCTGTTTCCAGAAAAAATAAATTACCCTACCTTAAAACATTCATGTGCCAAAAAAGTAGGATCATGCTACTTGGGATAATTTCATTCCATGTTATTAAAAATGGCCAGCACACTAAAAATAAGTGATAAAATAAAAGAGAATATGCAAATATTTGATGCTCAAGATGCAAATATGCAGACTTAGATGGCATAGAAGGACATTAATAAATCAACTACACCTCACAAGATCCTATAATAATGAACTTCACTCAGTGCTAGTACTAAGTATATACCGCATCAAGTAAACAAAAAGCTAAGCTTTCTTCCTATCAACAACTAATTTATTCAATAAACACAATATATAGGCAGCGTGTGTGTACGGTGAATTGAGTGTAAATTGTCTTTTATTAATAATAAGATGAAAAGGTAGATCTGTAAATTGTATAAAGTTCATAGATGATTAGAGGCAAAGTTACAGAGGAGAGACAACTACCACAACAAAAGAATTCCTAATCTCTTAACTTCTTACCAATACCAAGCATCAATGACACATGCTAAAACAATAGAGCAATCAAAAGATCTTTACCCCACATCTACATACTGAAAAAACAAGCACCGACTAAGATATGAGCTAACAAATTCTACTTCTACCAACAAATTATGCTCATTGATCATTTTTAACAACAAACTCAACTATAATTTTTCAATCCAAAGCAGCAAACAATATTGAAAAAGAAAGAATTTGCTTACTGAAATTAACTTAGTTGTCTATATGTGCAGTATTTAACATAAGAAACTAAACATGGCATACTTGAACATACAAAATCGTTCAACAAACTTTAGGGATTGTGTCAATTAAATAAATAAACTTTGCGTATTGAATTTGGATTACAATAGAATATTAATTTTCAGTCACTTCACTTAATCAAAATTTCATGCACGAAACCTACTTGAAGACGCAGCAACGACGAGCTAAAGAAATCACAGGTATGAATGGCGGTGCGGGCAGCGCCTCCTTCTTCTCGCGAAACACTCCTTCTCCTCTCTGGCCATCGCGTTCCTCTCTCCGTCAACAAAGTGTGGATCCATTGCTGGCTACATCATTTACTTTGGCAGCTAACTCGTAGGCTCCTTCAACACATGCTCCCAAGGCGACACCAGACACATAGTTTTCCCCAAGGAACATCCCCAGAAAGCCGGTGTCTTTCAGAGTGGCTTTAGCAACATTTAGTAGCTCAACATGGCGAATTAAGAACTGTGGAACAGCTTTAGGCCACAGTTTTACACCTAATACAGTTGGATTATTGGCATTTGGGTTTATAAGAATTTTTCGCAAATCTCGATCAGCTACTTGAATGAGTTCACTATCCATCTGTCATTGAACGAGAGGCTTTAGGTATCAAAAAGAACTAGGGAAAATAAATAAATCTTGTAATCAGATAGAAGTGGTCATATGGAACTTGTTTGAATATAAAAAAAATTATCAAACTTTTGTTAACATTCCAGGATTGGTAGCTCCTCCAATGAAATTCAATAGTAGAAGCTGTCCAGGTGGAGCCCGGTTAGGGAAAATTGATGAGCTATATCTTGTTCCTGTCATGTGTAAAACGCAATCATGTGTTAATTTTCACAAACAGAGCAATACTTTATCCAATACCCAACAACTTGTATTCTGATTAGAAAGCAGAAGGAAAACCAAAGAGCGCATATTTGACAAAAGGATATAACTATGATCAAAAGTCAAAATTGAAGAACCCATGTGCATGCTAACCGGCCCCTTATTTTATTGAAAATGATAGTTTTTATTGAAAAAAAAAGGATAATTACACTAATTATGATGAAAAATAGGGTTATGACATATAACACTAACACTTAACATATAATATGTTGTGGCCCAAAAAATTTTGTTGTTGTCTTACAGCTAAGCCTCCATCCCCAAATTAAAGGCATTAATGTGTGTATATATATAGATATATATATTTATTTATAACACATGATAGCAAGCACTAACCAATGATATGATGGTGAGTGTTTGTCTAACCATGCATATATGTATAAGCCATCCATGTTAAGTATCCGATCCCTTAAATTAAGCTATTGATTATTTTACACTTGAACCTTTTTCAATTATTGGGTGGAATTAGAGTGAAGGAAAACATGTCAGCTTTTCAATCTTTCCATTCTTTGTGGAAGATAGACACATACCCATATTGGTAAATATAAAAGAATTAGGAACTCTTGCAAATTAAAGCTATTGTTTATCTATACTCCTTTTTGGTATTTTGTTGGAAATTCCTAAGACATCCAATACTAGAAGAGTAGAAGGATTTATATAATGTATTGCTGCAAATTAAAGAACAAATTGCATATTACACTTTATGCGCATCGTTTTCCTTGCACTAAATTTCATACTCGTTTTGGAAGGAAATACTTTTTTGATCACATAATATAAAGATCGTCAAATAATTAGCTATACTCCTCAGCTTTTGCTTTGTAATAAATATTTACCTAAAGTCTCCACTCCTTGGAATCGTGGATGCAATTGACCAAATCTCTTCAGTTCACCATCTATCAGTTAAGCAATGGATATACCTACAGGTCCAGTAGAAAGAAAAAATTGTTCCTCTAACAGGTCCTGGCTTATGCTATTTCAATTGTAAAGACTTTCAAGTTTCAGCCATATAGCGATTGTAGATGAACTACATAAGATGATAAGAAAAGCTTGTAAAAATGTAATAATGAATTCTGACCATTATATGTTAGCCACCAAGTTTGACGGCGATGGCACACCCTGCAGCAGCCCCAACAGCGACGAGGACGAGGTGTAGCGGGCAAGCAGCGCCCCCTTCTCCGTCGCGTGCTTCCTTCGCCCCCTTCTCCTCTGGCACGCGACAGCAACAAAGCTCCTCACAGCTCCATGGACGATGACGGCGGCTGGACAGCTTCTCCCTCCTCCGTTCTTCTCTTCTCTCTCGGAGTGGGTGAGTGCTTCGTGGGTGAGGGAGAGGGGTGGCGGCGAAAGGGCAGTAAAGAGAGTTATGACTTATGATTAGGGTTTGTAGGTTTTAATTTGGTTGATCCAATGAATCTCAAACGATCCAATGAACCTCGAATTCAACTTCTTTGTTTTGATTGATCTTCCGATCCTAGTTGTTGGTGTAACTCTTAGAAATACATGCTCTCCTACTTCAAATTCCAATGGTTTTCTTCTCTTATCTGCATAACTTTTCTGTCGACTCTGTACCGTTAGAATCCTCTCCCGAATCTTCTTAATCTTCTCAGTAGTCTCTGCTACCATGTCAGGACCCGATACACTTGCTTCACCAGACTCATACTAACAAAGTGGAGATTGGCACTTCCGTCTATACAGGGCCTCATACAGAGCCATCCAAATGCTCGCATGAAAGTTATTGTTGTATGCAAACTCCACAAATGGCATGTAACGGTCCCAACTTCCGGGTTAATCCAATACACACGCCCTCAGCATATCTTCCAACGTCTGAATAGTCCTTTCCAACTGTCCATCCGTTTGTGGATGATATATGGTGCTGAAACATAGCTTCGTACCGACGGCCCTTTGGAAAGCTCCTGAAAACCTTGATGTGAATCGAGGATCACGGTCCGATACTATGCTCGATGGCATACCGTGCAACCTTACGTTCTCCTTGATGTACAACCTAGCCAATTCCTCCATTGAACAGTTTACTCGAATTGGCAGAAAATGAGCAGATTTGGTTAAGCGATCCATGATCACCCAAACCGCATCAAATCCCGACCTAGTCCTTGGTAAATCGGTCACAAAGTCCATTGCAATTTCTGTCCACTTCCATTGAGAAATCTCAAGTGGCTGTAGCATTCTCGACGATTTCTGATGCTCTATCTTTATTTTCTGACACGTCAAACATTTAGATACAACTATAGCCACATCACCTTTCATCCCAGGCCACCAAAACATTTTCTTTAAATCATAGTACATCTTCATACTTCCGGGATGAATAGAAAACCCACTGTTGTGAGCTTCCGACAACAAGTCTTGTCTCAATGCCTTTTCTTGCCAACTGGTTGAAATAATTGCTGAAACTTTTGCTCATCTTACTGAGCCCTTTGTATCTCTGATTTAAACGAACTTAAAATCTGTAACTGGTTCAAACAAGCTCTTCCGGCAACTTCACCAATATCCAATTTGAGATCCACAAACTTATCTACTAACTCCTCTTCCTTGATTCTCATCCAAGCTACTGTTAAAGATTTCCGACTCAATGGGTCCGCCACCACACTCGCCTTTCCAGGGTGATAACTTAATTCAAAATCATAATCCTATAGTAATTCCATCCACCTCATCTGACGCACATTGAGCGCTTTCTGATCAAAGATGTACTTGAGACTCTTATGATCAGAAAAGATGCTAAACCTAACTCCGTACAAGTGGTGCCTCCAAATCTTCAATGCAAACACAATCGTCGCTAATTCCAAGTCATGAGTTAGGTAATTTACCTCATGCAGTTTCAACTGACGTGATGTGTAAGCCACCACATTCCGGTGTTGCAACAACACGCAACCCAAACCCTTCAAGGAAACATCACAGCATACTTCAAACGGTTCGTGCGGTTCCGGCAAAATCAAAACAGGCGCTCAAGTTAACTTTTGTTTTAAGGTCTAAAAACTTTTTTCACACTTCGACGTCCATACAAACGGCACCTCCTTCCTTGTCAACTTAGTCATCAGTAGTGCGATCCGGGAAAATCCTTCAATAAATCTCCGGTAATACCCGGCTAAGCCCAAGAAACTTCTGACTTCTGTCACCGTTGTCGGTCTTTCCCATTCCATCACCGCCTCTACTTTCGAAGGATCCACTACTATTCCTCCCTTGCTCACCACGTGACCTAAGAACTTCACTTCCTCCTTCCAGAACTCACATTTGGACAACTTAGCATACAATTTTTGCTCTTTCAGGATTTGCAACACAATTCTCAAGTGTTCCTCATGCTCCTTCACCGTCTTAGAATAAATTAAGATATCATCTATGGAAACCACCCCAAATTTGTCCAAAAAGGGACGAAATACTCTATTCATGTAATCCATGAACACAGCAGGTGTCATCAACCCAAAGGACATTACTGTAAACTCGTAGTGTCCATAACGCGTCCTAAATGCAGTTTACGAAATGTCATCCTCCTTTACCCATATCTGATGGTAAATGGATCTTAAGTCAATCTTTGAAAACACTTCAGTTCCTTGCAGTTGATCCATCAAGTTAACTATCCTTGGCAGCAGGTACTTATTCTTCATAGTCACTTTGTTTAGTTGTCGGTAATCCACACAAAATCCCATTCCTCTGTCCTACTTCTTCACCAATAAAACTGGCGCTCCCACGGAGATACACTCGGTCGATTGAACCTCTTGTTCAGAAGCTCTTCCAACTGAGCCTTTAGTTCAGCTAGCTCTATCGGAGCCATTCGATATGGTGCAATCGACACTGGTCTAGCTCCCAGCACCAATTCAATTGCAAACTCAATATCCCTCTGAGGTGGGAACTCAGGAATATCTTCCAGGAACACCTCCGAAAAGTCTCTAACTACCGGGATTTGATCTAGCTTCTGATTATCACCTAACCCATTTACAGCTACAGTATGTAACCCTGACACTCTTCCCTACTACAGTGCACCATTACAGAGTTCAGGTAATAACCCTCAGCTTCCACTACTCCATTTTCTCCTTCCGGCATAAACTGAATTGACCACTCAAAGCAATCCAACAAAACCCGATTCTTCGACAACCAATCAAACCCCAGTATCATCTCCAACCCAACCATTGGTAAACAAATAAAGTCATGCACAAAGTCTCTACCCTCAAGTTTGACACCTACTTGTCTACAACCTAACCTAGTTACCACCATCTTATGCGGAGTATGTACATGCAATTCAAATGCTCATTCTGACACTTTCAAGCCTAGTTTCTCAACTTTGTCAAATGAAATAAACGAATGTGAAGCTCCAGTATCATACAATGCAACCAAGATTTTATCACCAATTAAACAGTTACCTCTCATCAGAGGATCCACCTTAGCAGCATCCTTAGTGTTCACTGCAAATACTCGCCCTTGGTGTTGACTCTGACTCGCATTCAGGTTCTTCCCACGAGTACAATCCATCTCAATATGACCAGGCAAACCACAGTTGAAGCAACCGCCTATACCAATCTTGCAAGAGTTATATGGATGAAAACATCCAAAAGGATCACAAATTAAATCTAGAGAAACCTCACTCTGATTTCCCCACCCTTTGCCACACTGGTACTGATCATAAGTGTTTTTTCTTAAGCCTCCTTGACCTTGAGGTGCATGTCCTCCTTTCTTGAAATTCTGACCTCTTGGATGAAAGTACTTGCCACGTCCCCAACTAGTGTTTCCTCCATGAGTATCCTATGACGAGGCTACCATATTTGCATATTCCTCAACAACTCTCGCCTTGTTCACCAGATAAAAAAAAATACGAATCTCCAAAGGGGCCACAGCGGTCATCATGTTATCCTTCAACCCTCTTTGATACTTGATACACTTCCAGCTTTCGTAGGTCTCCAGGGCACCCTGCACACCCTAGAGAACCTACAGAGCTCCTCAAATCAGTTAGTATATTATGCCACAGACAGGGAACCTTGCTTCAGCTGTATAAGTTCCATCTCCTTCGCTTCCCTTGCAGATTCAGGAAAGTACTTCTTATAGAAAGCCGTTTGGAATACATCCCAAGGTATGTTGGCATTCTGAAGCTGTAGTAGGCGGCATTCTCCTTGCCACCAGTGCTGAGCCTCTCCCAAAAGCTAATACGCAGCAAACACCACATATTGGTTATACGGAACATGTTGTGCTTGTAACGCACGCTCCATGGCCTGAAACCAATTATCCGCTTCTGTAGGGTTGGTTGAACCTCTAAAACTTGGCAGCTGAACCTTGAGAAAAGTAGCCAAGGTCATCAGAGTAGCTCCCATATTATCACCATTTCCTTTCGCATTATCATTCCCGTTTCTATCTCCGTTTCTATTCCGGCTGGTTAGCCCAACCTCTACACAGCTTGTAGAGTTGCAGCAGCATTTGCCTCCATGGTATTCGCAAGATTAGCCATTCCCGCCATGAATTTGGCATGGGTATCGGCCGGTCGCTCATTTCTACTCTCTGCTCGTGAACACGTACGACCTCGTCCGCGAGTGGCCATTAGGGTTCCTGTCTACACCAAACAATCGATATCAAGGTAATTAGTCTAAATATCAAAAGCCTAGTGCTTTAATTATCCCAAAAGGCACTCATAAAAAAGCATGTTATGCAATTTCAAGTAGATAACCTAATAACATCAAAGAAAAAGACACACAGAGTTATGCATTGAAGCACAATCGGTCCATCCCTCAGGCTCACGAGGACGAACCGCTCTGATACCACTAAATGTAACACCCTAATTACCCTAATCCTTACCTCGTATCGTAAAGTAAAGGTTAATCAAAGGTTACGATAATTCTAAGGCTTATACAAATTTATATATAGAAGAAATAATATATTCTAGAAGCCCGTTGAAGGATACAGCTCAAAAACAGGATTTAAAAAGAGTAAAACGTAGACACAAAGCTACAAACTTAACGCACAAGATATAGATATAATATAACAAAATATCAGAGTATAATAGTATAAAGATCTAGCCACGGCTCGCGGAGTTTAAGCCGGCTAGCTATATATAGACAATACAGAAATCTGAAAGTTAAAACAGCTTATACAAGTTTTTATCTCAAGGTAAGCCTCTTGGCAAAAATAAATACAAAAGTGAGAGATATAAACAAAATAAGCAAAAAAACTCCAAAATATATCCAGAATCCTATGCTCTGTCACCATCAAAGCAACTCACCGAGGTGGGTTGCGACCCGCATCTGGAAAACAACAATAGAATATGGTTGATAAACCCATATTTTATGATATATATTGTGCTCAGTTTAAGTGTTTTATTCAACCCTTCACCCACTTATTCATGTAAATTGCATGGTTTTACTTTCCCTTCCTTATTATGTGATATATGTGAAAAACATGTTTCATATGCTTTAAAAATAATTATTTTAATTACCTTTTAATACCATTCGATGCCGTGATTTGTGTGTTGAGTAGTTTCAGATCTTCTAAGGCAGGAATGACTTAAAGGATGGAAAAGGAAACATACAAAAATGGAAGGAAAGCACAAAATGGAGTTTTTGAAGAAACTGGCAGCGACGCGAATGCATGCACGACGCGGCCGTATGCCTAGCGCGAAAAGGCAGCGATGCGAATGCATGACTGACGCAGACGCGCGCCTTGAGCAGAATACAGATGACGCGTACGCGTGACCGAAGCGAACGCGTGATAAGGAAAACTCCCAGATGACGCGACCGCGTGACCCACACGGACGCGTGACAGACGCCACGCACCAGAAACTGCAGAAAATGCTCCCAGCGATTTCTGAAACCCTTTTTGGCCCAGATCCAAGTCCAGAAGGCACATATTAGAGGTTATAAAGTGGGGGAATGCATCCATTCATAGAGAGCCTTCAATTATTTACTTTTCATAGTTTAGATGTAGTTTTTAGAAAGAGAGGTTCTCTCCTCTCTCTTAGGTTTTAGGATTAGGATTCCTTTTAAGGATTTAGAATTTTAACTCTTCATCAGGTTCAATATTTCTTTTACTTTATATTTCTCTTTTACTTTCAGATACTTTAATGATATCCTTTAATTACTTATGTTGCCAGATTGGCTTATGAACTCTTTATGTTTAGATTGATTTTCTCTTATTTAATGCAATTGAGGTATTTCAGATCCAAGATTCTTATTTAACTTTTTATATTATTGGCTTTAATTGATTAACTGGAAGCTCTTGAGTTATCAACTATCCGTGATTGGTTGTTATGTCGGCTAAATTGACTGGTATTCCACTAACTCTAGTCTTTCCTTAGGAGTTAGCTAGGACTTGGAAATCTAACTAATTAGTTCACTTGACTTTCCCTTGCTTTCATAAGGGTAAACTAAGTGGAATTAACTTCCATTCTCATAGGAGTAACTAGGATAGGACTTCCGAATTTTCATACCTTGCCAAGAGTTTATTTTATAGTTATTTATTTATTTTATTTGTCATTAAAATTACTTGTTCCTTACCTTTAAAACCCCCAATTTACAAAACTCACAACCATTAATAAGAACATACCTCCCTGCAGTTCCTTGAGAAGACGACCCGAGGTTTAAATACTTCGGTTATCAATTTTAAAGGGGTTTGTTACTTGTGACAACCAAAACGTTTGTACGAAAGAATTTTCTGTTGGTTTAGAAACTATACTTACAACGCGATCATATTTTTATATTTCTTTACCGATAGAAAAACCGATCGTCAAAATGGCGCCGTTGCCGGGGAACTGCAAACTTGTGCCTTATTATTGGTTATTGTAAATATTTTTCTTTTATTTGCTTATTTGAGTTGGTTCTGAATTTGTTGAAGGGAATGAAAGTTATAGCAGGAACATGCATCAAGGTCAGAGCAATCAAAGATGGATTGAGCCAAGAGGATCTGATCAACCCTTTAGGCAACATCACCCTCCAAGATATCATGGACGAGGACCACTATACAATGCATACCAAGCTAATAGACATGGTGGACCACCTTGCAATTACCAACAAGCCCCACCCTGTGCTTATAGACCATCCTCTCAAAATAGATTTGGATCACCACACTCACAACTTCTTTTTCACCATTCACCACCATATGACCCTTACCCACCACAATCCCAATCCAATTACTCCTAAGAACCACCACATTATTATTTTGAACCCTCTCCCCCAACCAATGAACCCTCATACCCACCCCAACCTCCAATGAATGACAAACTTCGTGTTCTTCTTCAAGGGCAAGCAAGGATACAAAAGGGCGTACTGGAACTCACTACTGCCTTAACCAAGGTAGTAAATATAATAGCCTCCCGATATCTGAGAACTCAAAGTACTCCCATGGCTGCATGTGGAGAATCAAAAGAAGAGCGTAGCATGAAGGAAACACTAGAAACTCCGGTGGACAATGAGGAGCATGGCTTTGTATTGGAACAAGTAGAGGAAGCCATGATAGCTGTAGAGGAAGAAGTGGTTGAAGATTTAGGAAATGCTGAACCTCCATGGGAATCAAGAACTGTAAAGGATTCCACTGAGAAGTCCAAAATTGATGCGAAGGAGGACAGTGCACAACCTCCAATGCATATACCTTGTGAAAAATTGGACGGAACAGACCAAGAAGTTGATTCCATGGGCAGTGATGATCATGAATCAAGCTCTCCTAGTCATGAACTTGCATCCGTAACTGAATTTCTTGAGCCTGAAGAACCTTATCCAAGTGAATACAAAGATGACGTCGTGGTAGATTTCTCTCAACCTCCAACGTATGACTTAAGTGATGTGGAAGACATAGAAGACTTTGATCAGGACGCAGTTGCAGTTGAAGAGTTTTGCAAAGAAGTGGAGGAATTCACAGAAGAATACAAGGGAGTAGAGCTTACAGAACCACTGAAAACACCTGTCCCAAGGCCATTACCACCTAATACAAGCTTCAAGTGGGTACAATCCTTAACCTTTATCTTTACTTTTCCACTTGAATATGGTTTGCTTGAAATAGATGGCCAGCTTGGAGCTCTCTGCGGCTTTAAGAGCAAGAGGGAAATGGCTCGTACTCAGAGCTGGTGTGCAAGATTCAATAAGGTTCCATGCTTCAATTAGAAGTGCACGGATTGGTACCAAGTTCAATTGAATGGGTCTCGGAAGAAGTTTGGTCATCTTGGTGAGAATACAATTTCTAAACTGCCCGGATCGAAGAGTATAGATCAAGACAACGGCAGATTTAAAGGCAAAGTTTGGAATCCTGGAATCTATTCTGACATTCGTCACCCCGGGAGCCTGAGAATCTGTTTGAAGCTGCTCAAAAGCTTTACATGCCTAGTTTGGGACCCCGGATGCTGTTGGCATTCCAAACATTGGTGAAGATTTTTGGATGAATTTAAGCATAAGCTACCATAACAGGAAGCTCATCCAATGTCCAACTAAAGGACTTTAACTAAAGGTGCTAGGTGGGAGACAACCCACCATGGTATGGTCATTTCTTTTTCAGTTTTATTTCGTTTTGTTTATTTTTATATTATAATATTTTCATTGAACCTGAATATTATTCATAAGCATTGCATACTGCATAATTGCATAATTGCATAAAAAAAGGGGTGCATTGCGACCGCGTTGCTAACGCGTTTACGTCAGTAGCGAAAAATACCTCCCACGCGTCCGCGTCAATCACGCGAACGCATGATCTGGAAATCGGCGTAAAAATCCAACACCCAGATATCTGGGCTGGAATCGTGCGGCAGGTGTGCGTTTAGCACAAAACGGTCCACGCGTTCACATCCCTGACGCGAACGCGTCACTTGCAAAACACCCATCCCACATGAAAGCGTGAGCGACGCGTTCGCGTCGCATGGATATTATGGCACCCCAATGGAGACATAGAGTTGCGCTGAAACAACGCTGGAATTGTGCGTTTAGCACAATGTCCAGCGACACAGTCACGTGCCCCACGCGACCGCGTCATTCATCCTTTTACCCATTCCATGCGATCGCGTCACTCACGCGATCGCGTCATCCCTATTCCACCCTAGCCACGTGATGAGCGGATAATTTATACGCTTTTTGGCATTGTTTTTAGTATGTTTTTAGTAGGATCTAGTTACTTTTAGGGATGTTTTCATTAGTTTTTATGTTAAATTCACATTTCTGGACTTTACTGTGAGTTTGTGTGTTTTTCTGTGATTTCAGGTATTTTCTGGCTGAAATTGAGGGACTTGAGCAAAAATCAGATTCAGAGGTTGAAGAAGGACTGCTGATGCTGTTGGATTCTGACCTCCCTGAACTCAAAGTGAATTTTCTGGAGCTACAGAACTCGAAATGGCGTGCTTCCAATTGCGTTGGAAAGTAGAAATCCAGGGCTTTCCAGAAATATTTAATAGTCCATACTTTGGCCAAGAATAGACGACGTAAACTGGGTTCAACGCCAGCTTTCTACCCAAATCTGGCGTCCAGCGCCAGAAAAGGAGCAAAAACCAGAGTTAAACGCCCAAACTGGCACAAAAGCTGGCGTTCAACTCCACAAATGGCCTCTGCACGTGCAACACTTAAAGCTCAGCCCAAGCACACACCAAGTGGGCCCAGGAAGTGGATTTATGCATCAATTACTTACTCATGTAAACCCTAGTGACTAGTTTATTATAAATAGGACCTTTTACTAATCTTTTTGATCATCTTAGGATCTTAGGATCATCTTTGAACGCATTGTTCTTAGACTTTGGGGGCTGGCCATCTCGGCCATGCCTGGACCTTCACTTATGTATTTTCATACGGTAGAGTTTCTACACTCCATAGATTAAGGTGTGGAGCTCTGCTGTTCCTCAAAGATTAATGCAAAGTACTACTATTTTCTATTCAATTCATCTTATTTCGCTTCTAAGATATCCATTCGCACCCAAGAACGTGATGAAGGTGATGATTATGTGTGACGCTCATCACCATCTCCCCTATGAACACGTGTCTGACAAACACTTCCATTCTACATGAAATAAGCTAGAATGAATATCTCTTAGATCTCCTAACCAAAATCTTCGTGGCGTAAGCTAGAATGATTGCGGCATTCAAGAGAATCCGGAAAGTCTAAACCTTGTCTGTGGTATTCCGAGTAGGATTCGATGAATGAATGACTGTGACGAGCTCCAAACTCGCGATTGCAGGGCGTTAGTGACAGACGCAAAAGGATAGTAAATCCTATTCCAGCATGATCGAGAACCGACAGATGAATAGCCGTGCCGTGACAGGGTGCGTGAGCATATTATTCACTGAGAGGATAAGATGAAGCCATTGGCAAGGGTGATGCCTCCAAACGATTAGCCGTGCCGTGACAGGGCATTGGATCATTTTCCCGAGAGATGACCGAAAGTAGCCATTGACAGTGGTGATGTATCACATAAAGCCAGCCATGGAAAGGAGTGAGACTGATTGGATGAAGATAGCAGGAACGCAGAGGTTCAGAGGAACGAAAAGCATCTCCATTCGCTTATCTGAAATTCCTACCAATGATTTACATAAGTATCTCTATCCCTATTCTATTATTTATTATTCGAAAACTCCATAATTATTTTATATCCGCCTGACTGAGGTTTGCAAGGTGACCATAGCTTGCTTCATACCAACAATCTCCGTGGGATTCGACCCTTACTCACGTAAGGTATTACTTGGACGACCCAGTGCACTTGCTGGTTAGTTGTATCGAAGTTGTGACAAATTATGAATGTGTAATCACGATTACGCGTACCAAGTTGCTCACGTGCCAGGAATAGTTTGAGCCTGGACATCACAATTTCGTGCACCAAGTTTTTGGCGCCGTTGCCGGGGATTGTTTGAGTTTGGACAACTGACGGTTCATCTTGTTGCTCAGATTAGGTAACTTTCTTTTTATTTTATTTTCAAAAATTTTTCAAAAATATCTCTAAAATTTTCACATCTGTTTTCGAAAATAATATAAAAATATTTTCAAAAATTTTATTCAAAATTTTTAAGAATGAATTCTAGTGTTTCATGAAGCATGTGAAGCCTGGCTGGCTGTAAAGCCATGTCTAAATTTATTTGGACTGAGGCTTGCAATTTGTTATCAAGAGCAATATACTCTGGTGTTAAATGCTGAAGCTTGGCTGGCCATTGGCCATGTCTAGTGTTTTGGACCGGAGCTTTCATTGAAAGCTTGGCTGGCTCATGAGCCATGTCTAATTCCTGGACTGAAGCTTTAGACTAAGAATGCAAGATTCCTGGAATTCATGCTAAAAATTTTAGAATCCTTATTTTTTCTTTTTTTTTTATATAATTTTTGAAATAAAAATCCAAAAAAAAAATTAGAAAATCATAAAAATCAAAAATATTTTTGTGTTTCTTGTTTGAGTCTTGAGTCATGTTATAAGTTTGGTGTCAATTGCATATGCATCTTGCATTTTTTTTCGAAAATATCATGCATTCATAGTGTTCTTCATGATCTTCAGGTTGTTCTTGGTAAGTCTTCTTGTTTGATCTTGATGTTTTCATGTTTTGTGTCTTTTCTTGTTTTTCATATGCATTCTTGAATTCTTAGTGTCTAAGCATTAAAGAATTCTAAGTTTGGTGTCTTGCATGTTTTCTTTGCATTAAAAATTTTTCAAAATTGTGTCTATGATGTTCATCTTGACATTCATGGTGTTCTTGGTGTTCATCTTGACATTCATAGCATTCTTGCATGCATCACATGTTTTGATCTAAAAATTTCATGCATTGCATCTCTTTAGTATTTTTCTCTCTCATCATAAAAATTTCAAAAAAATCAAAAAAATATCTTTCCCATTTTCTCTCATCAAATTCGAAAATTTGGATTGACTTTTTCAAAAATTTTTAAAATCAAGTTGTTTCTTATGAGTCAAATCAAATTTTCAATTTGAAAATCTTATCTTTTTCAAAATCTTTTTCAAAAATCAAATCTTTTTCAAAATTCTTAGTTATTTTCAAAAATTCCAAAAATATTTTTCAAAAATCTTTTTCTTATTTTTATATCAAATTTTCGAAAATAACATAATCAATTAATGTTTTGATTCAAAAATTTGAAGTTTGCTACTTGCTTGTTAAGAAAGATTCAAACTTTAAGTTCTAGAATCATACCTTGTGATTTCTTATGAATCAAGTCATTAATTGAGATTTTAAAAATCAAATCTTTTTCAAAACTAATTTCTAAAATATCTTCTTATCTTACCTTTTTCAAAAAGTTGGTTTCAAAATATCTTTTCTAACCTCCTAACTTCTTATCTTTTCAAAATTTGTTTCAACTAACTAACTAACTTTTTGTTTGTTTCTTAACTTTTTCAAAACTACCTAACTAACTCTCTCTCTCTCTAATTTTCGAAAATATCTTCCCACTTTTTCAAAAATTTCTTTTTAATTAACTAATTATTCTTATTTTTATTTTTGTTTTTAAAAAAAATTTCAAAAAATACTAACATTTTTCAAAAACTATTTTCGAAAATCACTAACTCTTTTTCAAAAAAATTTATTTTCGAAAATTCCTTCTCTCTCATCTTATTCTATTTATTTATTCATCTACTAACATCTCATCTCACATCTCTGCCATCCTCACAGTTGTGTTTCTTTATTTACATCACACTCTTTGTCTCCCTCTTTTCTTCCACTCACAAAGGGATCCCTATACTGTGGTATAAAGGATCTCTATTATTATTATTATTTTCTGTGCCCTCTTCTTTGTCATATGAGCAGGAGCAAGGACAAGAACATTCTTTTTGAAGCAGATCCAGAACCTGAAAGGACTCTGAAGAAAAAATTAAGAGAAGCTAAATTACAACAATCCAGAGATAACCTTTCAGAAATTTTCGAACAGGAAGAGGAGATGGCAGCCGAAAATAATAATAATGTAAGGAAGATGCTTGGTGACTTTACTGCACCTAATTCCAATTTACATGGAAGAAGCATCTCCATCCATGCCATTGGAGCAAACAACTTTGAGCTGAAACCTCAATTAGTTTCTCTGATGCAGCAGAACTGTAAGTTTCATGGACTTCCATCTGAAGATCCTTTTCAGTTCTTAACTGAATTCTTGCAGATATGTGATACTGTTAAGACTAATGGAATAGATCCTGAAGTCTACAGGCTCATGCTTTTCCCTTTTGCTGTAAGAGACAGAGCTAGATTATGGTTGGATTCTCAACCCAAAGACAGCCTGAACTCTTGGGATAAGCTGGTCACGGCTTTCTTAGCCAAGTACTTTCCTCCTCAAAAGCTGAGCAAGCTTAGAGCTGATGTTCAAACCTTCAGACAGAAAGAAGGTGAATCCCTCTATGAAGCTTGGGAAAGATACAAACAGATGACCAAAAAGTGTCCTTCTGACATGCTTTCAGAATGGACCATCCTGAATATATTCTATGATGGTTTATCTGAGCTATCAAAGATGTCACTGGACACTTCTGCAGGTGGATCCATTCACCTAAAGAAAACGCCTGCAGAAGCTCAAGAACTCATTGACATGGTTGCTAATAACCAGTTCATGTACACTTCTGAAAGGAATCCTGTGAATAATGGGACGCCTATGAAGAAGGGAGTTCTTGAATTTGATACTCTGAATGCCATATTGGCTCAAAATAAAATATTGACTCAGCAAGTCAATATGATCTCTCAGAGTCTGCATGGAATGCAAGCTGCATCCAACAGTACTCAAGAGGCTTCTCATGAAGAAGAAGCTTATGATCCTGAGAACCCTGCAATAGCAGAGGTGAATTACTTAGGTGAACCTTATGGAAACACCTATAACTCATCATGGAGAAATCATCCAAATTTCTCATGGAAGGATCAAAAGCCTCAACAAGGCTTTAATAATGGTGGAAGAAACAGGTTTAACAATAATAAACCTTTTCCATCATCCACTCAGCAACAGATAGAGAACTCTGAACAAAATGCTTCTAATTTAGCAAATCTAGTCTCTAATCTATCTAAGGCCACTGTGAGTTTCATGAATGAAACCAGGTCTTCCATTAGAAATTTGGAAGCACAAGTGGGCCAGCTGAGTAAAAGGATCACTGAAATCCCTTCCAGTACTCTCCCAAGCAATACAGAAGAGAATCCAAAAGGAGATTGCAAGGCCATTGACATAAGCACCATGGCCAAACCCAAAGAAGGAGAGGAGGACGTGAATCCCAAGGAGGAAGACCTCCTGGGACGTCCAGTGATCAATAAGGAGCTTCCCTCTGAGGAACCAAAGGACTCTGAGGCTCATCTAGAGACCATAGAGATTCCACTGAACCTCCTTATGCCCTTCATGAGTTCTGATGAGTACTCCTCTTCTGAAGAGAATGAGAATGTTACTGAAGAGCAAACTGCCAAGTTTCTTGGTGCAATCATGAAGCTAAATGCCAAATTATTTGGCATTGATACTTGGGAAGTTGAACCTCCCTTGTTCATCAATGAACTAAGTGATCTGGATCAACTGACATTGCCTCAGAAGAGACAGGATCCTGGGAAGTTCATAATACCTTGTACCATAGGCACCATGATCTTTAAGGCTCTGTGTGACCTTGGTTCAGGAATAAACCTCATGCCCCTCTCTGTAATAGAGAAACTGGGAATCTATGGGGTGTAAGCTGCTAAAATCTCATTAGAGATGGCAGACAGTTCAAGAAAACAGGCTTATGGACAAGTAGAGGACGTGTTAGTAAAGGTTGAAGGCCTTTACATCCCTGCTGATTTCATAGTCCTGGATACTGGAAAGGAAGAGGATGAATCCATCATCCTAGGAAGACCTTTCCTGGCCACAGCAAGAGCTGTGATTGATGTTGACAGAGGTGAAATAGTCCTTCAATGGAATGAGGACTCCCTTGTGTTTAAAACTCAAGGATCTCCCTCTACAACCATGGAGAGGAAGCATGAAAAGCTTCTCTCAAAGCAGAGTCAACCCAAGCCCCCACAGTCAAACTCTAAGTTTGGTCTTGGGAGGCCACAACCAAACTCTAAGTTTGGTGTTGAACTCCTATATCCAAACTCTAAGTTTGGTGTTGGAGAGTCTCAACAATGCTCTGAACATCTGTGAGGCTCCATGAGAGCCCACTGTCAAGCTATTGACATTAAAGAAGCGCTTGTTGGGTGGCAACCCAATGTTTATTTATCTAACTATATTTTTCTTAGTTATATGTCTTTATAGGTTCATGATCATGTGGAGCCACAAAATAAACAAAAAAAATCAAAAACGGAATCAAAAACAGCAGAAGAAAAATCACACCCTGGAGGAGCATCTGTCTGGCGTTCAAACGCCAGAACAGAGCATGGTTCTGGCGCTGAACGCCCAGAATGGGCAGCATCCTGGCGCTGAACGCCCAGAACAAGCATGGTTCTGGCGTTCAACACCATAAATGGCAGCAAATGGGCGTTGAACGCCCAAAATGGGCACCAACCTGGTGCTGAACGCCCAGAGTTGTGTGCAAGGGCATTTTACATGCCTAAATTAGTGCAGGGATGTAAATGCCTTGACACCTCAGGATCTGTGGACCCCACAGGATCCCCACCTACCTCATCATCTCTCTTTCTATTCATGATCATCCCTTCTGTTTTCCATTTACCACTCACATCCATACACCCACTACCTTCAAAATTCAACATCTCTCTCCCACCCAATCCCACCCATATGGCCGAATACACACTCCCATCCATCTCCTCCATTTCTTCTTCTTCTTCATCTATTCTTTCTTCTTTTGCTCGAGGGTGAGCAACATTCTAAGTTTGGTGTGGTAAAAGCATAGCTTTTTTGTTTTTTTTTTCCATAACCATTGATGGCACCTAAGGCCAGAGAAACCTCTAGAAAGAGGAAAGGGAAGACAAAAGCTTCCATCAAGGGTCTATAGCTCAGTGGTAGAATATTTGACTGCAAATCAAGAGATCCCTGAGATACCTCAGGGAATACATTTTCTTCCACACAATTATTGGAAGCAACTAAGGGTGGAACATCAAGAGCACTCCATCATCCTTCATAAAATCAGAGAAGATCTAAAAGCAATGAAGGAGGAGCAACAAAGACAAGGAAGAGACATAGAAGAGCTCAAGGACATCATTGGTTCCTCAAAAAGGAAACGCCACCATTACTAAGGTGGATTCATTCCTTGTTCTTATTTCTTCTGTTTTTCGTTTTCTATGTTATGTGCTTATCTGTGTTTGTGTCTTCATTACATGATCATTAGTAGTTAGTAACTGTGTCTTAAAGTTATAAATGTCCTATGAATCCATCACCTCTCTTAAATGAAAAATGTTTTAATTCAAAAGAACAAGAAGTACATGAGTTTCGAATTTATCCTTGAACTTAGCTTAATTATATTGATGTGGTGACAATGCTTCTTGTTTTCTGAATGTATGCTTGAACAGTGCATATGTCTTTTGAAGTTGTTGTTTAAGAATGTTAAATATGTTGGCTCTTGAAAGAATGATGACTATGAGACATGTTATTTGATAATATGAAAAATCATAAAAATGATTCTTGAAGCAAGAAAAAGCAGCAAAGAACAAAGCTTGCAGAAAAAAAAAAGGGGCGAAAAAAATAGAAAAAAAATAGAAAGAAAAAAGAAAAAGCAAGCAGAAAAAGCCAATAACCCTTAAAACCAAAAGGCAAGGGCAAATAAAAAGGATCCCAAGGCTTTGAGCATCAGTGGATAGGAGGGCCTAAAGGAATAAAATCCTGGTCTAAGCGGCTAAACCAAGCTGTCCCTAACCATGTGCTTGTGGTGTGTAGGTGTCAAGTGAAAACTTGAGACTGAGCGGTTAAAGTCAAGGTCCAAAGCAAAAAAAAAAAAAAAAGAGTGTGCTTAAGAACCCTGGACACCTCTAATTGGGGACTTTAGCAAAGCTGAGTCACAATCTGAAAAGGTTCACCCAATTATGTGTCTGTGGCATTTATGTATCCGGTGGTAATACTGGAAAAC
Organism: Arachis hypogaea; assembly: GCF_003086295.3. Classification (NCBI taxonomy): domain Eukaryota; kingdom Viridiplantae; phylum Streptophyta; class Magnoliopsida; order Fabales; family Fabaceae; genus Arachis; species Arachis hypogaea. The sequence continues at coordinate 69,989,672 of NC_092052.1, forward strand.
AAAGTGCTTAGGGCCACGGCCATGACTCATAAAGAAGCTGTGTTCAGGAATCATCATACTAAACTAGGAGAGTCAATAACACTATTCGAAATCTAAAGTTCCTATAGATGCCAATCATTCTGAACCTCAATGGATAAAGTAAGATGCCAAAACTATTCAAGAGGCAAAAAACTATAAGTCCCGCTCATATGATTGGAGCTATGTTTCATTGATAGTTTGGAATTTATAGTATATTCTCTTCTTTTTATCCTATTTGATTTTCAGTTGCTTGGGGACAAGCAACAATTTAAGTTTGGTGTTGTGATGAGCGGATAATTTATACGCTTTTTGGCATTGTTTTTAGTATATTTTTAGTAGGATCTAGTTACTTTTAGGGATGTTTTCATTAGTTTTTATGTTAAATTCACATTTCTGGACTTTACTATGAGTTTGTGTATTTTTCTGTGATTTCAGGTATTTTCTGGCTGAAATTGAGGGACTTGAGCAAAAATCAGATTCAGAGGTTGAAGAAGGACTGCTGATGCTGTTGGATTCTGACCTCCCTGCACTGACAAACCCCATTTGTAGGATTTATCTTGAATCGATTTTTGGGGATTTTATCACCTTTTACCCATATTTATTCAAGAAATAGCATGGTTTTGTATATTCTCCTTTAATTGTGCTTGAATGTGAAAACATGCTTTTTAGGACTCAAAATAGCTAAATTTATTTCACCTTGATTCTATTAGATGCCTTGATATGTTTGTTAAGTGATTTAAGGTTTAGGAGGCAAAGATTGGATCAAGGGAATGAAGAAAGAAAGCATGAAAAGTTGGAGAACTCATGAAGAAATGAAAGAACCGGAAAGCTGTCAAGCCAACCTCTTTGCACTTAAATGACCATAACTTGAGCTACAGAGGTCCGATTGATGCGGTTCCAGTTGGGTTGGAAAGCTAACATCCGGGGCTTCGAAACGATATAAGATTTGCCATATTTGCATCGCGCATAGGGGCGCGCACGCGCACGGTATGCGGACGCGCCGATGGTGGCACATGACCCACTTAATGCAAACGTGGCCAGCGATTTTAGAAGCCTTGTGGGCCCAATCCAACTCATTTCTGATGCTATTTAAGCCAAGGATTGAAAGGGAATCAACATACTTTTACATACTTTTCATACTTTAGAAGTTAGTTATCATTAGTTTAGTTTTAGCTTAGTTTAGTAGTGAGAATTAGTTTCTAGAGAGAGAAGCTCTCACTTCTCTCTAGAATTAGGATTAGGTTTAGTTCAATAATCTTAGATCTAGATTTTAATTCATGCTTTCATCCCCTTCTACCTCTCAATTCTTTGTTATTACATTCATTCTTCTTCCATTCTTTTGTTGTAATTTCCTTTATGTTGTTCTTATGTTTTGTTGTAGATCTACTATTGTTCATTCCATTTTCTTTCAATTCAATAAGAGGTAATTCATGTAGATCTTGTTTCCTTTAATTGTTGTTGTTAATTCTTTACATTTGATTGTAGTTAGAATTAATTCTTGTTGTTGATTTACTATGTTTTTCTTTTGTGCCTTCCAAGTGTTTGATGAAATGCTTGGTTGGATTTTAGAGTAGAGTTTTATGTTCTTGGCTTGGAAAGGTAACTTAGGAACTCTTGAGTTACTAATGTCCAAGTAATTGATGATTGGGATTCATTGACTCTAGTTCTCACTAATTGAATTAGTGGAGAGTTAGGACTTATGGACTAGGATTGATATAGCTCATTTGACTTTCCTTTACTACTAGTTAGAGGATGATTTAATGAGATTAATCCTTGCCAATTCTCATATTGTGGTTAGTGATTAGGATAGAGATCCTTGACCCACCAACCCTTGCCAAGACCTTTTTAGCCATTAGTTTACTTTCTTACCATTTACCTTTCATGCTTCATATCAAAACCCCAAATATAACTCACAACCGATAACAAGACACTTCATTACAATTCCTAGGGAGAACGACCCGAGGTTTGAATACTTCGGTTTATAAATTTTAGGGGTTTGTTTTAGTGACAAACAACTTTTTGTATGAAAGGATTAGTGATTGGTTTAGAAACTATACTTGCAACGAGATTTCATTTGTGAAATTCTAAACCGTCAAAAATCCAATCATCATGCACTCAAAGTGAATTTTCTGGAGCTACAGAACTCGAAATGGCGTGCTTCCAATTGCGTTGGAAAGTAGACATCCAGGGCTTTCCAGAAGTATATAATAGTCCATACTTTGGCCAAGAATAGATGACGTAAACTGGCGTTCAACGCCAGCTTTCTACCCAAATCTGGCGTCCAGTGCCAGAAAAGGAGCCAAAACCAGAGTTGAACGCCCAAACTGTCACAAAAGCTGGCGTTCAACTCCACAAATGGCCTCTGCACGTGCAACACTTAAAGCTCAGCCCAAGCACACACCAAGTGGGCCCAGGAAGTGGATTTATGCATCAATTACTTACTCATGTAAACCCTAGTGACTAGTTTATTATAAATAGGACCTTTTACTAATCTTTTTGATCATCTTAGGATCTTAGGATCATCTTTGAACGCATTGTTCTTAGACTTTGGGGGCTGGCCATCTCGGCCATTCCTGGACCTTCACTTATGTATTTTCATACGGTAGAGTTTCTACACTCCATAGATTAAGGTGTGGAGCTCTGCTGTTCCTCAAAGATTAATGCAAAGTACTACTATTTTCTATTCAATTCATCTTATTTCGCTTCTAAGATATCCATTCGCACCCAAGAACGTGATGAAGGTGATGATTATGTGTGACGCTCATCACCATCTCCCCTATGAACACGTGTCTGACAAACACTTCTGTTCTACATGAAATAAGCTAGAATGAATATCTCTTATATCTCCTAACCAGAATCTTCGTGGCGTAAGCTAGAATGATGGCGGCATTCAAGAGAATCCGGAAAGTCTAAACCTTGTCTGTGGTATTCCGAGTAGGATTCGATGAATGAATGACTGTGACGAGCTCCAAACTCGCGATTGCAGGGCGTTAGTGACAGACGCAAAAGGATAGTAAACCCTATTCCAGCATGATCGAGAACCGACAGATGAATAGCCCTGCCGTGACAGGGTGCGTGAGCATATTATTCACTGAGAGCATAAGATGAAGCCATTGGCAAGGGTGATGCCTCCAGACGATTAGCCGTGCCGTGACAGGGCATTGGATCATTTTCCCGAGAGATGACCGAAAGTAGCCATTGACAGTGGTGATGTATCACATAAAGCCAGCCATGGAAAGGAGTGAGACTGATTGGATGAAGATAGCAGGAAAGCAGAGGTTCAGAGGAATAAAAAGCATCTCCATTCGCTTATCTGAAATTCCTACCAATGATTTACATAAGTATCTCTATCCCTATTCTATTATTTATTATTCGAAAACTCCATAATTATTTTATATCCGCCTGACTGAGGTTTGCAAGGTGACCATAGCTTGCTTCATACTAACAATCTCCGTGGGATTCGACCCTAACTCACGTAAGGTATTACTTGGACGACCCAGTGCACTTGCTGGTTAGTTGTATCGAAGTTGTGACAAATTATGAATGTGTAATCACGATTACGCGTACCAAGTTGCTCACGTGCCAGGAATAGTTTGAGCCTGGACATCACAATTTCGTGCACCACCACGCGATCGCGTGCCCCACATGTTCGCGTGAATTCAAATCCATTAACCCTAGTGACGCGAAACACTATCCCCATCGCGCCCCATTCTCTTCCCCCCAAACCCCCCCACTACTCCCTCTCTGCCCCCCACCACCCATTACCACCACCACTACCCCCAGCCACCCAGACCCACCGCCACGACCACCCCCCTCCTTCTTCCTTCTCCCCTCCTTCTCTTTCTTTCTCTCCTACCCTCATCCAGTCTGCAGACCCTCAGGCCACCACAGAGACTCCAGCAGCCCATCCTTCCGGTGATGACACTCCTTCACACCCATCTTGAGTGAGCATCGAGGACGATGCTTTGTTTTAAGTGTGGGGAGGTAGCCATCCCTGGCATATCTTTTTGGTGAACCACTACAGACTCTTTTTATCTTATCTTATTTATTTTTCTGTATTTTTATCTTTGTTTTTTATTTTTTAGTACTTGGACATTGTTCTTTTGCTGTATTTTTACTCTATTTCTGCATTTTGCACTTTAGTTTATACCTTAGCCAGTTAGTTTAGTTGCAATTCTAACTTATTAGTTATAGAAAATGTGGATTAATTAGTATAGTTTACCCTTTTAGCATATGATAGTTTGGTTTAAATTAAAAATAAAAATGGTGTAAACTGGAGACTTTAACATAATCAAAACAATCCACACACCTTGTATATATAGCATTACATGTTAGTTAATTAACAACATTTCATCAAGGAACAACACTAAAACTTTAAAGCCACCCAAAAAATTTTTATTGAGAATAATGGGAACTCTTAATTCTTACTTGCATGACATGTACAACTGATATATGCTTTTTGAGATGGAGAACACACAGCCTATGAGTTTTGAGCTTAATTGTATGGTTACATTTGATGATCGGATAATTTATACGCTTTTTGGCATTGTTTTTAATATGTTTTTAGTATATTTTAGTTAGTTTTTATTATGTTTTTATTAGTTTTTAAATAAAAATCACTCTTCTGGACTTTACTATGAGTTTGTGTATTTTTCTATGATTTCAGGTATTTTCTGGCTGAAATTGAGGGACTTGAGCAAAAATCTGATTCAGAGGCTGAAAAAGGACTGCAAATGCTGTTGGATTCTGACCTCCCTGCACTCAAAGTGGATTTTCTGGAGCTATAGAAACCCAATTGGCGCGCTCTTAATTGCGTTGAAAAGTAGACATCCTGGGCTTTCCAGCAATATATAATAGTCCATACTTTGCCCGAGATTTGATGGCCCAAAGAGGCGTTCCAAGTCAGCTAAAGAATTCTGGCGTCAAAACGCCCAAACTGGCACAAAAGCTGGCCTTTAACTCCAAGAAAAGTCTCTACACATGGGAGCTTTAATCCTCAGCCCAAGCACACACCAACTAGGTTCGGAAGAAGATTTATGCATTAATTACTCATTTCTGTAACCCTAGGCTACTAGTTTTCTATAAATAGGACCTTTTGCTATTGTATTTTCATCTTTGGACGTTTAGTCCCTAAACCTTGGAGGCTGGCCATTTGGCCATGCTTACACCATTATCACTTTTGTATTTTTAACGGTAGAGTTTCTACACACCATAGATTAAGGTGTGGAGCTCTGCTGTTCTTCATGAATTAATACAATTACTATTGTTTTTCTATTCAACTCAAGTCTATTTCTTATCCAAGAACATGATGAATGTGATGATTATGTGACACTCAACACCATTCTCACCTATGAACGCATGATTGACAACCACTTCCGTTCTACATGCAAACAAGCTTGAATGTGTATCTCTTGGGTTTCTAATCTAAGATTGGAACCTTCGTGGTATAGGCTAGAATTATTGGTGGCCATTCCTAAGATTCGGAATGTCTAAACCTTGTCTGTGGTATTCTGAGTAGGATCTAGGAAGGGATGACTGTGACGAGCTTCAAACTCGCGATTGTTGGGCGTGTGACAGACACAAAAGGATCAATGGATCCTATTCCAACATGATCGAGAACCGACAGATGATTAGCCGTGCAGTGACAGCGTGCGTAGAACATTTTCACTGAGAGGACGGGAAGTAGCCATTGACAACGGTGATGCCCAACATAAAGCTTGCCATGGAAAGGAGTATGAATGATTGCAAGAAGGCAATGGGAAAGCAGAGGTTCAAGAGGAACAAAGCATCTTCATACGCTTATCTGAAATTCCTACCAATGAATTACATAAGTATCTTTATCTTTACTTTATGTTTTATTTATCTTTTAATTATCCATCCTCCATAACCATTTGAATCCGCCTGACTGAGATTTAAAAGATGACCATAGCTTACTTCAAGCCGACAGTCTCCCTGGGATCGACTCTTACTCATGTAAGGTATTACTTGGACGACCCAGTACACTTGCTAGTTAGTTGTACGGAATTGTGACAAAGTGTGCTTCACATTTGAGAGCTCCAAGTCTTTGGTGCTATTGTTGATGATCACAATTTTGTGCACCAACATTCAAACCATAATTTTATTCCTGTGTGTTTTGCCCTTCTTTTTTATTCTGATGTTCTTTACTTTGTTTTAATCTATATGTCCAATTATAGAATATAGATACATACTAAGAGATGATTGAGGCCATCATTTGAATTTTTTCTCACTTATCCCAAATTAGCCTACCTTTTTACATCACCCTTGTTAGCCCCCTTGAGCTTTTAAATCCCCTTCTATTCTATAACCACATTACAATCCTTAAGTAGAAAAATAAAATAAAAATCCCAAGTTGAATCCTTGGTTAGCTTAAGATAGAAATTATGTATTCTTTAAGTGTGGGGAATTTTTATGGGAACATGGGATGATAGAAACAAAGTAGGAATTTAAAAGGGGATAAGATGTTTCAAAATAAAAATTTGGGAAGCATGCTCATGTGAAATCAAAACAATTACCAGATGCATTGAAAAAAAATTTAATTTATAAAGGGGATACAAAAATTCCCCAATTGTAAAATAAAAAGAATCAATGCACATGGGACAAAGTTAAAATTAATGCATGAGTTTGCACTGCAAAGTGGAAAAAAATTTTGGGCAAATAGGTTAAGAAACTTTGATTTATAAAATATGTATGTTAGGTGAGATCTTAGACTAATCAAGGATTCACTTATTAGCTCACTTAGCCTTATACATATACCCTTACCTTTACCATGGCCCCATTACAACCTTGAAAAAGACCTCATGATTTTTGTATGTCTGTATTCTATAATTGTTGATTGGTTAGATGAAGAACAAAGTTATAGAAAGTAAGGATAAAAAGAAGAATAGAGTGATTAACCCAATAAACACTGAGTGACTAGAGAGTAAACACAAAATCCAGTGAGGGTTCAATAGCTCATCACCATATATCTCTGCTTAAATTGTTAATTGTCTTGCAAGTTTGTAAAATATTTTTGCCCATCCCAATTGTTAAAGTGCTTTAACATTATCTAGGGTTTGGCTATGCATATATGATTCCTTGAGGATGTGAATTAATTTGACTACATGTAAGTTTTATATACAAGTGAATAACAATTAGAATTACATGATTCATTTAGATAGTTGCATTTAGAATAGATTGCATTGCATGAGATTCCACCACTTTAACCTTACTTTACTCTTTATCTTGGATTTAGCATGAGGACATGCTATTGTTTAAGTGTGGGGAGGTTGATAAACCCATATTTTATGATATATATTGTGCTCAATTTAAGTGATTTACTCAACCCTTCACCCACTTATTCATGTAAATTGCATGGTTTTACTTTCCCTTCCTTATTATGTGATATATGTAAAAAACATGTTTCCTATGCTTTAAAAATAATTATTTTAATTACCTTTTATTACCATTCGATGCCGTGATTTGTGTGTTGAGTAGTTTCAGATCTTCTAAGGCAGGAATGACTTAAAGGATGGAAAAGAAAATATACAAAAATGGAAGGAAAGCACAAAATGGAGTTTTTGAAGAAACTAGCAGCGACGCGAACGCATGGACGACGCGGCCGTATGCCTAGCGCGAAAAGGCAGCAACGCGAACGCATGACTGACGCGGACGCGCGCCTTGAGCAGAATACAGATGACGCGTACGCGTGACCGAAGCGAACGCGTGATAAGGAAAACTCCCAGATGACGCGACCGCGTGACCCACGCGGACGCGTGACAGACGCCACGCACCAGAAACTACAAAAAACGCTCCCAGCAACTTTTGAAATGCTTTTTGGCCCAGATCCAAGTCCTGAAGGCGCAGATTAGAGGTTATAAAGTGGGGGAATACATCCATTCATAGAGAGCCTTCAATTATTTACTTTTCATAGTTTAAATGTAGTTTTTAGAAAGAGAGGTTCTTTCCTCTCTCTTAGGTTTTAGGATTAGGATTCCTTTTAAGGATTTAGAATTTCAACTCTTCATCAGGTTCAATATTTCTTTTACTTTATATTTCTCTTTTACTTTTAGATACTTTAATTCTATCCTTTAATTACTTATGTTGCCAGATTGGCTTATGAACTCTTTATGTTTAGATTGATTTTCTCTTATTTAATACAATTGAGGTATTTCAGATCCAAGATTCTTATTTAACTTTTTATATTATTGGCTTTAATTGATTAACTGGAAGCTCTTGAGTTATCAACTATCCGTGATTGGTTGTTATGTCGGCTAAATTGACTGGTATTCCACTAACTCTAGTCTTTCCTTAGGAGTTGGTTAGGACTTGGGAATCTAACTAATTAGTTCACTTGACTTTCTCTTGCTTTCATAAGGGTTAACTTAGTGGGATTAACTTCCATTCTCATAGGAGTAACTAGGATAGGACTTCCGAATTTTCATACCTTGCCAAGAGTTTATTTTACAGTTATTTATTTATTTTATTTGTCATTTAAATTACTTGTTCCTTACCTTTAAAACCCCCAATTTACAAAACTCATAACCATTAATAAGAAAATACCTCCCTGCAGTTCCTTGAGAAGACGACCCGAGGTTTAAATACTTCGGTTATCAATTTTAAAGGGGTTTGTTACTTGTGACAACCAAAACGTTTGTACAAAGGGATTTTCTGTTGGTTTAGAAACTATACTTATAATTTGATCATATTTTTATATTTCTTTACCGATAAAAAATCAATCGTCAAAATGGAGCCGTTGTCGGGGAACTGCAAACGTGTTCCTTATTATTGGTTATTGTAAATATTTTTCTTTTATTTGCTTATTTGTTTTTGTTTTTCCCTTTTTATTTTAGCTACTATGAATTCTCACCCCTCTTGCTTTGAGTTTGGTTCTGAATTTGTTGAAGGAAACGAAAGTTAAAGCAGGAACATGCATCAAGGTCAGAGCAATCAAAGATGGATGGAGCCAAGAGGATCTGATCAACCCTTTAGGCAACATAACCCTCAAAGATATCATGGACGAGGACCACTATACAATGCATACCAAGCTAATAGACATGGTGGACCACCTTGAAATTACCAACAAGCCCCACCCTGTGCTTATAGACCATCCTCTTAACATAGATTTGGACCACCACACTCACAAGTTCTTTTTCACCATTCACCACCATATGACCCTTACCCACCACAATCCCAATCCAATTACTCCCAAGAACCACCACATTATTATTTTGAACCCTCTCCCTCAACCAGTGAACCCTCATACCCACCCCAACCTCCAATGAATGACAAACTTCGTGTTCTTCTTCAAGGAAAAGCAAGGATACAAAAGGGCATACTGGAACTCACTACTGCCTTAACCGAGGTAGTAAATATAATAGCCTCCCGATATCTGAGAACTCAAAGTACTCCCATGGCTGCATGTGGAGAATCAAAAGAAGAGCGTAGCATTAAGGAAACACTAGAAACTCCGGTGGACAATGAGGAGCATGGCTTTGTATTGGAACAAGTAGAGGAAGCCATGATAGCTATAGAGGAAGAAGTGGTTGAAGATTTAGGAGATGCTGAACCTCCATGGGAATCAAGAACTGTAAAGGATTCCGCTGAGAAGTCCGAAATTGATGCCAAGGAGGACAGTGCACAACCTCCAATGCATATACCTTGTGAAAAATTGGACGGAACAGACCAAGAAGTTGATTCCATGGGCAGTGATGATCATGGATCAAGCTCTCCTAGTCATGAACTTGCATCCGCAATTGAATTCCTTGAGCCTGAAGAACCTTATCCAAGTGAATACGAAGATGACGTCGTGGTAGATTTCTCTCAACCTCCGACGTATGACTTAAGTGATGAGGAAGACATAGAAGACTTTGATCAGGCGCAGTTGCAGTTGAAGAGTTTTGCAAAGAAGTGGAGGAATTCACAGAAGAATACAAGGGAGTAGAGCTTACAGAACCACTGGAAACACCTGTCCCAAGGCCATTACCACCTAATACAAGCTTCAAGTGGGTACAATCCTTAACCTTTATCTTTACTTTTCCACTTGAATATGGTTTGCTTGAAATAGATGGCCAGCTTGGAGCTCTCTGCGGCTTTAAGAGCAAGAGAGAAATGGCTCGTACTCAGAGCTGGTGTACAAGATTCAATAAGGTTCCACGCTTCAATTTGAAGTGCACGGATTGGTACCAACTTCAATTGAATGGGTCTCGGAAGACGTTTGGTCATCTTGGTGAGAATACAATTTCTAAACCACCCGGATCGAAGAGTATAGATCAAGACAACGGCAGATCTAAAGGCAAAGTTTGGAATCCTGGAATCTATTCTGACATTCGTCACCCCGAGAGCCTGAGAATCTGTTTGAAGCTGCTCAAAAGCTTTACATGCCTAGTTTGGGACCCCGGAGGCTGTTGGCATTCCAAACATTGGTGGAGATTTCTGGATGAATTTAAGCATAAGCCACCATAACAGCTCATCCAATGTCCAACTTAAGGACTTTAACTAAAAGTGCTAGGTGGGAGACAACCCACCATAGTATGGTCGTTTCTTTTTCAGTTTTATTTCGTTTTGTTTATTTTTATATTATATTATTTTTATTGAACCTGAATATTATTCATAAGCATTGCATACTACATAATTGCATAATTGCATAAAAAAAAAGGGGTGCAACGTGACCGTGTTGCTAACGCGTTCGCATCAGTAGCGAAAAACACCTCCCACGCGTTCGCGTCAATCATGCGAACGCGTGATCTGGAAATCGGCGTAAAAATCTAACGCCCAGAAATCTGGGCTGGAATCGTGCGGCTGGTGTGCGTTTAGCACAAAATGGCCCACGCGTTCCCATCCCTGATGCGAACGCGTCACTTGCAAAACACCCATCCCACGCGAAAGCGTGAGCGACACGTTCGCGTCGCATAGATATTATGGCAGCCCAATGGAGACAGAGAGTTGCGCTGAAACGACGATGGAATTGTGCGTTTAGCACAATTTCTAGCAATGCGCTCGCGTGCCTCACGCAACTGCGTCATTCATCCTTTTACCCATTCCATGCGATCGCGTCACTCACGCGATCACGTCAACCCCATTCCACCCTAGCCACGCGATCGCGTGTCCCACGCGTTCGCGTGGATTCAAATCCATTAACCCTAGTGACGCGATACCCTACCCCCATCGCACCCCATTCTCTTCCCCCAAACCCCCCCCCACTGCTCCCTCTCTGCCCCCACCACCCATTACCACCACCACTACCCTCAACCACCCAGACCCACCACCACGACCACCCCCCTCCTTCTTCCTTCTCCCCCCTTCTCTTTCCTTCTCTCCTACCCTCATCCAGTCTGCAGACCCTCAGGCCACCACAGAGACTCCAGCAGCCCATCCTTCCGGTGATGACACTCCTTCACACCCAGCTTGAGTGAGCATCGAGGACGATGCTTTGTTTTAAGTGTGGGGAGGTAGCCATCCCTGGCATATCCTTTTGGTGAACCACTACAGACTCTTTTTATCTTATCTTGTTTATTTTTCTGTATTTTTATCTTTGTTTTTTTTTTTCAGTACTTGCACACTGTTCTTTTGCTGTATTTTTACTCTATTTCCGCATTTTGCACTTTAGTTTATACCTTAGCCAGTTAGTTTAGTTGCAATTCTAACTTATTAGTTATAGAAAATGTGGATTAATTAGTATGGTTTACCTTTTTAGCATATGATAGTTTGGTTTAAATTAAATATAAAAAGGAAGTAAACTGGAGACTTTAACATAATCAAAACAATCCACACACCTTGTATATATAGCATTACATGTTAGTTAATTAACAACAATTCATCAATGAACAATACTAAAACTTTAAAGCCACCCAAAAAATTTTTATTGAGAATAATGGGAACTCTTAATTCTTACTTGCATGACATGTACAACTGATATATGCTTTTTGAGCTGGAGAACACACAGCCTGTGAGTTTTGAGCTTAATTGTATGTTTACATTCAAACCATAATTTTATTCCTGTATGTTTTGCCCTTCTTTTTTATTCTGATGTTCTTTACTTTGTTTTAATCTATATGTCCAATTATAGAATATAGATACATACTAAGAGATGATTGAGGCCATCATTTGAATTTTTCCTCACTTATCCCAAATTAGCCTACCTTTTTACATCACCCTTGTTAGCCCCCTTGAGCTTTTAAATCCCCTTCTATTCTATAACCACATTACAAGCCTTAAGCAGAAAAACAAAATAAAAATCCCAAGCTGAATCCTTGGTTAGCTTAAGATAGAAATTATGTATTCTTTAACTGTGGGGAACTTTTATGGGAACATGGGATGATAGAAACAAAGTAGGAATTTAAAAGGGGATAAGATGTTTCAAAATAAAAATTTGGGAAGCATGCTCATGTGAAATCAAAACAATTACCAGATGCATTGAAAAAAAAATTTAATTTATAAAGGGATACAAAAATTCCCCAATTGCAAAATAAAAAGAATCAATGCACATGGGACAAAGTTAAAATTAATGCATGAATTTGCACTGCAAAGTGGAAAAAAAATTTTGGGCAAATAGGTTAAGAAACTTTGATTTATAAAATATGTATGTTAGGTGAGATCTTAGACTAATCAAGGATTCACTTATTAGCTCACTTAGCCTTATACATATACCCTTACCTTTACCTTGGCCCCATTACAATCTTGAAAAAGACCTCATGATTTTTGTATGTCTGTATTCTATAATTGTTGATTGGTTACATGAAGAACAAAGTTATAGAAAGTAAGGATAAAAAGAAGAATAGAGTGATTAACCCAATAAACACTGAGTGACTAGAGAGTAAACACAAAATCCAGTGAGGATTCAATAGCTCATCACCATATATCTCTGCTTAAATTGTTAATTTTCTTGCAAGTTTGTAAAATATTTTTACCCATCTCAATTGTAAAAGTGCTTTAAAATTATCTAGGGTTTGGCTATGCATATATGATTCCTTGAGGATGTGAATTAATTTGACTACATGTAAGTTTTATATACAAGTGAATAACAATTAGAATTGCATGATTCATTTAGGTAGTTGCATTTAGAATAGATTGCATTGCATGAGATTCCACCACTTTAACCTTATCTTACTCTTTATCTTGGATTTAGCATGAGGACATGCTGTTGTTTAAGTGTGGGGAGGTTGATAAACCCATATTTTATGATATATATTATACTCAATTTAAGTGATTTATTCAACCCTTCACACACTTATTCATGTAAATTGCATGGTTTTACTTTCCCTTCCTTATTATGTGATATATGTGAAAAACATGTTTCCTATGCTTTAAAAATAATTATTTTAATTACCTTTTATTACCATTCGATGCCGTGATTTGTGTGTTGAGTAGTTTTAGATCTTCTAAGGCAGGAATGACTTAAAGGATGGAAAAGGAAAGATACAAAAATGGAAGGAAAGCACAAAATGGAGTTTTTGAAGAAACTGGCAGCAACGCGAACGCATGAACGACGCGGCCGTATGCCTAGCGCGAAAAGGCAGCGACGCGAATGCATGACTGACGCGGATGCGCGCCTTGAGTAGAATACAGATGATGCGTACGCATGAACGAAGCGAACGCATGATAAGGAAAACTCCGAGATGACGCGACCGCCTGACCCTCGCGGATGCGTGACAGACGCCACGCACCAGAAATTGCCGAAAACGCTCCCAGCGATTTCTGAAACCCTTTTTAGCCCAGAACCAAGTCCAGAAGGCACAAATTAGAGGTTATAAAGTGGGGGAATGTATCCATTCATAGAGAGCCTTCAATTATTTACTTTTCATAGTTTAGATGTAGTTTTTAGAAAAAGAGGTTCTCTCCTCTCTCTTAGGTTTTAGGATTAGGATTCCTTTTAAGGATTTAGAATTTCAACTCTTCATCAGGTTCAATATTTCTTTTACATTATATTTCTCTTTTACTTTCAGATACTTTAATGCTATCCTTTAATTACTTATGTTGCCAGATTAGCTTATAAACTCTTTATGTTTAGATTGATTTTCTCTTATTTAATGCAATTGAGGTATTTCAGATCCAAGATTCTTATTTAACTTTTTATATTATTGGCTTTAATTGATTAACTGGAAGCTCTTGAGTTATCAACTATCTATGATTGGTTGTTATGTCAGCTAAATTGACTGGTATTCTACTAACTCTAGTATTTCCTTAGGTGTTGGCTAGGACTTGGGAATCTAACTAATTAGTTCACTTGACTTTCCCTTGCTTTCATAAGGGTTAACTAAGTGGGATTAACTTCCATTCTCATAGGAGTAACTAGGATAGGACTTCCGAATTTTCATACCTTGCCAAGAGTTTATTTTACAGTTATTTATTTATTTTATTTGTCATTTAAATTACTTGTTCCTTACCTTTAAAACCCCCAATTTACAAAACTCATAACCATTAATAAGAACATACCTCCCTACAGTTCCTTGAGAAGACAACCCGAGGTTTAAATACTTCGGTTATCAATTTTAAAGGGGTTTATTACTTGTGACAACCAAAACGTTTGTACGAAAGGATTTTCTGTTGGTTTAGAAACTATACTTACAACGCGATCATATTTTTATATTTCTTTACCGATAGAAAAACCGATCGTCAATGGTATGAGAACCGGAGGTTCTCAGTATGGTAACAGTACCCAGTGATGTAAGATATAAGACTCCGGGACGCTAGAGGCAATCCTAGAAGATCATATCCTTCACAATATTCATCTTAAAGCATAACTAAAACAGTAAAGCATAACTTAAAACCTTAACATATTTAAAAGGGGTAATCTAACTTAGTGATTTTCTAACTAACAACTCTCCACTGTCCCACAGCCGTCACCAACCTATCCTCCATGCGATCCCATCGTCACCGCCTTCCGAACCTCCTCAATCCCAGTAGAATACACAACTAATACAATGCAAGTAAAACACAAGTATAGGCATATATATCAAGTAAGTCAAATAGGCAATTAGGCATATTATACAAATAGGCAAGCAATTTCAAGTCGGCAAAGCAAACAAAAAGATAGAAGATGCATATGATGAATGTCTGTCTTACTGGCTGTGATATCACAATGTTGGTTCAACTGCCAACCCGACACATCTCCATGGAAATGTCGCCCTTCGAAATCATAATGGGAACCCCCGAGATATGGTGCTCAGAACACCGTCCAGGATTTTGTGCCTGCGCACTCTAGTGATCCGAAGGGATGTGAGCGGGATACTCTTGCCACGGACCTCACATCTCAACGTAAGCGGGACAAACTACCGCACTTACACTGCCGCCGCTACCTCGACAGGCGGGATCCAACCGCCGTCCCTGCCGGGCGCATAGCGTCTCAACAATCTCAATTTTAAAATGTTACATCAGTGGTTCTGAAAAATTCATTATTTCATTATATCAATAATTCATCGTTTCAAACTCCGAGTCCTCGACTCATCTCAACCACTGTCAATTCACAATTTCCCCGAACTCATTTATTTATCAGTTCTCAATTCATATATCTCTCTCCCTTCTCACTCCACCAAACCCACCTTCAGTATACAAGAAACCTAAGCCTCCGTTCTCTAACTTTTCAAGGCATAACCAAATTAAATCTATGAGGACCTTTTCCCATGTTTTGATAACCGAAAATAAGCCAAAGATTCTTAAATAGGTGTCACAGAAGTTTACAAGCTTGTTGGGAAGGTGAAACAGTTAAAAACAAGAATTTAGTTGAAAAACAGTGCAGGTGTGTACGCACAGGGGTGTGTGTGCGCACGCCCAAGAGGATTTTCAAAATGTGTGCGTACGCACAGCTGTAAAATTTTCCAATTCTGTTTGTTCGCACAAGGCATGTGAACGCCTTCAACAGAATGCACCTTCCAACGTGTGCGTGCGCACAGGGCTGTGCGTGCGCGCAGCTTGCCAAACTTCGTTGGTTGTGTGTGCGCACAGGGCATGCTAGCGCTCCCATCAGTAGCCATGTCTCCGTGTGTGCGTGCGCACAGGTTCAAAAATTCACGGGGTGCGCGTGCGCACAAGGTTGTGCGTGCGCACACAAACCAGAAATCACAAATTCTGCAGCATTCACAGAATTCATATTTTGACACCAAACTTTGAATGATCATAACTTTCACTACAAAAATCTAATTTTACAAACTTTATATCTATTTAAAGATTTTTCAATGAAATTTAATTTAAAACAATTTCAACAAATTTTGAAAATTGAGGCTCAGGTTATGATCCGTCAAAGTTTACCAAAAATTCATTTTTACCAAAAGGCACAAATTTCTCAATTCCTTGAAATATATAGCCAAAACCAAATCAAACCATCCCAAATTCCAACTTACATCAAAATCTACCTTTTTGTATCATAATTCACCCTTCATACCAATTTTCCACTCACATTACAATATCATCAACCTCAAACATCAAATATATCACACTAATACCATTTTTCAATCCACACAATTAGCCATCATCATCATGTCACTAACATTCATCATGATTAAACTCATTCAACCCCAATCTCACTCTTCAACATCATATTATCAACATTAACATCACAATTCATCAAAATATGTAAAACTCATCAATTCATCATACATCATATCTCAACAAATCAAACAACCAATACAATCCAATCCTATCCTATGGGTCACTAGCCTAAGTGTCTAAAAATATTATATATTACATAGAGGAAACCGAAACCATACCTTGGCCGATTCCCAATATGCCAAAACCCAAAATTGTACTCCAATTTAAGCTTCCAACCACAACCAAGTCACCAACCAACTCCAACAAGCATCAACAATTACCCCAAAGCTCCAATTAAGAGCCAATAATCACAATCTCAATCTATATACACATATTTTACAACAATTCAACCTAGGATTCATCGAATCCATAAAATTACAAGAGATTTGAATTGTTCACCTTATCCAATGATGATTGGGGCAAAAATCCAATAGTAATCAAGTGCTAGAGTGTACCTAAACACCCAAAATCACAAAATTTCACTCAACACAAAACCCAAAAACTCAAAATTCATAGGGCAGGAAACTGGACAGAGAATTTTGAGAAACTTACCACAAGGCTTAACTAGAAGTGACGGGCTCGGCGAGAGCTTCGTGTAGGTGAGAGCTTCGCGTAGCCGCCGATGGCACGCGAATCGGAGAATTGTAACTCAAGATATGATGGATTGAAGTTGTGTGTGAATAGTAACTTTTCTTTCTTCCTTTACCTTTCACTTCAGCCACTCACCTTGTGTGTGTGTGTCTGTGTGTTTATGGCTGATGGATTCATTAATGGAGTGTTATATATGTTGGGCTTGGGCCCAACTTGGGCCCGATCCAACCCGTTAGCATTTTTAGCCCGTTTGGCCCAACTTTGGGCCAAACCTTTATAATTAACGCTCGGTTTTTTACTTTAAATATTTTCTTGAGGTTTTCCACTGTTTTTAATTCTTCTCATACAGTACTGGACAGACTTAAACCGGTTTGACCGGTTCAGTTGCCGGTTCGCGGGTTTACTCGGTTTTTCACAGAAAATCATTTTCTGACTCAGAAAAATCTACTGAGCCCAAAAATCATATTTAAATCCTCCAATTCTCATTCTAAAGTTTTGGATCCTATTTTGGGCAATATTAATTATTAAATTAAACGGGTAATTAGTCGCGGTTCTTACATATGTAGGATCCTCAACATAATGCAAGAGTTCGTCAAATTTTTTAGATTAAAGGGAGTGCTCAATTAAGAGGGTTGATGAAACACGAGAGAGTCAATTATTCAAAAGACTCTAACTATGTACCAAAATATACTCTTGCACTAGTTTTGCGTCAACTATTACATTACTGGGCTACAGATCCGTATTTTAAGAACTGGTCGGCAGCAAATACTGTGAATTGAGCATCAAATGCTGGAAGTTTCATGCACAATGGTGGTTCCATATCGATGGGTGAACATGCACGCAAAATGGTAAGATAAAAATAGTTTAATTTTAGTCATGTTCTTATTATTTGTAATGTTTTCTTATTCTTTTTTTTCCTGTGGATTAAAACTATAATATTATAGGAGAAAGCTACGGGAGTAAAAGCTTCTCTAGAGGAGGTTTATACTAAATGCCACACCAAAAAGGACAAAAGTTGGATTGATTAAAGATCTGAGAAAGTCATTGTATGCATTACAAAAAAAAGGCCTATGGTCACGGCAAAAAACCGTGACCATAGCCAGTAAAAAGGGTGACCATAGATCTATGGTCACAGTTTTGGACCTATGGTCACGGTTTTTTACCGTGGCCTATTCTCTCGTGGCCATAGGTCTATGGTCACGGTTTTTTTATCTATGGTCACGGTTTCTATGGTCACGGTTTTAATTTTCAAATTCTAACACTTTAAGCCACGTTTTTTCATCGTGACCATAGGTTAATCTATGGTCACGCGTAAAAACCGTGACCATAGCCTCTATGGTCACCCATCCTTAAAACCGTGACCATAGCCTTATCTATGGTCACGGTTTTTGCCGTGACCATAGACTCTATGGTCACCCCTCCTTAAAACCATGACCATAGCCTTATCTATGGTCACGGTTATTGCCCTGAATATAGCTCTATGGTCACCCCACCTTAAAACCATGACCATAGCCTTATCTATGGTCACGATTTCTGCCGTGGTCATAGCCTCTATGGTCACCCCACTTAAAACTGTGACCATAGGTCTATCTATGGCCACGGTTTTTACCGTGACCATAACCTCTATGGTCACTCCACCTTAAAACCATGACCATAGTCTTATCTATGGTCACGGTTTTTGCCGTGGCCATAGCCTCTATGGTCACCCCACCTTAAAACCGTGACCATAGCCTTATCTATGGTCACGTTTTTTTCCGTGGCCATAGCCTCTATGGTCACCCCTCCTTAATACCGTGACCATAGCTTTATCTATGGTCACAGTTTTTGCCATGGCCATAGCCTCTATGGTCACCCCACCTTAAAACCGTGACCATAGCCTTATCTATGGTCACGGTTTTTGCCGTGGACATAGCCTTTATGGTCATCCCTCTTTAAAACCGTGACCATAGCCTATTTTGTTTTATTAGATTTATTTTTTTTTAAAGCATATCACATCCCAAATTTATGATAATCACAAAATAAATCTAAAAATGAAAAACTCAAGATATCTAAATCATAAAAATAATATTTTAAGCTAGATATATTTTTAGTCCAAACAACACAAATAAAAATAGAGTGTAATTTATCCATTACATCTAATACCAGGTAAAATCTGTTTACAAAAAGTACAGAACACATTAAAATATTACATTTAGATAACTAATATATATATATATATATATATATATATATATATATATATATATATATATATGAGACCCATCCCATCTCATATTGCTACGGAAAATATTTTCTTCATATTATGTCCTCCTGGTAGCAAAAGAAATAAACATGTTAGACCAAAGAACATTGTACATCTGAAAGCGACAATAAAGAACATAATAACAAATAACCAAATGCACAAAAAAGTGTACACTATTAGTTTCTGTTTACATTTCCTCCTTTTTTGCTATTTCCAAAATTTTGCTAAAATAAAAGAGAACGAAATCACAAAAGAAACAAGCTTCAGATTCTGTTTCTAGAAAAATAAATTACCCTACCTTAAAACATTCATGTGCCAAAAAAGTAGGATCATGCTACTTGGGATAATTTCATTTCATGTTATTAAAAATGGCCAGCACACTGAAAATAAATGATAAAATAAAAGAGAATATGAAAATATTTTATGCTCAAGATGCAAATATGCAGACTTAGATGGCATAGAAGGACCTTAATAAATCAACTACACCTCACAATATCCTATAATAATGAACTTCACTCATTGCTAGTACTAAGTATATACCGCATCAAGTAAACAAAAAGCTAAGCTTTCTTCCTATCAACAACTAATTTATCCAACAAACACAATATATAGACAGCGTGTGTGTACGGTGAATTGAGTGTAAATTGTCTTTTATTAATAATAAGATGAAAAGGTAGATCTGTAAATTGTATAAAGTTCATAGATAATTAGAGGCAAAGTTACAGAGGAGAGACAACTACCACAATAAAAGAATTCCTAATCTCTTAACTTCTTACCAATACGAAGCATCAATGACACATGCTAAAACAATAGAGAAATCAAAAGATCTTTACCCCACATCTACATACTGAAAAAACAAGCACCGACTAAGATATGAGCTAACAAATTCTACTTCTACCAACAAATTATGCTCATTGATCATTTTTAACAACAAACTCAACTATAATTTTTCAATCCAAAGCAGCAAACAATATTGAAAAAGAAAGAATTTGCAGACTGAAATTAACTTAGTTGTCTATATGTGCAGTATTTAACATAAGAAACTAAACATAGCATACTTGAACATACAAAATTGTTCAACAAACTTTAAGGATTGTGTCAATTAAATAAATAAACTTTGCGTATTGAATTTGGATTGCAATAGAATATTAATTTTCAGTCACTTCACTTAATCAAAATTTCATGCACGAAACCTACTTCTTGAAGACGCAGCAACGGCGAGCTCGAGAAATGACAGGTATGAACGGCGGTGCGGGCAGTGCCTCCTTCTCCTCACGAAACACTCCTTCTCCTCTCTGGCCATCGCGTTCCTCTCTGTCGACAAAGTGTGGATCCGTTGCTGGCTACATCATTTACTTTGGTAGCTAACTCGTAGGCTCCTTCAACACATGCTCCCAAGGCCACACCAGACATATAATTTTCCCCAAGGAACATCCCCGCAAAGCCGGTGTCTTTCAGAGCAGCTTTAGCAACATTTAGTAGCTTAACATGGCCAATTAAGAACTGTGGAATAGCTTTAGGCCACAGTTTCACACCTAATACAGTTGGATTATTGGCATTTGGGTTTATAAGGATTTTTCGCAAATCTCGATCAGCTACTTGAATGAGTTCACTATCCATCTGTCATTGAACAAGAGGCTTTAGGTATCAAAAGGAACTAGGGAAAAGAAATAAATCTTGTAATCAGACAAAAATGGTCATATGGAACTTGTTTGAATATAAAAAAATTATCAAACCTTTGTTAACATTCCAGGATTGGTAGCTCCTCCAATGAAATTCAATAGTAGAAGCTGTCCAGGTGGAGCCCAGTTAGGGAAAATTGATGAGCTATATCTTGTTCCTGTCATGTGTCAAACCCAATCACGTGTTAATTTTCACAAACAGAGCAATACATTATCCAATACCTAACAATTTGTATTCTGATTAGAAAGCAGAAGGAAAACCAAAGAGCGCATATTTGACAAAAAGATATAACTATGATCAAAAGTCAAAATTGAAGAACCCATGTGCATGCTAACCGGCCCCTTATTTTATTGAAAATGATAACTTTTATTGAAAAAAAAAAGGATAATTACACTAATTATGATGAAAAATAGGGTTATGACATATAACACTAACACTTAACATATAATATATTGTGGCCTAAAAATTTTGTTGTTGTCTTACAGCTAAGCCTCCATCCCCAAATTAAAGGCATTAATGTGTGTATATATATATATATATATATATATATATATATATATATATATATATATATATATATAACACATGATAGCAAGCACCAACCAAAGATATGATGGTGAGTGTTTGTCTAACCATGCATATATGTATAGGCCATCCATGTTAAGTATTTGATCCCTTAAATTAAGCTATTGATTATTTACACTTGAACCTTTTTCAATTATTGGGTAGAATTAGAGTGAAGGAAAATATGTCAGCTTTTCAATCTTTTCCATTCTTTGAGGAAGATATACACACACCCATATTGGTAAATATAAAAGAATTAGAAACTCTTGCAAATTAAAGCTATTGTTTAGCTATACTCCTTTTTGGTATTTTGTTGGAAATTCCTAAGACATCCAATACTAGAAGAGTAGAAGGATTTATATAATGCATTTCTGCAAATTAAAGAACAAATTGCATATTATACTTTATGTGCATCATTTTCCTTGCACTAAATTTCATACTCGTTTTGGAAGGAAATACTTTTTTGATCACATAATATAAAGATCGTCAAATAATTAGCTATACTCCTCAGCTTTTGCTTTATAATAAATATTTACCTAAAGTCTCCACTCCTTGGAATCGTGGATGCAATTGACCGAATTCCTTCAGTTCACCATCTATCAGTTAAGCAATGGATATACCTACAGGTCCAGTAGAAAGAAAAAATTGTTCTTCTAACAGGTCCTGGCTTATGCTATTTCAATTGTAAAGACTTTCAAGTTTCAGCCATATAGCGATTGTAGATGAACTACATAAGATGATAAGAAAAGCTTGTAAAAATGTAATAATGAATTCTGACCATTATATGTTAGCCACCAAGTTCGATGGTGACGGCACACCCTGCAGCAGCCCCAACAGCGACGACGACGAGGTGTAGCGGGCAAGCAGCGCCCCCTTCTCCGTCGCGTGCTTCCTTCTCCCCCTGTCCTCTCTCTTTCCGATCTCTCTTCCTCTCCTCTGGCGTACGACAGCAACAAAGCTCTTCACAGCTCCATGGACGACGACGGCGGCTGAACAGCTTCTCCCCCCCTCCGTTCTTCTCTTCTCTCTCGGAGTGGGTGAGTGCTTCGCGGGTGAGGGAGAGGGGTGGCGGCTGAAGGGCAGTAAAGAGAGTTATGACTTATGATTAGGGTTTGTAGGTTTTAATCTGGAAATAAGAATTTGAGTAATTTTAATAAACATTGGAAAATAGAGTAGTTATTAAAAGTTAAACTCTATTTCAATAAAATTATTTTAAAATATTATTTTATTTAATTGATTTTTTAAATAAATATTTTAATTTAAAAGTTGAGGTAATTAAATAATTTTTTATTTATAAAATTAATTAAAAATTTTAATTATTTAATTTAAATTATATATAAATTTTTTTTATTTCTAATTATTAAAATTTTAAATTTTAATTAAGCAAAAATCTAAATTATTAATTTTAAATTAACAAAAATATCTAATTGTAATTGAAAATTATATAAATTCAAACTAACTTAAAATTCAAAATTTCATAACTTGGATTTATTTAAATTTCAGTAAAGACAACTTTCTGAGCGATGAGGATGTAAAAAATCATGACCATAGACTCTTTTTGGTCACTATAAAAAATTGTGACCATAGACTCTTTTAGGCTACTTTTCAAAACCGTGACTAGAGAACCTTTTAGGCCACCGCCAAAATCGTGACCATAGACCCCTTTAGTTCACCCCCCAAAACCGTGACTATAGACTCTTTTAGGTCACCCTTTTTTGAAAAACCATGACCATAACCCCTTTTTTCTCACTGTAAAAAATCGTGACCATAGACCCTTATAGGTCACCTCTAAAATCGTGACCATAGACCCTTTTAGGCCACCCCCTAAAATCGTGACCGTAGACCCCTTTAGGCCACCCGCCAAAACCGTGACCAAAGACCCTTTTAGGCCACCCCAAAAATTGTGACCATAGACCCCTTTAGGTCACCCCCAAAACCGTGACCATAGACCTTTTTAGGTCACCCTTTTTTGAAAAACAGTGACCATAACCCCTTTTTTGTCACTATAAAAAATTGTGACCATAAACCCCTTTAGGTCACCTCTAAAACCGTGACCATAGACCCTTTTAGGCCACCCCCTAAAACCGTGACCATAGACCCCTTTAGGCCACCCCCCAAAACCGTGACCAAAGACCCTTTTAGGCCACCCCCAAAACCGTGACCATAGACCCCTTTAGGTTACCCCCCCAAAACCGTGACCATAGACCCTTTTAGGTCACCCTTTTTTGAAAAACTGTGACCATAGTCCCTTTTTGGTCATTGTAAAAAACCGTGACCATAGACCCCTTTAGGTCACCCATAAAATCGTGACCATAGACCCTTTTAGGCCACCCCCCAAAATCGTGACCATAGACCCCTTCAGCCCACCCCCCAAAACTGTGATCATAGACCCTTTTAGGCCACCCCCAAAACCGTTACCATAGACCCCTTTAGGTCACCCCCCCAAAACTATGACCATAGACCCTTTTAGGTCACCATTTTTTGAAAAACCGTAACCATAGTCCCTTTTTGGTCACTGTAAAAAACCGTGACAATAGACCTGATGATTAGACTTTTGTGTGGTTTAGAATTCACAATTGAAAGCTCGTTGTAATATAGTTCCTAAACCAAGCAATAGTCCTTTCATACAAAAATTGTGTTTGTCACTAGTACAAACCCCTAAATTTATAAACCGAAGTATTGAACCTCGGGTCGTTCTCCCTAGGAATTGAAACAAAGTGTCTTGTTATTGGTTGAGTTATGTTTGGGGTTTTTGGGCATTATAGACAAGAAATGTAAAATGCAATGAAAATAAACTAACAACTAACAAAGGCCTTGGTAAGGGTTGGTGGTCAAGGATCTCTATCCTAATCACTAACCACAACATGAAAATTGGCAAGGATCAACCCCACTAAGTCATCCTCTAACTAATAAAGGAAAGTCAAGTGAGCTATGTCAATCCAAGACCATAAGTCCTAGTTCTACACTAAATCAATTAGTGAGATCTAGAGTTAATGGCTCCCAACCGTCAATCACTTGGACATTAGTAACTCAAGAGTTCCTAAGTTACCTTCCCAAGCCAAGATCACTAAAATCTACTCTAGAATCCAACTAAGCATTTTATCAAACACTTAGAAGGTATAAAAAGAAAGCATAGTAAAGAGTGCAAGGAAAGTAAATCTATGATGAGCGGATAATTTATACGCTTTTTGACAGTGTTTTTAGTATGTTTTTAGTAGGATCTAGTTACTTTTAGGGATGTTTTCTTTAGTTTTTATGTTAAATTCATATTTCTGGACTTTACTATGAGTTTGTGTGTTTTTTCTGTGATTTCAGGTATTTTCTGGCTGAAATTGAGGGACTTGAGCAGAAATCAGATTCAGAGGTTGAAAAAGGACTGCTGATGCTGTTGGATTCTGACCTCCCTGCACTCAAAGTGGATTTTCTGGAGCTACCGAACTCGAAATGGCGCGCTTCCAATTGCGTTGGAAAGTAGACATCCAGGGCTTTCCAGCAATGTATAATAGTCCATACTTTGGCCAAGAATAGACGACGTAAACTGGCGTTCAACGCCAGCCTTCTACCCAAATCTGGCGTCCAGCGCCAGAAAAGGAGCCAAAACCAGAGTTGAACGCCCAAACTGGCACAAAAGCTGGCGTTCAACTCCAGAAAGGACCTCTACACGTGTAACACTCAAGCCCAAGCCCAAGCACACACCAAGTGGGCCCCGGAAGTGGATATGTACATCAATTACTTACTCATGTAAACCCTAGTAGCTAGTTTATTATAAATAGGACCTTTTACTAGTCTTTTTGACAATCTTTGGATTACCTTATGATCCTTTGATCACGTTTTGGGGGCTGGCCTCTCGGCCATGCCTGGACCTTTCACTTATGTATTTTTAACGGTAGAGTTTCTACACTCCATAGATTAAGGTGTGGAGCTCTACTGTTCCTCAAAGATTAATGCAAAGTACTACTGTTTTCTATTCAATTCTTCTTATTTCTCTTCTAAGATATCCATTCGCACCCAAGAACATGATGAAGGTGATGATTATGTGTGACGCTCATCATCCTTCTCCCTTATGAACGCGTGCCTGACAAACACTTCTGTTCTACATGAATTAAGCTAGAATGAGTATCTCTTAGATCTCCTAACCAGAATCTTCGTGGCGTAAGCTAGAATGATGGCGGCATTCAAGAGAATCCGGAAGGTCTAAACCTTGTCTGTGGTATTCTGAGTAGGATTCAATGATTGAATGACTGTGACGAGCTTCAAACTCGCGAGTGCTGGGCGTTAGTGACAGACGCAAAAGGAGGGTGAATCCTATTCCAGCATGATCGAGAACCGACAGATGAATAGCCGTGCCGTGACAGGGTGCGTGAGCATATTATTCACTGAGAGGAGGGGATGTAGCCACTGACAACGGTGATGCCCTTGCATACAGCCAGCCATGGAAAGGAGTAAGACTGATTGGATGAAGATAGCAGGAAAGCAGAGGTTCAGAGGAACGAAAAGCATCTCCATTCGCTTATCTGAAATTCCTACCAATGATTTACATAAGTATCCCTATCCCTATTTTATTATATAATATTCGAAAACACCATTATCACTTTATATCTGCCTGACTGAGATTTACAAGGTGACCATAGCTTGCTTCATACCAACAATCTCCGTGGAATTCGACCCTTACTCACGTAAGGTATTACTTGGACGACCCAGTGCACTTGCTGGTTAGTTGTATCGAAGTTGTGACAATTATGTATTGAGATCAGCGCACCAAGTTGCTCACGTTGCCAGGGATTGTTTGAGCCTGGACATCACAATTTCGTGCACCAAGTTTTTGGCGCCGTTGCCGGGGATTGTTTGAGTCTTCAGCAAGCTTTTGGTCCGGTAACATCAGTGCCAGATTCCCTTTTGATCCGGCAACAGCACCAAGTTTTTGGCGCCGTTGCCGGGGATTGTTTGAGTTTGGACAACTGACGGTTCATCTTGTTGCTCAGATTAGGTAATTTTCTTTTTTATTTTGTTTTCAAAAATCTTTCA
This sequence comes from Arachis hypogaea, assembly GCF_003086295.3. NCBI lineage: Eukaryota > Viridiplantae > Streptophyta > Magnoliopsida > Fabales > Fabaceae > Arachis > Arachis hypogaea. The sequence goes on from NC_092052.1 coordinate 70,016,316, forward strand.
AAAATAATTTAAAAAATATCTCATCTATTTTCGAAAAATATAAAAATGTTTTCAAAAATTTTATTCAAGATTTTTAAGAATGAATTCTAGTGTTTCACGAAGCATGTGAAGCCTGGCTGGCTGTAAAGCCATGTCTAAATTTATTTGGACTGAGGCAGCAATATGTTATCAAGAGCAAGCTAGTTGTTGCTAATCCACCTGCTACTGTTCCTGATCTACATGCTAAAGCCTGGCTGGCCATTGGCCATGTCTAGTGTTTTGGACTGGAGCTTTCATTGAAAGCTTGGCTGGCTAGTGAGCCATGTCTAATTCCTGGACTGAAGCTTTAGACTAAAAATGCAAGATTCCTGGAATTCATATTAAAAATTTTGGAATCCTTATTTTTCTTTTTCATATTATTTTCGAAAAAAATCCAAAAAAAAATTAGAAAATCAAAAAAATCAAAAATATTTTGTGTTTCTTGTTTGAGTCTTGAATCATATCATAATTTTGGTGTCACTTGCATATGCATCTAGTATTTTTCGAAAATATCATGCATAGTGTTATTCATGATCTTCAAGTTGTTCTTGGTAAGTCTTCTTGTTTGATCTTGATGATTTTTTTTGTTTTGTGTCTTTTTATTGTTTTTCATATGCATTTTTGAATTCTTAGTGCCTAAGCATTAAAGAATTCTAAGTTTGGTGTCCTGCATGTTTTCTTTGCATTAAAAGTTTTTCAAAATTGTGTCTATGATGTTCATCTTGGCATTCAAAGTGTTCTTGGTGCTCATCTTAACATTCATAGCATTCTTGCATGCATCACATGTTTTGATCTAAAAATTTCATGCATTGCATAATTTTCATGTTTTTCATAAAAATTCCAAAAATCAAAAAAATATCTTTCCCTTTTTCTCTCATCAAATTCGAAAATTTGGATTGACTTTTTCAAAAATTTTTAAAATCAAATTGTTTCTCATGAGTCAAACCAAATTTTCAATTTGAAAATCTTATCTTTTTCAAAATCTTTTTCAAAAATCAAATCTTTTTCAAAATTCTTAGTTATTTTCGAAAATTCCAAAAATAATTTTCAAAAATCTTTTTCTTATTTTTAGATCAAATTTTCGAAAATAATATAATCAATTAATGTTTTGATTCAAAAATTTGAAGTTTGTTACTTGCTTGTTAAGAAAGATTCAAACTTTAAGTTCTAGAATCATATCTTGTGATTTCTTATGAATCAAGTCATTAATTGTGATTTCAAAAATCAAATCTTTTTCAAAACTAATTTTATCATATCTTTTCAAAAATATCTTCTTATCTTATCTTTTTCAAAAATATCTTTTCAAAATATCTTTTCTAACTTCCTAACTTCTTATCTTTTCAAAATTTGTTTCAACTAACTAACTAACTTTTTGTTTGTTTCTTAACTTTTTCAAAACTACCTAACTAACTCTCTCTCTCATTTTTTCGAAAATATCTTCCCCCTTTTTCAAAATTTCTTTTTAATTAACTAATCATTTTTATTCTTAATTTCAAAAAAAAAAAATTTCGAAAAATACTAACAATTTTTCAAAAACCATTTTTCAAAAATCACTAACTCTTTTTCAAAATAATTTTCGAAAATTATCCCTCCCCCATCTCATTCTATTTATTCATTCATATCCTAACATCTCATCTCACATCTCTTCCATTCGTACAGTTGTGTTTCTTCCTTTATATTACATTCTTTATCTCCCCCTCTTCTTCCACTCACACAGGGATCCCTATACTGTGGTATAAAGGATCTCCATTATTATTATTATTTTTCTGTGCCTTCTTCTTTGTCATATGAGCAGGAGCAAGGATAAGAACATTCTTGTGGAAGCAGATCCAGAACCTGAAAGGACTCTGAAGAGAAAATTAAGAGAAGCTAAAATACAACAATCCAGAAATAACCTTTCAGAAATTTTCGAACAGGAAAAGGAGATGGCAGCCGAAAATAATAATAATGTAAGGAAGATGCTTGGTGACTTTACTGCACCTAATTCCAATTTACATGGAAGAAGCATCTCCATTCCTGCCATTGGAGCAAACAACTTTGAGCTGAAACCTCAATTAGTTTCTCTGATGTAGCAGAACTGCAAGTTTCATGGACTTCCATCTGAAGATCCTTTTCAGTTCTTAACTGAATTCTTGCAGATATGTGATACTGTTAAGACTAATGGAATAGATCCTGAAGTCTACAGACTCATGCTTTTCCCCTTTCCTGTAAGAGACAGAGCTAGATCATGGTTGGATTCTCAACCCAAAGACAGCCTGAACTCTTGGGATAAGCTGGTCACGGCTTTCTTAGCCAAGTACTTTCCTCAAAAGCTGAGCAAGCTTAGAGCTGATGTTCAAACCTTCAGACAGAAAGAAGGTGAATCCCTCTATGAAGCTTGGGAAAGATACAAACAGTTGACCAAAAAGTGTCCTTCTGACATGCTTTCAGAATGGACCATCATGGATATATTCTATGATGGCTTATCTGAGCTATCAAAGATGTCACTGGACACTTCTGCAGGTGGATCCATTCACCTAAAGAAAACGCCTGCAGAAGCTCAAGAACTCATTGACATGGTTGCTAATAACCAGTTCATGTACACTTCTGAAAGGAATCCTGTGAGTAATGGGACGCCTATGAAGAAGGGAGTTCTTGAGGTTAATACTCTGAATGCCATATTGGCTTAGAATAAAATATTGACTCAGCAAGTCAATATGATTTCTCAGAATCTGCATGGAATGCAAGCTGCATCCAACAGTACTCAAGAGGCATCCTCTGAAGAAGAAGCTTATGATCCTGAGAACCCTGCAATAGCAGAGGTAAATTACTTAGGTGAACCTTATGGAAACATCTATAACTCAACATGGAGAAATCATCCAAATTTCTCATGGAAAGATCAAAAGCCCCAACAAGGCTTTAATAATGGTGGAAGAAACAGGTTTAGCAATAGCAAGCCTTTTCCATCATCAACTCAGCAACAGACAGAGAACTCTGAACAAAATGCTTCTAATTTAGCAAATCTAGTCTCTGATCTATCTAAGGCCACTGTAAGTTTCATGAATGAAACAAGGTCTTCCATTAGAAATCTGGAAGCACAAGTGGGCCAGCTGAGTAAAAGGATCACTGAAATCCCTCCTAGTACTCTCCCAAGCAATACAGAAGAGAACCCAAAAGGAGAGTGCAAGGCCATTGACATAAGCGCCATGGCCGAACCTGTGAGGAGAGGAGAGGACGTGAATCCCAAGGAGGAAGACCTCCTGGGACGTCCAGTGGTCAATAAGGAGCTTCCCTCTGAGGAACCAAAGGAATCTGAAACTCATCTAGAGACCATAGAGATTCCATTGAACCTCCTTATGCCCTTCATGAGCTCTGATGAGTATTCCTCTTCTGAAGAGAATGAGGATGTTACTAAAGAGCAAACTGTCAAGTTTCTTGGTACAATCATGAAGCTGAATGCCAAATTGTTTGGCATTGATACTTGGGAAGTTGAACCTCCCTTGTTCATCAATGAACTAAGTGATCTGGATCAACTGACATTGCCTCAGAAGAGACAGGATCCTGGAAAGTTCATAATACCCTATACCATAGGCACCATGATCTTTAAGGCTCTGTGTGACCTTGGTTCAGGGATAAACCTCATGCCCCTCTCTGTAATAGAGAAACTGGGAATCTATGGGGTGCAAGCTGCTAAAATCTCATTAGAGATGGCAGACAGCTCTAGAAAACAGGCTTATGGACAAGTAGAGGACGTGTTAGTAAAGGTTGAAGGCCTTTACATCCCTGCTGATTTCATAGTCCTGGATACTGGAAAGGAAGAGGATGAATCCATCATCCTAGGAAGACCTTTCCTGGCCACAGCAAGAGCTGTGATTGATGTTGACAGAGGTGAAATAGTCCTTCAATGGAATGAGGACTTCCTTGTGTTTAAAGCTCAAGGATCTCCCTCTGCAACCATGAAGAGGAAGCATGAAAAGCTTCTCTCAAAGCAGAGTCAACCAGAGCCCCCACAGTCAAACTCTAAGTTTGGTGTTGGGAGGCCACAACCAAACTCTAAGTTTGGTGTTGAACTCCCATATCCAAACTCTAAGTTTGGTGTTGGAGAGTCTCAACAAAGCTCTGCACATCTGTGAGGCTCCATGAGAGCCCACTGTCAAGCTATTGACATTAAAGAAGCGCTTGTTGGGAGGCAACCCAATGTTTATCTAATTCTTATTTTTATTGTTTTTCATGTTTTCTTAGGTTCATGATCATGTGGAGTCACAAAATAAATATAAAAATTGAAAACGGAATCAAAAACAGCAGAAGAAAAATCACACCCTGGAGGAGCATCTGTCTGGCGTTCAGCGCCAGAACAGAGCATGGTTCTGGCGCTGAACGCCCAAAATAGGCAGCTTCTGGGCGCTGAACGCCAGAACAGGCATGGTTCTGGCGTTCAACGCCAGAAATGGCATACAGATGGGCGTTGAACGCCCAAAATGGCCACCAACCTGGCGCTGAACGCCCAGAGTTGGGTACAAGGGCATTTTTACATGCCTAATGGGTGCAGGGATGTAAATCTTTGAACACCTCAGGATCTGTGGACCCCACAGGATCCACTCAGGATCTGTGGACCCCACAGGATCCACTCAGGATCTGTGAACCCCACAGGATCCACTCAGGATCTGTGGACCCCACAGGATCCACTCAGGATCTGTGGACCCCACAGGATCCTCACCTACCTCCACTCACTTCTTCTCACCACTCTCTTTCACACAACCCCATAAACACTCTTCCCTAAAAACCCCTCACCAATCACCTCAATCTCTCTTCCCCACTAAACCTTCACCACTCACATCCACCCACTCTTCCCCATAAACCTACCTCATAAACTCCACCTACCTTCAAAATTCAAAACCAATTTCCCACCCAAACCCACCCATATGGCCGAACCAATACCCCACCTCCCTTCCCTATATAAAGACCTCCATTCTTCATCAAATTCACACAACACACCCCTCTACACTCCTCTTGGCCGAAACCTCATCTCCATCTCCCTCTCCATATTTCTTCTTCTTCTTCATCTATTCTTTTGTTTATTGCTCGAGGGCGAGCAATATTCTAAGTTTGGTGTGGTAAAAGCATAGCTTTTTTGTTTTTCCATTACCATTGATGGCATCTAAGACTGGAGAATCCTCTAGAAGAGGGAAAGGGAAGACAAAAGCTTCCACATCCGAGTCATGGGAGATGGAAAGGTTCATCTCCAAAGCCCATCAAGACCACTTCTATGATGTTGTGGCCAAGAAAAAGGTAATCCCTGAGGTCCCTTTTAAACTCAAAAGAAATGAGTATCCGGAGATCCGACATGAAATTCAAAGAAGAGGTTGGGAAGTTCTAACAAATCCCATCCAACAAGTCGGCATCCTAATGGTTCAAGAGTTCTATGCCAATGCATGGATCACCAAGAACCATGATCAAAGTAAGAACCCGGATCCAAAGAACTATGTTACAATGGTTCGGGGGAAATACTTAGATTTTAGTCCGGAGAATGTGAGGTTGGCGTTCAACTTGCCATACATGGAAGAGAACGCACGCCCCTACACAAGGAGAGTCAACTTTGATCAAAGGTTGGACCAAGTCCTTATGGACATATGTGTAGAAGGAGCTCAATGGAAGATTGACTCCAAAAGCAAGCCAGTTCAACTAAGAAGATTGGACCTCAAGCCTATAGCTAGAGGATGGTTGGAGTTTATTCAATGCTCAATCATTCCCACTAGCAACCGGTCTGAAGTTACTATAGACCGGGCCATCATGATCCATAGCATCATGATTGGAGAAGAGGTGGAAGTTCATGAGATTATACCTCAAGAACCCTACAAGGTGGCTGACAAGTCCTCCACTATGGCAAGATTAGCCTTTCCTCACCTCATCTGCCACCTATGCAATTCGGCTGGGATTGACATAGAGGGAGATATCCTCATCAAAGAGGACAAGCCCATTACTAAGAAAAAGATGGAGCAAGCAAGAGAGCCCAGTCATGGAGCTCAAGAGGCGCAAGAAGCTCACTTCCATGAGATCCCTGAGATGCCTCAAATGCACTTTCCTCCACATAACTATTGGGAGCAAATCAACACCTCCCTAGGAGAATTGAGTTCCAATATGGGACAACTAAGGGTGGAACATCAAGAGCACTCCATCATGCTCCATGAAATAAGAGAAGATCAAAAAGCAATGAGGGAGGAGCAACAAAGACAAGGAAGAGACATAGAAGAGCTCAAGGACATCATTGGTTCCTCAAGAAGGAAACGCCACCATCACTAAGGTGGATTCATTCCTTGTTCTTGCTTTCTCTGTTTTTCATTTTCTATGTTATGTGCTTATCTATGTTTGTGTCTTCATTACATGATCATTAGTAGTTAGTAAACTCTGTCTTAAAGATATGAATGTCCTATGAATCCATCACCTCTCTTAAAAGAAAAATGTTTTAATTCAAAAGAACAAGAAGTACATGAGTTTCGAATTTATCCTTGAACTTAGTTTAATTATATTGATGTGGTGACAATGCTTCTTGTTTTCTGAATGTATGCTTGAACAGTGCATATGTCTTTTGAAGTTGTTGTTTAAGAATGTTAAATATGTTGGCTCTTGAAAGAATGATGACTAGGAAACATGTTATTCGATAATCTGAAAAATCATAAAAATGATTCTTGAAGCAAGAAAAAGCAGCAAAAAAACAAAGCTTGCAGAAAAAAAAAATAGGCGAAAAAAAATTAGAAAGAAAAAGAAAAAGCAAGCAGAAAAAGCCAATAACCCTTAAAACCAAAAGGCAAGGGCAAATAAAAAGGACCCCAAGGCTTTGAGCATCAGTGGATAGGAGGGCCTAAAGGAATAAAATCCTGGTCTAAGCGGCTAAACCAAGCTGTCCCTAACCATGTGCTTGTGGCGTGTAGGTGTCAAGTGAAAACTTGAGACTGAGCGGTTAAAGTCAAGGTCCAAAGCAAAAGAAGAGTGTGCTTAAGAACCCTGGACACCTCTAATTGGGGACTTTAGCAAGGCTGAGTCACAATCTGAAAAGGTTCACCCAATTATGTGTCTGTGGCATTTATGTATCCGGTGGTAATACTGGAAAACAAAGTGCTTAGGGCCACGGCCAAGACTCATAAAGAAGCTGTGTTCAAGAATCATCATACTGAACTAGGAGAGTCAATAACACTATTCGAAATCTGAAGTTCCTATAGATGCCAATCATTCTGAACCTCAATGGATAAAGCGAGATGCCAAAACTATTCAAGAGGCAAAAAGCTATAAGTCCCGCTCATATGATTAGAGCTATGTTTCATTGATAGTTTGGAATTTATAGTATATTCTCTTTTTTTTATCCTATTTGATTTTCAATTGCTTGGGGACAAGCAACAATTTAAGTTTGGTGTTGTGATGAGCGGATAATTTATACGCTTTTTGACAGTGTTTTTAGTATGTTTTTAGTAGGATCTAGTTACTTTTAGGGATGTTTTCCTTAGTTTTTATGTTAAATTCACATTTCTGGACTTTACTATGAGTTTGTGTGTTTTTCTGTGATTTCAGGTATTTTCTGGCTGAAATTGAGGGACTTGAGCAGAAATCAGATTCAGAGGTTGAAAAAGGACTGCTGATGCTGTTGGATTCTGACCTCCCTGCACTCAAAGTGGATTTTCGGGAGCTACAGAACTCAAAATGGCGCGCTTCCAATTGCGTTGGAAAGTAGACATCCAGGGCTTTCCAGCAATGTATAATAGTCCATACTTTAGCCAAGAATAGACGACGTAAACTGGCGTTCAACGCTAGCCTTCTACCCAAATCTGGCGTCCAGCGCCAGAAAAGGAGCCAAAACCAGAGTTGAACGCCCAAACTGGCACAAAAGCTGGCGTTCAACTCCAGAAAGGACCTCTACACGTGTAACACTCAAGCCCAAGCCCAAGCACACACCAAGTGGGCCCCGGAAGTGGATTTGTACATCAATTACTTACTCATGTAAACCCTAGTAGCTAGTTTATTATAAATAGGACATTTTACTAGTCTTTTTGACAATCTTTGGATTACCTTATGATCCTTTGATCACATTTTGGGGGCTGGCCTCTCGGCCATGCCTGGACCTTTCACTTATGTATTTTTAACGGTAGAGTTTCTACACTCCATAGATTAAGGTGTGGAGCTCTGCTGTTCCTCAAAGATTAATGCAAAGTACTACTGTTTTCTATTCAATTCTTCTTATTTCTCTTCTAAGATATCCATTCGCACCCAAGAACGTGATGAAGGTGATGATTATGTGTGACGCTCATCATCCTTCTCCCTTATGAACGCGTGCCTGACAAACACTTCTGTTCTACATGAATTAAGCTAGAATGAGTATCTCTTAGATCTCCTAACCAGAATCTTCGTGGCGTAAGCTAGAATGATGGCGGCATTCAAGAGAATTCGGAAGGTCTAAACCTTGTCTGTGGTATTCTGAGTAGGATTCAATGATTTAATGACTGTGACGAGCTTCAAACTCGCGAGTGCTGGGCGTTAGTGACAGATGCAAAAGGAGGGTGAATCCTATTCCAGCATGATCGAGAACCGACAGATGAATAGCCGTGCCGTGACAGGGTGCGTGAGCATATTATTCACTGAGAGGAGGGGATGTAGCCACTGACAACGGTGATGCCCTTGCATACAGCCAGCCATGGAAAGGAGTAAGACTGATTGGATGAAGATAGCAGGAAAGCAGAGGTTCAGAGGAACGAAAAGCATCTCCATTCGCTTATCTGAAATTCCTACCAATGATTTACATAAGTATCCCTATCCCTATTTTATTATATAATATTCGAAAACACCATTATCACTTTATATCTCCCTGACTGAGATTTACAAGGTGACCATAGCTTGCTTCATACCAACAATCTCCGTGGGATTCGACCCTTACTCACGTAAGGTATTACTTGGACGACCCAGTGCACTTGCTGGTTAGTTGTATCGAAGTTGTGACAATTATGTATTGAGATCAGCGCACCAAGTTGCTCACGTTGCCAGGGATTGTTTGAGCCTGGACATCACAATTTCGTGCACCAATCTACACTACTCAATTGCAAGAAATTAAACACAACAAATCAAATGAACAATAAAGAGACATGAATCATAAATTGCATTGAAATGAAAATAGAAGAACAAAAGTGCATCAATATAAAAGTAGAGAATTACATTAATTAAATTCTAAACTAGAGAGAGGAAAGGTAGAAGAAGAAGAGTTACAAAGAGAAAAGTAAATCAAATCATGAAATTAAACTAGATCTAAGAGTTCCTAATCTAGATCTAGAATCTAATCCTAATCCTAGAGAGAAGTGAGAGCTTCTCTCCCTAAAACTAACCTAAACTAAAATAATGTGTGAAAGTATGTAAAGTATATTGATTCCCCTTCAATTCTTGGCTTAAATAGCATCAGAAATGAGTTAGATTGGGCCCACAAGGCTTTAGAATTCGCTGGCCACGTATTGCTTTAAGTGGATCATATGGCAACAACGACGCGTGCACGTACATTGCACGTACGCCTCACCATACGTGTAGCAAATATGGCAAATCTTATATTGTTTCGAAGCCCTGGATGTTATCTTTTCAACACAACTAGAACCAAATCATTTGGACCTTTGTATCTCAAGTTATGGCCGATTAAGTGCAAAGAGGTTGGCTTGACAGCTTTTGCGATTCCTTCATTTCTTCATGAGTTCTCCATTTTTACATGCTTTTTGTTCATTCCCTTGATCCAATCTTTGCCTCCTAAATCTGAAATTACTTAACAAACATATCAAGGGATCTAATGGAATCAAAAGGTGAATTAATTTTAGCTAATTAAAGACCTAGAAAGCATGTTTTCACTCTTAAGCACAATCAAAGGAGAAGTTATAAAACCATGCTATTTCATTGGACCAATGTGGGTTAAAAGGTTATAAAATCCTCTAAATTCAACACAAGATAAACCCTCCAAATGGGGTTTATCAACCTCCCCGCACTTAAACCAAGCATGTCCTCATGATTGAACCAAGAGAAAGCATAGGGATCAACATTTATTCAATGAAATCTAACTAAATGCAATCTACCTATATGCAACTATCTAAATGAATATAATTGCTTAGTCAAAATAAATCAATTCTCAAGAAGCATATATATACACAAGGGCTAAAGGTATTAACAACCGTGCCAAACCACAATCAAATTGAGCTATTAAGTATTTTTATAAACTTGCATGAAGAATGATGATCATAGGTGAAAATATGTAATTGAGCATCAAACCCTCACCGGATGTGTTTGCACTCTATTCGCTCAAGTGTTTAGGGTTGATTCACTCAATTCTCCCCTATTTCAAGCTTTCTAAGATTTGTTTTTCTTCTAACAATCAACATATATTTCATGCATGCATACAATTATCATGAGGTCTTTTCATTGGTTGTAATGGGGCTAGGGTCAAGGTAGGATGCATATTTGGTCAAGTGGATTTGAAATTTGAATTTTTGATAAGCTTAAACTTCCCACCTAACCTATGACATCCTATACAATTCAAAACTAACCTAACTACCTATTTTTTTCCACTTTTCACATACTCATACGTTCTCTTCTTGATTATAACTCATACGCATTGATTTTATTGAGCTTTACTTTGCTTTGGGGCTTTTTGTCCCCTTTTTATTTCTTCTTATTTCTTCTTTTTTTCTTTCTTTTTCTATTTTTTTCTATATTTTTTTCTTTTCTATATAAATTTTTTTCTTTCTTTTTTTTTCTTTTGTTTTTCTCATTTTTTTTAAACTATATACATGAATAACAATGCATAAGGTTTTACATTTGATTAATACATGAGCATACACCTAATTCCCAATATTTATAACAAAAATACAAAACTACCATTTTTCTCAACCAATATCCCAAGTTTTCCCACACTTGAATGTTACACACACACACTAGCCTAAGCTAATCAAAGTTCCAAATAGAGGACATTTATTGTTTTTCACTTCAAGGCTTGTAATGCGCTAAATTAAGAACAAGTGGGTTAATCGTAGGCTCAAAATTGGCTAACAATGGAAGATAAAAGGTAAGACTATTTGGGTAAGTGAGCTACATGAAATGATGGCCTCAATCATATAAATGGATGAATATACAAAATAACGGACATAAAGAATCAAACAAATCAAGGATTGCAATCATAGAAAGAGAATAATGCACACAAGAAGGAAAATAAGTGGTTATAAGATGTAACCACACCATTAGGCTCAAATCTCACAAGCTTGTGTTCTTAGCTCAAAAACATGATCCACATTATATATAATTCATGCAAGTTCTATGAAAAGTTTTCACTCAAATCGATTGGTGCCCTATAGATAGAAATCTTCAAAAATCTCATTATTTTGACTAAGCTTATTGTGTATATGTATGCAAAATAAGAAATTGCAAGTAAAAACCTAAAAATGAAATGCAAAAGTGTTGAGATTAGAAACTTGTCACCTAAAATCGCCGATCGGTCGGACGACCTCCCCACACTTAAAAGTTTTCACCGTCCTCTATGCACTTAAAGATGAGCAAGGAGGTACGGCGACTCTCCGGGTTGCTACCTTCAGCTGGTAGGTCAACCGGTTGCTGCGCGTTCTTTCTTCCTCTTCCATGTTTGCTTGCGGTGCATCATTCATGAAAAGGAGAAAATAACACCATAAGATAAGAAAAGACAAAGCAAGGAAGCATACGTTGTTGGGATGAGGTATTAATCACTAGGATTGAGTGAGTGAGTTAGTGTGACATTAATGACAAAGAGGTGTGTGAATTCTAAATTGTGCCTTTTAGAACACACATTAGCATAAAAAGCGATGTCACAAAAGAAGCATGCAATTTACTCATTCTAGTGTGCTTGAGATGCTTTAAGTAAACTTGTAAGGTAAAACAAGTATTAAAGAAGCATGAAAGCATTCAAGCTATAAGCATATGGATGCATATGATCATTAACTACAATGCATTAGGGTAAATGCACACCATCCAATGTCAAGAGATTGCCTAATCAAAGAATAGGGTTCAAATCTCATGGTGGCCAAATCATGCAATTCAAGAAGAGTTACAAGCTTGAAGGCAATTCTCATCACTTGGTATTCTTAAAAGGTAAGCATGAAAAACTCAAAACCAAGTAGCAAAATATAACCTCAACAATAGAATCTAACAAAGATTATAAATATAATGATGTTAAGATAACATCCCTTTTTAATACTCAGCAGCAATTAATGGTAAACAAGAATAACAATCTAACACTTACAATGAAAAAGAGAAAATGAAATGAAAACTAACTAAAACTAACTAATCAACTAACTAACTAACTAATTAGTTAACTAAAATAAATGGTTATCAATGGTGTTTAGGAGTGTTGGATGAAGGGTAGAAGAATGGAAGAAGAAAGGAGAAGGAAAGAAATGGAAAGAGGAAAAGAAAAGAAATGTGTTGAAGGAAGGACATCTGCGCGTACGCACGCATGGCGCGCGCACGGATGGTGGTCCAATGGACGCGACGCATACGCATACATGATGCGTCCGCGTCGATGCCTTATTTCGAGAGTGACGCGTACGCGTCATGTAAGTGTACGCGCGAGTTGGTTTGTGCGAAAGGCACAATGCGCATGCAACGTTCGCACAACTCTTGGGTTTTGGCTTAGGGGTGGAATTTCTCAATCCACGCGTACGCGTACATCGCGCGTCCGTGTGGGTTGGCAAAATGCTTGATGCACGCATACGCGCGCAGTGCGCGTACGCGCGGATGGTGCTCTGTTTTTTCAAAAAAAAATTTATGTTTTTGCACCAATCCAAGCATTCCAAACCTCCAAACAGCTACCAAAATACCATAAAACCTTATTTAAGATACTAAACTATCAATTATACTCAACAAATCAACCAAAAACATGGATTTAAACTAATTACCAATATGTACAAAAAGAGAAAATGAAAATAAGTTACCATGGTGGGGTGTCTTCCACCTTGTACTTTTGTTTATTGTCCTTAAGTTGGACTTATGGGGAGCTCCTCTCAAGGTGGCTTGTGCTTGAATTCATCTTGGAACTCCCACCAATGCTTGGTTCTCCATTGTGCCCCAAGATTTCTTATTTGTTGCACCAAGTGTTGATGGAGTTCTTCACAAGCATGGGGCTCCCAAATTTGATCCTCTTCTTGTAATCCGGGATCCCACACTCTATTTTCAGACTCGTCTTGAAGTTGATTCTGATTGATCCATATGGGTGCCATAGTTTTGGAATTCTCATTTAAGCAACCAAACAACATCCTAGACCCAAGTAATCTAGTTCTACACCAACCATTGTAATTAAGCTTTGAACATGTAGCCATCATGCACCTAGAATGATATTTTCAACCACTAGCCATCTCCCTTTTGCTCTTAAAGCCACAAATATGTCTAAGTTGACCATCCGTTTCAAGCAAATCATATTCAAGGGGAATAATAAAGCTTGAGTATAAGGAATTCACCCACTTGAATGAAAGAATGGATGGTGGTGGCTTGGGGAGAGGTATCTCCAATGTGCTAGCAAGCTTTACTCCCTTGTGTTCTTCCTTGTTAATCTCCACCTCTTCATAAGCTTCTTCACTTCCAATTCTTTGTTCATCAATTTCATCCCACTCTTCTCCATCACTCAAATCATAAATGGGAGGAAGAGAAAAATCTACCTCCACATTGCTTTTTATCTCATTAAGAGAAGGTTCATCAAATTCAAAGGATTCACCACCAAGAAGGTTGGATGCATGATCTTCATCACCAAGGGAACTCAATTCTTGCTCCACTCCTTCCAAGTCTTCATATGGAATATGCCTTGGAGGTTGTGCACATTCTTCCTCAACATCAAATTCACTCTTCTTGGAGAGGTTCTCTTCAACTCTAGGTTCCCAAGGAGGTTTCGCATCCCCGAAGTCTTCAACCACTTCTTCCTGTTCTTCAATGATCATAGGCTCCTCCAATTGTTCTAACACAAAGTGGCATTCCTCATTCTCCACCGGAGTTTCCAATCTCTCCTTCATGCTTTGCTCTTCAATTGAATCTCCACATGTGACCATGGGAGTGCTTTGAGCGCTCAAGTATTGGGAGGCTAGAGTGCTTACCACCTTGGTCAAGGTAGCCACAAATTCTAGTGTCTTCCTTTACATTTCTCCTTGCCCTTGAAGTATAAGGCTAAGGATTTCATTCATTGAGGATTGGAGTAGATAGGAGGGTTCATTGTCTTGGAGAAAGGATTCATAATAGGATGGTGGTTCTTCTTGGTAAAGTGGTGGTGTATATTGAAGTGGTTCTTGGGAGTAGTGTTCTTGGAATGGTGGTTCCATGTATGGCTCATATGGTTCAAAAGGTGGTTGGTAGGATGGATATAGATTAAGGTCACATGTAGGTGTTTGGTGAAAATAGGGTTGTGAGTGTGGTTGAGGTTCATGTTGAGGATATGACTCAAAGGCATATGGTGGTGATTCTTGAAAGTCACAAGGAGATTTACCATAGCCATTGGATTGATATGCCTCATAGAATGGCTCTTCTTCATAGTGCATTGGTGGAGGTTGTTGCCATGAAGATTGCTCATATGCATATGGCTCCTCCCACCTTTGATTATCCCTTCCTTGATACACATCCTCATGGTAGCTCCCATTACATACAACGTAGTTGTAATCACACTCATAGCCAAAGTGAGAATTCATGATAGCAAGAGAAAATGAAAATAAAATTAAATAAGAAAACAAAGGAAAATAAATCCTAAAACTAGCAAGAACTAACAAAGAAGCAAAAGGAAAACATATTCACAATATTCACATATATACAATAACCAATAACACAACACCATTGCAATTTCCCGGCAACGGCGCCATTTTGATGATTATAGTTTTGTGTGGTTTAGAATTCACAATTGAAAGCTCGTTGTAATATAGTTCCTAAACCAAGCAATAGTCCTTTCATACAAAAATTGTGTTTGTCACTGGTACAAACCCCTAAATTTATAAACCGAAGTATTGAACCTCGGGTCGTTCTCCCTAGGAATTGCAATAAAGTGTCTTGTTATTGGTTATGAGTTATGTTTGGGGTTTTTGGGGATTATAGACAAGAAATGTAAAATGCAATGAAAATAAACTAACAACTAACAAAGGCCTTGGCAAGGGTTGGTGGTCAAGGATCTCTATCCTAATCACTAACCACAATATGAGAATTGGAAAGGATCAACCCCACTAAGTCATCCTCTAACTAATAAAGGAAAGTCAAATGAGCTATGTCAATCCAAGACCATAAGTCCTAGTTCTACACTAAACCAATTAGTGAGATCTAGAGTTAATGGCTCCCAACCGTCAATCACTTGGACATTAGTAACTCAAGAGTTCCTAAGTTACCTTCCCAAGCCAAGATCACTAAAATCTACTCTAGAAACCAACTAAGCATTTTATCAAATACTTAGAAGGCATAAAAGAAAAGCATAGTAAAGAGTTCAAGGAAAGTAAATCTACACTACTCAATTGCAAGAAATTAAACACAACAAATCAAATGAACAATAAAGAGACATGAATCATAAATTGCATTAAAATGAAAATAGAAGAACAAAAGTGCATCAATATAAAAGTAGAGAATTACATGAATTAAATTCTAAACTAGAGAGAGAAAAGGTAGAAGAAGAAGAATTACAAAGAGAAAAGTAAATCAAATCATGAAATTAAACTAGATCTAAGAGTTCCTAATCTAGATCTAAAACCTAATCGTAATCCTAGAGAGAAGTGAGAGCTTCTCTCTCTAAAACTAACCTAAACTAATATAATGTGTGAAAGTATGTAAAGTATATTGATTCCCCTTCAATCCTTGGCTTAAATAGCATCAGAAATGAGTTAGATTGGGCCCAAAAGGCTTTAGAATTCGCTAGCCACGTATTTCTTTAAGTGGATCATATGGCAGCATCGACGCGTGCACGTACATTGCGTGTACGCCTAACCATACGTGTAGCAACTATGGAAAATCTTATATGTTTTCAAATCCCCGGATGTTAGATTTTCAACGCAACTGAAACCGTATCATTTGGACCTCTGTAGCTCAAGTTATGGCTGATTAAGTGCGAAGAGGTCGGCTTGACAGCTTTTGCGATTCCTTCATTTCTTCATGAGTTCTCCATTTTTACATGCTTTTCGTTCATTTCCTTGATCCAATCTTTGCCTCCTAAATCAGAAATTACTTAACAAACATATCAAGTCATCTAATGGAATCAAAAGGTGAATTAATTTTAGCTAGTTAAAGAACTAGAAAGCATGTTTTCACTCTTAAGCACAATTAAAGGAGAAGTTATAAAATCATGCTATTTCATTGGATAAATGTGGGTTAAAAGGTTATAAAATCCTCTAAATTCAACACAAGATAAACCCTCCAAATGGAGTTTATCAACCTCCCCACACTTAAACCAAGCATGTCCTCATGCTTGAACCAAGAGAAAGCATAGGGATCAACATTTATTCAATGAAATCTAACTAAATGCAATCTACCTATATGCAACTATCTAAATGAATATAATTGCTTAGTCAAAATAAATCAATTCCCAAGAAGCATATATATACACAAGGGCTAAAGGTATTAACAACCGTGCCAAACCACAATCAAATTGAGCTATTAAGTATTTTTATAAACTTGCATGAAGAATGATGATCATAGGTGAAAACATGTAATTAAGCATCAAACCCTCACCGGATGTGTTTGCACTGTATTCGCTCAAGTATTTAGGGTTGATTCACTCAATTCTCCCCAATTTCATGCTTTCTAAGATTTGTTTTTCTTTTAACAATCAACATATATTTCATGCATGCATACAATTATCATGAGGTCTTTTCATTGGTTGTAATGGGACTAGGGTCAAGGTAGGATGCATATTTGGTCAAGTGGACTTGAAATTTGAATCTTTGATAAGCTTAAACTTTCCACCTAACCTATGACATCCTATACAATTCAAAACTAACCTAACTACCCATTTTTTCCACTTTTCACATACTCATGCATTCTCTTCTTGATTATAACTCATATGCATTGATTTTATTGAGCTTTACTTTGCTTTGGAGAATTTTGTCCCCTTTTTATTTCTTTCTTTTTCTTCTTTTTTTCTTTCTTTTTCTATTTTTTTCTATATTTTTTTCTTTTCTATATAAATTTTTTTTTCCTTCTTTTTTTTCTTTCATTTTTTTTCTTTTGTTTTTCTCATTTTTTTTCAAACTATATACAAGAATATCAATGCATAAGGGTTTACATTTGATTAATACATGAGCATACACCCAATTTCCAATATTTACAACAAAAATACAAAACTACCATTTTTTTCAACCAATGTCCCAAATTTTCCCACACTTGAATGTTACACACACACACACACACTAGCCTAAGCTAATCAAAGATCCAAATAGAGGATATTTATTATTTTTCGCTTCAAGGCTTGTAATGTGCTAAATTAAGAACAAGTGGGTTAATCGTAGGCTCAAAATTGGCTAACAATGGAAGATAAAAGGTAAGGCTATTTGGGTAAGTGAGCTACATGAAATGATGGCCTCAATCATATAAATGCATGAATACACAAAATAATGGACATAAAGAATCAAACAAATCAAGGATTGCAATCATAGAAAGAGAATAATGCACACAAGAAGGAAAATAAGTGGTTATAAGATGTAACCACACCATTAGGCTCAAATCTCACAAGCTTGTGTTCTTAGCTCAAAAACATGATCCACAATATATATAATTCATGCAAGTTCTATGAAAAGTTTTCACTCAAATCAATTGGTGCCCTATAGATAGAAATCATCAAAAATCTCATTATTTTGACTAAGCTTATTGTGTATATGTATGCAAAATAAGAAATTGCAAGTAAAAACCTAAAAATGAAATGCAAAAGTGTTGAGATTAGAAACTTGTCACCCAAAATTGCCGATCGGTCGGACGACCTCCCCACACTTAAAAGTTTGCGCCGTCCTCGGTGCACTTAAAGATGTGCAAGGGGGTATGGCGACTCTCCGGGTTGCTACCTTCAGCTGGTAGGTCAACCGGTTGCTGCGCGTTCTTTCTTCCGCTTCCATTTTTGCTTGCGGTGCATCATTCATGAAAAGGAGAAAATAACACCATAAGATAAGAAAAGACAAAGCAAGGAAGCATACGTTGTTGGGATGAGGTATTAATCACTAGGATTGAGTGAGTGAGTTAGTGTGACATTAATGACAAAGAGGTGTGTGAATTCTAAATTGTGCCTTTTAGAACACACATTAGCATAAAAAGCGATGTCACAAAAGAAGAATGCAATTTACTCATTCTAGTGTGCTTGAGATGCTTTAAGTAAACTTGTAAGGTAAAACAAGTATTAAAGAAGCATGAAAGCATTCAAGCCATAAGCATATGGATGCATATGATCATTAACTACAATGCATTAGGGTAAATGCACACCATCCAATGTCAAGAGATTGCCTAATCAAAGAATAGGGTTCAAATCTCATGATGGCCAAATCATGCAATTCAAGAAGAGTTACAAGCTTGAAGGCAATTCTCATCACTTGGTATTCTTAAAAGGTAAGCATGAAAAACTCAAAACCAAGTAGCAGAATATAACCTCAACAATAGAATCTAACAAAGATTATAAACATAATGATGTTAAGATAACATCCCTTTTTAATACTCAGCAGCAATTAATGGTAAACAAGAATAACAATCTAACACTTACAATGAAAAAGAGAAAATGAAATGAAAACTAACTAATCAACTAACTAACTAACTAATTAGTTAACTAAAATAAATGGTTATCAATGGTGTTTGGGAGTGTTGGATGAGGGGTACAAGAAGGGAAGAAGAAAGGAGAAGGAAAGAAATGGAAAGAGGAGAAGAAAAGAGATGTGTTGAAGGAAAGACATCTGCGCGTACGCACGCATGGCGCGCACGCACGGATGGTGGTGCAATGGACGCAACGCGTACGCGTACATGGTGTGTCCGCGTCGATGCCTTATTTCGAGAGTGACGCGTACGCGTCATGTGCGCGTACGCGTGAGTTGGTTTTTGCGAAAGGCACAATGCGCGCGCAACGTTCGCACAACTCTCGGGTTTTTGGCTTAGGGGTGGAATTTCTCAATCCACGCGTACGCGTACATTGCGCGTCCGCATGGGTAGGCGAAAATGCTTGATGCACGCGTACGCGCGCAATGCGCATACGCACGGATGGTGCTCTGTTTTTTCAAAAAAAAAGTTATGTTTTTGCACCAATCCAAGCATTCCAAACCTCCAAACAGCTACCAAAACACCATAAAACCTTATTTAAGACACTAAACTATCAATTATACTCAACAAATCAACCAAAAACATGGATTTAAACTAATTACCAATATTTACAAAAAGAGAAAATGAAAATAAGTTACCATGGTGGGGTGTCTCCCACCTAGTACTTTTGTTTATTGTCCTTAAGTTGGACTTATGGGGAGCTCCTCTCAAGGTGGCTTGTGCTTGAATTCATCTTGGAACTCCCACCAATGCTTGGTTCTCCATTGTGCCCCAAGATTTCTTATTTGTTGCACCAAGTGTTGATGGAGTTCTTCACAAGCTTGGGGCTCCCAAATTTGATCCTCTTCTTGTAATCCGGGATCCCACACTTTATTTTCACACTCGTCTTGAAGTTGATTCTCATTGATCCATATGGGTGCCATTGTTTTGGAATTCTCATTTAAGTAACCGAACAACATCCTAGACCCAAGTAATCTAGTTCTACAGCAACCATTGCAATTAAGCTTTGAACGTGTAGCCATCATGCACCTAGAATGATATTTCCAACCACTAGCCATCTCCCTTTTGCTCTTAAAGCCACAAATATGTCTAAGTTGACCATCCGTTTCAAGCAAACCATATTCAAGGGGAATAATAAAGCTTGAGTATAAGGAATTCACCCACTTGAATGAAAGAATGGATGGTGGTGGCTTGGGGAGAGGTATCTCCAATGTGCTAGCAAGCTTTACTCCCTTGTGTTCTTCCTTGTTAATCTCCACCTCTTCATAAGCTTCTTCACTTCCAATCCTTTGTTCATCAATTTCATCCCACTCTTCTCCATCACTCAAATCATAAATGGGAGGAAGAGAAAAATCTACCTCCACATTGCTTTCTATCTCATTGGGAGAAGGTTCATCAAATTCAAAGGATTCACCACCAAGAAGGTTGGATGCATGATCTTCATCACCAAGGGAACTCAATTCTTGCTCCACTCCTTCCAAGTCTTCATATGGAATATGCCTTGGAGGTTGTGCACATTCTTCCTCAACATCAAATTCACTCTTCTTGGAGAGGTTCTCTTCAACTCTAGGTTCCCAAGGAGGTTTCGCATCCCCGAAGTCTTCAACCACTTCTTCCTGTTCTTCAATGATCATAGGCTCCTCCAATTGTTCTAACACAAAGTGGCATTCCTCATTCTCCACCGGAGTTTCCAATCTCTCCTTCATGCTTTGCTCTTCAATTGATTCTCCACATGTGACCATGGGAGTGCTTTGAGCACTCAAGTATTGGTAGGCTAGAGTGCTTACCACCTTGGTCAAGGTAGCCACAAATTCTAGTGTCTTCCTTTGCATTTCTCCTTGCCCTTTAAGTATAAGGCTAAGGATTTCATTCATTGAGGATTGGAGTGGATAGGAGGGTTCATTGTCTTGGAGAAAGGATTCATAATAAGAAGGTAGTTCTTCTTGGTAAAGTGGTGGTGTATATTGAAGTGGTTCTTGGGAGTAGTGATCCTGGAATGGTGGTTCCATGTATGGCTCATATGGTTCAGAAGGTGGTTGGTAGGATGGATATAGATTAAGGTCACATGGAGGTGTTTGGTGAAAATAGGCTTGTGAGTGTGGTTGAGGTTCATGTTGAGGATATGACTCAAAGGCATATGGTGGTGGTTCTTGAAAGTCACAAGGAGATTTACCATAGCCATTGGATTGATATGCATCATAGAATGGCTCTTCTTCATAGTGCATTGGTGGAGGTTGTTGCCATGAAGATTGATCATATGCATATGGCTCCTCCCACCTTTGATTATCCCTTCCTTGATACACATCCTCATGGTAGCTCCCATTACATACAACGTAGTTGTAATCACACTCATAGCCAAAGTGAGAATTCATGATAGCAAGAGAAAATGAAAATAAAATTAAATAAGAAAACAAAGGAAAACAAATCCTAAAACTAGCAAGAACTAACAAAGAAGCAAAAGGAAAACATATTCACAATATTCACATATATACAATAAGCAATAATACAACACCATTGCAATTCTCCGGCAACGGCGCCATTTTGATGATTATACTTTTGTGTGGTTTAGAATTCACAATTGAAAGCTCGTTGTAATATAGTTCCTAAACCAAGCAATAGTCCTTTCATACAAAAATTGTGTTTGTCACTAGTACAAACCCCTAAATTGATAAACCGAAGTATTGAACCTCGGGTCGTTCTCCCTAGGAATTGCAATAAAGTGTCTTGTTATTGGTTATGAGTTATGTTTGGGGTTTTTGGGGATTATAGACAAGAAATGTAAAATGCAATGAAAATAAACTAACAACTAACAAAGGCCTTGGCAAGGGTTGGTGGTCAAGGATCTCTATCCTAATCACTAACCACAACATGAAAATTGGCAAGGATCAACCCCACTAAGTCATCCTCTAACTAATAAAGGATAGTCAAGTGAGCTATGTCAATCCAAGACCATAAGTCCTAGTTCTAAACTAAATCAATTAGTGAGATCTAGAGTTAATGGCTCCCAACCGTCAATCACTTGCACATTAGTAACTCAAGAGTTCCTAAGTTACCTTCCCAAGCCAAGACCACTAAAATCTACTCTAGAATCCAACTAAGCATTTTATCAAACACTTAGAAGGCATAAAAAGAAAGCATAGTAAAGAGTGCAAGGAAAGTAAATCTACACTACTCAATTGCAAGAAATTAAACACAACAAATCAAATGAACAATAAAGAGACATGAATCATAAATTGCATTGAAATGAAAATAGAAGAACAAAAGTGCATCAATATAAAAGTAGAGAATTACATGAATTAAATTCTAAACTAGAGAGAGAAAAGGTAGAAGAAGAAGAATTGCAAAGAGAAAAGTAAATCAAATCATGAAATTAAACTAGATCTAAGAGTTCCTAATCTAGATCTAAAACCTAATCCTAATCCTAGAGAGAAGTGAGAGCTTCTCTCTCTAAAACTAACCTAAACTAAACTAGTGTGTGAAAGTATGTAAAGTACATTGATTCCCCTTCAATCCTTGGCTTAAATAGCATCAGAAATGAGTTAGATTGGTCCCACAAGGCTTTAGAATTCGCTAGCCACGTATTGCTTTAAGTGGATCATATGGCAGCAACGACGCGTGCGCGTACATTGTGCTTACACCTAACCATACGTCTAGAAAATATGGCAAATCTTATATCGTTTCGAAGCCCCGGATGTTAGATTTTCAGCACAACTGGAACCGTATCATTTGGACCTCTGTAGCTCAAGTTATGGCTGATTAAGTGCGAAGAGGTCGGCTTGACAGCTTTTGCGATTCCTTCATTTCTTCATGAGTTCTCCATTTTTACATGCTTTTCGTTCATTTCCTTGATCCAATCTTTGCCTCCTAAATCAGAAATTACTTAACAAACATATCAAGTCATCTAATGGAATCAAAAGGTGAATTAATTTTAGCTAGTTAAAGACCTAGAAAGCATGTTTTCACTCTTAAGCACAATTAAAGGAGAAGTTATAAAACCATGCTATTTCATTGGATAAATGTGGGTTAAAAGGTTATAAAATCCTCTAAATTCAACACAAGATAAACCCTCCAAATGGAGTTTATCAACCTCCCCA
Organism: Arachis hypogaea; assembly: GCF_003086295.3. Taxonomy (NCBI): domain Eukaryota; kingdom Viridiplantae; phylum Streptophyta; class Magnoliopsida; order Fabales; family Fabaceae; genus Arachis; species Arachis hypogaea. The sequence goes on from NC_092052.1 coordinate 70,039,178, forward strand.
CACTTAAACCAAGCATGTCCTCATGCTTGAACCAAGAGAAAGCATAGGGATCAACATTTATTCAATGAAATCTAACTAAATGCAATCTACCTATATCCAACTATCTAAATGAATGTAATTGCTTAGTCAAAATAAATCAATTCCCAAGAAGCATATATATACACAAGGGCTAAAGGTATTAACAACCGTGCCAAACCACAATCGAATTGAGCTATTAAGTATTTTTATAAACTTGCATGAAGAATGATGATCATAGGTGAAAACATGTAATTGAGCATCAAACCCTCACCGGATGTGTTTGCACTCTATTCGCTCAAATGTGTAGGGTTGATTCACTCAATTCTCCCCTATTTCATGCTTTCTAAGATTTGTTTTTCTTCTAACAACCAACATATATTTTATGCATGCACACAATTATCATGAGGTCTTTTCATTGGTTATAATGGGGTTAGGGTTAAGGTAGGATGCATATTTGGTCTAGTGGACTTGAAATTTGAATCTTTGATATGCATAAACTTCCCACCTAACCTATGACATCCTATACAATTCAAAACTAACCTAACTACCCATTTTTTCCACTTTTCACATACTCATGCATTCTCTTCTTGATTATAACTCATATGCATTGATTTTATTGAGCTTTACTTTGCTTTGGGGCATTTTGTCCCCTTTTTATTTCTTTCTTTTTCTTCTTTTTTTCTTTCTTTTTCTATTTTTTTTCTATTTTTATTTCTTTTCTATATAAATTTTTTTCTTTCTTTTTTTTTATTTTGTTTTTCTCATTTTTTTTCAAACTATATACAAGAATATCAATGCATAAGGTTTTACATTTGATTAATACATGAGCATACACCCAATTCCTAATATTTATAACAAAAATACAAAACTACCATTTTTCTCAACCAATATCCCAAGTTTTCCCACACTTGAATGTTACACACACACACTAGCCTAAGCTAATCAAAGATCCAAATAGAGGACATTTATTTTTTTTCGCTTCAAGGCTTGTAATGTGCTAAATTAAGAACAAGTGGGTTAATCGTAGGCTCAAAATTGGCTAACAATGGAAGATAAAAGGTAAGGCTATTTGGGTAAGTGAGCTACATGAAATGATGGCCTTAATCATATAAATGCATGAATACACAAAATAATGGACATAAAGAATCAAACAAATCAAGGATTGCAATCATAGAAAGAGAATAATGCACACAAGAAGAAAAATAAGTGGTTATAAGATGTAACCACACCATTAGGCTCAAATCTCACAAGCTTGTGTTCTTAGCTCAAAAACATGATCCACAATATAAATAATTCATGCAAGTTCTATGAAAAGTTTTCACTCAAATCAATTGGTGCCCTATAGATAGAAATCTTGAAAAATCTCATTATTTTGATTAAGCTTATTGTGTATATGTATGCAAAATAAGAAAGTGCAAGTAAAAACCTAAAAATGAAATGCAAAAGTGTTGAGATTAGAAACTTGTCACCCAAAATCGCCGATCGGTCGGACGACCTCCCCACACTTAAAAGTTTGCACCGTCCTCGGTGCACTTAAAGATGAGCAAGGGGGTACGGCGACTCTCCGGGTTGCTACCTTCAGCTGGTAGGTCAACCGGTTGCTGCGCGTTCTTTCTTCCACTTCCATTTTTGCTTGCGGTGCATCATTCATGAAAAGGATAAAATAACACCATAAGATAAGAAAAGACAAAGCAAGGAAGCATATGTTGTTGGGATGAGGTATTAATCACTAGGATTGAGTGAGTGAGTTAGTGGGACATTAATGACAAAGAGGTGTGTGAATTCTAAATTGTGCCTTTTAGAACACACATTAGCATAAAAAGCGATGTCACAAAAGAAGCATGCAATTTACTCATTCTAATGTGCTTGAGATGCTTTAAGTAAACTTGTAAGGTAAAACAAGTATTAAAGAAGCATGAAAGCATTCAAGCTATAAGCATATGGTTGCATATGATCATTAACTACAATGAATTAGGGTAAATGCACACTATCCAATGTCGAGAGATTGCCTAATCAAAGAATAGGATTCAAATCTCATGGTGGCCAAATCATGCAATTCAAGAAGAGTTACAAGCTTGAAGGCAATTCTCATCACTTGGTATTCTTAAAAGGTAAGCATGAAAAACTCAAAACCAAGTAGCAAAATATAACCTCAACAATAGAATCCAACAAAGATTATAAACATAATGATGTTAAGATAACATCCCTTTTTAATACTCAGCAGCAATTAATGGTAAACAAGAATAACAATCTAACACTTACAATGAAAAAGAGAAAATGAAATGAAAACTAACTAAAACTAACTAATTAAATAACTAACTAACTAATTAGTTAACTAAAATAAATGGTTATCAATGGTGTTTGGGAGTGTTGGATGAGGGGTAAAAGAAGGGAAGAAGAAAGGAGAAGGAAAGAAATGGAAAGAGGAGAAGAAAAGAAATGTGTTGAAGGAAGGACATCTGCGTGTACGCACGCATGGCGCGCGTGCGTGGATGGTGGTGCAATGGACGGACGCATACGCGTACATGGTGCGTCCGCGTCGATGCTTTATTTCGAGAGTGACGCGTACGCGTCATGTGCGCGTACGCGCGAGTTGGTTTGTGCGAAAGGCACAATGCGCGCGCAACGTTCGCACAACTCTCGTGTTTTTGGCTTAGGGGTGGAATTTCTCAATCCACGCGTACGCGTACATCGCGCATCCGCATGGGTAGGCGAAAATGCTTGATGCACGCGTACGCGCGCAGTGCACGTACACACGGATGGTGCTCTATTTTTTCAAAAAAAATTTTATGTTTTTGCACCAATCCAAGCATTCCAAACCTCCAAACAGCTACCAAAACACCATAAAACCTTATTTAAGATACTAAACTATCAATTATACTCAACAAATCAACTAAAAACATGAATTTAAACTAATTACCAATATGTACAAAAAGAGAAAATGAAAAGAAGTTACCATGGTGGGGTGTCTCCCACCTAGTACTTTTGTTTATTGTCCTTAAGTTGGACTTATGGGGAGCTCTTCTCAAGGTGGCTTGTGCTTGAATTCATCTTGAAACTCCCACCAATGCTTGGTTCACCATTGTTCCCCAAGATTTCTTATTTGTTGCACCAAGTGTTGATGGAGTTCTTCACAAGCTTGGGGCTCCCAAATTTGATCCTCTTCTTGTAATCCGGGATCCCACACCTTATTTTCACACCCGTCTTGAAGTTGATTCTCATTGATCCATATGGGTGTGGTGCGCAGAAATTGTGACTACACTTTAATTATGTAAAATTCATCGCTCTTTCTTTCCCTGGCAATGGCGCCAAAAACATGATGCCAATACCATGGTTCACAACTTCGCACAACTAACCAGCAAGTGCACTGGGTCGTCCAAGTAATACCTTACGTGAGTAAGGGTCGAATCCCACGGAGATTGTTGGTATGAAGCAAGCTATGGTCACCTTGTAAATCTCAGTCAGGCGGATATAAAATAGTTATGGAGTTTTCGAAAATAATATAATAAAATAAGGATAGAAATACTTATGTAATTCATTGGTGAGAATTTCAGATAAGCGTGTAGAGATGCTTTCATTCCTCTGAATCTCTGCTTTCCTGCTGTCTTCATCCAATCATTCTTACTCCTTTCCATGGCTGGCTTTATGTGATATATCACCATTGTCAATGGCTACTTTCGGTCTTCTCTCGGGAAAATAATCCAAATGCCCTGTCACGGCACGGCTAATCGTCTGGAGGCATCACCCTTGTCAATGGTTTCATCTTATCCTCTCAGTGAAAATGGTCAACGCACCCTGTCACGGCACGGCTATTCATCTGTCGGTTCTCGATCCTGCTGGAATAGGATTTACTATCCTTTTGCGTCTGTCACTATGCCTGGCAATCACGAGTTTGAAGCTCGTCACAGTCATTCAATCATTGAATCCTACTCAGAATACCACAGACAAGGTTTAGACCTTCTGGATTCTCATGAATGCCGCCATCATTCTAGCTTACACCACGAAGATTCCGATTAAGAGATCTAAGAGATACTCATTCAATTCTAATGTAGAACGGAAGTGGTTGTCAGGCACACGTTCATAGGGAATGATGATGATTGTCATGTTCATCACATTCAGATTGAAGTAGAATGAATATCTTGGAAGCGAAATAAGATGAATTGAATAGAAAACAGTAGTACTTTGCATTAATCTTTGAGGAATAGCAGAGCTCCACACCTTAATCTATGGAGTGTAGAAACTCTACCGTTAAAAATACATAAGTGAAAGGTCCAGGCATGGCCGAATGGCCAGCCCCTCTGATCTAAGAACCAGGCGTCCAAAGATAAAACTCAGGATCTCTAATACAATAGTAAAATGTCCTATTTATAATAAACTAGCTACTAGGGTTTATAGAAGTAAGTAATTGATGCATAAATCCACTTCCAGGGCCCACTTGGTGTGTGCTTGGGCTGAGCTTGAGTGTTGCACGTGTAGAGGTCCTTCTTGGAGTTGAACACCAGCTTTTGTGCCAGTTTGGGCATTCAACTCTGGTTTTGGATCCTTTTCTGGCGCTGGACGCCAGATTTGGGCAGAGAGCTGGCGTTGAACGCCAGTTTGCGTCATCTAAACTTGGCCAAAGTATGGACTATTATATATTGCTGGTAAGCCCTGGATGTCTACTTTCCAACACAATTGGAAGCGCACCATTTCGAGTTATGTAGCTCCAGAAAATCCACTTTGAATGCAGGGAGGTCAGAATCCAACAGCATCAGCAGTCCTTCTTCAACCTCTGAATCTGATTTTTGCTCAAGTCCCTCAATTTCAGCCAGAAAATACCTGAAATCACAGAAAAACACACAAACTCATAGTAAAGTCCAGAAATGTGAATTTAACATAAAAACTAATGAAAACATCCCTAAAAGTAACTAGATCCTACTAAAAACATACTAAAGACAATGCCAAAAAGCGTATAAATTATCCGCTCATCACAACACCAAACTTAAATTGTTGCTTGTCCCCAAGCAACTGAAAATCAAATAGGATAAAAAGAAGAGAATATACTATAAATTCCAAACTATCAATGAAACATAGCTCCAATCAAATGAGCGGGACTTATAGCTTTTTGCCTCTTGAATAGTTTTGGCATCTCACTTTATCCATTGAGGTTCAGAATGATTGGCATCTATAGGAACTCAGAGTTCAGATAGTGTTATTGATTCTCCTAGTTCAGTATGATGATTCTTGAACACAGCTATTTTATGAGTCTTGGCCGTGGCCCTAAGCACTTTGTTTTCCAGTATTACCACCGGATACATAAATGTCACAGACACATAATTGGGTGAACCTTTTCAGATTGTGACTCAGCTTTGCTAGAGACCCCAATTAGAGGTGTCCAGGGTTCTTAAGCACACTCTTTTTTTGCTTTGGACCTTGACTTTAACCGCTCAGTCTCAAGTTTTCACTTGACACCTACACGCCACAAGCACATGGTTAGGGACAGCTTGGTTTAGCCGCTTAGGCCAGGATTTTATTCCTTTAGGCCCTCCTATCCACTGATGCTCAAAGCCTTGGGATCCTTTTTATTTCCCTTGCCTTTTGGTTTTAAGGGTTATTGGCTTTTTGCTCTTGCCTCTTGGTTTTAAGAGCTTTTTGGCTTTTTCTGCTTGCTTTTTCTTTTTTTTTTTTCGCCTATTTTTTTTTTTTTCTGCAAGCTTTGTTCTTTGCTGCTTTTTCTTGCTTCAAGAATCATTTTTATGATTTTTCAGATTATCAAATAACATGTCTCCTAGTCATCATTCTTTCAAGAGCCAACATATTTAACATTCTTAAACAACAACTTCAAAAGACATATGCACTGTTCAAGCATTCATTCAGAAAACAAGAAGCATTGTCACCACATCAATATAATTAAGCTAAGTTCAAGGATAAATTCAAAACTCATGTACTTCTTGTTCTTTTGAATTAAAACATTTTTCATTTAAGAGAGGTGATGGATTCATAGGACATTCATAACTTTTAAGACAAAGTTACTAACTACTAATGATCATGTAATGAAGACACAAACATAGATAAGCACATAACATAGAAAACGAAAAACAGAAGAATTAAGAGCAAGGAATGAATCCACCTTAGTGATGGTGGCGTTTCCTTCTTGAGGAACCAATGATGTCCTTGAGCTCTTCTATATCTCTTCCTTGTCTTTGTTGCTCCTCCCTCATTGCTTTTTGATCTTCTCTTATTTCATGAAGCATGATGGAGTGCTCTTGATGTTCCACCTTTAGTTGTCCCATATTGGAACTCAATTCTCCTAGGGAGGTGTTGATTTGCTCCCAATAGTTTTGTGGAGGAAAGTGCATTTGAGGCATCTCCGGGATCTCATGGTGATGAGCTTCTTGCGCCTCTTGAGCTCCATGAATGAGCTCTCTTGCTTGCTCCATCTTTTTCTTAGTGATGGGCTTGTCCTCTTTGATAAGGATATCTCCCTCTATGTCAATCTCAGCCGAATTGCATAGGTGGCAAATGAGGTGAGGAAAGGCTAACCTTGCCATAGTGGAGGACTTGTCAGCCACCTTGTAGAGTTCTTGAGGTATAATCTCATGAACTTCCACCTCTTCTCTAATCATGATGCTATAGATCATGATGGCCCGGTCTATAGTAACTTCAGACCGGTTGCTAGTGGGAATGATTGAGCATTGAATGAACTCCAACCATCCTCTAGCTACAGGCTTGAGGTCCAATCTTCTTAGTTGAACCGGCTTGCCTTTGGAGTCAATCTTCCATTGAGCTCCTTCTACACATATGTCCATAAGGACTTGGTCCAACCTTTGATCAAAGTTGACTCTCCTTGTGTAGGGGCGTGCGTTCTCTGCCATGTTTGGCAAGTTGAACGCCAACCTCACATTTTTTGGACTAAAATCTAAGTATTTCCCCCGAACCATTGTAACATATTTCTTTGGATCCGGGTTCTTACTTTGATCATGGTTCTTGGTGATCCATGCATTGGCATAGAACTCTTGAACCATTAGGATGCCGACTTGTTGGATGGGATTTGTTAGAACTTCCCAACCTCTTCTTTGAATTTCATGTCGGATCTCCGGATACTCATTTCTTTTGAGTTTGAAAGGGACCTCAGGGATCACCTTCTTCTTGGCCACAACATCATAGAAGTGGTCTTGATGGGCTTTGGAGATGAACCTTTCCATCTCCCATGACTCGGAGGTGGAAGTTTTTGTCTTCCCTTTTCCCTTTCTAGAGGATTCTCCGGTCTTAGGTGCCATCAATGGTAATGGAAAAACAAAAAGCTTATGCTTTTACCACACCAAACTTAGAATATTGCTCGCCCTCGAGCAATAAAAGAAAGAATAGAGGAAGAAGAAGAAGAAAATATGGAGAAGAGGGGTGAAGTGTGTTTCGGCCAAGTAGAGAGGAGAGGGTTGTGTTGTGTGAAAATGAGGAAGAATGGAGGGCTATATATAGGGGAGGGAGGGGAGTTAAGGTTCGGCCATTTAGGGTGGGTTTGAGTGGGAAATTGGTTTTGAATTTTGAAGGTAGGTGGAGTTTATGAGGTAGGTCTATGGGGAAGAGTGGATGGATGTGAGTGGTGAAGAGGTGATGGGGAAGAGAGATTGAGGTGATTGGTGAAGGGTTTTTGGGGAAGGGTGTTTATGGAATTGTGTGAAAGAGAGGTGAGAAGAAGTGAGTGGAGGTAGGTGGGGATCCTGTGGGGTCCACAGATTCTGAGATGATCCTGTGGGGTCCACAGATCCTGAGATGATCCTATGGGATCCACAGATCCTGAGGTGTTCAAGGATTTACACCCTTGCACCAAATTAGGCATGTAAAATGCCCTTGCACACAACTCTGGGCGTTCAGCGCCAGGTTGGTGCCCATTTTGGGCGTTCAACGCCCATTTACTAGCCATTTCTGGCGTTGAACGCCAGAACCATGCTTGTTCTGGGCGTTCAGCGCCAGGATGCTGCCCATTTTGGGCGTTCAGCGCCAGAACCATGCTCTGTTCTGGCGTTGAACGTCAGGTAGATGCTTCCTCCAGGGTGTGATTTTTCTTCTGCTGTTTTTGATTCCGTTTTTAATTTTTTTGTTTATTTTGTGACTCCACATGATCATGAACCTATAAAGACATATAACTAAGAAAAATATAGTTAGATAAATAAAAATTGGGTTGCCTCCCAACAAGCGCTTCTTTAATGTCAATAGCTTGACAGTGGGCTCTCATGGAGCCTCACAGATGTGCAGAGCATTGTTGAGACTCTCCAACACCAAACTTAGAGTTTGGATATGGGAGTTCAACACCAAACTTAGAGTTTGGTTGTGGCCTCCCAACACCAAACTTAGAGTTTGACTGTGGGGGCTTTGTTTGACTCTGCTTTGAGAGAAGCTTTTTATGCTTCCTCTCCATGGATGCAGAGAGAGATCCTTGCGTTGTAAACACAAGGTTGTCCTCATTCAATTGAATGACTAGTTCTCCTCTGTCCACATCAATCACAGCTCTTGATGTGGCTAGGAAAGGTCTTCCTAGGATGATGGATTCATCCTCTTCCTTTCCAGTATCCAGGACTATGAAATCAGCAGGGATGTAAAGGCCTTCCACCTTTACTAACACGTCCTCTACTTGTCCATAAGCCTGTTTTCTGGAATTATCTGCCATCTCTAATGAGATTTTAGCAGCTTGCACACCATAGATTCCCAGTTTCTCTATTACAGAGAGGGGCATGAGGTTTATCCCTGAACCAAGGTCACACAGAGCCTTAAAGATCATGGTGCCTATGGTACAAGGTATTATGAACTTTCTAGGATCCTGTTTCTTCTGAGGCAATGTCAGTTGATCCAGATCACTTAGTTCATTGGTGAACAAGGGAGGTTCATCTTCCCAAGTCTCAATACCAAATAATTTGGCATTCAGCTTCATGATTGCACCAAGAAACTTGGTAGTTTGCTCTTCAGTAACATCCTCATTCTCTTCAGAAGAGGAATACTCATCAGAGCTCATGAAGGGCATAAGGAGGTTCAATGGAATCTCTATGGTCTCTAGATGAGCCTCAGAGTCCTTTGGTTCCTCAGAGGGAAGCTCCTTATTGATCACTGGATGTCTCAGGAGGTCTTCCTCCTTGGGATTCACGTCCTCTCCTTCCCTTACAGGTTCGGCCATGGTGCTTATGTCAATGGCCTTGCACTCTCCTTTTGGATTCTCTTCTGTATTGCTTGGGAGAGTACTAGGAGGGATTTCAGTGATTCTTTTACTCAGCTGGCCCACTTGTGCTTCCAAATTTCTAATGGAAGACCTTGTTTCATTCATGAAACTCACAGTGGCCTTAGATAGATCAGAGACTAGATTTGCTAAGTTAGAAGTATTTTGTTCAGAGTTCTCTGTCTGTTGCTGAGTAGATGATAGAAAAGGCTTGCTATTGCTAAACCTGTTTCTTCCACCATTATTAAAGCCTTGTTGATGATTTTGATCCTTCCATGATGGATTATAGGTGTTTCCATAAGGTTCACCTAAGTAATCCACCTCTGCTATTGCAGAGTTTTCAGGATCATAAGCTTCTTCTGCATAAGAAGCCTCTTGAGTACTGTTGGATGCAGCTTGCATTCCATTCAGACTCTGAGAAATCATATTGACTTGCTGAGTCAATATTTTGTTCTGAGCCAATATGGCATTCAGAGTATCAACTTCAAGAACTCCCTTCTTCATAGGCGTCCCATTACTCACAGGATTCCTTTCAGAAGTGTACATGAACTGGTTATTAGCAACCATGTCAATGAGCTCTTGAGCTTCTGCAGGCGTTTTCTTTAGGTGAATGGATCCACCTGCAGAGGTGTCCAATGACATCTTTGATAGCTCAGATAAACCATCATAGAATATATCCAGGATGGTCCATTCTGAAAGCATGTCAGAAGGACACTTTTTGGTCAGCTGTTTGTATCTTTCCCAAGCTTCATAGAGGGATTCACCTTCCTTCTGTTTGAAGGTTTGAACATCCACTCTAAGCTTGCTCAGCTTTTGAGGAGGAAAAAACTTGGCTAAGAAAGCCGTGACCAGCTTATCCCAAGAGTTCAGGCTGTCCTTGGGTTGAGAGTCCAACCATATTCTAGCTCTGTCTCTTACAGCAAAAGGGAAAAGCATGAGCCTGTAGACTTCAGGATCTACTCCATTAGTCTTAACAGTATCACATATCTGCAGGAATTCAGTTAAGAACTGAAAAGGATCTTCAGATGGAAGTCCATGAAACTTGCAGTTCTGCTACATCAGAGAAACTAATTGAGGTTTCAGCTCAAAGTTGTTTGCTCCAATGGCAGGAATGGAGATGCTTCTTCCATGTAAATTGGAATTAGGTGCAGTAAAGTCACCAAGCATCCTCCTTGCATTATTATTATTATTTTCGGCTGCCATCTCCTCTTCCTGTTCGAAAATTTCTGAAAGGTTATCTCTGGATTGTTGTATTTTAGCTTCTCTTAGTTTTCTCTTCAGAGTCCTTTCAGGTTCTGGATCTGCTTCAACAAGAATATTCTTGTCCTTGCTCCTGCTCATATGACAAAGAAGAGGGCACAGAAAAAAAAATAATAATATGGATCCTTTATACCACAATATAGAGGTCCTTGTGTTAGTAGAAGAAAAGAAGAAAAAATCTGAACTTAGAGAAAGAGAGGGTTCGGATTTTTTGGTGGTGTGAGGAAGAGATGTTAGTAGATGAATAAATAAATGGAAGGGGATGAGAGAGAAGGAATTTTCGAAAATAATTTTTGAAAAAGAGTTAGTAATTTTCGAAAATACTTTTTTGAAAAATGTTAGTAATTTTCGAAAATTAAGATTTTAAAAATTGAAATAATTAGTTAAGAAATTTTGAAAAAGAGGGAAGATATTTTCGAAAATTAGAGAGAGAGAGTTAGTTAGGTGGTTTTGAAAAAGATAAGAAACAAACAAAAAGTTAGTTAGTTAGTTAGTTGAAACAAATTTTGAAAAGATAAGAAGTTAGGAAGTTAGAAAAGATATTTTGAAATCAAATTTTTGAAAAAGATAAGATGAGAAGATATTTTTGAAAAGATATGATAGAAATTAGTTTTGAAAAAGATTTGATTTTTAAAATCACAATTAATGACTTGATTCACAAGAAATCACAAGATATGATTCTAGAACTTAAAGTTTGAATCTTTCTTAACAAGCAAGTAACAAACTTGAAATTTTTGAATCAAAACATTAATTGGTATTGTTATTTTCGAAAATTTGATATAAAAAATAAGAAAAGCATTTTTGAAAAACATTTTTGGAATTTTCGAAAATAACTAAGAAATTTGAAAAAGATTTTATTTTTGAAGAAGATTTTGAAAAAGATGAGATTTTTAAATTGAAAATTTGATTTGACTCATAAAAACAACTAAATTTTAAAAATTTTTGAAAAAGTCAAATCTAATTTTCGAATTTATGAGAGAAAAAGGGAAAGATATTTCTTTTGATTTTTGAATTTTTAATGAAGAGAGGGAAAAACAAGAAAAATGATGCAATGCATGAGAATTTTAGATCAAAATATGTGATGCATGCAAGAATGCTATGAATGTCAAGATGAACACCAAGAACACTTTGAATGTCATGATGAACATCAAGAACATATTTTTGAAAAAAATTTTTAATGCAGGGAAAACATGCAAGACACCAAACTTAGAATTCTTTAATGCTTAGACACTAAGAATCCAAGAATGCATATGAAAAACAAGAAAAGACACAAAACATGCAAATGCAAAGATCAAACAAGAAGACTTACCAAGAACAACTTGAAGATCATGAAGAACACTATGAATGTATGATTATTTTCGAAAAAAAATGCAAGATGCACATGCAATTGACACCAAACTTATAACATGACTCAAGACTCAAACAAGGAACAGAAAAATATTTTTTATTTTTATGATTTTCTAATTTTTTTGGATTTTTCGAAAATTAATTGAAAAAGGAAAATAAGGATTCCAAAATTTTTAATATGAATTCCAGGAATCTTGCATTCTTAGTCTAAAGCTTCAGTCCAGGAATTGGACATGGCTCACTAGCCAGCCAAGCTTTCAATGAAAGCTCCAGTCCAAAACACTAGACATGGCCAATGGCCAGCCAAGCTTCAGCAAGATATCAGAATATACTGCTCATTACTTATCAAATATGTAACTTGCCTCTATGCTGATGGTTTGGAAGCCTCAGTCCAAAAGAATTTAGACATGGCTTTGCAGCCAGCTAGGCTTCACATGCTTCATGAAACACTAGAATTCATTCTTAAAAATTTTGAATCTAATTTTTTTTTTTTTTGAAAACAGGTGAGAAAATTTTAAAATATTTTCGAAAAATTTTTGAAAATAAAACAAAAAGAAAAATACCTAATCTTAGCAACAAGATGAACCGTCAGTTGTCCAAACTCGAACAATCCCCGGCAACGGCGCCAAAAACCTAGTGCGCAGAAATTGTGATTACACTTTAATTATGTAAAATTCATCACTCTTTCTTTCCCTGGTAATGGCGCCAAAAACATGATGCCAATACCATGGTTCACAACTTCGCACAACTAACCAGCAAGTGCACTGGGTCGTCCAAGTAATACCTTACGTGAGTAAGGGTCGAATCCCACGGAGATTGTTGGTATAAAGCAAGCTATGGTCACCTTGTAAATCTCAGTCAGGCGGATATAAAATAGTTATGGAGTTTTCGAAAATAATATAATAAAATAAGGATGGAAATACTTATGTAATTCATTGGTGAGAATTTCAGATAAGCGTGTAGAGATGCTTTCGTTCCTCTGAATCTTTGCTTTCCTGCTGTCTTCATCCAATCAGTCTTACTCCTTTTCATGGCTGGCTTTATGTGATACATCACCATTGTCAATGGCTACTTTCGGTCTTCTCTCGGGAAAATGATCCAAATGCCCTGTCACGGCACGGCTAATCGTCTGGAGGCATCACCCTTGTCAATGGTTTCATCTTATCCTCTCAGTGAAAATGGTCAACGCACCCTGTCACGGCACGGCTATTCATCTGTCGGTTCTCGATCCTGCTGGAATAGGATTTACTATCCTTTTGCGTCTGTCACTACGCCTGGCAATCGCGAGTTTGAAGCTCGTCACAGTCATTCAATCATTGAATCCTACTCGGAATACCACAGACAAGGTTTAGACCTTCCGGATTCTCATGAATGCCGCCATCATTCTAGCTTACACCACGAAGATTCCGATTAAGAGATCTAAGAGATACTCATTCAATTCTAATGTAGAACGGAAGTGGTTGTCAGGCACGTGTTCATAGGGAATGATGATGATTGTCACGTTCATCACATTCAGGTTGAAGTGCGAATGAATATCTTGGAAGCGAAATAAGATGAATTGAATAGAAAACAGTAGTACTTTGCATTAATCTTTGAGGAACAGCAGAGCTCCACACCTTAATCTATGGAGTGTAAAAACTCTACCGTTAAAAATACATAAGTGAAAGGTCCAGGCATGGCCGAATGGCCAGCCCCTCTGATCTAAGAACCAGGCGTCCAAAGATAAAACTCAGGATCTCTAATACAATAGTAAAATGTCCTATTTATAATAAACTAGCTACTAGGGTTTACAGAAATAAGTAATTGATGCATAAATCCACTTCCGGGGCCCACTTGGTGTGTGCTTGGGCTGAGCTTGAGTGTTGCACGTGTAGAGGTCCTTCTTGGGGTTCAACTCCAGCTTTTGTGCCAGTTTGAGCGTTCAACTCTGGTTTTGGATCCTTTTCTGGCGCTGGATGCCAGATTTGGGCAGAGTGCTGGCGTTGAACGCCAGTTTGCGTCATCTAAACTTGGCTAAAGTATGGACTATTATACATTTCTGGAAAGCCTTGGATGTCTACTTTCCAACACAATTAGAAGCGCGCCATTTTGAGTTCTGTAGGTCCAGAAAATCTACTTTGAGTGCAAGGAGGTCAGAATCCAACAGCATCAGCAGTCCTTCTTCAACCTCTGAATCTGATTTTTGCTCAAGTCCCTCAATTTCAGCCAGAAAATACCTGAAATCACAGAAAAATACACAAACTCATAGTAGAGTCCAGAAATGTATTTAACATAAAAACTAATGAAAACATCCCTAAAAGTAACTAGATCCTACTAAAAACATACTAAAGACAATGCCAAAAAGCGTATAAATTATCCGCTCATCAGGGTGCCATAGTTTTGGAATTCTCATTTAAGCAACCAAACAACATCCTAGACCCAAGTAATCTAGTTCTACACCAACCATTGCAATTAAGCTTTGAACATGTAGCCATCATGCACCTAGAATGATATTTCCAACCACTAGCCATCTCCCTTTTGCTCTTAAAGCCACAAATATGTCTAAGTTGACCATCCGTTTCAAGCAAACCATATTCAAGGGGAATAATAAAGCTTGAGTATAAGGAATTCACCCACTTGAATGAAAGAATGAATGGTGGTGGCTTGGGGAGAGGTATCTCTAATGTGCTAGCAAGCTTTACTCCCTTGTGTTCTTCCTTGTTAATCTCCACCTCTTCATAAGCTTCTTCACTTCCAATCTTTATTTTATCAATTTTATCCCACTCTTCTCCATCACTCAAATCATAAATGGGAGGAAGAGAAAAATCTACCTCCACATTGCTTTCTATCTCATTGGGAGAAGGTTCATCAAATTCAAAGGATTCACCACCAAGAAGGTTGGATGCATGATCTTCATCACCAAGGGAACTCAATTCTTGCTCCACTCCTTCCAAGTCTTCATATGGAATATGCCTTGGAGGTTGTGCACATTCTTCCTCAACATCAAATTCACTCTTCTTGGAGAGGTTCTCTTCAACTCTAGGTTCCCAAGGAGGTTCCGCATCCCCGAAGTCTTCAACCACTTCTTCCTGTTCTTCAATGATCATAGGCTCCTCCAATTGTTCTAACACAAAGTGGCATTCCTCATTCTCCACCGGAGTTTCCAATCTCTCCTTCATGCTTTGCTCTTCAATTGATTCTCCACATGTGACCATGGGAGTGCTTTGAGCGCTCAAGTATTGGGAGGCTAGAGTGCTTACCACCTTGGTCAAGGTAGCCACAAATTCTAGTGTCTCCCTTTGCATTTCTCCTTACCCTTGAAGTATAAGGCTAAGGATTTCATTCATTGAGGATTGGAGTGGATAGGAGGGTTCATTGTCTTGGAGAAAGGATTCATAATAGGAAGGTGATTCTTCTTGGTAAAGTGGTGGTGTATATTGAAGTGGTTCTTGGGAGTAGTGATCTTGGAATGGTGGTTCCATGTATGGCTCATATGGTTCAAAAAGTGGTTGGTAGGATGGATATAGATTAAGGTCACATGGAGGTGTTTGGTGAAAATAGGCTTGTGAGTGTGGTTGAGGTTCATGTTGAGGATATGACTCAAAGGCATATGGTGGTGGTTCTTGAAAGTCACAAGGAGATTCACCATAGCTATTGGATTGATATGCATCATAGAATGGCTCTTCTTCATAGTGCATTGGTGGAGGTTGTTGCCATGAAGATTGATCATATGCATATGGCTCCTCCACCTTTGATTATCCCTTCCTTGATACACATCCTCATGGTAGCTCCTATTACTTACAACAAAGTTGTAATCACACTCATAGCCAAAGTGAGAATTCATAATAGCAAGAGAAAATAAAAATAAAATCAAATAAGAAAACAAAGGAAACCAAATCCTAAAACTAGCAAGAACTAACAAAGAAGCAAAAGAAAAACATATTCACAATATTCACATATATACAATAACCAATAACACAACACCATTGTAATTCCCCGGCAACGGCGCCATTTTGATGATTAGACTTTTGTGTGGTTTAGAATTCACAATTGAAAGCTCGTTGTAATATAGTTCCTAAACCAAGCAATAGTCCTTTCATACAAAAATTGTGTTTGTCACTAGTACAAACCCCTAAATTTATAAATCGAAGTATTGAACCTCGGGTCGTTCTCCCTAGGAATTTCAACAAAGTGTCTTGTTATTGGTTATGAGTTATGTTTGGGGTTTTTGGGGATTATAGACAAGAAATGTAAAATGCAATGAAAATAAACTAACAACTAACAAAGGCCTTGGCAAGGGTTGGTGGTCAAGGATCTCTATCCTAATCACTAACCACAACATGAGAATTGGCAAGGATCAACCCCACTAAGTCATCCTCTAACTAATAAAGGAAAGTCAAGTGAGCTATGTCAATCCAAGACCATAAGTCCTAGTTCTACACCAAATCAATTAGTGAGATCTAGAGTTAATGGCTCCCAACCGTCAATCACTTGGACATTAGTAACTCAAGAGTTCCTAAGTTACCTTCCCTAGACAAGATCACTAAAATCTACTCTAGAATCCAACTAAGCATTTTATCAAATACTTAGAAGGCATAAAAGGAAAGCATAGTAAAGAGTGCAACGAAAGTAAATCTACACTACTCAATTGCAAGAAATTAAACACAACAAATCAAATGAACAATAAAGAGACATGAATCATAAATTGCATTGAAATGAAAATAGAAGAACAAAAGTGTATCAATATAAAAGTAGAGAATTACATGAATAAAATGCTAAACTAGAGAGAGGAAAGGTAGAAGAAGAAGAATTGCAAAGAGAAAAGTAAATCAAATCATGAAATTAAACTAGATCTAAGAGTTCCTAATCTAGATCTAAAACCTAATCCAAATCCTAGAGAGAAGTGAGAGCTTCTCTCTCTAAAACTAACCTAAACTAAACTAATGGGTGAAAGTATGTAAAGTATATTGATTCCCCTTTAATCCTTGGCTTAAATAGCATCAGAAATGAGTTGGATTGGGCCCACAAGGCTTTAGAATTCGCTGGCCATGTATTGCTTTAAGTGGATCATATGGCAGCAACGACGCGTGCGCGTACATTGTGCATACGCATCACCATACGTATAGCAACTATGGCAAATCTTATATCGTTTCGAAGTCCCGGATGTTAGCTTTTTAACGCAACTAGAACCACATCATTTGGATCTCTGTAGCTCAAGTTATGGCCAATTAAGTGCGAAGAGGTCGGCTTGACAGCTTTTGCGATTCCTTCATTTCTTCATGAGTTCTCCATTTTTACATGCTTTTCGTTCATTCCCTTGATCCAATCTTTGCCTCCTAAATCTGAAATTACTTAACAAACATATCAAGGCATCTAATGGAATCAAAAGGTGAATTAATTTTATCTAATTAAAGACATAGAAAGCATAACTCTTAAGCACAATTAAAGGAGAAGTTATAAAACTATGCTATTTCATTGGATAAATGTGGGTTAAAAGGTTATAAAATCTTCTAAATTCAACACAAGATAAACTCTCCAAATGGGGTTTATCAACCCTTTTAGGTCACCCCCAAAACCGTGACCATAGACCCTTTTAGGCCACCCCCCAAAACCGTGACCATAGACCCCTTTAGGCCACCCCCTAAACCATGACCATAGACCCTTTTAGGTCACCCTTTTTTAAAAAACCGTGACCATAGACCCTTTTTGGTCACTATAAAAACCGTTACCATAGACCCCTTTAAGTCACCCCTCAAAACCATGACCATAGACACTTTTAGGCCACCCTTTTTTAAAAAACCGTGACCATAGGTACTCTATGGTCACCCTTTCTAAAAAAACCGTGACTATAGCTTTTTTTTTTTTGGTCACCCTAAAAAACCGTGACCATAGAGGGTCTATGGTCACGGTATTTTACCATGACCAAAAAAACCGTGGCCATAGACCCAAAATAATGTTGTAATGTGATGCTAATTTATTCTTCTTCTTTTGTCTTTTTCAAAAATAATTTTCACTATATGTTAGTATTTGTTCATGGCATATTTAGTTGCGATTAAAATGAATTGATTTTCTAGAGTGAATTCAAAAAGCAAAAGATAGAACTTTATCAAGTAGCTTTATCCTTGGATAATGAGGGAGATGTTGATGCATCTAAGGAAGGTCTAGATATACCAGATGATTATACTATTTGGAACGAAGTTGTGACAAAGAGAAAAAAGAAAGCTGCTTTTCGTTTAGATCTCTCTTCAAAGTTGGACTCCAAAAATTGTTCAGAGACATCCAAAGATAATCTAAATATTGAGCAAGAACTTCACATGTGGAAAGAAAAGGCAAAAGAGCAAGAAATGATCAATGAAGAGCAAAATGTTAAGTTAAATAATGCTGAGCACAAGTTAAAAGATCAAGGACATCAACTAAATGTTCAATAAAAAGAATTGGTTCTACTGAAAAGACACTTTATGCTTTGTATAAAAAGTTGAATCTCCCACTTCCTTCAACCTTGTTTGTTTTTGTGGAAGATGAGAGGCTCTAGTGATGATGAGGATGATAACATGAGTGATTGATGTCTGGAGTATATATTTTCTCTGATTTAGATTAAGAAATTTTTAGGTGAATTAGTTAGTACATTTTATTTTATTCATGATATTTGACCTTTTTAAAGGCTTTCTTTGTTTTAGTTTAATTTTTTTCTTATTTTAATTTGATTATATTTATGGAAAAAAATATTTTAATAATAAATATTTTTTTAACTCTTTTATGGTAATTAACTTTTTCATGACTTTATTATGTGTTTATAATTTTTGATGATGTAATATGAAAAAAATAATTATGATGGTTTTAATATAGAAAGCAGATCGAATACAATTTATTTTCTAAAATATTTATATATTAAATAGCAAAATATTTTGTTTGAAAATTGTTTGAAATATTATATTAAATTTGTAAAAAATTTGTGCGAAAATAATTTTTTTTTTGTATAAAATTTATTTCAAATACGTAAATTCTTTTAAATTAAATTTGTCTAAAATTTAATTGAAAAGAAATATTTGATTTATCTAAAATTTGTTCGAAAAAATTTGTTATATTTGACTAAATTTATTAGAAATTTGTTTGAAATAAAGTATATTTTTTGTTTGAAATTTGTCTGAAATGAAATATTTTTACGTTTGAAATTCGTCTGAAATACATTCTCTTTATGTTGGCTAATCTGTCTAAAATTCATCTAAAATACATTATAATAGTTAGAAATCTAGCAGATAAATGCCTATTCGAAATCTGTCACAAAATTGTCTGAAAAAAATTTCGGACGAAACTTCAGACAAAATGTAAAATAGCAATAAGGGTTTTTGAAACAAAAAAAGTTCGTCTCAATTTTGTTCAAAAGAAAAATTGTCTCTAATTTGTTCAAAATTTATCTCAATTTCGTCTCAAAATTTGTCCGAAAAAGCCCTATTTCTAGTAGTGGCTTAAGCCTGGAATTAAGCTCATAAATTAAATGAGTCGAGTTTGAGCTTGGATAAGCTCAACTCATTAGCTCATGAGTTGGCTTGATTAGGTTTCATGCACTTTCTAGAGCATTAAGTAAGCATTTGGATGAGAATTTCATGCATATCTTGATTCAATCAAACATGGCTAATTATGTGCATTTTCATGAGATTTGTGCAAGAGTTTACTTGATGCTATGAATGATGCAAAATCTTATAATTTTGGCAAGACTTTGATGCATGTGTTTGATTGATGATAGGTGAAGAGAAGCAGAGGAATGGCAAGAAAGAAGCAGAGAAGGTAACATTGGAGGCCAAAGCCGGCTCACCAACATTGCCTCAAATGTTGGATAAGAAGAATTGAAGGGAAACGCTGGAGCCAAAGTTGGCCTCAAACGTTACCTCCAACATGCTAAAGAAGAGAAGGCAACGTTGGAGCCAAATCTGGCCCTCCAATGTTGCCTCAAACATTGATAAAGAGGAGGAGAGGTACAACGTTGGAGCCAAAGTTGGCCTCCAACGTTGCCTCAAACGTTCCAAGCTCATGGTGCAACGTCGGAACCAAAGCTGGCCTCCAACGTTGCCTCAAACATTCCAAGCTCAAGGTGCAACATTGAAGAAGAAGAGACGCCAACGTTGGAAGGAACATTGGTGATCCAACGTTACCCCCAACGTTCTCGATAACTTTCAATTTTTGGAGTTGGAAAATTTGTAGTGACGAGTACGCGTCGATGACGCGTATGCGTGAATGAGCATTTTGGACCAGTTTCGCACACGCATGAGCGACGCGCACGCGCAAAACTCTGTTTTGACGCGTACGCGTGGGCGACGCGCACGCGTGGGTGAACAGACGTTGGTGCACCAACATTGGGTCAAATGCTAGTGGCAAACGTTCAAGTGTTATTTTGAAAGCTTGACCCAACATTTGCATTTAACGTTGATCACCAACGTTACTTCCAACTTCAACACAAAATGGCATCTATTCAGAGTATGAACGTTAGTTTGCAAATATCCTCATCAACATCACAAAGAGCCACTCTCCACTACCTCCAACAAAGGCCAAAGCCCACATCCAAAGACTTCAAGACTGAATGAAGAAAGTGTATAAATAGATAGAGTTTAAGTTAGATTAGGCAGATTGGAAAGAGGGAAGCAGGGGATCCTAATTGGGAAATCCTAAATTCCTTTTCTCTGTACTCTGCTTTCTAGTTCATGTACTTTCTTTTTTTTTCATTTTGTTTTGAATTGAGCTATGAACAACTAAACCCCTTTTCATTGGGTTAGGGAGCTCTATTGTAATTCAATGGATCAATAATAGTTTTCATTCTTCTTCTTCTTTCTTTTCTCTTTGATTTACTTGAAAGCTTTCGATCTTCATCAAATTAAGTAGTTGTCTTGGAAGAGAAGCTGCTCATACTTGGATTTTCTTTGAACCTTGGAAGAGGAATAAGGAAATAAAGCTAGAAATGCTTTCTCAGGTTGGACCGGATTGGGGGTTGGATGGATATAGTGACATATAATCCTACCAATACTTTGATTTGGAAATACATGTGGTAAAATCAGTGACCATACTTCATCTCTTCCCATGAGCAATTAGATCAAAGAATTGGGCAATTGTTCAAGCTTAGAGAGATTGAATTGCCAAGGAATTAGGATTCAATCACCTAAGATTGCCAAGAGATCAATGAGTTGCATGGATTGAGGAAGAGATGAGAATGAACTTGATCTAGAGAACACAATATCTCCTGAACCCAATGATCCTACCCTATCTGATCTACTCTTTCTTTATTTTTGGCTATTTACATTTATGCTCAATCATCTCCATTCCCATTTAGATTTCTGCAATTTACTTTCTGCATTTCACATTTCGCTATTTACTTTCCGTTCTTTACATTCCTTGCTATTTACATTTCTGGCCATTTAATTTTCCGCAATTCTAAATTCAAATTTGCTTAGTTCAACTAGAAAACTCCTCTAATTAAAGTTGCTCAACAATCAATCCCTGTGGGATTCGACCTCACTCTATTGTGAATTTTTACTTGACGACAATTCAGTATACTTGCCGAAGGGAAATTTGTTGAGAGACAGATTTCCGTGCATCAAGTTTATGGCGCCGTTGCCGGGGATTGATTTTGCATTGACAATGATTAAATTGGAGCATAACTAGATTGAACACTTTTCTTTTCTTTTGTTAATCCATTTCAATTTTAGTTGCTTACTACTATTCTCTGCAATTTAAGTTGTTTTTATTTGATTATTTACTTTTTAGCACACTAATCCACTAACTATTTGATTAATTTCACTAACCACTCTAACCATACTTTTCATCCACAGTGAATTCTTCACTTGCCTGTGCTTGTTTGTCTTGCTAAGTGTATGACATGTAGAAAAGGAGCTTCAACCTCTTTTGACAGTGAACCAGAGAGAACCTTCCTTAGACTAAGGAGGGAAGTAAGAGGAAAAGAAGTCATTGGTGAAGAAGGGTTGGAAGAAGATTTAGACGTTACTATGGAGGAAGAAGTTCATAATCATGCTAGAGAAGGTGCTAGTAACCATGCTGGGCAGGAGAGAAGAGTGCTAGGCTTTTATATTAATCCCAATCCTGGGAATTGTAGGAGCAGCATCTTAAAACCTGCCATACATGCCAACAATTTTGAGTTGAAACCACAGCTTATCACCCTTGTTCAAAACAATTGCTCATTTGGAGGAAGTGCCCAGGAAGACCTCAACCAACATCTAACCACATTCTTGAGAATATGTGATACTGTGAAGGCCAATGGTATTTATCCTAACACCTATAGATTGCTTTTGTTCCCCTTCTCTCTTAGAGACAAGGCATCTAAGTGGCTAGAGTCTTTTCTTAAAGAAAGCCTTACCACTTGGGAGAATGTTGTTAATAAGTTATTGGCAAGATTTTACCCTCCCCAAAGAGTTAACAGAATAAGGGCTAAGGTACAAATATTTAGACAACAAGATGGTGAAACTCTCTATGAAGCATTGGAGAGATACAAGGAATTGACAAGAAAGTTCCCTCTGGATAAGTTCAATGAATGGGTACAGCTGCACATTTTCTATGAAGGATTGTCACAGGAATCAAAGAAGGCCTTAGATTACTCTTCAGGAGGATCTCTCAACAAGAAAAGACAATTGAAAAGGCCATAGATGTCATAGAAACTGTATCCAACAATGAATACTTCTATGCCTCTGATAGAAGCACCAATAGAGGGGTGATAGAGCTGAATCACATGAATGTATTGCTAGCTCAAAACAAGCTAATCACTAAGCAATTGGCAGACCTTACGGAGCAAATGGAGAGAAATCAAGTTGCAGTAGTCAATACTCAACCACCAGCTCAAAAAGAGTTCAATACAAAGGAGGGAGGTGATTGGGAGCAAGCCAATTATGTTGGGAACCCATCAAGACAACCCCATGATCCATACTCCAAAGCCTACAATCTTGGTTGGAAGAACCACCCAAACTTTGGGTGGGAAAACCAGCAAACCCAGAACCAAGATCATAGACCTCACAATTCCAACCACTGCAACAACTCCACTTACCAACACTCCAACCAAAGACCATATCAAGCCCCACAAAAACACTTCTTTCCAGCCTCCATATCAAGCTTAAAATAGCCATTCTCAGCCTCCCAATTCCAACCTACCACCACCATCTGAGGATAGATTATCCCAGATTGAGGCCTTGCTTGGAGAATTTTACAAGGATTTTTATGACAACAGAGCATTCAAAGAGGAAGTAAGGTCTAATATGAAGAATCAGTGAGATACCATCAAGAAGCTTGAATCTCAAGTAGGATACCTCCCTTAGCAAATTCCTAAGCCTACTGACAGCTTTTCAAGTGATACTAAGAAGAACCCAAAAGGAGAGATCAAGAATGTGAGATGGGAAGAATGCAAGGCGATCACTCTAAGAGATGAAGAGATTTTGGAGGAAGAACTTAGCAAGCCATCAGAGCATACTCAAGGAGTTCCACAGGAGACACTGGAAGAGAAAGAACAAGGAGTCAACCATGCACAAATGAAGGAATCAATGGGGAAGGAAATCCTGAAACCATATATACCAAAGGCACCATTCCCTCATAGGCTCAAGGGTGGTGAAAAAGAAAGGACATATTCTAGATTCCTAGATATATTTAAGTCTCTTCATATCAACATTCCCTTCATTGAAGCCCTTCAATAGATGTCATCCTATATCAAATGTATGAAGGAGCTGCTAACTAAGAAAAGCCCATTGAAAGGGTGGACAAACAGTGGTGATGAATAAAGAGTGCAGTGCACTTATCCAAAAGGAGTTGCCCATAAAGAAGAAGGATCCAGGGAGTTTTCACATCCCTTGTACTATAGGGGATACAATGATTGACAGAGGATTTTGTAATCTTGGAGCAAGTATAAATCTAATACCTCTGTCTCTCATGAAGAAGCTGCACATCAATGAGTTGAAATCTATAGATGTAACTCTTCAACTGGCTGATAAGACTAAGAAACAAGCATTAGGAGTGGTTGAAAATGTACTGGTGAGGGTTGGGAAGTACTTTCTCCCTACAGATTTTTTTGTTCAGATGGAAGAAAGCTATCTTCATCTAATCATTCTAGGGAGACCATTCTTGGCCATAGCTAGCCAGAGCACTCATAGATGTTGAGCAAGGAGAGTTAATATTGAGAATACATGATGAACAACTGACCTTTCATGTCTTCAAGCCCTCACATGAATCTGAACAAGAAAATAAAGACCTGAAGGATGACCACAAGGAATGCTTGAAGGATGATTCTGGAGATACAAACCTAAAAGAAGCACCCAATGAATCAACCCTAGAGCATCCAAGATCATGCCTGAAAGAGAAAAAAAAGTAAAGGTGGTGCTACAGACTGAAGAAATTAAGGAGGAGCTAGGGCCACAACTCCCACATGAGACAAGCAACAAGATCCCTCCTGACAAAGAGATCACAAGTAATAAGGCACCGCCAGAAGAAGGAAGGAAGAAAGTGCCAAGAGGTTGGAGGAACAAAAAAATCCTCACTGAAGATTTTTCTCCAGGGGACAGAGTGATATCGATCCACCAACCACTAATACCACCTCATTTTCCTGTGATACCATCTCAATTATCTCAAGTGTACATAATCAACAAAGTCCTCTCATTGGAGCATGTAGAGATTCTCAAAGAGGCAAGCGGAGACAGATTCACTGCAAGAGGAGAGGACCTGAGACATTACAACCCTCCTTGACAAAGATAAATCGTCAAGCTAATGACGTTAAAGAAGCACTTGTTGGGAGGCAACCAAACCAGAGGTAACTCTCCTGTCTTTTAATTTGTTTCAATAAAAGAGTTAGGTAGATTTCTCTGCATTGCAAGGAGCTAAGTTTGGTGTTTCACACCAAAGTAATTCAAGGGTGAATATGTAATTCTAAGTTTGGCGTTCCACCACAGATTCCATTAAGAACTCATTGCATCCTTCAGTATAATTAGTCACTCATTCCAAACAATCAGAGAAACTACTTAACAATTGTTTAATTTCTAGTTCATAGTTTGTTTTCTTAATAAAAGCACTTGATGTTTCCTGCATGTATTCACTCTGCTGCATATAGAAGTAGGCGAGGAACTAAGTTTGGTGTTCATACATCAACTTAAGTTCAGAAAACCATAAGCATACATGCATGCTATTCTTAAGTGCTTGGGGAACAAGCAACTTCCAATAACTTTGTAGGAAGTCAATCAATCTCTTGGAGGGTAAGATGCACCACCATCCAAGGAAACAAAGAAGGATACAAAAGCTATGGATGATGATGACAAGGAAGAAACAAGAAGACACCAAGAGGTTGTATTGTTACTTAACTGTTTTTGGTTTGTAGTGATTTAATTGGAAGTATGATTGTACATTCTGTTTGTCTTCCTTTATTGTTATTTTGGGCTGATAGTCTAAGTACTTGCTTCATTTTCATCCTACTTGAATTGTATGATGTGTCCTTGAGCTCAATAAAAGAAATTATGAGAATATGTTGTAAAGAACAAGAGTGAAATCCAATGTGCAGAATAAAGTCCTAGTATTGTGGTGGTATTTGCTAGCTAAGTTGGTTCATCAATAAGATACAAGGGTAAGATATCTCTTGAATTATGAGCTTGAAGTGAATTCTATGAGACTTAAATGAATTAATAAGATCCTAAAAAGAGAAAAAGAGAATGAAAAAGAAAGAAAAGAGCAGAAAATAAAGCTAGGCACCAATAGTTTGAACCTTGAGGCATGTGTCTGTGGTGTTTTTGTGCAAGGATCTGCTTGGATGAGTAAGTTCTTAGGAGTGCTTCATCACTTGACAACTTGGGTTAACTAACCCGGGATTGTCAACTGAAAGTCCGCTATCAAGAGTAACCTTGTCACAAAACATTTAGCAACCCAAAGAGGTGCTGGACACCAAGGTATAAGGAATGAGTAACAAACCATGTACCTGTGGTGTGTATGTGCTAAGGAGAGACTTAGGTGATTAAGTCCTTAAGGGTGTTTCAACACCCAGCACCTTGAACCAACTGGTTTGGGAGTGTTGGCTAAAAGCCTATCCTAAAGAGTTGTCTCAACACAGAACACTTAGTTACAGAAAGCAATAAGCTCTAAAGAAGGAAAGAAAACAAAAACAGAGCTAAGTTAAGGATCAAGAATAAGAGTCTCATAGAAGGCAATAGAGTGAGAATTCAAGAGCATATGATAGCCTAGAAACCAGCAAGAACATGAACCTAAATTGCCATGCATAAAACTCCATGAACCAAGGATTTGAATTCTCTGAATAAGGACTTATATCTCTTGTATTTTCATTTCATTCTTCTCATGTTTTAATACTTGCTTAGGGACAAGCAAGATTTAAGTTTGGTGTTGTGATGCCTAGGCATCTTAGGCTAGTTTCACAAGCCTTTTTCATTATTTTTCATTAGGTTTCATGTGCTTTCTTGAGCATTAAGTAAGCATTTGGATGAGAATTTCATACATATCTTGATTCAATCAAACATGGTTAATTATGTGCATTTTCATAAGATTTGTACAAGAGTTTACTTGATGCTATGAATGATACAAAATCTTGTGATTTTGGCAAGACTTTGATGTATGTGTTTGATTGATGATAGATGAAGAGAAGCAAATGAATGGCAAGAAAGAAGCAGAGAAGGCAACGTTGGAAGCCAAACCCAGCTCACCAACATTGCCTCAAACGTTGGCTAAGAAGAATTGAAGGGCAACGTTGGAGCCAAAGCTGGCCCTCCAACGTTGCCTCAAATGTTGATAAAGAGGAGAAGAGGTGCAACGTTGGAGCCAAAGTTGGCCTCCAATGTTGCCTCAAACATTCCAAGCTCAAGGTGCAACGTTGGAGCCAAAGCTGGCCTCCAACGTTGCCTCAAACGTTCCAAGCTCAAGGTGCAACGTTGCCTCCAACTTTCCAAATTTAAGGTGCAACATTGAAGAAGAAGAGCTGCCAACGTTGGAGGGAACATTGGTGATCCAACGTTACCCCCAACGTTCTTGATAACTTTTAATTTTTGGAGTTGGAAAATTTGCAATGATGCGTGAACGAGCATTTTGGACCAGTTTTGCACACGTATGAGCGACGCGCATGAAAGATCATTTTCGTATGGTTAGGAATTTCATTTAAAATAATTCCGTTGATAGTATAGTTCCCAACCAACTAGTAATGCTCAATTCAAATTTTAATAATTTTGGTTTTGTCACGAGTACAAACCCCAATGAAAATTAACCGAAGTATTCAAACCTCGGGAAGTCTCATAAGGAATTGCAATGAAGTGATCAATTATTGGCTATGAAGAACAAGGGGGTTTGATTTGTAATTGACAAGAAAATATAATAACAAGAAAGTAAATGACAAGAATTAAAAAAAGAAAGGGAAAGAACTCTTGGCTAGGCATAGGAATTGAGATCACAATCCTTGTCTACAAACCATATATTGACAATTATGAGGGACCAACCCATTTAGTCTACTTCTATGCTTGAAGTAAGTATAATGTCTACTTCAACGCATTAAGTATGTCAAATAGGCTTGATCAACGTCATTCCATAAGTCCTAGCCTAGTTACTAATTAACTTAGTAGTAGGCTAGAGTCAATGATTATCAAATTGACCACATAGGGTTCTCAAATCACCAATTCGTTGAGACCCAATGACTCAAGGTCATTCAATTCCCTTAGCCTAGGCCAAAAGTAAGGAAAACTACACAATAACTAGAAAAAATATTTCATCAAACACCTAGAGTGCAAGAAAAGTAAACATCACTAAATGCAAGAATTAAAGAAACCCATAACTAACATAAGTAAGAAATCAATAATAACAACTAAGATAAGCAATAAAAGACATGGAAACATTAAATTGTATTAAAATAAAATAGAAATCTAACAAGGGTTCATAAACATAAAAGTAGCAAAATAAGGAAATTAACAAGAGAAACTAAGAAGATTAAGACAATAGAACAATAAAATGTAAAGAAAATTGAACTAAAAACAAGAATTAAAAGTGGATCTAAGGAAATTTAACATAAACTATCCTAAATTCTAGAGAGAAGGGAGAGCTTCTCTCTCTAGAATTCTAACCTACAACATGATGAAAAACTACACTATGAGTCTCCCCCTCATTCCCTTGCCATCCTTGGGTTCAAAAGCATCAGAAATAAGTTGGATTTGGGCATCCTTGAGCTCAGAAATCGCCCCCAGCGTTTTGCCTTTAAGTGAGTCACGTGACCAACATCACGCGTGTGCGTAGATGACGCGTGCGCGTCGCTGGCAAATCTCCTTCTCACGCGTACGCGTGGGTGACGCATGCGCGTGGCCTTCAGTTTAGCAAATCCTCATTTCTTCATGAATTCTCCATTTTTGCATGCTTTTTATTCATTCCTTCAACCCAATCTTTGCCTTCTAATTTGAAATCACTTAACAAACATATCAAGGCATAGAATAGAATTAAAGTGAATTAAAATTAGCGATTTTAGGGTCTAAAAAACATGTTTTTACTCTTAAGCGTAAATTAGGAGAAATTCACAAAACCATGCTAGTTCATTGAATAAATGTGAGAAAAGATGATAAAATCTCCTAAAATCAACACAAGATAAACCACAAAATTGGGGTTTATCAGCGCACGTGCAAAACGCTGTTTTGACGCGTCGTCCATGCGTGGGCAAACAAACGTTGATGCGCCAACGTTGGGTCAAACGCTAGTGGCAAACATTCAAGTGTTATTTTGCAAGCTTGACCCAACGTTTGCATATAACGTTGATCACCAACGTTACTTCCAACATCAACATAAAATGGCATCCATGCAGAGTATGAACGTTAGTTTCCAAACGTCCTCATCAACGTCACAAAGAGCCACTCTCAACTAGCTTCAACAAAGGCCAAAGCCCACATCCAAAGACTTCAAGACTGAATGAAGAAAGTGTATAAATAGATAGAGTTTAAGTTAGATTAGGCAGATTGGAAAGAGGGAAGCAGGGGATCCTAATTGGAAAATCCTGAATTCCTTTTCTCTGTACTCTTCTTTCTAGTTCATGTACTTTCTTTTCTTTTTCCATTTTGTTTTGAATTGATCTATGAACAACTAAACCCCTTTTCATTGGGTTAGGGAGCTCTATTGTAATTCAATGGATCAATCATAGTTTTCATTCTTCTTCTTCTTTCCTTTCTCTTTGATTTACTTGAAAGCTTTTGATCTTCATCAAATTGAGTAGTTGTCTTGGAAGAGAAGCTGCTCATACTTGGATTTTCCTTGAACCTTGGAAGAGGAATAAGGAAATCAAGCTAGAAATGCTTTCTCATGTTGGACCGGATTGGGGGTTGGATGGATATAGTGACATATAATCCTACCGATACTTTGATTTGGAAATACATGTGGTATAATCAGTGGCCATACTACATCTCTTCCCATGAGCAATTAGATCAAGGAATTGGGCAATTATTCAAGCTTAGAAAGATTGAATTGCCAAGGAATTGGGATTCAATCACCTAAGATTGCCAAGAGATCAATGAGTTACATAGATTGAGGAAGAGATGGGAATGAACTTGATCCGAAGAACACAATATCTCCTGAACCCAATGATCCTCCCCTCTCTGATCTGCCCTTTCTTTATTTTTGGCTATTTACAATTATGCTCAATCATCTCCATTCTCATTTAGATTTCTGCAAATTACTTTCTGCACTTTACATTTCGCTATTTACTTTTCGTTCTTTACATTCCTTGCTATTTACGTTTCCCGCCATTTAATTTTCCGCAATTCTGAATTCAAATTTGCTTAATTAAACTAGAACACTCCTCTAATTAAAGTTGCTCAACCAATCAATCTCTGTGGGATTCGACCTCACTCTATTGTGAATTTTTACTTGATGACAATTCGGTATACTTGTCGAAGAAAAATTTGTTAAGAAAAAATTTTTACATATAATTTTGATGTAGGACATGAATAAAAAATTTCTAATTATTAGGTAGCTAGATAATATATAAAATTTATCTTTTTAAATACTTTTTTAATATATAAGTTATAATTTATTGATTTAGAATTATAAATTATGTTCCTATTATTTGAGCTAGTTCGTGAGTTCAAGCCAGCTCGTGAGCTTTCGTTAAGTCAAACCTGAACTTAAAAAATATGCTCGATTGTAAATGTGTTGAGCCGTGAGCCAAGCTTAATTTTTGTGAGTCGAGCTTGAGCTTGATCTAGCTCGCCTCAACTCGACTCACTTCCAACCCTAGTTATAGAGTAGATTTTGTGCTCTTGTTTTTGCTAACACTAATCTTTTACTAATTCAATTATTAGTAAATTGATTAGGGAAAAGATAGTGATCTTTAACCCTAATGACGGATTAGATTTGCTCTTTGTAATTATCATATTGTGGTTATTAACAAAAATAATGATCTTTAACCCTCAACTCTTGTTAAAATCTTTTTAGCATTTAAGTTTACTTTCTTTCACTAGTTAATTATCTTAATTGTTCTTAACATAATTTCTTTTGATATTAGTTATTGCTTTCTTTAAATTCTTCTATTTAGATTTTCATTTATTGCAATCAACCTCCAATTTTTTTACTGTCAATGATAATGCACTCAATGTGATTTTAAGAGAGAATAACTCAAAGATTAAACTCTCAATTATTGATTTAAAATTTTGTGACATTTTACTAAATTTTAAAGAATGTTAAATTTTAAATTAAAGCTACAACAAAATTTGAATTTTAAATTTATAAATTTTTTAAATCAGTATTTAGTGCTTCTCAGAAATCATTCTATTAATACTAAAAGAATTAATTTAAATAGTTTGATATTTATCCTTAACAAATCAAGTAACCAATATATTAGACATTATAATTAATTTAATTTAATAAATCACCTGTATCTAGTTACACACTTTTAAAAGTTAGAGTATTTTTTAAAGTTAATTTATCATTATCAATATCAAAAAATTTAACATAAATTTATATATTAATAAAATTTAAATTTATATTTTTATGTTTATGTCTATTATGATTTATTAAATTTTAAAAATTATTTTACCAAACATAATTTTTGTTTTTTGTGTTTATTGAAAATTATTTATTTAGTTTAATTTACCAAATATATGTACTACAACTTTTAAAAATATATTTTTCTAAAATCAAATTTGACAAGTTATTTTTGATAATTAAAAATTTTAACAAACTAGTAACTAAAAAGTTCTTATATATATGACTGGAATTTCTATACATGCACGGAAATAATTATTAAATTTGAAAAAGTAACATAATTATTAAATTGCATATTTTATAATAAATTATTTTAATAAAAAATAAAGATAATAAAAATAAATTAATATTAGAGTCATATTACATGCTTTCAGAGTAAAATAAAATAATTTATTTTCTCTAATCGATTTATATCACATATACTAAAGTAACTTTATTATAGACAATCATTATAACTTCTCATTCAATTAATATATTAGCGTAAAAATTATAATTTATACTAATAACACCTAACAAAATTTTTCTAATACTATATCATATTTTATGAGTGCAATAACAATCATGTTTCATCATTCAGATAAAACGTAAAAAGTATTACGTAGTTAAATTACCATATAATCCATTTCACTATTTTTTTTAAATAAATAATTAAAAAGCTAAGTCCTAATTTTTTGTGCAAAATAGAATAAAATAAAATACATAAATTAAATAGGTATAAATATGAAGATTATAAAATAAAAAATTTTAAATAATAAATAAAACAGAAATTTAAAATTAAAATATTTAAAATTAAAGAAGGAAATAAAAAAAATTTGATTTACAATGACTCAAATATTAATATGACAATAAAGTGAATCAAATAACATATATTTAACTTAATTAAATTAAGTGATAAAATAAATTAGTTACGATTGTTTGACTCAATAAAATAAGTTAAATAAATAAAAAGTCTTAAAAATATGCCATGTAAAACAACAACAACAAAGCTTTGTCTCACTAAATGGGGTCGGCTACATGAATCAAACGATGCAATTGTGCTCTATCATGTATCATGTCTACAGAGAGACCGTTTACATGTAAATCTCATTTGACCACCTCACGGATGGTCTTTTTAGGTCTTCTTCTACTTTTCGCCCTTGCTTTGTCCATCTTTCATCTCCTAAATATTTGCCATGTAAAAATGATAACATTTTTAAAAATCATTATCAAAATACATAAGACGAAAAAATTAATATAATTGATTAATTATAAATTTATAATTAATTTTATCAAATAAAATATTAAATAATTTGATATTTATCTCAATCAAATCAAATAAATAATTAATTATAACACTCTTAAAAATCATTAATCAAAATACATGAGACAAAAATTAATACAATAAAATAAAATTAATTCATTTATTTTCTTAAATAATTAATGTAATTAATTAGTTATAATTAATATGGTGAAATAAATATTAAATAATTTAATATTTATCTTAATCAAATTAAATAAATAATTAATATATTTAAATAAATTAAATAAAATGAATAAAAAATACTTTTAAGAATATACTAATCACCTATACTAATATAATTTTAAGAATAAGAGGAATACTAGAGGTAGATTGAAATTTATTGTTTTTGTTATTATTTAGTTATTAATATTTAAAAATATAAGATAAAATATATTGTTGGATTATTAGACTAAAAAAATTAAATTAAAAAAAATTAAATTAATGACTATATGATAATAAAAAATAATAAATTTTGATGACTCTTTAGTATTTTTTCTAATATAATTAATAGATAAGACTAATTCAACTCTAAAAATTAGCCTCGTAAAACAGAGATTCCATCGAACATATAGGAAACTAATCAAAATTTTATTAAGAATTAATAGAGTTCCATCAGGCCCAAATATGTAGGATCAATTTTGATAGCGTATCAGAATTAAACAACCCTAATTCAAGGCCAAAATGATCTCAAGAATTAAGAATTGCCCTCACATTTGATACAAAAAGTGGAAAAAAGAATAGAATAGGACCCATAGGCACAAGAGTGACCTTTTTTTTCTCTTACTCAAGTCTCATGGGGGAAGCTAAGCATTATGTTGTGTTTACGAATTACGCATGTGACCTCCCTGACACTACTCCCCAGCTTTTTTAACTGTCGGCGCTTTCGAGTTTCAACCATTGGAATCCCACATTAATAACTACAACACTTCCCTCTGAACAGCAAAGAAAAAAGGAAAAAGAGAAAAGAGAGAAGTGAATTAGCAACAGTTACTGTGCAGTTGTGCTTGCTGTCTGTCAAACTCAAACTCAAACTTCGCTTTCAAGTCTCACAGCCCGTGACACACACTAACTCAACTCTTTGTTATAAATAAGACCCGCTTATAGCACCAATAACCACCACCCGTCACGCGCGCGCACACTTACACAGACAGTTACACAGTTACATTTATATAACCCCAACCATCACACACAAAAAGAGAGAGAAAGAGAAATAATGGCGCCCAATTTGAGCCTCCGAAATGTGGTTCCGTCGTTGTGTCTTCTCCTGGTGCTCATCGGGAGAGGCCAACGAGCATGGGCCCACGACTACGTGGACGCATTGTCGAAGGCCATCCTGTTCTTCGAGGGACAGCGTTCGGGCTTCCTGCCAGAGGATCAGAGACTCAAGTGGCGAGCCCATTCGGGCCTCAGTGATGGCTGGACCTACAACGTGGACCTCACCGGGGGTTATTACGACGCCGGCGACAACGTGAAGTTCGGGTTTCCGATGGCATTCACGACGACAATGCTGTCGTGGAGCGTCGTTGAATTTGGGGAGATGATGCCACCAGAGGAGCTCAGAAATGCCAGAGTTGCAATCCGCTGGGCCACTGATTATTTGCTCAAGACCGTTTCCCAGCCCAACCGCATTTTCGTTCAGGTAATTCATAACCGTTTCTTTTCTTTTTAATTTCTCATGGGGGATGGCAGTTGTCTTTCGTTATTTAAATTATCTCAAGCATTTTCCCTTTCCATTCTTCTACTATTGAATTATTATATAATTTGAATGAGTACATTTATTATATTTTCGCACTTGATAAGTTTTCGTTACAAATTGAATGAGTACATCATTTGATCACGCGCTTAAGCGAGTATCATACGTTAAGAGTTCATCAAAGTCCCCATATAAGTTCTGCAATATAGACGTAATGTTTTTCAACGGATTTTTTCTTCTTCCAATGCCATTTGATTCTGTGAATTTTATTACAATTCAAGCCTGGGAAACAGAAGTGGACTCCAGACTTTCTCCATTAATAAAAGATTAAAATTACAGAAAACATATTATTATTATTATTATTATTATTCTTGGTTCCAAACTTGCAATGGTAAATGGTTCACTTTCACCCACAAGTGGAGGAGTGGACCACTTTGGATCCTCAAAGTCCGTGAATTGGCACAGGGTTGCAACTGTCCCCTTGTGAATCTCAAATTTTATTTTTGATCACATCCCTTTGGATTCTTAATATGAAAGAATATGTACAAATTAAACACCAACTACGCGCCAAGGATGGTACTGATGCATCTATTCATCGTTACTACTTTGCGGTAGATTTAAATATATTAATTAATATATATTGTACACACTTGTTAGGTGGGTGACCCAATCTCAGACCACAACTGTTGGGAGAGGCCAGAAGACATGGACACATCCAGGGCCGTGTATGCTGTTGACGCACCAAACCCGGCTTCTGACGTTGCCGGGGAAACTGCGGCGGCACTGGCAGCTTCATCGATGGTGTTCCTATCATCTGACCCCGGTTATTCAGAGACATTGCTGCGAAATGCCGTTAAGGCCTTTCAGCTTGCGGATAACTATAGGGGTGCCTACAGTGACAATTCTGATGTTAAGGGTGGTGTCTGTCCATTTTATTGTGACTTTGATGGCTATCAGGTAAACTTATACTATACACCTCTCAAGACAATGAAATTAAAGGGTTAAATATATGGACAACCATATTGCTAGCTCCAGATACATACTAAGGCCTAGTAATAAAAATATGAATTGCCATGTTTTTTAAATTAAAAGCTATATATTCACTATACTAAAAATACTAATATGTTTAAGAATCGAATTTGTCCTGTTCTATATTATTATCGTACTGTGATGGCAACTTTCAATTGGTGTATAATCGGCATATTACTTAAGATTTGACTGACACATGTCTCCATCATTTGTTATTATTAGATGATTGTTATGGTGTATGAAAGAGTAAAAAAAAAATCAATATTTAATTTAAGAAGTAATAAACATTAGATACCAATCGATAGCCACTATAGAATTGGCCTTATTATTAACAATTTTGCCATGATGCATGATAACTTACAGGACGAATTGTTATGGGGAGCCGCATGGCTAAGGAGGGCCACGAAGGACGATAATTTCCTGAACTACATTCAAAGCAATGGCAAAACGCTTGGTGCTGAGGATAATATCAATGAGTTCGGTTGGGACAACAAGCATGCTGGGCTCAACGTTCTTGTCTCCAAGGTATTTAATTAATTAAAAGCCACCAGATCACACAACTTGTGTAATATGGTTTGTTATACAATATATAATTTTGTTGGTTCATCAGGAAGTGGTAGAAGGAAACGTATATTCTCTAGAATCATATAAGGCCTCAGCAGAGAGCTTTCTGTGCACATTGATACCAGAAACAGCAGCAAGCTCTCACATAGAGTACTCCCCCGGTGGACTGATATACAGGCCAGGTGGCAGCAACTTACAGCACGCAACTTCAATCGCTTTCCTTGAATTGGTTTATGCTAACTACCTCTCTCGCACCTCTCAAGACATAAACTGCGGCAACGTTTATGTTAGTGCCCAGACACTTCGCCAGCAAGCAAAGAAACAAGTTGATTACATCCTGGGGGATAATCCAATGAGGCTATCGTACATGATTGGGTACGGCAACAATTATCCACAGCGAATCCATCATCGCGGCTCTTCTTTGCCCTCTGTCAAGGATCATCCTCAGGTGATCGCTTGCAAAGAGGGTTCAACCTATTTTAACTCGACGGGTCCTAACCCGAATGTTCTTGTTGGAGCTGTTGTGGGTGGACCAGGACAAGATGACGTATATGTGGATGATAGGGCTGATTTTAGGAAGTCCGAGCCTACCACATATATTAATGCTCCATTTGTTGGGGTTTTGGCATACTTTGCTGCTAATCCCAATCCGTGATTACTGCTAATTACATACATACGTACAAGAGGGTCCAAGCTTATATATATTTTATATATACACACTTCTTTTTTGTGTAAATGAGAGAAAGAAAGATATACATAGGACGACGGAGGAGATCAGCTTGCTTGTGTTGGGTGTATAGGAATATTACAAGATTTGTTTTCAAGTCACAAATGTACGTAGCTCGTGCGTGACTACTTTTTTTAAGTGTTTATTTCTCTGGATTTTGCTAAACAAAAGAGTGATCTTGGTTTGATAAAGTATTTTGGATAGATGTTTGTTTTTTAGAAGTATAAATTAAAAAAATTATATGCTTGTCCTTGAAGTATTTAAAAGATAGAAGTGCTTTTAAAAGCATCTAAAGTAAAAAATTTTAAAATTAATTTATATTTATTAAAATTAAAAATTCTAATATAATTTTATATATTGATTAAATTTTAAATTTAATATATTTATGTTTACTATAATATTTTTTTATTTTAGAAGTTATTTTATTAAACATCATTATAATGTTTGTGTTTATTAAAATTTATTTTTAGATTAATTTTATCTAATAATACCAAACCAATATTTAGTATATGTTATGCATGTTTGTTGACAGTTGACTGCCTTAAATTTGGAAATCAATATTAATGCAGTTTCTTTTAGTTTTGGTTTTACTCTATATTTAAACAGTAATGCTAAAGGAAAAAAATGTTAAATAAATGTTTTGGTAATTTTTTACTAAATTCTTTTTTATTACCAAATATTTGCTATAGTTAAAAGCACTCACAGCAGTAGTTCACGTGATTCACCAAACAATTGAGCATTATTTATACTATTTGATTCGGTTGTTATAAGTCAGTCATAATATATAGACAAATAATTCAGACATAAATACATTATTCTACTATAATTTGATTAAATACTATATCAGCATTACCATTCTCATAATGGTCATTCACCTTCATTCTAGTAATCGAATATTTAAATCAATCGCTAACTCACTCTCCATAACACTATTAAACTCCAAATCTTATGCAAATCTCAGTACGCGGTGTAAACTTTGTAAAATTAGCAAATAATTAATTAATAAATTAAATTTTAATAAAATAAATTAGAAATGTAAATTTTATAGTAAAATAAAATAGAGTTAAGTAAAATATGAATTTTGACATTAATTTTAAAGAATTTAATTTAAAATTAGACCAAACAAATCAAATCGAACAAATCGAACCCAGAATGGGCCCAAGGCCCAATTCGACCCAACAACATGTAATCAAAGCACAGCTTCTCTTCTTTCTTCTCTTCATTCACGCTGCAACATTATTGGAGAAGGAAAGAAAAAAGACAAATCCTAACATTCAATTCAAATCACCATAGTTTTTTACTCCGAACTCCAATTGCTGCACCGTTTATGGCCACGCGACCACCACGTCGAGCTCTACGAATCTATCGGAATAATTTCATAGGTAACCCTCATTCTCACTCTAGTTTCTCTACCCCTTGAATTTTGAAATTTGGTGAGTATCTATATTGAGATTTTGTTGATTTTGGTACTCTAGGTTTAATTTAACTTGCGGAACTTGTTGGGTTTGGTTCATTTGGTCCGTGGGTACGGTAAGGATCATTAACCCTAATGAATTCATTGATTTAGTGTATGGGTATTGAATTTTGTATATGGATATGTGAAAAATGTATTAGGTGTATATATATATATATATATATATATATATATTGGAGCTTGAATTATGGGCATTGGTGGCTTGGTGGAGGATTGCTGGTGATAATACTTTTGTGATTTTGCACTTGTGGGGCTGTGTTTGGCTTTGGTGGGTTGCCTTGGGAAATACGTGGAAATCGGCCAAGGTATGGTTTAGGTTTCACGTATTTAATATATAATGTTCTATGAAAACTTAGGTTAGATGACCATAGGATATGTTGGAATGCATGAAAATATACAATGCTTAGCACCCTTGATGATGACTATGCTGTGAATTGATTATGTGTTGGGTGGTTGTTGTTATAATAATAATAATAATAGTATGTTAAGTGTTGAGCTAGTGATGAATGATATGATGATATGATTATATATGTTGAGTAAGTAGATGATAACATTGTTAATGTAAAATGAGGAATTTAGGTTTGAGATTGTGTAATAATGAAGTATGATTGAAGGTGGTGTGATGTGAAGAATGTAGGGATGTGTTGGTATGCTATGATATGTTATTGTGTTGAATATAGGTATAAAAGTTTGGATTTGAGTTTGGTTTTCATAAAAATTGAGGTTTGAAATTTTTTGTGTAAAACTGATTTTTGGCCGAACTTCGGCGAGCCATAACTTGGCTTCCGGACTCCCAAATTATTTCAAACTTATTTTATATGAAAATTGGGTCCGTGAAGTTTATGCCATCCAAAGAACAGATGAAAATTATTTTAAAACGAAAAAGTTATGCGCGTCAGAAGTTCAGAAGGGCAAAACTAAAAATTCTGCAACATTCAGCATTTTTGCTGATCTGCACAGCATGCGTACGCGACGCGACCAAACTCTTCGGGTTTGGTATCTTGCGTACGCGAGCAGTGTGTTTGCGTATGCGAACAATGATTTTTAAGGGGTTGCATACGCGACCACTTGCACACGACGCGACCAACTCTTCGGGTTGGGATTCTCGCGCACGCGAGCATGGATTTTCAAACGCCCACGCGTACGCGTGGCCTTTGTTTCAACAAATCTTGATTTTGTGTTTTTAAGGCTAATTTCAAACTTCTAAACTTCTATTTTCATTCTTTTAGCCCTAAATCATAGTAGTAAGTCAAGTAATAAGATGAAGCTAGGAAATGGAGGTAGCTTGGGTGTGAAGCAAAGTTGGAAAATAGATGAATTGTATATGGAAATGTGTATTCTTGGAGTTTATACTGTACCATGGCTTAAATGATATGATTATACAATAATTACAAATGATTATGAATGTTATTGGCTTATACACTCTATTATCTGAGACACGAGTTTTCCTGGGTAAAGTACCGTGGGTTGCCATCTAGTGTTCCAGGTTGAGACTCAATACTCTGTTGACCCTACGTCGTAAGATGTGACCAGGCACTTATAAATTCCTAGGATGGTTGATCCCCATTGAGTAAAGTCTTATATATGTATGAATTATGAATGAAAAGAGAACAAGCTATGCATAGACTCATAGGGATGCGCGACGGGAGATAGTCCAGGGTTTAGCAGCCGGACTTGTCGGGTTGGCTTGATAACCGATAAATGAGCCCCATCAGCCCTAGGACAGACATACATCATGTGCATATTATTTGCTTTGTTTGGTATGCATTAATTAGGAATGCCTAATTGATTATAGTATGTTAACTGTTACACTTGCTAACTGTATTACGTGTACTCTACCTGTGTTTACCTTTGTCTGTATGTCTGTCTATGCAAATTCACCGGAGATGGATGAACAGAGAAAAAGTAGAAAGACTTAGTGTTAAGGTTAAGTTTAAGCTAGGTTTAGATATTCTTAGAAGACCACCCATTTATGGTTCCTGTTTTAGTACTTTAAGTTTTATAATCTGAGTGTCGGCGTTATAGGATTGCCTTTGGCATTCCCAAGACCTTATATCTTATGTGCATGGCACCTTTACCATGCTGAGAACCCCGGTTCTCATTCCATACAATATTGTTGTTTTTCAGATGTAGGTCGATGATGAGAGGAAAATTGGTCGGTATAGAATTTCACAATAAATTCTAATTGCAAGTATAGTTCTAAACCAACAATGAATCCTCACATCAAATTTAATATGGTTGTCATTAGTTCAACCCCAATAAAATAACCGAGATTATTAATCCCGGGTCGTTCTCCCTAGGAATTACAATGAAGTGCTTTATTATTGGCTATGAAGGAATGTTTTGGAGTTTTTGTAATAAGGGGCAAGAAATATAAATAGCAAAAGAAAAAAGCCAAATACTAAGAAAGCTCTTGGCAAGGAATAAGAATTAGAAGTCCTATACTCATTATCATCATCAATTGTGACAAGAATTGTCCATTGCTCCACTTAGTTAACC
Organism: Arachis hypogaea; assembly: GCF_003086295.3. Lineage (NCBI taxonomy): Eukaryota > Viridiplantae > Streptophyta > Magnoliopsida > Fabales > Fabaceae > Arachis > Arachis hypogaea. Next base: position 70,079,206 of record NC_092052.1, read on the forward strand.
TCTAACTACGAAGAAAAGTCAAGTGGATATAATCAACTTGAGTCCGCAAGTCCTAGTCAAATCCTAAGGAAAGACTAGGTTTAGTGGCATTCTAGTCAACTAGCAACTTCTAATTATCAATCAACAAAAGAGTTTGATAACTCAAGGGTCTCCAAGTACTGATCAACTCAAGCCAAGAGGAGAAAAATCTACTTTAGAATCCAACCAAGCATTTTACCAAACACTTAGAAGGCATAAAAGGAAAGCATAATAAAATGACAAGAAATATAAAATCTAACACTACCAAATACAAGGAAATAACAATAACAAAGCAATTAAACAATAAAAGAGCATAAAACATGAAATTACATTAAAGGAAATTAAAATCAACAAAGTGCTCATAGATATAAAAGTAGCAAAATAGAAGAAATTAACAAGAAGAACTAAGAGAACAAAGATGTAGCAACAAGAAATTGAAAGGAAAAGTAGATGAAAACAAGAATTAAAATCTAGATCTAAGAAGAGATTTGAATCTAATCTACCCTAAAACGTAGAGAGAGGAGAGAGCTTTTCTCTCTAGAATTCTAACTTAAAATATGATAAAAACTAAACTATCACTACTTGGTTCATCCCCCTTCAATCCTTGAGTTCAATAGCATCAGAAAATGAGTTGGATTGGGCCCAAAATGAGCTAGAAATCGCTAGCCATGAGTTGCTAAAAATGGCCCACGCTGATCCTGCGACGCGCACGCATGGGCGACACGTGCGTGTCACCGAACTGCAAGGCAACTATGGCAAAATGCATGTCATTTTGAAGCCCCGGATGTTAGCTTTCCAACTCAACTAGAACCGCCTCATTTGGATCTCTGTAGCTCAAGTTATGGTCGATTTAGTACGAAGAGGTCAGGATTGACAGCTTAGCAATTCCTTCATTTCTTTATGAGTTCTCCCACTTTGCATGATTTTCTTCATTCCTTCAACCCCATCTTTGCCTTCTAATCCTGAAATTACTTAACAAATATATCAAGGCATCGAATGTAATTAAAGTGAATTAAATTTATCAATTTTTGGGCCTAAAAAGCATGTTTTCACTCTTAAGCACAATTTAAGGAGAATTTACAAAACCATGCGATTTTAGTGAATAAATGTGGGAAAAGTTGATAAAATTCCCTAAATTAAGCACAAGATAAACCGCAAAATTGGGGTTTATCAGTCGAGAGGCACCTCGGTAGGCGTTTGGAGTTCTGCAGCAAAGTGGATTACTTTGGATCCCTACTTTTGATACTTTGCTATATATATGTATATCTTCTCCTATTGTGTATATGAAAACTTTGCTTTACCTCTTAGAGGTTTTTTGGAGTACTAGGGTTTTTAAACATGTACTTTTGGGCTAAAGGTGATATATTTTGTATGTAAATATTCTCCGGCCAGCCTTAGCTTCGCAGACTGAGTTAGGGGCTTGTTATATTGTATTCTTGTCGCTCTATTCCTACTTTCTTACTTATGCTTATGAACCTTAGATTTCTTCGCACGTAAGTAATCTTGTTTCCTGAGCGTTGCATTTTTTTTTTAGTTTTGCAATTTTGCTCTATCTATTTTTCAAGGCTACTCGTATATTGTATCCTTTTCAATATTATTATGTATATATTTTATTTTAGTAGTCGTAATACCACACCACCGCTGTTTTACGGCTTAAGCGTAAAGCTCTGTGTGGTAGGGTGTTACATTATGGTATCAGAGCAGTTTGTTCCTATAGAGCTTGAGGGACGGACTGACTATGCTTCTGTACATTCTCTACATATATGTCTATGTGCTTGATGAGTCCATATTTGTTGGTATATTTTGACTCAAATTGAATGCATTCTAGTACGTGAACTCACACTCAAGCACCAAAATAGCATACTTTTGTGTTATCTCCCTAATTTAGATATAAATGTGAAAATATGCTCTTTTGTACTTATTTTGACTAATTTTATTCCATTTACCTTCCATTCGATATCTTGATGTTATTTGTGAGTGATTTCAGATGAATAAGGTAGGAATGGCTTGGTGAGAATGGAAGAGGAGCATGCAATAGGGAGAAAGCATGAAGAAAACAAAGGAGGAGAGCTTAGCCATGCGTGCGTGCGCACAAGGATGCATGCGTACGCACAAGAAGGAAATCAGCATGCGTGCGTGCACACAACCACCTGAGCGTACGCACAAGAACCCAAGCAGATCGAATCCATAGCATCGCAAAGTGTGCGTGCGCACAACCCTCTCTGCGTACGCACAAGAGGAAATTCGGCGATGTGTGCGGATGCACACATCTGTGCGTCCGCACAGGTACCGGCACATGCATCCATTAAAAAGTCACATGCTGCGCGGTTTTAGGGGTCTCTAGGCCCATTTTTGAAGTGCTGGAGGCTGGTTTGAGAGGCTATATGAAGGGGAATGCAACACATATGAAGGGGGCCATCTTAGAATAGGAAAAACACATAGTAGGAGTAGGAGTAGTGTAGATTAGGAAATTCTCTCTTAGGGTTTTAATTAGGGTTGTAGAATTTTATACTTCAAGTTTTGCTCTTGGATTTTACTATCTCATTGTAAGTATTTCTTTAATTTCTCTTTTAATTACATTACTTGTCCTACACTTTCATCTATTTTGATTTCTCTTGTCAATATTTACATAGTCTTACAATTTTGGATTCCTGGTTGTTTAATTTGATGTTTGATGGCTTTTATATGTTTGTTTGAGTTGTCTTTATTGATTTTGATCATTCATGGTTCATAGCTTTCATTAATTTACCAATTTTGTCATGTTTTATGTTTATGCCCACTATGTGTTCGATAAAATGTCAATTTTGATTATGGGGTAATTTCCACCCCTTGGCTTGGGGAAAATTAGTATATGGATTACTAGAGCCATAATGTCCAACATTTAGTGATAATTCTTGGGTTGTTAGTTGTTATTGTTTCCACTAACACTAGCTTTTTACTAAGGTAATTAGTAAGCTAGCTAGGAATTGTGGATTAATAACAATTATGCTCACTTAACTTATCCTTCAATGTTAAAGGTTGACTTAGTGAGATTAATCCATCATAATTATCATAGTTGTGGTTATGGCCAGGAAGGGATCCCATAACTCATCCCAAGTCAAGGTTTCGTTTATGTTTTGAACTACTTTTTCATTACTTTATAGATTTACTTGTCCATATTGCATACATAGTTCTTTTGTTCTTTCATTAGTTTATTAATTGCAATTTAGCCTTGTTCTTTTATCTCTTTATTTGTTTGTCTCCTTCTTATTAAAAATACTCCTTGTTTCCCACAACCAAAATTATATGCACTTGTGATCACTAGTTCCTAAGGAGAACGACCCGAGAGTCTAAATACTCTCGGTTAATTGAATTTTAATTTGATATTTGATTAAGAGAATTCATTGTTGGTTTGGACTATGCTACTAACGAATTTATTCTTGATTCCGAACCGGAAAAAGTTCTTTTAACAGTGCTATTAGGATATTTAACTGATATATGTGGCATAAACGTTCATGAGCATGCATTTGGGACTTGAAGCACTAGACTTACAATATTGAGACTGATCAACTTGATATCACTTGTTTGGTGTGTATAGGAACCAGATGTTGACTTGCGGATGCGGTTGCGGGTGAAGCAGAGGTAGAATAGGGAATGCTAATCCTGAACCGACAGGGAACAACCCTCTAGATTTCATGGCTGCCCTGGGAAACATGGCTACGGCTACACTGGCGATAGTCGAGGCATTGGGTAACCAGATAAACCATGGGAACAACGGGAATAATAATGAAGAGGGTCCAATGACACGTGCTTCCTTTCTAAAGGTTCACCCTCTGACCTTCAGGAGAATCTCAAACCCCAATGAGGCGGATAATTGGATTCAGGCGATGGAATGGGCAGTACAGATCCAGCAGGTTCCCAAGGAGCAGTAGGTTGAATTTGGGACATATCAGCTGCAAGGTGACGCCCAGTACTAGTGGTAGGGGACACGGCGTATCCTACAGCCAGATGGTATTGTGATCCCTTGGGAGGTCTTCTGGACAGAGTTTTGTAGAAAGTACTTTCCCACTTCAGTCACGAATGCCAAAAACTCGAATTGCTGCAGTTGAAACATGGCCAGATGACTGTTATTGAATATACTAATAGGTTCAAAGAATTGTGTCGTTTTCCCGAATTTGTCAGGGAGCGCCTGAGAATTTTGCCGAATAGAAATGCATTAAGTACGAGGGAGGTCTACGGAGTGATATTCTGAGCTTCATTGCACCGATGGAGATTAGGGTCTTTTCCGAGCTCATAAACAAGAGCCAAGTGGCGGAAGAGCATGTGAGGAAGGCGACAGTGGAAAAGGGAAGTCTGAGGATGCTTCTTCAGAGGACTCTAGGGAGGAATTTTACACCAAGAGGCAGGAATTTTAAGTGTGGAGGCTTTGTCCATAGCAAAATCAAGGCCAGGGCAACTTTCGAAGGCCAAATCACAATGCTAATCAGGGCAGAAGGTTTGGGAAGTAGCCACAGTAGGACTTGAGCTATTAGAGATGCGGAAAGCATCATCCAAGAGTACCATGCATAATAGGTATGGGAGTATGTTTCTTTTGTGGATAACCCGGTCACTTCACCTGGAATTGTCCAGAGAAGAAGAAGTATGAGACTGGTAGAGTGCAGCAGTCAGAGAGAGTGTACACCTCTTCTGTAGCAGGTGCCGAGGGATCTGAGACTTTGATCAGAGGTAACTGTGAAGTAGCTGGTAAAATTTTAAGTGCTTTGTTTGATTCTGGGATGACACATTCATTTATAGCATTTGAAAGGGCTAATGAGTTTGGACTGAAGATTGTGGTCTTAAGTCATGATTTAAAGGTGCATAATGCCACTTCTGAAGCCGTTGTGACTAGGTTAGGATGTTTACAAGTCTCGTTTCGGGTTCAACAACGTGATTTTGTTCATGATTTAATCTGTTTACCGATGACTGTTCGGGGTCTCATTTTGGGACTAGATTGGTTGTCTAAGAATCATGTTTTGCTTGACTATTCTGAGAAATCAGTGTACTTTATACCGGAGGAATTTGAAGGGCCGATAGTAGTGAATAGCTACTATTTGAACTCTATGACAGTGAACTATTCTGGTTATGAGTGTTAGGATGTTTTGTTACTAACTGCGGGTGTTTCGGGAGATGAATAAAGTCTAGACCAAATTCCAGTTGTTTGTGAATTTCCTGAGGTATTTCCAGATGACATTGATGATTTTCTAGCTAATCTAGAGGTTAAGTTCGCAATTGAGTTGGTGCTTGGAGCGGGTCCAATCTCGAGTGCTCCTTATAGTATGTCACCTCTAGAGATGGCCAAACTTAAGGCTCAGCTGGAAGATTTACTGGGCAAACGCTTCATTCGACCGGGTATTTCTCCATGGAGAGCACTAGTGCTACTGGTAAAGAAGAAGGATGGGAGCATGTGCTTATGTATTGACTATTGGCAGTTGAACAAGGTTATTGTAAAGAATAAATATCTGTTACCAAGGATCGACGATCTAATGGACTAACTACAAGGGGCCAGAGTGTTTTTCGAGATTGACTTGCGATCCGGGTATCATCAGATAAGGGTTAGAGATGAGGATATTCCAAAGACTGCATTCAGAACGTGATACGGTCACTATAAATACACGGTGATGTCTTTTGGGTTAACCAATGCCCTGGCAGTGTAATGGACTACATGAACCGAATTTTCCATCCATTTTTAGATAAATTCGTTGTCGTCTTCATTGATGACATCCTTATTTACTCTAAGACTAAAGCAGAACATGCGGATCGCTTGCGAACTGTGCTACAAATCTTGAAGGATCGAAAATTGTACGCCAAGTTATCTAAATGTGAGTTCTGGAAGAGTGAGATGAAGTTTCTCGGTCATGTGGTAAGTCAACAGGGGATTGCTGTGGGTCCTGCCAAGGTTAGTTGAGGTAGTAATGAATTGGGAGCAACCAGCTTCTGTGACGAAGATTAGGAGTTTTCTAGTTTGGCAAGTTATTATCAGAGGTTCATTAAAGTATTTTCACAACTCCCCTTACCTTTAACCAAGTTGACTAGGAAGGATGTGCCTTTTGTTTGGACTCTTGAGTGCGAGGAAAGATTTCAAGTGTTGAAGCAGAGGTTGAACACTGCACCTGTGTTAGTGTTGCCCGAGCTGAGTGAACCATTTGAGGTGTATTGTGACGCATCACTGAAGGGTCTGAGGTGCGTGCTGATGCACTTAGACCTTGAACATCCAACCATAACAAACTTAGGATTGTGTTTCCAACCACTAACCATCCCCCTTTTACTCTTAAAACCACAAAGAGTTCTAAGTTGTCCATCCATTTCAAGCAAACCGAATGCAAGCGAGAAATTAGAGCTTAAGGAGTAGAGATTTACCCACTTGAATGAAAGGACAGATGGTGATGGCTTCATGAGAGGTGTCTCCAATGGCAGCCCTGCCAATGTATGCTTTACTCTCTTGGACTCTTCTTTGATGATCTCCACCTCTTGACAAGCTTCTTCAACATCAATCTCTTCTTCAAGTTCAATGGGAGAGGATTCAATTGTAGATAAAAATGCGTCAATTATTGAATCCATCTCATGATCAACCTCTGCAAAGTCTTCGACCATGATATGCCTTGGAGGTTGCACACCCTTCTCAACAGCAAATTCAAACATCTTGGAAGGAGGCTCTATGACTTGAGATTTCCAAGGAGGTTCCGCATCTCCTAAATCTTCAACCACTTCCTCTTCTTCAATAATTTTGGCTTCTCCACTTGCTCTAGTACAAAATCCAGCTCCTCTGTGATGACTTCCACCTCTTGACAACTCTCTTCAATTCTCACTTTTTGGTTAACTTCTTCCAACTCTTCCTCATTGATCAAGTCATGTGTTAGAGGGTGTATATATTCCTTCTCAACATTGGTCTCACATCCGATGGAAGAAGCTTCAACAAAATTCCTATTGTCACTTGGCGTATAGTTGTCTTCAATGATGGAACTTCCCTCTTGTTCAACCTCCCCTAATTCTTCAACTATTCCTTCATCTTCAAGGGTCTCTCCTACCTCCACCTTTTGTGCCTCCTCTTGCTTCTCTTGAAGTATAGATGCGTGAATCCGATCCATTAAGTCCCTAAGACGATCTTTTCTCTCTTGTTCCATGTTACCAGCATAATTGGGATCGTATTGCTCTTGAATTGATGGATATGGGTGAAAAAGAAGTGCACTAGAGCTCGAGGGTTGAGTATTGAGGGTAGAGGGTAGATCCACACGGGATATAAGAGCTTGAAGAGTAGAGGTGAGACCAGTGAGAGTAGAGGTAAGTGTGGTTTGAAGCTCTTGTTGCCCTCGGTGAATAACACTAAAGGTATCATCTATGGGAGCTTGGGGTGGATAGGAGGGTTCATTTGTTGGGAGAAAGGGCTCATAATACGAAGGTGGTTCTTCTTGATAAGGATATGGAGATGGTGTATATTGAGATGGTGGTTCTTGGGAGTAATTGTGTTGGAATGTGGGTGGTTCTATATATGATTCATATGGTTCATATGGTGGTTGGTGTGGTGGATAAGGGTTAGGATCATATGGAAGTGTTTGATTGTAGGGGGCTTGTGAGTATGGTGGTTCAAAGCTATGTTGAAGAGGGGGTTCATAGGTATATGATGGTGGTTGTTGATTGTCACGAAGAGGTCCACCATAACCATTGTCTTGGTATGCATCATGGAATGGTTCTTCCTCATAGTATGTTGGTGGAGGTTGTTGCCAAGAGGGTTGTCCATAAGCTTGAGGCTCCTCCCACCTTTGATTGTCCCATCCTTGATGCATGTTCTCATTGTAGCTTCCATTCCCTACAACATAATTTGAACCAAACTCATAGTCAAAGGGGTGAGAATTCATAGTAGCAAGAGAAAATAAAAACAAAAACTAATAAGAAATAATGAAAATAAACTCCTAAAACTAGAAATAACTAACAAGGAGACAAAAAGCAAACATATTCATAATATTCACGATAACCAGTAATAAAGCACACATTTGCAATTCCCCAGCAACGGAGCTAAAAACTTGACAGAAGAAAAATGTCGGTAGAGATTTTTACAAAAATATCGCATTGCAAGTATAGTTCTAAACCGACAATTAAACCTTAATCAATGTTTAAACTGTTTGTCACTTAAGCAAACCCAATAAAATTAACCAAAGTATTTAAACCTCGGGTCGTCTCTCAAGGAATTGCAGGGAAGTGTATTTATTATTGGTTATGGGGAAGTATATTTTTGGGTTTTTGAAATAAGGAACAATAAAATATAGATTGCAAGAAGAATAAACTAATAACTAAAAAAGCTCTTAGCAAGGATTGCGAATTAGAAGTCCTATCCTTATTATCATCATCAATTGTGATGGTAAATGTGAATTTCCTTCACTTAGTTAACCTCTAACCAATGGAGGAAGATCAAGTGCATACAATTAACTTGAGTTCACAAGTACTAGTCAACTCACAGTGAGAGACGAGCAATGGTGAAGTTCAAGCTAACCGGCAATCTCCAATTACCATTTAACAAAAGAGTTTTGATAACTCAAGAGTCTCTAATTGATCAATCCAAGTTAAGAACATAAAAATCTATTTTAAAATCCTACCAAGCATTTTATCAAACACTTGGTAGGCACTAGATAAAAGCATGATAATTAACAAGGAATATTAAATCTACACAACCAATTGCAAGCATTAATGACTAACAATTAAAGAGAGTAACAATAAACATGGAAAACATAAATTACATTAAAAGAAATCAAATGTAACAAGAGCTCATAAACATAAAAATGACGAAAAAGAGAAATTAACAAGAGAAGAGATGAACTAAAGTTCTTAACAAATAAAAGTAAGACAAAAACTAAATTAAAAGAAGATTGAACCTGAATCTAAAGAGAAATTGAAAGAAGAAACCCCAAACCTAGAGAGAGGAGAGAGCCTCTCTCTCTCTCTAGAATTCTACATCTAAACCTAAAGTGTGAATGAATGTGAAGTGAATGAATGATTCCCCCTTCCAGCTCTACTTTGCAGCCTCTGATAAGTATTTTCGGGCCTGAAAATGGTCCAAAACGGCCCAAAAATTGCCCCCAGCATTTTCTGTTAATTGCAGCACGTGACGCTCGTCACGCGTACGCGTCAGCCACGCGTACGTGTCACTAGACTTTTCACTGGCCACGCGTAGGCATCATCCACACGTGCGCGTCGTATGTCTGCTGCACCGGTCACGCGTATGCGTAGTTTATGCATGCGCGTGATAAACCACTATTTTATGGTTTATCTTGTGCTCAATTGAGTGGATTTTATCAATCTTTCATACACTTATTCATATGATTTGCATGAGTTTATGTTTTCCTTCCTGATTTTGTGCTATGATTGAAAACATGCTTCTTTGGTCTTAATTTTGATATGTTTAATCTTCTCTTATTACCATTTGATGCCTTGATATGTGTGTTAAGTGTTTTCAGAGATTACAGGGAAGGAATGGCTTAGAGGATGGAAAGGAAGCATGCAAAAGTGGAAGGAATACAAGAAGTTGAAGGAACTGCAAAGCTTTCAGCCTGACCCTCTCGCACTAAAACGGTCATAACTTGAGCTACAGAGGTCCAAATGATGCGGTTCTAGTTGCATTGGAAAGCTAACATCCGGGGCTTCGCAACGATATTTAATTTGTCATAGCTGCCCCAAAGCCAGGCGACACAAACGCGTGGATCACGCGGATGCGTGACCTGGTAAAAACCCAATCCGCGCGAACGCATAGACGACACCTCCGCGTAACTTTCCCGCGACCTGTACGTACCAGAAATTGCTGGGGGTGATTTCTAGTCTGTTTTTGACCCAGTTTTTGTCCCAGAAAACATAGATTAGAGGCTATAAAGTGGGAGAATGCATCCATTCATTGGGAGATCTTCCATTATTCACTTTTCATAATCTAGATGTAGTTTTTAGAGAGAGAGGGGTTCTTTCCTCTCTCTTAGGATTTAGAATTAGGATTCCTCTTAAAGGAATTAGGATTTCTTCCTCTCAATTCCCAGGTTTAATATTCTTTCTATTTATTTTCTCAATTTAGTTTATGAACTCTTTATGTTTGGATTGAATTTCTTTTATTAATGCAATTTGAGGTATTTCAGAATTATGATTGCTTTCCTTTATTTATATAAATAATTTAGATTTTTCCCTTTTGGCTTTGGTTGATTAATTTGTAACTCTTGAGTTGTCAAACTCATCGTGATTGATAATTGTTATCTTTGCTGATTGATTTAAATTCCTATAACTCTAGTCTTTCCTTAGGAGTTGACTAGGACTTTAGGTGTTAAATTGATTTGTCCACTTGACTTACCTTCATAGTTAGAGGTTGACTTAGTGGGAGCAAAATATAATTCTCATCACCATTGATAAGGATAACTAGGATAGGACTTCTAATTTTCATACCATGCCAAGAGTTTTATTAGCTATTGATTTATTAATTCCTGCAATCTATTTTTCTCATTCAAACCTTTTTCAAAAAACCCAAAAATACTGTTTTCCATAACCAATAATAAATCATACCTCCCTGCAATTCCTTGAGAAGATGACCCGAGGTTTGAATACTTCGGTTTATAAATTTTATTGGGTTTGTTACTTGTGACAACCAAACTTTTGTACGAAAGGATTCTCTGTTGGTTTAGAAGCTATACTTACAACGCGATCATATAATTGTGAATTTCTTTACCGACAGGAAATCCGATCATCAGCGCGTCACTACCAGATTCTCAAAACTTCAATTTCTTGTGTTCCTTCCACTTTTGCATGCTTCTTTTTCATCCTCTAAGCCATTCCTGCCCTATAGACCCTGAAAAACACTTAACAAACATATCACGGCATCGAATGGTAATAAGAGAGGATTATAATTAGCGAATTTAAGGCCAAAGAAGCATGTTTTCAATCATAGCACAGAATTAGGAAGGAAAATGTAAACCATGCGATTTATATGAATAAGTGTATGAATAATTGATAAAATCCACTCAATTCAATACAAAATAAACCACAAAATAGTGGTTTATCAGTCCTCGAATCACCACTTATGTTGAACAATCCCACCTAGTCGGAGGAATACTAAGTTGGGGATAACGGAGCTTCACACTCAACCCTTCTGAAGTTAGATAGAATCCTTCACAATTGAAAGAATTAATTACCCTGTCAACACTCAAAGGCTTTAGTTTTGGACTATACACCTTGAAATCGACATGCAACTGTTCAACATATAAATTCGAATCAGCCTTGACTATTTCAGGTTTTTCATCATCCGTCCAAAGAAGGATACTTTGATGTATAGTGGATGGTACAGCCCCAACACCATGAATCCAGTCTCATCCCAATAAGGCATTATAACTAGCCTTCGAAGACACCACCACAAAGACAGTGTTTCGATCAGAAGATCCAACTTTCACTTCCAAAGTAACCAATCCTTTAGCAGGGGTTGAAGCACCGCTAAATTCCGTTACTAAAATATTAGTTGGGATAAAATCATCAGGATGCTTGCCTACCTTCATCAGCATCCTCTCGAGTAAGAGGTTTATGGCTACCCCTCCATCGACCAGGACTTTGTTTATTTTGATCCCACTCATAGTTGCAGTAATATGCAATGGGCGCAAATGAGAGTTTTATTTCTCAAATGGCCTTTGAAACTAACCAAGCTCATCCTCATATCGAATGAACGAACATGCTTTCTCATCATCCACATCATAATCCTCTACAGGATTTCCTTCATATTCTCCTAGATATTCAGTCAGGATAATCGAAATAGTACCGACCATTTCATCATCTCCTTCCTCAAAGTATTCTTCGTCTAGCTCAGCATCCTTATCTTTATCAATGACTATAACGCTAACTACTGCTATTCCTTTATCCAATTTTACCGGGGAAGGAACTCTCTTCGGATATGTCTCTCCATCAGTCAGAAAGACTATTTGAGAGAGCACAAATGGTGTTGCCCCCTTACCTTTGTCAGCAGGAGATGCCTTAGATGGTTGTTGTCCTCTTCGGCCTCTGTCTCGTGGGTACCCCAGAGCTCGACCACGAAAGAAGGGATAACGCCCTCGAGGGGGACCCCTCACCCCTGTGCCCCCATTGTGGGTTACGTCTGTAATGAGCATCTCTGTTCTAAAATTCTTGACAATTTCAAATCCATTGTACACCTAAAGCTTGAGAACGGCTCATAGATGCAGGAGCACTTTTCTGAGGACTGATGAGCGGATAATTTATACGCTTTTTGGCATTGTTTTTAGTATGTTTTTAGTATATTTTAGTTAGTTTTTATTATGTTTTTATTAGTTTTTATTTAAAAATCATATTTTTGGACTTTACTATGAGTTTGTGTGTTTTTCTGTGATTTCAAATATTTTCTGGCTGAAATTGAGGGACCTGAGCAAAAATCTTATTCAGAGGCTGAAAAAGGACTGCAGATGCTGTTGGATTCTGACCTCCCTGCACTCAAAGTGGATTTTCTGGAGCTACAAAAGCTCAATTGGTGCGCTCTCAATTGCGTTGGAAAGTAGACATTCTGGGCTTTCCAGCAATATATAATAGTTTATACTTTGCCCGAGATTTGATTGCCCAAATTGGCGTTCCAAGTCAGAATAAAAATTCTGGCGTCAAAACGCCAGAACTGGCATGAAAGCTGGAGTTAAACGCTCAAACTGACACAAAAGCTGGCGTTTAACTTCAAGAAAAGTCTCTACATGTGAAAGCTTCAATGCTTAGCCCAAGCACACACCAAGTGGGCCCGGAAGTGGATTCTGCATCATTTACTCATTTCTGTAAACCCTAGGCTACTAGTTTTCTATAAATAGGACCTTTTGCTATTATATTTACACACCTCATGACACTTTACACGTTTCATATTGTATTCTCTACGGCATGAGTCTCTAAACCCCATGGTTGGGGGTGAGGAGCTCTGCTATGTCTCGATGAATTAATGCAATTACTACTGTTTTTCATTCTATCACGCTTGTTTCTATTCTAAGATATTCACTCGCACTTCAACTTGATGAATGTGATGATCCATGACACTCATCATTATTCTCACCTATGAACGCGTGCCTGACAACCACCTCCGTTCTATCTGCAATAGCTTGAGTGTATATCTCTTGGGTTTCTAATCTAAGATTAGAACCTTCGTGGTATAGGCTAGAATTATTGGCGGTCATTCCTGAGATCTGGAAAGTCTAAACCTTGTCTGTGGTATTCCGAGTAGGATCTGGGAAGGGATGACTACGACGAGCTTCAAACTCACGAGTGCTGGGCGTAGTGACAGACGCAAAAGGATCAATGGATCCTATTCCAACATGAGTGAGAACCGACAGATGATTAGCCGTGCGGTGACAGTGCATTTGGACCATTTTCACTGAGAGGACGGATGGTAGCCATTGACAACGGTGATCCACCAACATACAGCTTGCCATGAAAGGAGCCTTGCATGCATGAAGAAGAAGACAGTAGGAAAGTAGAGATTCAGAAGATAGAGCATCTCCAAAACCTCAACCTGTTCTCCATTACTGCAAAACAAGTATTTATTTCATGTTCTTTTACTTTTTACAATTAAATCTGAGAATTATTGAGATCCTGACTAAGAGTTACAAGAAAACCATAGCTTGCTTCTAGCCAACAATCTCCGTGGGATCGACCCTTACTCACGTAAAGTATTACTTGGACGACGCAGTGCACTTGCTGGTTAGTTGTGCGGAATTGCAAAAGTGTGATTGTGATTTCGTGCACCAAATTTTTAGCGCCGTTTCTGGGGATTGTTCGAGTTTGGACAACTGACGGTTTATCTTGTTGCTTAGATTAGGAATAATTTATTTTTGTTGGTTTAGAGTCACTAAATTTGAGTCTTTTATTTGAGTTTAGTTTCATATTTTAAGTTTGGTGTCAATTGCATGATTTTATTTTCTTTCAATTTTTCAAATTTGCATGTTCTTAGTTCTTTCTTGATCTTTAAAAATTCTAAGTTTAGTGTCTTCTTTGTGTTTTCCTTTAAATTTTCGAAAATTTGTGTTTGATTTTCTAAAAATTTTAAGTTTGGTGTCCCTTTGCTTTTATTTACTTAAAAATTTTTTAAAAATTTGTTCTTGGTGTTCATCTTGATCTTCAAAGTGTTCTTGGTGTTCATCTTGACATTCAAAGTTTTCTTGTTTGTTCTCTTTGTTTTGATATAAAATTTCTAAGTTTAGTGTCATTTTGTTATTTTTCTCTTTTCTCATTAAAATTCAAAAATAAAAAATATATCTTTTCCTTATTTTACTCATAAATTTTGAAATTTTGCATTAAATTAGTCAAAGATTTTCAAAATCATATCTTTTTTTTAGTCAAGTCAAAATTCTAATTTCAAAAATTGATCTTTTCAAATTTTTTCAAAAATCAAATCTTTTTAATTTCTTCAATCATATCTTTTCAATTATATCTTTTTTAAAATAATTTTCAATCATATCTTTTTGATTGCTAATTTCAAAATTTTTTTCAAAAAAATCACCTAACTACTTCTCTCTTTCATATTTTGAAATTAACTAAGCATTCTTTTTCTAAAATCTTTTTAATTAATTAATTAATTTAGTTTTCAATTTGCTTTTATTTTATTCTCTTCTAATTTTCGAAACTTTTATTTTATCTTCTAATTATTTTATTATATTTTATTCGGTTACTTTTAATTAAATTAAATAAAAAAATTTAAAAATATAATTTATTTGCAATTCATATCAATTCCCTTTTCTCCATCATGGACATAAGTGGAAATGAACAGTCCAGAAGGACTCTGGGGTCATATGCTAACCCCATTACAACTGCATATGGGAGTAGCATCTGTATACCTCCCATCAAAGCAAGCAGTTTTGAGCTAAATCCTCAGCTCATTATCAAGGTGCAGCAAAATTGCCAGTATTCTGGTCTTCCACAGGAAGAACCTACTGAGTTTCCGGCACAGTTCTTACAAATTACTGACACAGTACGTGATAAAGAAGTGGATCAGGATGTCTACAGATTATTACTATTTTCATTTGCTGTAAAAGATCAAGCTAAGAGGTGGTTAAATAACCAACCCACAGCAAGCATAAAAATATGGAGACAGTTATTAGACAAATTCCTGAATCAATTTTACCCTCCAAAAAGGATGACACAGCTGAGGCTGGACATCCAAGGCTTTAAACAAGAGGATCATGAATCCCTTTATAATGCCTGGGAGAGGTACAGAGGGATGCTAAGGAAATGCCCCTATGAAATATTTTCAGAGTGGGTACAGTTAGACATCTTCTACTATGGGTTTACAGAAAGAGCTCAAATGTCTCTAGACCACTCAGCTGGTGGATCTATACACATGAGAAAGACGATTGAAGAGGCTCAAGAACTCATAGATATGGTTACTAGAAATCAACAACTATACTCAAGCAGTGAGTCCTCCATAAAAGAAGAGGATAGGGCAGTAACTACTGATCCTAATCCTCAAGAACAGATTGTTGAACTTAATCAGCAATTACTCCTTATGACAAAACAATTAGCAGAATTTAAAGAGATGCTCCAAGACACTAAAAATGCTAACAAGAATATGGAAGCACAATTGAATCAGACAAGACAGCAGCTATCTAAACAGATAATAGAAGAATGCCAAGCTGTTCAACTAAGGAGCGGGAAGACATTGAATAATTCAGCTCAAAGTAGCAGAAAGCCAAGAAGGGAACAACTGACAAAGGATGACCAAACCACTGCCCAAAATCCCTCTGAGGACAGCAAAAGCCCAGAGAGGAATAATTCTGGCGTTCAAACACCAGAAAAGGGTGAAAGATTGGCGTCAAACACCCAGTGGATGCCCACTTCTGGCGTTCAAACACCAGAAAAGGGAGAAAAACTAGCGTTAAACGCCCATTCCTTGCCCAGTTCTAGCGTTCAAACGCCAATGAGGGATCAAATACATGCAAGTGTTGATAGTAACCCCTCTAAGAAGGCTTCTCCAACCACCTCTGTAGGGAATAAACCTGCAGCAACTAAGGTTGAAGAATATAAAGCCAAGATGCCTTATCCTCAGAAACTCTGCAAAGCGGAACAGGATAAACAATTTGCCCGCTTTGCAGACTATCTCAGGACTTCTAAAATAAAGATCCCGTTTGCAGAGGCACTTGAGCAAATACCCTCTTATGCTAACTTCATGAAAGAGATCTTAAGTCATAAGAAGGATTGGAGAGAAATTGAAAAAGTTTTTCTCACTGAAGAATGCAGTGCAGTCATTCTGAAAAGCTTACCAGAGAAGTTTAAAGATCCTAGAAGCTTTATGATACCGTGCACATTAGAGGGTACTTGTGCCAAGACAGCTCTATGTGACCTTGGGGCAAGTATCAATCTAATCCCTGCATCCACTATCAGAAAGCTTGGCTTGACTGAAGAGGTCAAACCAACCCGGATATGTCTTCAACTTGCTGATGGCTCCATTAAATACCCATCAGGCATAATTGAGGACATGATTGTCAAGGTTGGGCCATTTGCCTTTCCCACTGACTTTGTAGTGCTGGAAATGGAGGAGCACAAGAATGCAACTCTCATTCTAGGAATACCTTTCCTAGCAACTGGACGAACTCTCATTAATGTCCAAAAAGGGGAGGTGACCCTGAGAGTCAATGAGGATGAGTTCAAGTTAAATGTTGTCAAAGCTATGCAGCATCCTGACACATCAAATGACTGCATGAGCATTGCTATTATTGACTCCTTGGTGTTAGAGATCAATATGACTGAGAGTCTCGAATCAGAGCTAGAGGACATCTTTAAAGATGTTCAGCCTGATCTGGAGGAATCAGAGGAAATAAAAGAACCTCTGAAAATTCCTCAGAAAGAGGAGAAACCTCCTAAACCCGAGCTCAAACCACTACCACCATCCCTGAAATATGCATTTTCTGGGAGAGGGTGACACTTTTCCAGTGATCATAAGCTCTACTTTAAATCCACAGGAAGAGAAAGCACTAATTCAAGTGCTAAGGACACACAAGACAGCTCTTGGGTGGTCCATAAGTGATCTTAAGGGCATTAGCCCAGCAAGATGCATGCACAAGATCCTATTGGAGGATGATGCTAAGCCAGTGGTTCAACCACAGAGGCGACTAAATCTAGCCATGAAGGAAGTGGTGCAGAAAGAGGTCACTAAGTTACTAGAGGCTGGGATTATTTATCCTATTTCTGATAGCCCCTGGGTGAGCCCTGTCCACGTTGTCCCCAAGAAGGGAGGCATGACAGTGGTTCATAATGAAAAGAATGAAATGGTTCCTACAAGAATAGTTACAGGGTGGCGTATGTGTATTGACTACAGAAGGCTCAATACAGCCACCAGAAAGGATCATTTTCCTTTACCATTCATAGACCAGATGATAGAGAGACTAGCAAGTCATGACTATTACTGCTTTTTGGATGGCTATTCAGGTTATAACCAAATTGCAGTAGATCCTCAGGACCAAGAGAGAATAGCATTCACATGTCCTTCTGGAGTATTTGCCTACAGAAGGATGCCTTTTGGTCTGTGCAATGCACCTGCAACCTTTCAGAGGTGCATGCTCTCTATCTTCTCTGATATGGTAGAGAAATTTTTAGAAGTCTTCATAGATGACTTTTCAGTATTTGGAGACTCATTCAGCTCCTGCCTTGACCATTTAGCACTTGTTCTGAAAAGATGCCAAGAGACCAACCTAGTTTTAAACTGGGAAAAATATCACTTTATGGTGACTGAAGGAATTGTCCTTGGGCATAAAATTTCAAACAAGGGAATAGATGTGGATCAAGCTAAAGTGGAGTTAATTGAAAAATTACCACCACCTGCCAATGTTAAAGCAATCAGAAGCTTTCTAGGGCATGCAGGATTCTATAGGAGGTTTATAAAGGATTTTTTGAAAATTGCAAAACCTCTGAGCTATCTGCTAGCTGCTGACACGCTATTTGTGTTTGACATAGAGTGTCTGCAGGTGTTTGAAACTCTGAAAGCTAAGCTGGTCACAGCACCAGTTATTTCTGCACTAGACTGGACATTACCATTCGAACTAATGTGTGATGCCAGTGACCATGCCATTGGTGCAGTGCTGGGACAGAGGCATAACAAGCTTCTGCACGTCATTTACTATGCCAGCCGAGTTCTAAATGACGCACAAAAAAACTACACAACCACAGAAAAAGAGTTGCTTGCAGTGGTTTATGCCATTAACAAGTTTAGATCCTATTTAGTAGGTTCAAAGGTGTGTGTATACTGAGCATGCTGCTCTTACATACCTACTCGCAAAGCAGGATTCAAAACCCAGGCTCATAAGATGGGTGTTGCTTCTGCAAGAGTTTGATATAGAAATAAGAGACAGAAAAGGGACAGAGAACCAGGTAGCTGATCACCTGTCCCAGATAGAACCAGTAGCAGGGGCGACCCACCCTCCTACTGAGATCTCTGAGACCTTTCCGGATGAGCAACTCTTCACCATTTAGGAAGCACCATGGTTTGCAGACATTGCAAATTATAAAGCTGTGAGGTTCATACCCAAAGAGTACAGCATGGTGCAAACGAAAAAACTAATTTCTGATGCAAAGTACTACTTATGGGATGAACCATATCTCCTTAAGAGATGTGCAGACGGAATGATCCGCAGATGCGTACTTAGAGAGGAGGCACAGAAGATCCTATGGCATTGCCATGGATCACAGTATGGAGGATATTTCGGAGGTGAGCGAACAGCCACTAAGGTCCTCCAATGTGGCTTCTACTGGCCTACTCTCTATAGAGATACCCGAGAGTTTGTGCGTAACTGTGATAGTTGCCAAAGAGCTGGCAACTTGCCCCATGGTTACGCCATGCCTCAACAAGGGATCTTAGAGATTGAGTTGTTTGATGTATGGGGTATTGACTTCATGGGCCCTTTCCCACCATCATACTCAAACACTTACATTCTGGTGGCAGTAGACTACGTATCTAAATGGGTAGAAGCAATTGCCACACCCACTAATGATACTAAGACTGTGCTGAAGTTCCTCCAGAAATATATCTTCAGCAGATTTGGTGTTCCCAGAGTACTAATCAGTGACGGGGGCACTCATTTCTGCAATAAACAGCTGTACTCTGCTATGGTCCGATATGGAATTAGCCACAAAGTAGCAACTCCATATCATCCACAGACAAATGGACAGGCTGAAGTCTCTAATAGAGAACTAAAAAGAATCCTGGAACGGACTGTAATTGCCCGTAGAAAGGATTGGGCAAAAAGCTTGGATGATGCTCTGTGGGCATATAGAACAACATTCAAGACTCTTATAGGAACCTCTCCATACCAGCTTGTGTATGGCAAGGCCTGTCATCTGCCCGTGGAACTGGAACATAAGGCTTACTGGGTAACTAGATTCCTAAACCTGGATGCTAAGTTTGCTGGAGAGAAAAGATTGCTCCAGCTGAATGAGCTAGAGGAATTCAGACTCAATGCTTTTGAAAATGCAAAAATTTATAAGGAAAAAGCAAAAAGGTGGCATGACAAGAAACTGTCATCTAGAGTCTTTGAACCAGGACAGAAGGTTCTACTTTTTAATTCTAGGCTCAAATTATTCCCTGGGAAATTAAAATCTCGGTAGAGGGGACCATATGTGATTACAAGTGTGTCACCATATGGATATGTTGAGCTTCAGGATACTAACTCTGACAAAAAGTTCATTGTTAATGGACAAAGAATCAAACATTATCTTGAAAGCAATTTTGAGCAAGAATGCTCAAAACTGAGGCTTTGAATAAAGCTCAGTAAAAAGTCAAGCTATTGACATTAAAGAAGCGCTTGTTGGGAGGCAACCCAATTTTTATTTATCTGTGTTAATTTTCCATTTTCCATTGTTATTTTATGTCTTCTTTAGGTTGATGATCATGTGGAGTCACAAAAACAACTACAGAAATCAAAGCAAATTCAAAAACAATATTAAAAATAGCACACCCTAGAGGATGAGCTTACTGGCATTTAAACGCCAGTAAGGGTAGCAGAATGGGCATTAAACGCCCAGTTTGGCACTATTCTGGGTGTTTAACGCCAGAAATGGGCACCAGACTAGCGTTAAACGCCAGAAAATGGCACAAAACTGGCGTTAAACGCCAGAAATAGGCAGCAACCTGGCGTTTAACACCAGGATTGGCACTCAAAGGGGAGTTTACAAGCCAGAATGGTGCAGGGATGAGAAATCCTTGGCACCTCAGGATCTGTGGACCCCACAGGATCCCCACCTACCTCAACTCAATCTCTCTCTCCTTCACACATTCCAATAACACCCTTCCCCAAATACTCTTTCTCATCACCTCTTAACCACTCACACCTCTCCATCTCCTCCATTTTCTTCTTCTTCTCCTTCCTTCTTTCTTCTTTTGCTCAAGGATGAGCAAACCTTCTAAGTTTGGTGTGAAAAAAGCATTGCTTTTTGTGTTTTCATAACCATTTATGGCACCTAAGGCCGGAGAAACCTCTAGAAAGAGGAAAGGGAAGGCAAAAGCTTCCACCTCCGAGTCATGGGAAATGGAGATATTCATCTCAAAAGCCCATCACTAAGAAAAGGATGGAGCAAAAAAGAGAGCCCACTCATGGACCTCAATAAGAGCATTCCACTATCCTCCATGAAACTAGAGAAGACCAGAAGGCCATGAGAGAGAAGCAACAAAGGAAAAGGAAGATACATAGAGGAGCTAAAGCACGTCATAAGATCTTCAAGAGGAAGAACAAGCCGCCATCACTAAGGTGGACCCGTTCTTTAATTTCCTTGTTCTTTACTTTCTGTTTTTCGTTCCCAATGCTTTATGTTTTATTTATGTTTGTGTCTTATTACATGATCATTAGTGTCTTAGTGTCTATGCCTTAAAGCTATGAATGTCCTATGAATCCATCACCTTTCTTAAATGAAAAATGTTTTCTGAAAAAGAAAAAGAAGTACATGAATTTCAAATTGTAAAACAGATTAATTATTTTGATGCGGTGGCAATAATTTTTGTTTTCCTGAATGAATGCTTGAACAGTGCATATTTTTAAATTTGTTGTTTATGAATGTTAAAATTGTTGGCTCTTGAAAGAATGATGGAAAAGGAGAAATGTTATTGATAATCTAAAAAATCATAAAAATGATTCTTGAAGCAAGAAAAAGCAGTGAAAAGCTTGCAAAAAAAAAAAAGAGTCGAAAAAAAATAATAAAAGAAAAAGAAAGAAAAAGAAAAAGCAAGCAGAAAAATCCAATAACCCTTTAAACCAAAAGGCAAGGGTAAAATAAAAAGGATCCAAGGCTTTGAGCATCAGTGGATAGGAGAGCCCACAGGAATAAAATCCTGGCCTAAGCGGCTAAACCAAGCTGTCCCTAACCATGTGCTTGTGGCGTGAAGGTGTCAAGTGAAAAGCTTGAGACTGAGCGGTTAAAGTCGTGATCCAAAGCAAAAAGAGTGTGCTTAAGAGCTCTGGACACCTCTAATTGGGGACTCTAGCAAAGCTGAGTCACAATCTGAAAAAGGTTCACCCAGTTATATGTCTGTGGCATTTATGTATCCGGTGGTAATACTGGAAAACAAAATGCTTAGGGTCACGACCAAGACTCATAAAGTAACTGTGTTCAAGAATCAACATACTGAACTAGGAGAATCAATTACACTATCTGAATTCTGAGTTCCTATAGATGCCAATCATTCTGAGCTTTAAAGGATAAAGTGAGATGCCAAAACTGTTCAGAAGCAAAAAGCTAATAGCCCCGCTCATCTAATTAAGACTGATCTTCATAGATGTTTTCAGAATTTATTGTATATTCTCTTCTTTTCATCTAATTAACACTATCACGCTTGTTTCTATTCTAAGATATTCACTCGCACTTCAACTTGATGAATGTGATGATCTGTGACACTCATCATTATTCTCACCTATGAACGCGTGCCTGACAACTACCTCCGTTTTATCTGCAATAGCTTGAGTGCATATCTCTTGGGTTTCTAATCTAAGATTAGAACCTTCGTGGTATAGGCTAGAATTATTGGCGGCCATTCCTGAGATCCGAAAAGTCTAAACCTTGTCTGTGGTATTCCAAGTAGGATCTGGGAAGGGATGACTGTGACGAGCTTCAAACTCATGAGTGCTGGGCGTAGTGACAGACGCAAAAGGATCAATGGATCCTATTCCAACATGAGTGAGAACCGACAGATGATTAGCCGTGCGGTGACAGCGCATTTGGACCATTTTCACTGAGAGGACGGATGGTAGCCATTGACAACGGTGATCCACCAACATACAACTTGCCATGGAAGGAGCCTTGCGTGCATGAAGAAGAAGATAGTAGGAAAGCAGAGTTACAAGATAACCATAGCTTGCTTCTAGCCGACAATCTCCGTGGGATCAACCCTTACTCACGTAAGGTATTACTTTGGACGACCCAGTGCACTTGCTGGTTAGTTGTGCGGAATTACAAAAGTGTGATTGTGATTTCGTGCACCAAGGACCACTAGAACTTTGCCCTTCCATTCGTCAAATAGGTTGTTTTTGATGGGCCTGCTCTTCCCTGTGAGCCAATTCCTTCTTCATCATCTTCTTCTCAAAAATTGCTGTGGCTTCAGCATAAAAAACTGCATTGCATCGAGGACACAGAGATACGTCCCGATCTTTTAATTTTTGCTGCACCAGAAAATCCAACAACCCATTTTCTGCTCCAGGGTATACAGATCGGACATCTGACTCAAAGTTTTCTAGAGCCATACCAAAGTTATAAGACATTCTAACCATATTCACACCAAAATATGGTTCAGCAAAACTGGCTTAAGCATCAAAAAGATCAGAATCAACTTTCATCTTCTTTTTACCATTATCAAATTTCAACCGCCCTTCCATGATGGCTTCTTGAATTAAATACCTGAAATAAACGCAATTGTTAGTCGAATGACTAGTTGCTTGGTGAAACTTACGATAAGGTTTTCCTTTCAAATCTTTTACTGAAAGCAAGGTCCTGCCTTCTGGAAAAACTAGTTGTTTCTCTTTAAGCAACACATCGAAAATCTAATTAGATTTCGAAATATCAAAACTTAAGTAAAGAACAAACATAAGGAGGGCTTTCTTAAGTTCATCCAAATCAATTTCTGCTTCTAAATCGGACTCCTCATAAGAGGATTCCATGGCTACATAAGCGACTTTCTCACTTCGAGGAAAAGACTTACTCTTCATCCTCCTTTCATTCTTATATTTCTGCTTTTCCTTTTTTAGAATTTCTACCTAACGAACTCTTTCAGCCAAATGGGCTAAATTAGGAATATGCATATTGAGTAACTTTCGACGCATATAAAATCCTAACCCCATAACCGCTATCTTTATTACTTCACTTTCAGGTTGTGATACATAATAACGACTTCTAGCGTTTTTGAAACGAATCATACAATCATCAATGATTTCACCATCTTCTCGTTTCAAAGCCACTAAGTCAGTAACTGTCACATTCAATTCACCCCAATAAAATTGGGCATGAAAAGTAGTTTCTAACAGAGCCCATGTTGTTATCGAATTTGGTCTAAGATTCGAAAACCTAGTTAATGCATTCTTTGTTAACGAAGAAGGGAATAACTTCAATTTCAAACTTTCATCATTGGCTAAATTTCCAATCTCGACCAAATATCGAGCAACATGTTCAGTAGTCGACTCCCCAAATTCTCTTGCAAACTTCATAATTATTTTAGAATTTTTCATTCCTCTTGACACTTCAGCCATTTGATCATTCTGAGAAAAAGCTAACACAAAGTGGGGTCGATTCATGAATCCTATATTGAATCGAACCCTATTTAAAACATCTTCCACAATTTTAGTAACTTGATAACGTTCACCGACTTGATTGGCGCATAATCAAGCTAGGACATCATCTACATTTTGACCACGAGGAATTATTTGAGGATTTTCCCTATTTCTAAAAACATCATTCTCATTTTGAAATAAATTTTTAAAACCCTCATTATTTTCTCTGACATTTTGCCTTTCTCCTTCATCATAATCAACAATTCGAGCAATTCGCTCGACTTGCCTTGCAAAACGATCAAATTTCGATTCGTGATCAGCCATCATAGGATTCAGAATTTTGGTCATTTGCTGAGTCAATAAATTGACCAAATCATGATGACTTTCTTCTACATGTTGCCGAAATACTGCTATTGAATTAGAAGCATTCGATGTAGAACCCACATTATAATCTCGAGAAAACTCAGATTGCTGTTGTGAATTTTGAACATTATTTACTCCATTAACACTCCCAAATTAGATCAGGGGAACAAAACTACTCACTAGCGGAGTATAGCCAGGAGGCAGGCCATAAAGAGGTCAACCAGCAGTTACTTGGGGCTGAATGTGGTAGATTACCACGTGGATGAGTATTACGTCCGTTATTTCCAGCCTACACATTTGCAACCGCCACACTTTCACTGATAACCAACCTTTCAGAATGTGAAGTAACGTCCAAATGTTGTACAATTATTGGTGTACTGTCATTAGTAAATGAACCACCATTCACATTCGACACTTCATCAGCCATGTGAACAACTCTTCCACTTCTTAATTGCATACATAACATCAAAATTATTTGACACACTTCAAATTTAAAAACTGTCCCACCGAATGTGCCAATTAGTTTTGTCGATTTTTAGCAAATCGATGGTGGTTCGATTCTAATGGTTTGGGAGCGAAACTAACTCCTCTTTTTTGTGAGTACCAGTTTTCTAGAAGTGTATCAAAGTTCTTCGAATTAGACAAGATTTGAAATCAAAGCTGAAAAGACAATAAAAGTAAAAGGTTTTGAAGATAAAATTGATTGGAATTAAAATGATTGCATTGAATCAAAATAAAGCAATAAAATGCCTTCGATTAAATCAAAGGACTTCGAATTTTAGAAATAAAAGTACTGGAAAATATGTAAATTGAATAAGGAAATTAAATGTTGCTTGAAAAATAAATTTTCTAAAAAGGTAAAATTTGCAGAAAATGTAAGTGGAAAGTAAAAACAAGCTGAAGGAACCCTATAGAAAATTGACTCGAAGTAGACTCAAAAATTCGCTGAGATGTGAGTGTGCGTGAGTAATTTTTGAAGCAAAGTTCCAACCCTTGTGACTTCGAGTCTTCTAGTATTTATAGCAATTTCCTTAACTGATCAGGTTGAAATGAAAATCACACTTGCGCGAAAACACGGGTAGCTATTCCTGCTCTATTGCCATGTAACGGCTGCTAAATAACCTTTGATTTTAAGAATCTTCGATCTTCTTGATTCGAGTAACTCCCCGATTTACTGAGCTAATCGAACTCTTATTCAATCTCCCAAATATATCTCCTTCGACACTTACTCCTCTTCTAAAAGTTTACTTAATAATTCGAATAACTTTCTTTTTCGAATTCAATTATTTTTTACCAACAGTATTTAATCAATAAAAAAAGAAAGTATAATTTTATATCATTATATATAATTTTATATTATTAAAAATATTAATAATAACTAATTAATTATTATAAATTACAAAATATATTAGCTCCTTAGCAATGCTGGTTGTGTAATTCGAATCACTCATTTCATTTGCTATACATAAAAGTTACTAATTTGATTGTGTTGTGTTTCCTTTTCCGTTATTCCCTCCCTTCATTTCTCTCTACATTATCGTTTCAGAATTCACACCATTTTGATCTCTCCACAATATTCGGATTCGGTTCTCTTTCTCTTTCTCTTTCTCTCCCTTTTTGGTTCATTCGTCCCGTTCCACTTTCAATAAATCATCCATTATTAAACCTAACCCATCAAAACCTGTTTCATCAGTTACCTTATATTATTTATCATATATCTATTTACTTCGTTTGTTAACAAGAACAAACCTCTCCGTTCTCATTATATCTTTCACTTTTACTTTTCCAAGTGGGAGGCCGAGGCAGTGGCGGTGGCCTCGGCGGCTATTATTGTAGCCCCCACATTAAACAAGTCTTTTTTTTTATAATCGCTAAAACAGAGATGCCGGCCTTGGCGTGTTGTGTTGATGCGGCACCTCTACCATGTCCCGCCTTTGCATTCACCGGGGGCCTCTCTTTTCCAGCACCGATCACCTTTCCATCTGCCGCACCTTCATTCACAACCGGCGAGATCAATTCCCATTGGTCTCCATCCATGTCGGCGGAGCTCTACAACATCCACGGGTGGGGTGCTCCGTATTTTACGGTGAACTCCTCCGGGAACGTGGCGGTGTGCCCCCACGGCTCCGCAACGCTGGGTCACCAGGAGATTGATCTGCTCAAGATCGTGAAGAAAGCCACCGACTCCATCTCATGTGGCGGTCTCGGCCTACAGCTGCCTCTCATGGTTCGCTTCCCCGATATCCTCAAGAACCGCCTCGAATCCCTTCAATCGGCCTTCGACTACGCGATCCAGTCTCGCGGATACGGCTCTCACTATCAGGGGGTCTACCCGGTGAAGTGCAATCAGGACCAGTTCATCGTGGAGGACATCGTGAAATTCGGTTCATCGTTCCGGTTCGGTTTGGAGGCTGGGTCGAAGCCAGAGCTGCTGTTGGCTATGAGCTGTTTGTGCAAAGGCAGCGCAGAAGGTCTTCTTGTTTGCAACGGATTCAAAGACGCAGAATACATTTCCCTTGCGTTGGTTGCAAGGAAGCTTGCCTTGAACACCGTGATTGTTCTGGAGCAAGAGGAAGAGCTTGACATGATAATCGATCTCAGCAAAAAGCTATGCATCAGACCAGTGATTGGCTTCCGGGCCAAGCTGAGGACCAAGCATTCGGGGCACTTTGGGTCCACTTCGGGAGAGAAGGGCAAGTTTGGGTTAACCACCGCTCAGATTGTGAGGGTTGTGAAGAAGCTTCAAAGCTTGGGCATGCTTGATTGCCTGCAGTTGTTGCACTTTCACATTGGCTCCATGATCCCATCCACTTCACTCCTTGCCGATGGAGTTTCGGAGGCTGCACAGATATACTGTGAGCTGGTTCGTATGGGAGCTAACATGAGAGTCATAGACATCGGAGGAGGCCTTGGAATTGATTATAATGGCTCCAAATCCAGCGACTCAGACGTGTCTGTTGGGTACGGCCTTGAAGAGTACGCCGCAGCTGTTGTTGAAGCAGTTCAGCGTGTGTGCGACAAAAGGTCCGTTAAGCACCCTGTAATCTGCAGCGAAAGTGGGAGGGCCATTGTGTCCCATCAATCCGTGTTGGTTTTTGAAGCATTTGGTGGCAACAGCAGCAATGCAGCAACCACCAATGCGCTGTCTTCCCTGCTCGGACTACAGTACTTGCTGGAGGGTCTATCAGAGGGCGTTCATGCCGATTACCGCAACCTCTGCGCTACCGCCATTAGAGGCGAGCATGACGCTTGCCTGCTCTACATCGAAGAAATGAAGAAGCGATGCCTGGATGAGTTCAAGGAAGGCTCATTGGGTATGGAGGAACTAGCGGGCATTGACGGGTTATATGATGTGGTGAGGAAGGCCGTAGCGACGGCGGAGGAATCGGAATCAGTGAGAACATACCACGTGAACATGTCGGTGTTTACTTCCATTCCCGACTTCTGGGGTATCCAACAGGTGTTCCCCATACTACCCATACACAGGCTCGACGAGAAGCCCGCCGTGAAGGGTGTGCTCTCGGACTTGACATGCGACAGCGACGGCAAGGTTGACAGGTTTATCAACGGCGAGTCGAGCCTGCCGCTGCATGAAATTGGTGATGGACATAAGTACTACCTGGGAATGTTCTTGGGAGGGGCTTACCAGGAGGCGCTTGGAGGACTCCACAACTTGTTCGGTGGGCCCAGCGTTGTTAGGGTTTCACAGAGCGACGGTCCTCAGGGCTTTGCTGTCACCAGTGCCGTGTCGGGGCCATCGTGCGGAGACGTCCTCCGAGCCATGCAGCACCAGCCCGAGCTCATGTTCGAGACTCTCAAGCACCGGGCCTTCGAGCACTTGCGGGAAGATAGCTTCTTGACCGCTGAGGCGGTTACCAGTGGCCTCGCCCACACCTTCAACAACACGCCTTATTTGGTGGTAGCGTCGTCTCAGTCATAGTGTGCCTTAACCAGAACAATAATGGCCTATGTTACTGTTACTGTAGCAGTGATGGTGGAGAATCGTCGCACTACTGTGCTTAGAAGAGGTTGGCTCTTTCTCTTAGTTTGCTATTTTTAGTTTAGCACAGGAAGGACATGGACAAGATTCAAGGTCCTCTATCAGGATTTTGACGGAAGCCGTTCTCTCTTGATATCTAACATAAGACATTCAAGTTTCTCGCTTAATTGCTTGCCTTGATTTTAATATAGAATAAAAAGCGAGAAATACCTTGTAATAAGATCTGTATGTAGTGTACAGACATCATATAAATATTACGTAGGATGAATGTAGTTTACATGTGAGTGTAAATGCATGAAAATTAATGATGAATAGTTGTTTTATTTTTTCGTTCGATCGGTCGTTTATATTACTATGGTATGACTTTATCACATTTTAATTTGATATTTTACTCCAAATCCATTTGTGTTAGTCGAATGATTAACTCATTAATTAATTTGTTTAAGAAAAAAATAGATACCAAATAGATTAGTTCAAATTAAAAATATCATAAAAAAATCATTATTTTATTCCTGCTAATTATTATAATATGATATATGAAGAAAGGTGTTCTTGCAAGGATACTGTGTTTAATCTATACGTCAGTCCGGTTATCCAGCGAGTACTCCAGAGCTGACGTTATTCTTGTGAACTCGAACGAATCCGAACATAGTACCTGCAAAAGGGACTCCGACGCTCAAGTTAATAATAGAATAAACGAAACTAAAGTCGAATATACAAGGTCGTATATAAGTAATTTTGAGTGGACTTAGAGACTGAATAGCCCTGTTGAGTCGAGGTATTTGTGCTGGATCTTATTCAACTCTCCTCTTCGGATTTATAAGTTCAGCGTGTAGTCTGAACGGTCAGTGTGATTCAAGATTTCGATGAGTGGATAACCGGATATGATGGCATGCATGCTGGTTCCGAGATTCGAGTATATGAGCAGTTTGAGAAACAACCGTTGCGTTGAGGTATAGCTCGGATGGAGCCGAGATTCTTGGGTACAGTACAGAGCCTCCAAGCTTGACTTGGTGTATGCAGCAAGTTGAGCTTTTCGTTGGAACTATACCTCGGCGCAGTGAGGTTAAATGGTTAAGCCCCCAAGCTCAACGAGCGTACAAGCTTGGGCCAAAAACTCAGACCGGTTTTTTTCAGGAACGAATTTTTGAACATACATTTTAATTTTTGGAAAAGGAATTTTTCGTCGCTTTGTTAACTAGGCCGCAATTAATGTACACGTTTAGCGATAATAGAGTTTGACCGTTTCCTTTCTGGGCGCGTAACTTATTGGTTTATCAAATTCCCACTAAAGTAGTGGGTTGTAATTGAATGTATGTGGTTTTCAATACAAGTCTTCAGTTTTTGCAAAAAGTGTTTGGTGAGTGAGGGACCATGTCTTCCAAAGGTTAGTCTTCTTGTCTTCTATCTGTCTTGTATATTTTCTTTCGGTCTTCGTCTTTCCTTGTTTAACTGAGCTGCATGTGAAGCTCCCGTTTTCAGATTTTGAATGCAAAGTTTTGATTCAGCTTAACTGTGCCCCTTCACAGTTACATCCAAATTCGTGGGCGTTCTTGCGTGCATTTGAAGTTTTGATGGATTTTTTAAGTGTTGCTCCTTCATTGAATGTTTTCTTTTCTCTTTTCCAGTCTAAGGGGGTTCGAAAGGGGCTTTGGGTTTTTCTGAGTAGTTTTCTCGGTCGCTCTCTCTTTCTGCTTTACAAATCTTCCTTTAAAAATTTCAAGTCTATGTTTATAAAAATACGTGCTTTAGAGGCCATGTATCCCTTTTTCCTTGATGAAGAAATGATAGAAAAGTTTCCTTTGCACTGGTGTTCGGAGCCGTTACAAATTCTTGAGGCTGATGAAATGAGCGAGGAAGAGGACTGTTTGTTGGAATTTCTGATTGAAAATTTCGCCGCTGGGGAGTGTTTGCCTATCCCCGATTTATTGAAATATGATGCAGAAAATGATTTTGAAGGACTGAAATTGTATATAGGTACTGTTATTTTCGCAAGTATTTATATCGTTATGATATATTTTTATTGACTTTCTTATTGTCTACAGGTAGCAAGATGCCCAATTTGAATTCTGCCAAATTTCTGGGGTGAAGAAGAAAGGTGAAAAGGGTGGTAATGCATCTGGGGTTGTAAAGGAGACTGCTGAGGATGCTACATTTTCTGCTGCTCAGGCTCCTCCTTCTCCAAAGAGAAGAAAAACTGCGTCGGAGAATTTGCTGGAAGTGATTTTCGAAGGTGATCAGAACATTGATGTGAAGTCTGTCTTTGATTGGCAACGTCGGTTGCATGGTTTCCTGCCTGGTGCAAATCCTCATTCACTCTGGAGCGATCAGTTCCCCCTTGCCGATCTTGCCGATCGGGTTTTCCAGTTTCCTGGGGATATGGCGCTTACTCGTTGTGTAGGACTTGAGGGAATGGGCAAGTTCATCCAGGTATATTTTCTACTTATGTTCTTTTTGTTTTCGTTCATTTATAGGTATGCTGAAAATTTGTGCTTTATGTAGATTATTGCTTCTCGGTTGCTGTGCGTTGGCCGCACGACCGAGCTGTTAAGTTTGGAGCAGCAGGTTTTGATTGAAAGAGCTGTGTCCTCTGAACGCTTATTGAAGGAAAAGGAGAAAGCCGTAAGTGATGTCACTGCTAAGGTGAAAGAAAAAGAAGATGAAGTGGTGGATCTGAAGGAACAGATAAGATTGTTGAAGAAAGAGAAAGAAGACGAAGTGGGACGTCTTCAGGAGCAGATCAGGCTGCTCCAGGATGATTTTAAGAAAAATGATAAGGTTAAGGGCGAAATGACTGCTCGTCTGAATGAGCTTGAGGAGGAAAGGATGGACATGTTTGTGGCCGGATTCGATCGTGCTGTCAGTCATGTTTCATTGTTCGCCCCTGACTTTGACATTAGGAAATTGAATGTTGCAAAGATTGTTGTTAATGGTCAGCTTGCTGATGATGAAGGTGTCGAAGACCAGGCCGAGAGTGTTCCTCCTCCTTGATGGAGGTTTTTATGTTGCATTATTGTATTTTTGTTTAAGTTAGAATGTTTTGAACTTTGCTTCCGACTTTGTTTGTCGGTGTGTTTGTCGGTGTTTTATGTTTGTGAATATTGCTTAGCTCGTATGCTAGCTGCTTTTGTGAACATTTGATATTTCTTAAGTTCCATTGACGTATCCGACTTTATGAGGTCGGCTTTGTTAAGTTGTTGAGATGCTTTGAAGATTTGAATAAGCTGAAAATTTTGTTGAACTGCTTAGTACATGAGATGGTCGGCCTCGTTAAAACCTGTCCGAGTAAACCCTCCTTAGGGAAAAACCTCGCGATCAGGAAAAAGAGTAACTGGCCAACTCACATTTACATTGAAGAAAGAATTTAACTGTAATACATTTTCAGGGATGAAATGTTCCAAATGTTGGGGAGGCGTATTCCTTCTAACGTTTCTAGGCAGTACGCCCCCTTTCCGATAACTTTAGAGATCCGAAAAAGGCCTTCCCAATTTGCGGCTAACTTTCCCTGTCCTGGTGGTTTCCGTATTTTTTCCATCCCTCGCATGACCAGGTCTCCTTCTTGTAGTATTCTTGGTCTTACTCTTTTGTTATATTGTTTCCTTATCATCGCTTGCATTGCTTGCTGTCTTAGTCTAGCTAGGTTGCGTTTTTCATCAATTAGGTCGATCTCGGTTGCTCTGTCTGCCGAGTTGTCTTGTTCGTTGAAGTATTCAGTTCTGCTGGACCCTTGGCTAATTTCGACTAGTATCATACACTCCGCGCCGTACACTAGTCGGAACGGGCTTACATTCGTTGTTGTGTGTGGTGTCGTGTTATAGCTCTATACTACTTCTGGTATGAGCTCGGCCCATCGTCCCTTGGCATCTGTTAATTTCTTTTTTAATGCCTACAAGATAACTTTGTTAGCTGCTTCTGCGAGCCCGTTGGTTTGCGGGTGCTCGACAGAGGAAAAATGATGCTTAATGTGTAAATCTGTAAGATATGATGCAATTTTCCTATCTGTGAACTGCCTACCATTATCAGATATGATTTCCCTAGGTAAACCAAATCTGCATATTATCAACTTCCATATGAAATTTTGTAATTTTTCGGCTGTGATTTTTGCGAGGGGCTGCGCCTCAACCCACTTTGTGAAGTAATCGATGGCTACAAGTAAAAATTTTACCTACCCCGTCAAGATAGGGAACGGGCCGAGTATATCCATCCCCACTTATTAAATGGCCAGCTGACGTTTGATGTGTGCAGGAGTTCGGCATGGTTGTGGATGAGTGGTGCGCATCTTTGGCATACATCATAGTGTTGTACCTTGTCGCTACAGTCTTTTCTCATCGTTGGCCAGTAATAGCCAGCTCGTAGGGTTCTCGTGACTAGGCTCCTACTTCCCGTGTGATTTCCGCAGATTCCGTCGTGTAAGTCGTTCAAGACGGTTTCTGCTTCTGCTGGCCCAAGACACTTCAGAAGGGGTCTGGAAATCCCTCGTTTGTATAACTCGGCCCCCAGTAGAGTATACTGAGTTGCTTTGTATCTGAACAACCTTGGTTTCTCACCTTCTGGTATCTCTCCATTTCTCAGGTAGTTGATGAATATGTTTCTCCAGTCTTCTTCCTCTTACGCTATACAAAGAACATGTTTTGTATCTAAACTAGCCTCTGTTAGTGTAATATGGTGGAGCTTGTCCGTTTGTTCAGTCAATCTGTGCGTGGCTAATTTTGATAAAATGTCGGCTCTGTAATTTTGATCTCTAGGTATGTGTAGTATTTCGAAGTTTTGAAAAGACTTTACTAGGTTTTGACCGAGTTTAAATATCTTTCTAGGAGTGTATCTCGTACCTGAAATTGACCACTTACCTGTTGTACCACGAGTAGTGAGTCACAATGTACTATTAGATTGGAGATCCCTACTTCCCTGGCCAATCGTATTCTTGCTAGTAAAGCTTCATATTCGGCTTGGTTGTTTGTTGCTTGGAAGAGGAATTTGATGGATTGCTCGGCTTGGACTCCTTCATCGTCCTTTAGAAGGATTTTTGCCCCGCATCTGTTTTCATTTGACGCTCCATCTACATACAATTCCCACTCCTTGGGTTGTTCTTCTTTGCATGTGAATTCTGTCACAAAGTCGGCTAGTGCCTGAGCTTTGGGTGATCCTCTTGACTGGTATGATATGTCGAATTCAGAGAGCTCAATCGCCCATTTTGTCATCCGCCCTGCTAAGTCGGGTTTCGAGAGTATTTGCCGTAGGGGGTGTCCTGTACGTACTATGATCGGATGCGTCTGGAAGTAATGCCTCAGGCGCCGAGCAGTAACCACCAAACTGAGTGCTAGCTTTTCTATTGTTGGATACCTTAGCTCGGCGTCTTGTAAGACTCTGCTTACGAAGTACACTGGGTGTTGCTCGTTTCCTGTTTCTGTTACGAG
Source organism: Arachis hypogaea (assembly GCF_003086295.3). Classification (NCBI taxonomy): domain Eukaryota; kingdom Viridiplantae; phylum Streptophyta; class Magnoliopsida; order Fabales; family Fabaceae; genus Arachis; species Arachis hypogaea. Next base: position 70,112,742 of record NC_092052.1, read on the forward strand.
CACAGAACTGACAGTGTTAGCTGAAACTGAGAGGAAAAGTAATAGTGGCTTACTTTGCTCTGGCTTCTGTAATATACACGGTGATCCTAAAATTTGCTTGAATTCAGAAAACGCCTTTTCGCAATCAGTTGTCCATATGAACTTTTCTGATTTTTTTATGGTTTTGAAGAAATGATAGGATCTTGTTGCTGCAGCTGGTAAGAATCTTGATAAGGCGGCTAGGCGCCTTGTTAATCGTTGCACTTCTTTGATTGTCGTTGGTGATTGCATATTTAAGATGGCTTGCCACTTATCTGGATTGGCTTCTATACCTCGGTTTGTTAACAAAAACCCAAGGAACTTTCCTTTCTTTACTCCAAATGCACATTTTTTCGGGATTCAACCTCATATTATGTGCTCGGAGTTGTTGGAAAACTTCTTTTAGGCCAACCTCGTGTTGTTCTTCTGAGATGGATTTGACGACCATGTCATCAGCGTATATTTCAATGTTTCTTCTGATTTGTTCTTTGAATATCTTGTCCATTAGTCTCTGATAAGTAGCACCTGCATTTTTTAGTCCAAAAGGTATTACTTTATAACAGAAGTTACCTTGGTCGGTTATGAATGTTGTCTTGTCCTCGTCGTTTGGGTGCATTTGGATCTGATTGTATCCTGAGTAGGCGTCCATAAAGCTTAGCACTTTGTAACCCGAGGTGTCATCTATAAGTCTGTCGATGTTTGGCAATGGATACGAGTCTTTTGGGCAGGCCTTGTTCAGATCTGTGAAATCCACACACATCCGCCATTTTGCTGTTCTCTTTCTTACCATAACTACATTCACCAACCATGAAGAGAATCGGACCTCTCTGATGAAACCTGCATCGAGAAGCTTTTATGTTTCTATTGTAACACCCTCACTGTCAGAAGTCACGCTTCCGGCTGTGCTACTCTGATAGCAAGAAGTATTACGACTACTTTACATACTAAATATTAAAATAGGAGCCTATGACTCGACACTGTATCGCTGATTTCTTTAAAAAACCAAAAATAAATACTTTATCTTAAGAAAAATACAAACAGGCATAGATTCATATACAAGACTCCTTACATAATAATTCAATATATTATACATATAAAACATACAAGTCCTATCCCTCTTACAAACTTGTAATAACAAAGACGAGGGAAGAAAATAATCTAATTAATACAACAACTTATAAACCAAACGCAGTATAACTCTTCTTAATGCTTCTTCATCCGGTTCCTGAAAAGGTAAAGCTGTAGGGGGGGTGAGAACCTAACCACACGGTCTCATCACATAGCTTTTTTTTTTAAATAATCAATATTGCTCAACGGGAGTAACATTCCCGGGAATTTATATAGTGTCCGGTCACACTTACGTCGTAGGGTCAACAAAGTATCGAGTTTTCAACCTGGTACACGTGGTGGCAAGCCACGACACTTAGTCCAGGGAACCTCGTATCTCAGATATTTTAAATTCATAAGCCATATAAATAATCCATTCATCATTCATCAATATCTAAGCCATTCTCAATATCATCATCATTCGTCAATCCATATCCCATTTCCAAATTCATTCAAAAATCATATTTCAAATCAATCCTCATCATCCTTCTTTCCGTTTCGTTCACTAACAATTCTCAATCCAAAATATAACTTTTTCTTTGATAAATGAAGTAATCTTAAATCATATAATGCTTAAAATTAAACCTTTTAAAATAACTACTTCAAATGAAACTTCTAATTTTATAAAATTTCATCAGCATCTCCTCTACAACTCAGATTCTGCCACCCTTTTCGGGTCCCATCCAAACATTTCTCAAACCTTTTCTCAACCATTTCCAAATCTCATTCATTTCCAAAATTCAACCAGTTCCAATATCAAATTGTTTTCAAAGGGAATCAGTGCCAATAATAAATCTCTTTTTAAAATCAAACCAGCTCAAATACTAAATCATTTATAAAGTCAGACTAACGCAAAATTAAACCGTTTCCAAAATTAATTCAGTTTCATATTCCAAATCATTTCCAAATCTGATTCGTTTACATCATCAAAAATAGCTTCAAAACCAAGAAAGCCATTTTTCATAATAATCAACTAAATAACCTTTCAAACTAATTTCTTTTCCGCAATCACAAACTACTCAAGCAATCAAGTAATCAGTCATTCAGTCCATCAAACAATCACATTTATAAGACAATCATAATCACAGACATATGTTTCTCACATTAATATCTATTTATAACAACTCTGTAAGATAAAATGAATTTTACGAAAACCCCTACCTCGAATAGTCGAAACCCGAACCCAACGCGTCAATTAAACTCCTTTCCCTCAGCCCGAAAACAACAGCGTCAACTCCAACTAGATTTCTCAGCGGCAACAACTACAAAGGCACCAACCAACAACAGTAACTCCACCCTGAAATATTATCGTCGCCTAAAAATTCAATAATCTATAACAGGACAGTGATAAACTACTATTTTATGGTTTATATTGTGTTTAATTATGTGGTTTTATCATGATCTTTACCCACTTATTCACTAAATAAGCATGCATTTATAATTCCTTCCTAAAGTTATTGCATGATTGAAAACTTACTTCATAGAGACTTTTAATTATGTATTTTGTTTCTCCTTTATTCCATTCGATGCCGTGATCTGTGTGTTAAGTGTTTCAGGCTTTATAAGGCATGAATGAGTTGGAGATTGGCAAGGAAGCTTGCAAAAATGGAAGGAACACAAGAAATTGAGGAGATGACCAGCGAGAAGCGACGCGGCCGTATGGATGACGCGACCGCGCGAAGAAGAGTAAGTCGCAGTGACGCGGCCATATGGATGACGCGACCGCGCGGCATGGAATAGCACAAGTGGCGCGGCTGCATGGACGACACGACCGCGTGGCAAGGCAGAACGCCGAATGACGCGTCCACATAAATGACACGTCCGCGTGACATGCGCGATCTGCATAATCTGCAGAATCGATGGGGCGATTTCGGGACCTATTTTGACCCAGTTTTCGGCGCAGAAAAGCAGACTAGAGCCAGAGAACATGCAGAAACCAACAACAACATTCATTCCGCATAGATTTTAGTTTTTAGATCTAGTTTTCCTCTCCTCTAGGTTTTCTCTCTACACATTCATAGTTTTTAGGATTTGTTATTTTTCATTGTTTTTGCATTGGGATATTGAGAAGAGTTATTGCCTCATCAAGACTTCGACATTCTAGTTCGTTCTCTTTACTTGTCTCTTACTCTTCCATGTTCCTTAATTTACTTAATTTTACTATTGGATTATTTTAGCATTTATTAATACAAAAATCACCTCTATTTTTAATTAATCTTTTGATCATTATTTATCATGTCTTTCTTTAATTCCCTTTCTTATGTAATGAATTCTTCATTTACAATGAGCGAGTAGTTCCCTAACTTGATGGGGAGTTGATTGAAAGGAACCCTTGAGTTGGGATGCTCAAGAGAAAGATTGTAATTGGCTTTATTGTTGGATTGCTCTCTAGTCATTAACACCAATCCTCCCAAGAGCGGATTGGAACTTGTGGATAGAAACAGCATTCCAGCTTGTTTGACTTTCCCTTACTTAGTAAGGGACAACTAAACATAATAACCCTCAATTGTCAATTAATCTTGAGAGTACTCCAACAAGAATAGGGCTTCCAGCTAATCAACTCCCAGTCAAGGCTTTTATTTAAATTTATATAAATTCTCTAATTTAATTCTCTGCCATTCAACTCAAACCTTTTTGAAAACATCTGATTAATAAAATAGCACACTTTTCTGTAACTCGTTGAGAGACGACCTGGGATTCATACTCCCAGTATTTTAATTTTAATTTCTGTGACACCCTTCTAAATTGATAAGCGGATTTCTGGTTGGTTGAGAACTATAATTGCAACGCATATTTTATAATCATTCTTAACTCGCCATTCCACCCACATCAGACAGTAACTGAAAGAGTTCGGAGCAAGGATGTGAAAGAACATTTTTGCAAGGTAGGACAGAGTTAATTAATGAAACATTATAGCGGCACAAGGTACAACTAAATTAGCCTTACCAAAGGGACAAGAGAATGGAACCATAGCAGCTCCAGTGACAACTCCCAATGATCTGCACAGTGGCAGAGAGCTCCGATGGCGACGCAGAAGCTAGGTGTTGCATGCGACAACCATACAACTCTACATGCAAGACCCGGAACTCGACCTTACGTAACCTACATCTCAGAATTTCACCAAATTCATAACATAACACATGTACATACACACTAGATGTGAGGGTTTCGGAATAGAGATGCTTACTGTAATAAAGGGAAATCGTGGGCAACAGAGTGACAGTAACATCCGTAGCGGTTCTGATGATAACGGAAAAACCTCAACGACAACAGCGGTATTCCTTGACAACCATGGCAAGAACAAAACCAAAACCACCACAGCCGGGGGAGGAGGTTGCAGCGGCGACGGTGAGGTCGGCTCCTGCAGCGACGGCGCACAGTTAGATAGCGTCCTCCCCCTCCTCTTTCGCGATGGTTCTTTCCCTTTCCTCAGTTCTGATTCACGATAGCCTCTTTCTCCCTCCTCTGGGCTTGGCCTTGATGGCGACTACTCCACAAACAACGGTGGTGCACAACGGTAGGGATCCCGATGGTGAGGTCGCAGCAACCGACGTGAACGGCTCCTCCTCCTTCTTTGGTTCGTGCGATGGCGGTAGTGGGGTTTCGGGTGGCAGAGGCGGTGTAGAGCTCCGCGACTTGGCCCTCTGCAAAGGTGACAACAGAACAAAACGCAGTGATGATGATACAGATGACGGCGGCGGGGACCCGACGATGCTGGCGACGACAAATTTCTTCCACGCATGCGAGCACCACGGCGGCGATGAAGAGGACGGCCCGGACAACAGTGATGGGGCGATGACGGGACAGTGGCGGCGCTGGCAGCTTCCCTCTCTTCCCGTTCATCCCTCTCTCGGGTCTCACTCTCTCTTCCTCATGTATGTGTGTGTGACGTTGAGAAGACTGAAGAGAATGAGGGATGTGGGTGGTGTTGGGCAGGTGTGTGGATGGGGAGAAAGGGAAAAGGATGACGGTGGTGAATTAGGATTAGAGTGTGTTTCAGTTAGGTTTAGGTTAAAGTAAATTTGGTTTTCAATTTGGGAATTTTTAGGTAGTTTGGTAATTTTAATAAAATTAGGGTATGTTGTATTAATTTGAAATCTAATTTAATCCTTTAAAATTACTTTAAAAATATTATTTATTATATCAAATTACTAATTGGCCTTTGATAAACCCCATTTTTAGGGTTTATCTTGTATTGAATTTAGAGTATTTTGATGACCTTTTCTCGCATTTAACCTATGAATTAGCATGTTTTTGTTATCTCTAAGGGCATTTTGCAATCTGGCGTTTAACGCCAGGATTGCACTCTAAGGGCATTTTGCACGCCTAAATAGAGCAGGGATGTTAAAGTCCTTAACCCCTCATCACTCCTTCAATTTCACACATCACACATACCTTATACACCCTTGGCCGAATTCACTCTCTCCCTCCATCTCCTCCATTTTCTTCTTCTTCTCCTTCATTCTCTCTTCTTTGCTCGAGGACGAGCAAACCTTTTAAGTTTGGTGTGGTAAAAGCATTGCTTTTTGTTTTTCCATAACCATTAATGGCACCTAAGGCCAGAGAAACCTCAAGAAAGAGGAAAGGGAAGGCAATTGCTTCCACCTCTGAGTCATGGAAGATGGAAAGATTCATCTCAAAGGTCCATCAAGACCACTTCTATGAAGTTGTGGCCAAGAAGAAGGTGATCCCTGAGGTCCCTTTTAAGCTCAAAAAGGGCGAATATCTGGAGATCTGACAAGAGATTAGAGAAGATCAAAGAGTTATGAGGGAGGAGCAACAAAGGCAAGGAAGAGACATAGAGGAGCTCAAGAGCACCATTGGTTCTTCAAGAGGAAGAAGACGCCACCCTCACTAAGGTGGACCCGTTCCTTAATCTCCTTGTCTATTTATTTTTTTCGTTCTCTATGCTTTATTTATGTTTGTGTCTTCATTACATGATCATTAGTATCTAGTGTCTATGTCTTAAAGCTATGAATGTCCTATGAATCCATCACCTTTCTTAAATGAAAAATGTTTTAACCACAAAAGAACAAGAAGTACATGATTTCGAATTCATCCTTGAAATTAGTTTAATTATTTTGATGTGGTGGCAATACTTTTTGTTTTCTGAATGAGTGCTTGAACAGTGCATATTTTTTGAATTTGTTGTTTATGAATGTTAAAATTGTTGGCTCTTGAAAGAATGATGAAAAAGGAGAAATATTATTGATAATCTAAAAAATTATAAAATTGATTCTTGAAGCAAGAAAAAGCAGTGAATAAGAAGGCTTGCGAAAAAAAATGGCGAAAATAAAAGAAAAAAAGAAAGAAAAGAAAAAGCAAGCAGAAAAAGCCAAGAGCTCTTTAAACCAAAAGGCAAGAGAAAAAAGCCAATAACCCTTTAAACCAAAAGGCAAGGGTAAAAGGATCCAAGGCTTTGAGCATTAATGGATAGGAGGGCCTAAAGGAATAAAATCCTGGCCTAAGCGGCTAAATCAAGCTGTCCCTAACCATGTGCTTGTGGCGTGAAGGTGTCAAGTGAAAAACTTGAGACTGAGTGGTTAAAGTCATGATCCAAAGTAAAAAGAGTGTGCTTAAGAACCCTGGACACCTCTAATTGGGGACTCTAGCAAAGCTGAGTCACAATCTGAAAAAGTTCACCCAGTTATGTGTCTGTGGCATTTATGTATCCGGTAGTAATACTGGAAAACAATGTGCTTAGGGCCATGGCCAAGACTCATAAAGTAGCTGTGTTCAAGAATCAACATATTGAACTAGGAGAATCAATAACACTATCTAAATTCTGAGTTCCTATAGAAGCCAATCATTCTGAACTTTAAATGATAAAGTGAGATGCCAAAACTGTTCAGAGGCAAAAAGCTATTAGTCCCGCTCATCTAATTGGAGCTAAGTTGCATTGATATTTTGGAATTTATAGTATATTCTCTTCTTTTTATCCTACTTGATTTTCAGTTATTTAGGGACAAACAACAATTTAAGTTTGGTGTTGTGATGAGCGGATAATTTATACGGTTTTTGGCATTGTTTTTAGGTAGTTTTTAGTATAATTTAGTTAGTTTTTACTATGTTTTTATTAGTTTTTATGAAAAAATCACATTTCTGGACTTTACTATGAGTTTGTGTGTTTTTCTATAATTTCAGGTATTTTCTGGCTGAAATTGAGGGACCTGAGCAAGAATCTGATTCAGAGGCTGAAAAAGGACTGCAGATGCTGTTGGATTCTGACCTCCCTGCACCCGAAATAGATTTTATGGAGCTACAGAAACCCAATTGGCGCGCTCTCAATTGCATTGGAAAGTAGACAACCAGGGATTTTCAAAAATATATAATTGTCCATACTTTGCCCGAGTTTTGACGATGAAACTAGCGTTCAAACGCCAACTTCCTGCCCTTTTCTGAAGTTAAACGCCACAAACAGCCTGCAACCTGGCGTTTAATTCCAAGAGAAGTCTCTACATGTGTAAAGCTCAATGCTCAGCCCAAGAACACACCAAGTGGGCCCCGAAAGTGGATTTCTGCACTATCTGCACTTAGTTACTTATTTTCTGTAACCCTAGCTACTAGTTTAGTATAAAAACTACTTTTAGTGATTTATTTTACATCTTTTGATCAGTTTTATGCTATCATAGATCATATTATACACGTTTGGAGGCTGGCCTCACGGCCATGCCTGGACCTTCATCACTTATGTATTTTCAACGGTGGAGTTTCTACACCCTATAGATTAAGGTGTGGAGCTCTGCTGTTCCTCATGAATTAATGCAAAGTACTACTATTTTCTATTCAATTCAAGCTTATTCTTATTCTAAGATATTCATTTGCACACAAGAACATGATGAATGTGATGATTATGTGACACTCATCACCATTCTCACTTATGAACGCGTGCCTGACAACCACTTCCGTTCTACATGAAAACGAGCTTAAATGAATATCTCTTGGGTTTCTAATCTAAGATTAGAACCTTCGTGGTATAGGCTAGAATTATTGGCGGCCATTCCTGAGATCCGGAAAGTCTAAACCTTGTTTGTGGTATTCCGAGTAGGATCTAGGAAGGGATGACTGTGACAAGCTTCAAACTCGCGAGTGTTGGGCGTAGTGATAGACGCAAAAGGATCAATGGATCCTATTCCAACATGAGTGAGAACCGACAGATGATTAGCCGTGCGGTGACAGCGCATTTGGACTATTTTCACTGAGAGGACGGACGGTAGCCATTGACAACGGTGATCCCCCAACATACAGCTTGCAATGGAAAGGAGTATGAATGATTGAATGAAGGCAGTAGGAAAGCAGAGATTCAGAAGGAGCAAAGAATCTCCATACACTTATCTGAAAATCTCACCAATGAATTACGTAAGTACCTCTATCTTATTTTATGTTCTATTTATCTTTTAATTATCAAAACCTCATAACCATTTGAATCTGCCTGACTGAGATTTGCAAGATGACCATAGCTTGCTTCAAGCCGACAATCTCCGTGGGATCGACCCTTACTCACGTAAGGTTTATTACTTGGACGACCCAGTGCACTTGCTGGTTAGTTTGTGCGGAGTTGTAAAAAGGAGTTGAGATTACAATCGTGCGTACCAAGTTTTTAGCGCTGTTGAGATCGCAATTTCGTGCACCAGTAGCATTCGGATAGATTTGACAAGCTTTTGTAGCAGAAAAGGGTGAAAGTGAATGGTGCTGTCAACCCTGACCTCTTTGCACTCCAACAGAAATAACTTGAGTTACAGAGGTCCAATTAACGCGATTCTAGTGGCATTGGAAAGCTAACTTCTAGATATTTTCAACAATATATAATAGTATATATTTCTCTCCCAAACTGTACGGCCACATTGGCGCCTAACTTGGGATTTTCCAAGTTAGGCGCCGGATGAAGACTAGCTTGCCAAGTGCATACGGGAAGTGTGGTGCCTAACTTGGAAGCCCAAGTTAGGTGCCAATTGAAGCACAAGCAGCTCAAGTTAGGCGCCAAAGGAAGCTGCACGAAGATCTTTTTTATTTTTATTAAATCTTTTATTTTATTTACAAAAAGAAAAAGATATTATTTAGTTTTAGAAAATATATTTTACATTAATTAGAATTAGATATAAAAGGAGAAGAGATCTTGACCTAAGGACTCTCTGAATTTTCATTCCACACTTTCATACTTTTCTCTACTGGGGTTTATTTTCTCCATGAGGAACTAAGCCTCCATTGTTAAGGTTAGGAGCTCTATTTACTTTGATGGATTAATAATTATTTGTTCTTCTACTCTTGATTAATGTTTTGATTATTGTTTAAGAATTGGTTTCGTTCTTCATCCTAAGAATTAGTGATTATTGGAAAATAACTCTAATTCAACTTGATTTCTATTTGAATCTTGGAAACGTTATATTACATCTTGAAATCAATTCCTCACAACTCTCTATTTATCTGGATTTAACACGATACGTGACATATAATCGTCTTATTTTTGGGTATCTTGGGTTTGTGTGGCTCATGAACTATTTTGAACTTAATCCTCTAATCGTAATCAAGTGACCAAGGAATTGGCGGTTGATAAAGGATAGAGGAGACTAAAAAGGTCTAAGGAATTAGGGTTTAGTGATGCACGAATTGTAAATCACACTTTTCACAACTCGTACCACTAACCAGCAAGTGCACTGGGTCGTCCAAGTAACACCTTACGTGAGTAAGGGTCGAATCCCACGGAGATTGTTGGCTTGAAGCAATTTATGGTTATCTTGTAATTCTTAGTCAGGATATCGATTATAATTATTAGTTTGGATTGCGAAAAATAAAAGAGCATGAATTAAATACTTGTTATGCAGTAATGGAGAATATGTTGGAGTTTTGGAGATGCTTTGTCTTCTGAATCTCTGCTTTCCCCCTGTCTTCTTCTTCACACACACAAGACTCCTCCTATGGCAAGCTGTGTGTTGGTGGATCACCGTTGTCAATGGCTACCATCCGTCCTCTCAGTGAAAACGATCTAGGTGCGCTGTCACCGCACGGCTAATTATCTATCGGTTCTCACTCATGCTGGAATAGGATCCATTGATCTTTTTGCGTCTGTCACTACGCCCAATCCTTGTGAGTTTGAAGCTCGTCACAGTCATTCAATCCCTAAATCCTACTCAGAATACCACAGACAAGGTTTAGACTTTCCGGATTCTCAAGAATGCTGCCAATGGATTCTAGCTTATACCACGAAGATTCTGATTAAGGAATCCAAGAGATACTCATTCAATCGAAGGTAGAACGGAGGTGGTTATCAGGCACGCGTTCATAGTTTGACAATGGTGATAAGTGTCACGAATCATCACATCCATCATATTGAAGTGCGAATGAACATCTTAGGTAGAAACAAGCGTGTTTGAATAGAAAACAGAAATAATTGCATTACTTCATCGAGACACAGCAGAGCTCCTCACCCCCAACAATGGAGTTTAGAGACTCATGCCGTCAAAGAGTACAAAGTTCAGATCTAAAAATGTCATGAGGTACAAAATAAATCTCTAAAAGTTGTTTAAATACTAAACTAGTAACCTAGGTTTACAGAAAATGAGTAAACTAAGATAGATAGTGCAGAAATCAACTTCTGGGGCCCACTTGGTGTGTGCTGGGGCTGAGACTTGAGCTTTACATGTGCTTAGGCTATTTCCAGAGTTAAACGCCAGGTTGTAACCTGTTTCTGGCATTTAACTCCAACTTGTAACCTGTTTCTGGCGTTTAACGCCAGAATGCAACATGGAACTGGCGTTGAACGCCAGTTTACGTCGTTTATCCTTAAGCAAAGTATGGACTATTATATATTGCTGGAAAGCCCTGGATGTCTACTTGGCATAAGAAGGTATTTGCTCAAGTGCCTCTGCAAATGGAATCTTTATTTCAAGAGTCCTGAGATAGTCTGCAAAGCGAGCAAATTGCCTGTCCTACTCCTCTTGGCGGAGTTTTTGAGGATAAGGCATTTTGGCTTTGTATTCCTCAACCTTGGTTGCTGCAGGTCTATTTCCTACAGAGGTGGTTGGAGAAGCCTTTTTAGAGGGGTTGTTATCAGCACTTGTGTGTGTCTGATCCCTCACTGGCATTTGAATGCCAGGGGTGGAAGCTGGATTGGTGTTGGACGCCAACTCCTTTCCTGTTCCTGGCGTTTGAACGCCAGAACTGAGCTTCCTTTGGGTGTTTAATGCCAACTCCTTGCTTGTTTCTGGCGTTTGAGTGCCAGAATCATTCCTCTATGGGCTCTTACTGTCCTCAGAGGGATTTTGGATGATATTTTGCTCATCCTCTGTCAGTTGTTCTTTCCTTGGCTTTCTGCTACTCTGAAGCGAGGTATTTAATATTTTTCCACTTCTTAATTGAACTGCCTGGCATTCTTCTGTTATCTGCTTTGATAACTGCTGTTTTGTCTGATTCAATTGTGGCTCCATATTTTATTAGCATTTTTAGTGTCTTGTAGCATCTCCTTGAATTCTGCTAGCTGTTTTGTTAGAAAGCACAATTGTTGATTGAGGTCAGCAACTTGTTCTGGAGGACCAAGTTCAGTAGATACTGCTTTGGCTTCTTCTTTTATGGAGGACCCATTACTTATGTACAGATGCTGGTTTCTGGCAACTATATCAATAAGCTCTTGAGCCTCTTCAATAGTTTTCCTCATGTGTATAGATCCACCAGCTGAGTGGTCTAGGGACATCTGAGCTCCTTCTGTAAGCCCATAGTAGAAGATGTCTAACTGCACCCACTCTGAAAACATTTCAGAGGGGCATTTCCTTAGCATCCCTCTGTACCTTTCCCAAGCATTAAAAAGGGATTCATCATACTCTTGTTTAAAGCCTTGGATATCCAGCCTTAGCTGTGTCATCCTTTTTGGAGGGAAATATTGATTTAGGAATTTGTCTGATAACTGTTTCCATGTCCTTATGCTTGCTGTGGGTTGGTTATTTAACCACCTTTTAGCTTGATCTTTTACAGCAAACGGAAATAGTAACAGTCTGTATACATCCTGATCTACCTCCTTGTCACATACTGTGTCAGCAATTTGCAAGAATTGTGCCAGAAACTCAATAGGTTCTTCCTGTGGAAGACCTGAATACTGGTAGTTTTTCTGCACCATGACAATGAGCTGAGGATTTAGCTCAAAACTGCTTGCTTTGATAGAGGGTATACAGATACTACTCCCATATGCAGCAGTAGTGGGGTTAGCATATGACTCCAGAGTCCTTTTGGACTGTTCATTTCCACTTAGATCCATGACGGAGAAAGAGAGATGATGTGAATTGCAAGTAAAATATATTTTTATTTTTATTTTTTTATTTTTTTGTTTTATTTAATTAAAAATAACCGAATAAAAAATGAAATAAAATAAAGTAAAATAATTAGAAAATAAAATATAGATTTCAAAAATTAAAAGAAAAAGAAAATAAAAAGAAATTTGAATGCTGAATTGACTAATTAATTGAGAAAAATTTGAAAATTTTTTGAATATGATTCTTGAATAAGATTTTGAATTTTGAAAGATTTGATTTTTAAAATAAAAATTTGAATTTTTAAAGGTAATTTTCGAAAAATTAGTTAAAATAAATGGAAAAGATATTTTTGAATTCAATGAGGAAAGAGAAAAACAATAAAAAGACACAAAACTTAAAATTTTTAGATCCAATGCTCCTTATTTTCGAAAATTTTGGAAGAAAAACACCAAGGAACACCAAACTTAAAAATTTTAAGATCAAAATACAAAGAAGACTCAAGAACACCTTGAAGACTCACAAGAACAACAAGAACAAGATTCAAAGATTCAAGAACATAAAAGGGAACACCAAACTTAAAACTTTTAGAAAACTAAGAAAAACTTTTCGAAAATTAAAGAAAAATAACAAGAGAACACCAAACTTAAAAGTTTGGCACCAGATTTAATCAAAGAAAAATTATTTTTGAAAAAGTTTTAAAAGGAAAATTCCTAATTACCAGGAATATAAACACAAACGCTCTAGCCAATTGAGTTATAAATTTAAAGTGTTTTAATAAGGTATTTAATGTATAAATTTTTTTGTTGAAAACTGATATTTTGAAAAAGTACAAGAAAAACAAGAAAAATCACAGAACAAGAAAAACTAAAGATCAAACAAGGAAAATAAACAAGAACAACTTGAAGATTAAGAAAGAACAATGAATATAAATTCGAAAATTTAAAAGAAAATAAAAACATGCAATTGACACCAAACTTAAAATATGAAACTAAACTCAAACAGGAAAACTCAATTATTAGTTTGTAAAAATTTTCGAAAAACTTAAAAAGAGAAAATAAGAATTAAAAAAAATTCAACCAAAAACAATGATAGAAGACTCTAAACCAAAAAAAGAAAATTTTTTCCTAATCTAAGCAACAAAATAAACCGTCAGTTGTCCAAACTTAAACAATCCCCAGCAACGGCACCAAAAACTTGATACACAAATTGTAAATCACACTTTTCACAACTCGTACCACTAACCAGCAAGTGCACTGGGTCGTCCAAGTAATACCTTACGTGAGTAAGGGTCGAATCCCACGGAGATTGTTGGCTTGAAGCAATCTATGATTATCTTGTAATTCTTAGTCAGGATATCGATTATAATTATCAGTTTGGATTGCGAAAAATAAAAGAGCATGAATTAAATACTTGTTATGTAGTAATGGAGAATATGTTGGAGTTTTAGAGATGCTTTGTCTTCTGAATCTCTGCTTTCCCCCTGTCTTCTTCTTCACGCACGCAAGGCTCCTCCTATGGCAAGCTGTGTGTTGGTGGATCACCGTTGTCAATGGCTACCATCCGTCCTCTCAGTGAAAATGGTCCAGGTGCGCTGTCACTGCACGGCTAATCATCTGTCGGTTCTCACTCATACCGGAATAGGATCCATTGATCCTTTTGCATCTGTCACTACGCCCAATCCTTGTGAGTTTGAAGCTCGTCACAGTCCTTCAATCCCTGAATCCTAATCGGAATACCACAGACAAGGTTTAGACTTTTCGGATTCTCAAGAATGCTGCCAATGGATTCTAGCTTATACCACGAAGATTCTGATTAAGGAATCCAAGAGATACTCATTCAATCGAAGGTAGAACGGAGGTGGTTGTCAGGCACGCGTTCATAGTTTGAGAATGGTGATGAGTGTCACGGATCATCACATCCATCATATTGAAGTGCGAATGAACATCTTAGATAGAAACAAGCGTGTTTGAATAGAAAACAGAAATAATTGCATTAATTCATCGAGACACAGCAGAGCTCCTCACCCCCAACAATGGAGTTTAGAGACTCATGCCGTCAAAGAGTACAAAGTTCATATCTAAAAATGTCATGAGGTACAAAATAAATCTCTAAAAGTTGTTTAAATACTAAACTAGTAACCTAGGTTTATAGAAAATGAGTAAACTAAGATAGATAGTGCAGAAATCCACTTCTGGGGCCCACTTGGTGTATGCTGGGGTTGAGACTTGAGCTTTAGACGTGCTTAGGCTGTTTCCAGAGTTAAACGCCAGGTTGTAACCTGTTTCTGGCGTTTAATTCCAACTTGTAACCTGTTTCTGGCGTTTAACGCCAGAATACAACATGGAACTGGCGTTGAACGCCATTTTACGTCGTTTATCTTTGAGAAAAGTATGGACTATTATATATTTCTGGAAAGTCCTGGATGTCTAATTTTCAACGCAATTGAGAGCGCGCCATTTGGACTCTTGTAGCTCCAGAAAATCCATTTCGAGTACAGGGAGGTCAGAATCCAACAACATCTGCAGTCCTTTTTCAGCCTGAATCAGATTTTCGCTCAGCTCCCTCAATTTCAGCTAGAAAATATTTGAAATCACAGAAAAGCACACAAACTCATAGTAAAGTCCAGAAATATGAATTTTGCCTAGAAACTAATAAAAATATACTAAAAACTAACTAAAACATGCTAAAAACTACATGAAATTACCCCCAAAAACCCTATAAAATATCCGCTCATCATTTAGTCACATATAGTTTGCCATGAACATAATCTTTACATGATCAAGGTAGTTAACATTGAATATTAATCTAGAAATTTAAATATCTCTGACAACTTAACTATTTTTATCATATTATTTTCTTAACCAATTTTAGTTTGCTCTTATTAAATTTTCTATTTTTTATGTTATTTGCTATTAAAACCCTAAATTTTAATTGTCTGACTAGAATAATCAATTGACTATTGTTGCTTGATCAATTAATCTTCATGGGATCGACTCTCACTCACTTGAGGTATTACTTGTTATGACCCGGTGTACTTGCCAGTTAGTTTGTGGATTATAAATCCCGCACCAAGTTTTTGGTGCCGTTGCCGGGGATTAATTGTGATTAACAACTACCAGTTGATTGATTTCCTAGATTAGACTTTTTATTTGTTTAATTTTCTTATTTTATTTTTACATTATATTATTTTCTTTTTCAAAAATTTTTTATATTAAAAAAACGATTTTTTTTTTAAAAAATTTAATATCTCTTTTTGTTCTTTTTTGTTAACTTTTCTACTTACCACATGGTGCGTTTAATTCTGTTTGGTGTTTTGTGCTAAGGAAAATAATAGAGAGAGATCATATGGGTTACTACTCACACCCAAGGAGTGATTCATATTATTGTGGATGGAGGTATTACCCGAATTTTGTTGGAAAAGTCAAGACCAAAGAAACTGCAATGCTCCATGTTCCATCTATCAAGAACCACTTTCTCCATATTCATACCAAGAACCATCCTCCTCTTTTTATTCATATCAAGAGCCACCATCTCCTTATTCATATGAAAAATCATCTTCTTGTTACTCATATTAAGAGCCACGATATCCTTATTCAAATCAAGAACCATCAGCTCTTGAGCTTCTCATGAAAGAATGCATACATGATATGAGGATGAGTGTCAAAAATATAGAGAAACATGCGGAGTTGATTATCAAGCACCTGGACAAGATACAAGCAAATTCCTTTCTAAGAGATACAATGCAAGATTCTGTGGAAGAAACTGAGAAAATCAATCAAACGAGTTCATATTCCAGTGAATTAGAGAACTCTTCACCCTCACACATGGAAGATGCACAAAAAATGAGGAACCCATGCACACTCTATGCTTGCACATTCCAATAATTCAGGAGAAAGCCATACAAGTCCCTTCAATTCTATGCATGCAAGCTCCTGAGAAGAAAAATCTAAATGCACCGCCCACATTTGAATTGAAGCCTTCTCCCCAACACTTGAATATGCTTTTCTTGGTCCTAGTGAATTAGAGAGTTGTATGGGAGTTACTTTTTGGTGGGTATCATTTTCCTCCTCATGTCCACTGAAGTCATTTTTCTTAACCAACAATAAGAAGCGGAAGAAATTCAAGAACCAACCGTCAAATAAGTGACGTTAAAGAAGCGCTTTTTGGGAGGTAACCCAACGTTAGGTAATTTCTTTTCATTTATCTTTTTGCTTTGATTCATGTTGTATATGTATTTCAGGGATCAAGTTTGGTGTTGTTTCATGAACATGATACTTGCATTTCACTAGGTACTTGGCCCATACTTTCATTGATAGTGTTACACTAAGGTTGGTGTTCTCACACCAAGTTTGGTGTTGCCACACTTCACCTATGCAAGATCCATTCCCTCCATGCCAATACATTAGCAACATGTTTATTTTGCTTTATTTTATTTTACCTTTCATTTTATTTTTAATTTTGTTTGTTTGATTTGAATGAGCTTCCGCCTTGCTTCCTTATATCCACTAGACATCATGATTATTCCGATTTCTATCACCATGATTTTTCTTTGTTGCTTGAGGACAAGCAACCATTCTAAGTTTGGTGTTGGAGGCTATGCTCTACATAGCTTAAAAGGGGATAAAGAAGAAGATGATGAAGAGAAAGACAGAGAGAACTAAGGTTGTTTCCTTCCCTTTTGATTATATGCATATGTGTCCTTCCTTTTAGATAAGCATAGTCTAGTTTTGAATTGTAACATATTGTCTTTACATCATAACTATCATCTTGAAATTTGGGAGTCAAAGCAATTAAGCATCATGATCATCAACAAATACGGTAATTAAAGAAGAAACCAGCATGAGCATATGAGTATTGGAAGGCTAGCATGACTATTTTTGCTCAAACACATTTGAATTTTGTTTGACTGAAATCTTTATCTAGAACACTTTATAAAATAGTTGAAATTTTGAAAACCTTGAAGAAGCTTGTCTATAAATGATCAAGTAAAGAAAGTAGAATGAGAAAGCTGAAGGCTTTAAGTACCAATGACAACTCATTAATCAAGTACTTGTGGTGTTTATGTATCAAGCAAAAAGCTTGAAAATAAAACACTTAGAGTCAAGGCTAGGCTCAAGTGCAAAGCACTCCCTCAAAGCTCAAGGCTCTGAGCATCAATGATTAGAGAGTAAAGAAAAGAAATAAAAAGCAACGCTTAAAAAGTTCTCTAGTTATATGCATGTGGTGCTTATGTATCAGATGGTAATACTTGAAAAACAAAGCATTTAGAGTCGAAGCTATAAAAACAAATGGTTCAAAGCACCCAAGAAGCTAGGAAAAGAAACAATTGAAAAGCTTGTTTCAAGGAAGGAATATAAGAAAAGATTTCATAAAGTGATCAAGATAAAATCATCAATCATTTGAAATTCTTTTGTGAGTGTTGCATGATCCGTAAACTAGCTAACCATGAACATTAAAATGTCTATTCTTCTCACCTTGGATTGTCAATTTATATTGCATGATTCTTTGTTTGCTTGAGGACAAGAAAAGTTTAAGCTTGGTGTTGTGATGTGTGAGAATCTTTTCTATCTTTTCGTACTGAATTTGCATTTGAATTGTCAAGTTTAATCAAGATTTAAATGCTCTTTAGCAGCTATGAATGCTACTTTGAGTTGTGCACAGTTTTGTTTACTTCAGGTAGCATTCGGATGGATTTGACAAGCTTTTGTAGAAGAAAAGGGAGAAAGTGAACAGTGCTGTCAACCCTGACCTCCTTGTACTCCAACAGAAATGACTTGAGCTACAGAGGTCCAATTAACGCGATTCCAGTGGCATAGGAAAGCAAACTTTCAGTGCTTTCCAACGATATATAATAGTATATATTTCTCTCCCAAACTGTACGGCCACATTGGCGCCTAACTTGGGATTTTCCAAGTTAGGCGTCGGATGAAGACTAGCTTGCCAATTGCATACGAGAAGTGTGGCGCCTAACTTGGAATCCCAAGTTAGGCACCAATTAAAGCACAAGCGGCCCAAGTTAGGCACCAAAGGAAGCTGCACGAAGATCTTTTTTATTTTCATTTTATCTTTTATTTTATTTACAAATAGAAAAATATATTATTTAATTTTAGAAAATATATTTTACATTAATTAGGATTAGATATAAAAGGAGAAGAGATCTTGACCTAGGGACTCTCCAAATTTTTATTCCTCACTTTCATACTTTTCTCTACTAGGGTTTATTTTCTCCATGAGGAACTAAGCCTCCATTGTTATGGTTAGGAGCTCTATTTACTTTGATGGATTAATAATTATTTATTCTTCTAGTCTTGATTAATGTTTTGATTATTGTTTAAGAATTGGTTTCATTCTTCATCCTAAGAATTAGTGATTATTGGGAAATAACTCTAATTCAACTTGAATTCTATTTGAATCTTGGAAAAGTTATATCATTAGAATTACATCTTGAAATCAAATCCTCATAACTCTCTATTTATCTGGATTTAACGTGACACATGACAAATAATCGTCTTATTTTTGGGTATCTAGGATTTGTGTGGCTCATAAACTAGTTTTGAACTTAACCCTCTAATCGGAATCAAGTGACCAAGGAATTGGCGGTTAATGAAGGTTAGAAGATACAAAAAAGGTCTAAGGAATTAGGATTTAGTCACATATAGTTTGCCATGAACATGATCCTTGCATGATCAAGGTAGTGTACATTGAATATTAATCCGGAAATTTAAATATCTTTGACACCTTAACTATTTTTATCATATTATTTTCTTAACCAATTTTAGTTTGCTCTTATTAAATTTTCTGTTTTTATGTTATTTGCTATTAAAACCCTAAATTTTGATTGTCTGACTAAAATAATCAATTGACTATTGTTGCTTGATCTATTAATCCTCGTTGGATCGACCCTCACTCACCTGAGGTATTACTTGGTACGAATGGGTGCAATTGCCGATTAGTTTGTGGATTATAAATCCCGTACCACGTAGCCATAGAGAGAAACCGGCATGCTTTTAAAGCGTGCTGACAAAGTTTAATTACACCGGTGTTTTTAAAGTGTAGCCGTTTCCTACAAGTCTTTTGGCATGCTTCAAAAGCGTGGCCAAAAGGTTTCCCAAAAAAAATTCAAAGAACTTGTGCATACCCTTCGAAATGTTTTTCGAACTTCATCTTTTTCCTTCTTTAATATAATCTTTCATAGTGCCTTAAGCTCTTTGAGAGAACTCCTTCTTCAAACATTGTGTCTCACCCTAACTCATTCAGCTAACCCTAAGCCCTCTCATCATTGTGCCTCACCCTAACCCTCTCTTCATTGTGCCTTACCCTCACCCTAACTCAGCGACGACAGTACTTTGAAGTACCACGGTACTCCGCGAAGAACATCGCCGTGCTTGCAATGACTCCGTAGACAATCCCGCTTCTGGCACCCTTAACCCTCCTACTGCGGTGACTCTCTCTGGCGGTGACTCCCTCCGCTCACTTGCCGTCGTAAATCCTCTGTCGATGCTCCCTTACTGCCGCCTCGAAGCCCTAACCTCCTCTCGCCATCGCCGTCGCTGTTGCTACCTCACCACCTCTAACCTCGAATGTTCTCTCTTCTCCACCGACCACTGTTTTGCCTCGGATCACCAGCTCGCAAAGCAAGGATTAGAGGAAGATGTTATCGCCGTCGATGAGGTAGCCGCCATTGTCGCTGCCATCCAAGTCTACTATTTGGGTGCTATTCGTTTTTACTTTTCATTATAATCTTCATTTTTCTGATTTTGAGTAAGATGCGAGATTACAACCCCTATATTCCTTCTTTAGAATTCTTAGTTACTAAGTTTAGCTTTTGTTTTTTGTTAATCACATTTTTGTTTCCTCTTGCTCTGTTCAAGACCTTAGCTCAAAAATCATTGCTCTGTTCAAGACCTTACTAAATTTAGCTTTTCTGTTTCTTCATTGACCGAACTTGTTCCCTAAGATTGTGTTGGAGTTCTAGCACTATTAATATTTCAAGTTAGTTTATGATTACTTCAATTTGTACCATTTTGTTTGATTTAGTATTAATATTTGATTTGGTTTTATAATATGACTAGTTGAGCTATTTATGTAGCCTTATATAAGTTGAAAGTGAGGAAGTTTTGTCTGGTTGGTCTAAATAGAACACAGTAAGGTGTATCTTTTTGAGACTCATAGAGGCTTTATTTTGGAGTATACTAATCAATTTGTGTTCTCTTTTTATGACCACATGTTGTGGTATTTCCAATGGTGTAGTTGATGATAGTGCTGTGGTATGCTAGTTACAAGTGAAATATTTTACATCAACTTTGTTTGATATTAATATATGAATGATGATATAATAAAGCTTATGATTAGACTTCTTACTATATTTTTCTTCACTTGATATCTATTTGATGAGGTTAGAAGCTATGAATTATTCATTCTTTGTTTCTTTTAACTTTAATTTGTTTCTGAAATTCAGTGGATTTATATCTATTTATATCTATAGAAAAAAAGAAAATTATTAATAAGTGCAAGTTGTTCATCTATTTTAGTATTGAAGCCTATTCACTAATTATTATGAACCTGAAAGGCTTGCACTATTGGTTGTTCATCTCAATTTAGTTTTATTATTAATTGATGCAACTTCCTTGTCAATCTTGTTATAACTCTGTTTCAAAGAAGATTGGCCTTTTATTTGTGTCTTATTTTTATTTTTGGTTAGAACTTTTAGTTCAAGCTTTTGGAGGCTTATGTAACTCTGGTTCCATTTTTCTTTGACCTTTTAGAACCTTTTGTCTTTATACCTCAGGAGAGACATCACTATTAAGGTTGGAAAAGCTTTATTTATTATAAAATGTCTATAATTTATTTTCATTTAAACATTTTTGTTAAAAATTATCTCACAAATTAGAGAATAAAACAAAGACTAAATGGGTATCATAACTTGTATCTTAAAAATCATGTTGTATGACTACATCCCACTATTTTCTTTTTCTTTTAAGTATATAATTGCAGTGGTGTTCCCAATTTCTATAGCTTCACAAAACTCTCAATTGGAATTGAAATATGAATTTTGTTGTTTGATGGACTAATTGAGATGTGTTGTTAATCGCTGCTAGTTGTTGCAGGTTGGACTCTGTTTGCTCTTGGACCCCTTTGGTTCTAAGACTCTAAACAGAATCATGCTCACCATCTAACTTCTGACTTCTGCCTATATGATTTCATTTATCTCCAGCCAGAAGAGTGGCAACTAAAGGAGGATTTCTTGCCTTCTGGCTGGCTGGGCTGGCAACTAAAGGAGGATTTCTTCATCTCTGGGCAATTCCAGGACATATGCCTGGCTTTCCCGCAGTAATAACATACACCCCAACCGGCTCTGCACGGAGTGTTCGGGTGGTATTTACTGTACCTTCTACAAGTCGAATCATTGGGTGGAAACTGCGCTTGTTTCCATTGTTCTCTTCCTTGGTTGTTATTATTGTTGAACCTTCGAAAGCTATTCTGACCTTGAGGTTACTGTGGAATATTTCCGCCTCGCTTAAAATCTTGACCTCTAGGTGCAAAATTTCTTCCTTGATCTCTCCTAACAGAGGCTCGGTGATCACCCTTATCTAATGCCGCCTTTCTCAGACAATCTTTAGCAACTCTGCTTTTGTTTACCAGTTCAGAGAAGCTTCTGATCTCCATCGGCCCCACGGCACTCAAAATGTTGCTGCAAAGTCCTCCTTCGTATTTAATGCACTTCCATTCTTCGAAGCCTTCCGGGGCACCCTGACAAATCTTGGAAAACCGATATGGCTCCTCAAATTTGTTCGTATACTTCACTACTGACATGGAATCCTACTTTAATTATAGTAACTCGAGCTCCTTTGCCATCCTAATGGAGTTAGGAAAATATTTCCTGTAGAATTCAAGTCGAAAAGCATCCCAAGGTATCGCGGCATCACTTTGCTGTAGGAGACATCGGGAAGTCTGCCACCAGAATTGTGCTTCTCCCACCAACTGATAAGTGGCAAATTCAACATGTTGATCCTCGGGCACTTGTTCTACATGCAAGGCTCTTTCCATAGCCTGAAACCAATTATCCGCCTCCGTGGGATTCGTCGTTCCTCTAAAAATGGGTGGGTTTACATTTAGGAAGGTTGCTAAGGTCATCGGTCCGTTTTCTCTGTTACCGCCATTTCCATTACCGGCATGGTTTCCTAACGCCGCATCCGTGGCCTGCATAGCAGCAACCATGGTCTCTGATGAGCGGATAATTTATACCCTTTTTGGCATTGTTTTTAGGTAGTTTTTAGCATGTTTTAGCTACTTTTTATTATATTTTTATTAGTTTATATGCAAAAATAACATTTCTGGACTTTACTATAGGTTTGTATATTTTTCTGTAATTTCAGGTTTTTTTTGGCTGAAATTGAGGGATCTGAGCAAAAATCTGATTCAGAGGCTGAGAAAGGACTGCAGATGCTGTTGGATTCTGACCCTCCTGCACTCAAAGTGGATTTTCTGGAGCTATAGAAGCTCAATTGGCGAGTTATTAATTACGTTGGAAAGTAGACATCTTGGGCTTTCCAGCAATATATAATAGTCCATACTTTGCCCGAGAATTGATGGCCCAAACTGGCGTTAAACGCCAGCTAGAGACCCTTTTCTGGAGTAAAACGCCAGAATTGGCACCAAAACTGGAGTTAAATGCCCAAACTGGCACCCAAGCTGGCGTTTAACTCCAAGAATGGCCAATGCACGTGAAAGCATCAATGCTCAGCCCTAGCACACACCAAGTGGGCCCTGGAAGTGGATTTCTGCACTATCTGCACTTAGTTACTCATTTTTTGTAAACCTAAGTTACTAGTTTAGTATAAAAACTACTTTTAGAGATTCATTTTTGTAACTCATGACATTTTTACACTTCATATTGTATCTCCTACGGCATGAGTCTCTAAACCCCATAGGCGGGGGTGAGGAGCTCTGCTGTGTTTCAATGGATTAATGCAATTACTACTGTTTTCTATTCAATCACGCTTGATTCTATTCTAGGATACTCACTCGTACTTCAATATAGAGAACATGATGATCCGTGACAGTCATCATTATTCTCAAATCTATGAACGCATGCTTGACAACCACTCCCCACTACAAGAATATAAGCTTTTTGCCACGCTTTAAAAGCGTGCCGAAAAGTGCAAAAAAGCGTGCCGATAGCTTTTCGCCATGCTTTTTGAGCTATCAGCACACTTTTGAAAGGGTCACATCTGCCAGCGTGTCGGTTGCTCTATCGCCATGCTTTTGTGGATCTATCGACACGCGTTTTTTGTTGGCACGCTTTCTTTTCTTGCCACGCTTAAAAGCGTGGCCATAGGTCTTAACCTATAAGTACGCGTTATAAGCGTACCGAAAAATGCACGTATCGCCACACTTTTAAAACGTCCCAGAATGTATGTTTTGGGTACTCTTTAAAAGCGTACCGATAGGGGAAGATATGGCTACACTTTTTAAACGTGCCAATAGGATAAACGTATGAGGATAAAGGTACGCTTAGAAAACGTGCCAGTAGATGAGGATATGGGTACACTTTTAAAACGTGCCGTTTGCCAAGTTATGGCCACGCTTATTAAGTGTGCTTGTTGAGCCCAAAATTAAGGTATAGCCACCCTTTTTAAGCGTGCCCATAAGTTTGGTCAGAATTTTTTTTTATTATTAATCTTTCTAATATTTCGTGCAAAATTCATATATAATTTTAAAATTATAGACCAAAATAAAATTATATATATTGAACTAATCCATACAAATATAAACTTTCCCATAAAAAAAGACATACATATAAAATTGTCACCATAAAAGTAGGTTTTGATGACAAAGTACCAAAAAGTAAAGTCATAAGAAGTAAATAAGAATTGTCCTTGCAACAAGTGTCACATATCTACTTCTTTTATATACTTAGTTACAAAATATCAAATTTCATAAGTAGTGTGATCATCCATTATGAGCTCCATTGTTTTTATCACCGTCCTGCAAAATTTTAAATAATCTTGTGTTAGTACATGTTATAAAATCGACTTCAATTAAGTCCAACAAATCAAATTCCAAATCCAAATTGATTAAACATGAAAATGGCAAAGCAACTATAATTAGATCCCACAACATTGCATACTCAGCCATTAGAACAAAAAATACATATCAAACACAAAAGAAATAGTCCCCTATACATGGTCACAAAAGGAGCTGTTCACACACAAATTTCAAATTATTGGAGTAGAGGAACAAACATTTACATGAGTAAAAAATTTTCAGAATTCTGGTTACATTTTGTTTTTTTTTATTATCCATTAGCAGATTTGGCGTGTGGAGTCAAAATTGACTAAGCTAGAAATGGAAGAGGCAAGGAATAACAAGCAATTCGAAAGAGAAGAGATGGTGTAAAGTTGACTCGCAGGTAACAAGTAATTAAAAACTAAAAAGAATGCTACAATTCACAAGTGCATCATCATGCAATTGGTTTAGCTGAATAGTAAGTAGAAGTGTCAATTTAGCCCAAACCTTAGGGCTGGCCCTCAACCCTCCAAAAAAATTTTAGCCCACAGCCCTAAAAATTATAAAATGATATTTTGTAAGCCCAACCTTAATTCAGCCCTGCCAACAAAAAAGCAAAACAGGGCTGGCCCTATAAGCCCTCCAAGCCCTAAATCTAACCT
This sequence comes from Arachis hypogaea, assembly GCF_003086295.3. Lineage (NCBI taxonomy): Eukaryota > Viridiplantae > Streptophyta > Magnoliopsida > Fabales > Fabaceae > Arachis > Arachis hypogaea. The sequence continues at coordinate 70,137,778 of NC_092052.1, forward strand.
TCTCCTCCCTGAGAGGCTGAGACCCTGACCAGAGAACGCGTTGAAAGGGTGAAATTGTGAAAGGATTTGCGTTGAAACGGTGAACTGTGAAAGGATCTGCGTTCTACACTTCTACCTACGAAATCCGTGGCTACTTCTCCTCGCTCACGCGGAATCAGAGATTCAGAGGTGGGTTTCTTTGTTTTCTATCCCTCTCTGAGTTTCTTCTTTGTTTGTTTGCAATTGCATCACCCATTTTAATTCTGTTGACTGTTGTTAATTGATTTCAAAATAGTTGAACTATGAATTATAGACTGTGAACTATGAACTTGTTTTTAATTTTTTCCCAAAAGGAGATTATGGAATTGAGAATCAAAGTTGAGTTTTAGTTACCATTTTTCAATAATCTGCTATTTGATTCCTACATAAGCAATTATTCTGATTTTAAACTTGTTTAATGTGATTTTGGTATTGTTGCTTAGCATGATTAACTGTTGGATTGTTTACTGTCTATTCCATATTTTCTTTCTATGATGTTTTTGATTCATTATCTTCATATTTGGATGAGTTTCATGAGAATGGGTAATGGCATAATAAATCAAACGAAATTTTTAAATTGTTGATAACTAATTACTTGGATTGTTGATAACTAATTAGAAATTTTTAAATTGTAGAACTGGTATTGTTTTGAAAAATAAGTATTTGCAAATTGTAACTTCAACCGAGCATATATTGATTTATGTGCACTTTGTTATGCAGAGTAGCTCTCTGCTTTATTACATAAATTCCACAAACTGAACTATTTTGTCTCTTGTTAGTTGTTACTACTTCACAGTGAAGTTCCTTGATTGTTGATAGTATATTTTTGTCATTACTAATTGACTTTGTTAACAACTTGCATTGATGTCTTTCATGCTTAATTTTCTCGTTATCTTTTATCTTTCATTACCACCACAAACTTCCTTGTTTTTAGTTTTCTAAGTAAATCAGTTGCATAAGTGACATGTATGTATTATTCCTAATTCTAATAGTGATGATAAATCATACTCATGAGAGTGTGATATTGAATTGCCGTTCATTTAGGGGAAGACAAGAAAACTATTGATTGTGGGCTTGTGGCGGCTTCTGCAGACCCTTTCAAAGTTCAAAGCACATGCAGGAAGTCTGAGATATTCAAGTAATTTTTCCATACTTAGCTTCTAAAATGATGCTATTGAATGTAACTGCTGCATCTACAAATCTCTGTGCTTGGTTATCCTCCACAAACTTAACTCTCTCTGTCACACTCAAGGTTTTGACATCTTTGTCTCTAATATTTTAGTTTGCTAACTTGCATTCTATAGTTATACTTAGTCTTCTCTCTTTAATTTGTTTCATATCATTGACTCCATCAAGTAAACTTACTTTGGCTTATATAAGAAGAGAGTTCAGATTTTTTTGGTGCTTTAATTCTTTAAGAATTGAAATAATAAATTTATAGGTCCAAGAAAAATTACAATGCTAAACACGATTTATCAATTTCATACTATTAAAAGCTTTCAATCCGGCAGATAAAGTTCACTGTTATAATTTTTTTGGGATTTGTAAAAGGCACTCAGTTTGATTTAGTGGTAACATGATCTTGCTAGGTTGGAGAATTTTGCTTCAGGGCTTGAACTAATAAGCCAAAAGGTCTGAGGTTTTAATATTTGGAAAACACTGGTTTCTTGTTGACTATTCAATGCACTTTCTTGGTTTTAAATTACAGTAACGTAACATTGTTTTATCTTTTGGCCTCCCTTTCCATATGTGACTTTCTTTAAGATTCTTATTGTCTATTTTCTACCACTTGTTCCATATGTGACTTTCTTTAAGATTCTATCTTCATTTATTTAATTAAAGGCTTCTTGGTCTAAATTTAAGAAATAACTTTATCTTTTTAACAAAAAAATAAAAGGGCAGCTGATCACAAAGTTATATTGTTAAAGGATTCCGAAGTTTTCTATTATGACATCTTTTGATTTTAAATTATAAGAAATTTGTGATTTGATGCTTATGTAGTGTAGACTGATTTTGCAGTCTATAATTTTGTTGGTGTGAAATTGAGATTATGCTTTTGATACTTGTGTCTGCTGGTGGGATGATACTTTTTTCGGCCTATGTTTCAGCTTCTCTTGCTTTTCCATTCCTAAATCCTAATACATGCTTTGCTTGTTTGATTGATTGTTACTATTTTCTCTTCAATTACTTCTTATTGAAACTTCAGAGATGAATAATTAATATGAATTAATGAATGTTGTTGTTGTTGCTATAGAATTTTAATATACATTATTTGGATATGATTAGGAAATTTATAAACATGGATGATGAGATTGTTTCTGAGACTCCTGTTCAAGCTTCTGGTAGTGTTGATTCTGGTAAAAAATCTAATGTTTGGAGATTTTTTAAGAAGATTGGAAAAGACATAGATGGTATTGAAAAGGCTGAATGCAATTTTTGTCATCGTGAATACAAAATTGGAAAAAATCCAAAAACTAAGAATGGTTACGGGACTTCTCATCTAAGTCGTCACATAGTTTCTTGTAAATCTATACCTCTCAATATTAGATTTGATGATGATATAGAGAGTCTGCCAACCAAAATTGATCAGCATGTTCATAGAAAAAAACTCGCTCAAGCTATAGCAAAACATGATCTTGCGTTCAGCTTTGTTGAGTATGAGGGTATTAGAGATTGGATTAATTACATTAGTCCAACGATTATAATGCCTTCTAGAAACACTTTAGTTTCAGATCTTCAAATGATTTATTCAACAGAGAAAGAGAAATTGAGGCAGAAGAGGTCTAGGATACCTAATAGAATTTGTTTGACATCTGATGTGTGGACAGCATCTACCACTGAAGGATATATTTGTCTGACAGCTCATTTTGTTGATGAGAATTGGCGACTAGTGAGTAAGATTTTGAATTTTTGTCGAATGATTCCTCCCCATACTGGAACCGATATGGAAGCAGTTTTATTTAACTCTTTGAAGCAATGGGGTATTGATAAGAAAGTATTCTCTATTACTTTAGATAATGCTTCTGCAAATGACAACATGCAAAACATCTTAAAAACTCATCTACGTAAGCAGAATAGTTTGCTTTGCGATGGAGAATATTTTCATGTGCGTTGCTCCGCTCACATTTTAAATTTGATTGTGCAAGAAGGGTTAAAGGTGGCTGCTGGAGCTTTATTTAAAATCAGAGAGAGTGTGAAGTATGTGAAAGCTTCTGATGGGAGAATGATGAAATTTAAAGATTGTGTGCAGCAAGCAGAAATTGAAGAAGGTGTTGGTCTAAAATCAGACGTTCCAACTCGATGGAATTCTACATATATGATGTTGGAAAGTGCAATTAAATTTGAAAAAGCGTTTGACATCCTTAGTGTTGTAGATGGAGCTTATAAAGATTGTCCGACAAATGAAGAATGGAGCTTAGCAAAAAAATGTGTGAATTTTTAGAGCCATTTTATGAAACTACAAACCTCATTTCGGGTTCATCATATCCAACATCAAATTTGTATTTTATGCAAGTTTGGAAAATTGAATGTCTTTTGGAAAATAATCAAAATTGTGATGATGTTGTTATTATGAACATGGCTTTCAGAATGAAGATGAAGTTTGATAAATATTGGAAGGATTATAGCACTGTCTTAGCTTTTGGGGCAATTCTTGATCCTCGATTAAAGTTAAAGTTCTTGAGGTTTTGTTACAAAAAACTAGATCCTTCAACCTTTGAATTGAAGGCAAATGAAGTATTGGAGAAATTTAAAAGGTTGTATGGAGAGTACATAAATACTTTTGGTGGTTCAATAATTTCTTAAAGTAGTAATCAATCTCCTATGTCACCTGAAGAAAGAAGGCTTACAAAGAAGAGCAAAATGGTGATGAAGGTATTTAATTTTAATATAGTATTATTTTCTCCTATTATGTTTATTCGTTACTTAAATAATCTTTATACTATATATTTTAGGAGTTCAGAAAATTTGACTGTGAAACCCAAACTTCCAAGGATAAAGATGAATTAGAGATTTATCTAAAAGAAGGTTTGATTCACACCAATGAAGATGATTTGAAGTATGATGTGCTGAATTTTTGGAAGATTAATGAGGATAGGTTTCCCACTCTGTCAGTTATGGCCAGAGATGTTTTAAGTATTCCCATCACTACGGTAGCATCTGAGTCTGCATTCAGTATTGGTGGACGTGTTTTAACAAAATATCGAAGTTCCACTCTTTATGAGCATGTCCAAATGCTTATTTGCACAAGGAGTTGGTTACGTGGATTTGTTCCAAATCATGATGGTAAATATTTATACTATTTTTTTCAAATAATATTTTAAATTGAATTTCTAACTGTTTTTTAATTGGTTGATTTTAGATGATGAAATTGGTGAAATTCATGAAGAAGAAGAAGTGTCAACAGCAACGATGCATCCCCCTCAACATTCATGATTTTAGATGATGAATTTTTGTATAAACTTTATTTTAATTTTTTAGAGACATTCTTGATGGTAAATTCTAGAGAGTAAGAAAAAGGGTGATGAGATAGTAAATGTCATGTTTGATTTCTTGATATATATAGTTAAAAGTTGGATTTAATATGATCAATGTACATTATTAACATTTATTTTTCAAGCATAAAAATAAAGGGATAAAACAAATTAATGACTTTTAATAAGTTTTATGTGTGTTGTTGAAATAGAGAATGTAAAAAAAAAAAAAAAAAAAAAAAAGAGAATTAGGTAACCCATGGGTTGGCCCTAGGGCTTTTGGCCCATGAGGGTTTTTGGCCCTGAGGGCTTTTTAAAAATTTGACCCTATTAGTTAAAGGGCTTTTTATTCTTCTGGCCCTATAAAGTAGGGCCAAAGCCCTATAGGGCCAAACATATTGACACCACTAATAGTAAGCAACCCATCTGTAACTAAAATCCATATTCCTTTTTCCTAATTAATGCTACACTACCTCAGGATAGTAGTAATTAAATTTAAATGACAAGAAAGAAATCTTAAAAGATATATGCAGGTTTTGTGACATGGCAAACAAAGGTAGAAAAAAGTAAATACTAGTTTTGTGTAATGATATATGCAGGTTCTGTTTGAGAGTAAAAATTTGATAGTAAAAATCTTAAATTAAACCTCTAATTCATAAACATTTATTTTTTAAGTGTGCAACTTGATTAATGAGTTATTCTTATTTCATAAAAAAGAAAAAAAATATATATTAAAAGAATAATTAATGGTTTATTTAAAAGAAGAAAAGGTTTAGAGTTTAACAAACAATCAGAAGTGTATATTAGAGAGACACTAAACTCAAATTACCACTAAATCCAAGTACTTTAATCATTCGTGGGAATTAGTAACCTCTTGAGGCAAAAAAAGATTGTGAGTATGATATTTAACAACTTAATTACATATAGGACAGCCAAATCATGAAAACAAGGGGACCAGTAGTAGGTCACATCTCTTTACTTTCCCATTAATTCAAAGAAAAAAAAACTCTTGAATCAAGAAAAAACCACTGGCTAGATACCACATCATGATAGATCATACATCTCTAATATCTCTCACAAAACAATAAATATAGATTCCTCCAAAGTTTTGTGAATAAATATTCTAACACTATAGACAAAACAAAAACAATGCTTCAAATTCCAAGCCCCAATCTGCTACAATTTCTTCCATGTAAGGCATTAGCCATTATTTGTTAGGCTAAACTCTCAAGTAGAAAAAGAAGCAAACTTTTTCAACAATGAGCAAACCAAAACCTCTTAAACCAACAATGACTAAGCATGTAAGCCACCACCACCAAAAGCCTCAGAAAAAAATTAAAATAAAAAAATATACTACAAAAGGGGTCTGAAATAGTAGAAGGTTATGAAACAGAAACTCTCATTGTAAAATTATGAAAGAAAACCAAAAAAAATATTAAAATATTAAACTTGAAGAGGGCAATAATCATACCTGTTCACTAGTAGGTACTTTCCTCTTCAAGCAATTTTCATGCAGTAGCTACATAACCAAAAAGTAAAATAAATTAAAATGAGAATGTATTAAACCATGTTCAAGTTTTTGCAATTAGTAAAGTAGTAAAGGAAGCCATTAGTTTAATTAAAATAATATTACATCAGATAAAAGTCACTTTTGATATAATATTTATCTTTAATTATATGCTTTTCTTTATTTAACCATATAATGTAAGGTAATTCTTTAAAATTTCTACATTCAAAATCACCAAAACCCTTAAAAGATTTAATGGATCCAATGTAAAAAGCATATCTGACCGGGGTCTTCAGGGAATAAACAAATTTTCTCTCCCTGATGAACCTAATAACATTAGATAATTACAATCATCACTCAATTACTACCACATAATTACTCATCAATTTCTAATTAATTAAAATACATTCTCACACATGCACTTGCAAGACAAAAAGAATCAACAAGGCTCAGCACTAGAGAGTGTGTGATATTATTCTTCATAATTGCTTTCATCAGAAGTGTTAATTATACTTAATGCTAAATTAACTAATTAACCAGAAATGGATTTATCATAAATTAATATATAATATTCTTACAGAATGTTGTTGATGCCTTGTGTTCCCTGATCCATTGCTCAAGTATGGTAAACTAAGGGCCTGAAATAATATCCAAGGAATTTTTTTAATAAAAAATAAATAGTTTAAAGTGAACCTTTAACAGCGTGCCCCACACACACACATATATCACTGACTCATCATAGTTGTTTGGGAAAATTGATTATTAGTAAAGGAATGTGTATGTATGGTACAAATATGTGAGAATTGAAGGAACATAAATGACCTCAATTTGACTCTAAAGGAATCTGATATACCCAATAGCTTCTAACAACACTTTGTGTCAGTCTGCAAAAAAAATTAAAATATAAATACCACACACCATAAAATTTAAATCCTCCATAGTCATATAATAAAGCATCGTTTGAGTTTTCATAACCTGTATTCATAGTTTTCATAACCTGTATTCAGTCAGTTTAAATCCTCTAATTAAATGTTAAGATGTTTCAGAGCTCATCTTAACACAACATTTAATTTGCTTTGCACAAGATCTCTTCATAACCCCAATTTTCAATCTCAAATCAGATCAGCCCAGATACATTTTCAATTCATTGAACATTCAGGAAACAGCAACATTGATAATTCACATACATTTAAATGCAAGAGAAAAGGTTTACTAGAACTTTCAAAGAATTACCTCTTCTACAAGATCCTCAGCAATTCCTCTAACAAGTTCACACAGATTGTTTTCAATAAATGATTCATTGATCCAGAAACTGATGTCCTTGTAACAAGGAGGATACTGTAGAAGAAAAAGAGAGAGAAAAGAGTTAGAATTCACAGTCAGAATTTAGTAAGCACATGACATGATATGTGTATTTGTTAACAAAAATAAAAAAAACAATAGATCCATAGTGCATACTTAGGAGCTTCAATTTATCTCAGAATTGTAATGTATCTTCCTTGTTCTATATAACAATACAAGCAAAAAATACCCTTCAAACACCCCAATAAAAATGTGCAATTTTGCCTTAAAATTTATTACAGGCAAGATCAAATTAAAGTAGGATATCAGGCATGAAGAACAGAAAACCACCATGCTCATCATTGCTCCTATGAGAAAAGCTATACTCATCATGAACAGGTTAAATGCAAAATGCTTTCCAGAGATGTTTAAGTTTGAAAATCAAAATTACTATCTCAGGTAGATGTAAGAGCAGTTTTCTTTTCCATACAATTCTAAACTCCTAAAGTAAAAGCAATAATGCAGCACCAATGACCAATCACCATCCAGAAAGTAATAGAAAATGATCCGAAATGGAATAATAAGCAGAGAATTAACATTGAAAGAACGCACCAAGCATAATCACAAGTAAACAAAATCGATAAAGCTAGAAAAAACAAACCTTGATGCTAGATGCGGGAGGAGAGGCGAGCAGCACCACGACCAGGGTTGGGTTGGAGAAGATGAGGCTGAGCAGAACCACGACACAGAGAGAGGCGAGCAGCACCACGACCACGGCTGGGTTCGAGAAGATGAGGCTGAGCAGAACCGCGATAGAGAAAAGTGAGCAGGACCACGACCAGGGCTGGGTTCGAGAAGATGAGGCTGAGCAGAACCGCGACAGAGAGAGGCGAGGAGCACCACAACCAGGGCTGGGTTCGAGAAGATGAGGCGAGTAGCACCGCGATAGAGACAGGCGAGGAGCACCGCGACAGAGAGAGGCGAGGAGCACCACGACCAAGGGTGGGTTCGAGAAGATGAGGCGAGCAGCACCGCGACAGAGACAGGCGAGGAGCACCGCAACAGAGAGAGGCGAGGAGCACCACGACCAGGGCTGGATTCGAGAAGATGAGGCGAGCAGCACTGCGACAGAGAGAGGCGAGGAGCACCACGACCAGGGCTGGGTTCTAGAAGATGAGGCGAGCAGTACCGCGCCAGAGACAAGCGAGCAGCACCGCGACAGAGACAGGCGACCAGGGCTAGGTTTGATCGCGACGATGAAGCTGACGGCGCCTTAGCTTTTAGGGTTCGAGAGGGTTCGAGCGAGAAGATGAATTTTTGGGGTTTCATTGTTTTAGTTAGTGTGTAAGTTAGTAGTGTGTGTTGTTGGGTAGTAAAATTTGATAACTTAGAAAAAAAGGTTAAGCGTGGGAAAAATAGGTGGGAAACTAAATTTTTGAGAAGGGAACTCTATTGGCACGTTTTTTTACGGTGCCAAAATACACAAGGTATAGCCACGTTTTTGAAGCGTACCGGTTTCTTTCTATGGCTACGCCTTTTAAGTGTGGCAAAAACAAAGCGTGGCGAAATATCAAATTAGTGGCCACTCTCGTAAAAGCGTGCCGATTTCTCTCTATGGGTACGCTTTTCAAGCGTGGCAGTAAGAAAGCGTGGCCAAATTTCAAATAAGTGGCCACCCTTGAAAAAGCGTGCCGATTGCCCTCTATGGCAACGCTTTTCAAGCGTGGCAAAAAAAGCGTGGCCAAATCACAAATCAATGGCCACCCTCGCAAAAGCGTGCCCATAGACCACTTTTCGGCACGTTTTTAAAGCGTGACAAGAAAAAAGGGTGTCGATAGGCCTTTTTTCTTGTAGTGCCCGTTCTATCTGAGCTCAACATAGTCATTGGGCGACAGCTTAAGTGTGTATCTCTTGGGTCTTTGATCCGTGGACCGAGTCCATGAGATTAGAACCTTCGTGGTAGAGGCTAGAACCAATTGGTAGCATTCCTGGGATCTGAAAAGTCTAAACCTTGTCTGTGGTATTCCGAGTAGGATCTGGAAAGGGACGACTGTGACAAGCTTCAAACTTGCAAATGTTGGGCGCAGTGACAGTGTGCAAAAGAATAGAGAGATCCTATTCTGACACTAGTGAGAACCGATAGATGATTAGCCGTGTGGTAGCTGTACCTGGTATTTTTCATCCGAGACGAGAAATTCGACAGTTGATTAGCCGTGCAGAAATCGTGCCTGGTATTTTTCATCTGAGAGGATCATACAGCTTGCCATTGAAGGAAGCCATGCGTGTTTGGAGAAGAAGACAGTAGGAAAGCAGAGATTCAGACGACAGAGCATCTCCGGAACCTCAACCTGTTTCTCATTACTGAATCACAAGTAACATTTATTTCATGCTATTTACTTTTCATAAACAAAATCAATTTAATCATTAATCTCCTGAATAAGATTTACAAGATAACTATAGCTTGATTCAAGCTGACAATCTCCGTGGGATCGACCCTTACTCACGTAAGGTATTACTTGGACGACCCAGTGTACTTGCTGGTTAGTTGTGCGGAGTTGTGAAAAGTGTGATCACAATTTTATGCACCAAGTTTTTGGTGCTGTTGCTGGGGATTGTTCGAGTTTGGACAACTGACGGTTTATTTTGTTGCTTAGATTAGGAAAAGTTTATCTTTTTGGTTTAGAGTCACTAAAATTTCATCTTCTATTATTGTGTTTGGTTAAAATCTCAAAATCCTTGTTTTCCTTTTTCTAGACTTTTATTTTCGAAAATTTCTATATAAATAGATAAAAACCAATAAACTAATAATTGAGTCTTTTGTTTGAGTTTAGTTTCATGTTTTAAGTTTGGTGTCAATTGCAGGTTTTTACTTTCTTTCAGATTTTCGAATTACATGTTCTTTTTATTCTTTATATTTTCGAGTTTTATGTTACTTGTTCTTTCTTGATCTTCAAGTTGTTCCTGTTTATTTTCCTTGTTTGATCTTTAGTTTTTCTTGTTTTGTGTCTTTCCTTATTTTTCTTGTGCATTTTTGAATTATTAGAGTCCAAAGTATAAAAATTTTTAAGTTTGGTGTCTTTTGTGTTTTTATTTTCTTAAAAATTTCCAAAATTTGTTCTTGGTGTTCATCTTGATCTTCAAAGTGTTATTGGTGTTCATCTTGACATTCAAAGTTTTTTTATTTGTTTTCTTTGTTTTGATTTAAAAATTCTAAGTTTTTTGTCATTTTATTATTTTTCTCTTTCCTCATTAAATTAAAAAAAAGATAAAAATAAAAATATCTTTTTCTTTTTTTACTCATCATTTTCGAATTCCTTAGGTTGACTTATTCAAAATTTTTAAAATTTGGTAGTTTGTTGTTGGTTAAGTTAAAATTTCAATTTTAAAGTTTATCTTTTTAAATCTTTTTCAATTTTCTTTTTATATTTTTCGAAAATCCTTTATAAAATTTTTTCAAAATCTTTTTCTTTTCTTATTTATAATTTTCGAATTACTTGTCCTATTTTATTATTTTGATTGAAAAATTTTAAGTTTGGTGTTTCCTTGTTAAGAAAGTTTCAATCTTTAAAATTTTAAAATCATATCTTTTTCAAATCTTCTCTTTTAATTATTTTTCTTACAAGTATCTTTAATTTTAAGACATCTTTTTCAAAACTTCCTAACCACTTTCTCTCTCTTCATTTTTCAAAAATCATGTCTAAAATTTTTTCAAATCTTTTTAATTAATTAATCATTTTAGTATTCGAATTTCTTTTATTTCTTTTCCTTCTAGTTTTCGAAATTTATATTCTAATTTCCAAGTATTTTATTTTATTCTCTTTTAAATTCGGTTTATCCTTAATTAAATAAAATAAAATTTCTATTTACAATCCACATCATTTTCATTTCTCCATCATGGACCTAAGTGGAAATGAGCAGTCCAGAAGGACTCTGGGGTCATATGCTAACCCCACTACTACTTCATATGGGAGTAGTATCTGTATACCCCCATCAGAGCAAGAAGTTTTGAGCTAAATCTTCAGCTCATTATCATGGTGCAGCAAAATTGCCAGTATTCCGGTCTTCCACAGGAAGAACCTACTGAGTTTCTGGAACAGTTCTTACAAATTGCTGACACAGTATGTGATAAGGAAGTAGATCAGGATGTCTACAGATTGTTACTGTTTCCATTTGCTGTAAAAGATCAAGCTAAGAGGTGGTTAAATAACCAACCCACAGCAAGCATAAGAACATGGAAACAGTTATCAGACAAATTCCTGAATCAATATTTTCCTCCAAAAAGGATGACACAGCTAAGGTTGGACATCCAAGGCTTTAAACAAGAGGATAATGAATCTCTTTATAATGCCCATCTGAAATGTTTTCAGAATGGGTGTAGTTAGACAACTTTTACTATGGGCTTATAGAAAAGGCTCAAATGTCTCTAGACCACTCAGCTGGTGGATCTATACACATGAGGAAGACAATTGAAGAGGCTCAAGAGCTCATTGATACAGTTGATAGCAATCAACATCTGTATTTAAGTAGTGAGTCCTCCATGAAAGAAGAGGCTAAAGCACTATCCACTAAACTTAGTTCTCTAGAACAAGTTGTTGAACTCAATCAGCAATTACTTCTTATAACAAAACAGTTAGCAGAATTCAAAGAGATGTTACAAGACACTAAGAATGCCAACAAGAATATGGAAGCATAATTGGATCAGACAAGACAACAGCTATCTAAACAGATAACAGAAGAGTGCCAAGCTGTTCATTTAAGAAGTGGGAAGACACTGAATGCCTCAACTCAGGGCAGCAGAAAGCCAAGAAAGGAACAACTGAAAGAGGATGACTAAGCCACTGCCCAAAATCCATCTGAGGACAGTAAGAGCCCAGAGAGGAATGATTCTGGTGTTCAAACGCGAGAAAAGGGTGAAAAACTGGCGTTAAACGCCTAGTGGATGCCCAATTCTGGCGTCCAAATGCCAGAAAAGGGTGGCAATCTGGCGTTAAACGCCCAAAAAGCACCCAATTCTTGGGTTCAAATGCCAGCAAGGGATCAGACACCTGCAAGTGCTGATGACAACCCCCTTAAGCAGGCTTGTCCAACCACTTCTGTAGGAAATAAACCTACAGCAACTAAGGTTGAAGAATATAAAGCCAAGATGCCTTATCCTCAGAAACTCCGCCAAGCGAAACAGGATAAACAATTTGCCCGCTTTGCAGACTAACTCAGGACTCTTGAAATAAAGATTTTGTTTGCAGAGGCACTTGAGCAATACTCTCTTATGCGAAGTTCATGAAGGAGATCTTAAGTCATAAGAAAGATTGGAAAGAAACTAAAAAGGTTTTTCTCACTGAAGAATGCAGTGCAGTCATTCTAGAAAGCTTACCAGAGAAGCTTAAAGATCCCGGAAGCTTTATGATACCATGCACATTAGAGGATGCTTGTACTAAGACAGCTCAATGTGATCTTGGGGTAAGTATCAACCTAATACCTGCATCCACTATCAAAAATCTTGGTTTGACTGATGAAGTTAAACCAACCCGGATATGCCTCAAACTTGCTGATGGCTCCATTAAAATTCCATCAGGCGTAATTGAGGACATGATTGTCAAGGTTGGGCCTTTTGCCTTTCCCACTGACTTTGTAGTGCTGAAAATGGAGGAGCACAAGAGTGCAACTCTTATTCTAGGAAGACCTTTTCTAGCAACTGGATGAACCCTCATTGACGTCCAAAAAGGGGAGATAACCCTGAGAGTCAATGAGAATGAGTTCAAGTTGAATGCTATCAAAGCTATGCAGCATCCAGACACATCAAAAGACTGCATGAGCGCTGATATTATTGACTCTCTGGTGGAAGAAGTCAATATGACTGAGAGTCTCGAATCAGAGCTAGAGGACATTTTTAAAGATGTTCAGCCTGATCTAGAGGAACCAGAGAAAATAGAAGAAGCTCTGAAAACTCCGCAGGAAGAGGAAAAGACTCCTAAATCCGAGTTCAAACCACTACCACCATCCCTGAAATATGCATTTCTGGGAGAAGATGACACTTTTCCTGTGATCATAAGGTCTACTTTAGAACCACAGGAAGAGAAAGCACTAATCCAGGTGCTAAGGACACACAAGACAGCTCTTGGGTGGTCCACAAGTGATCTTAAGGGCATTTGCCCTGCCAGATGCATGCACAAGATCCTATTGGAGGATGATGCTAAGCCAGTAGTTCAACCATAGAGGCGGCTGAATCCAGCCATGAAGGAGGTGGTGCAGAAAGAGGTCACTAAGTTACTGAGGCTGGGATTATTTATCCTATTTCTGATAGCCCCTGGGTGAGCCCTGTCCAAGTTGTCCCCAAGAAGGGAGGCATGACAGTGATTAATAATGAAAAGAATGAACTGGTTCCTACAAGAACAGTTACAGGGTGGCGTATGTGTATTGACTACAGAAGGTTCAATACAGCCACCAGAAAGGATCACTTTCCTTTACCATTCATAGACCAGATGCTAGAGAGACTAGCAGGTCATGAATACTACTGCTTTTTGGATGGCTATTCAGGTTACAACCAAATTGCAGTAGATCCTCAGGACCAAGACAAAATAGCATTCACATGTATATCTGGAGTGTTTGCCTACAGAAGGATGCCATTTGGTCTGTGCAATGCAACTGCAACCTTTCAGAGGTGCATGCTCTCTATCTTCTCTGATATGGTAGAGAAATTTTTGGAAGTCTTCATGGATGACTTCTTAGTATTTGGAGACTCATTCAGCTCATGTCTTAATCTTCTAGCACTTGTTCTGAAAAGGTGCCAAGAGACTAACCTGGTTTTAAACTGGGAGAAATGTCACTTTATGGTGACCGAAGGAATTGTCCTTAGACACAAAATTTTGAATAAGGGAATAGAGGTGGATCAAGCTAAGGTAGAGGTAATTGAAAAATTACCACCACCTGCCAATGTTAAAGCAATCAGAAGCTTTCTTGGGCATGCAGGATTCTATAGGTGGTTTATAAAGGATTTTTTGAAAATTGCAAAACCTCTGAGCAATCTGCTAGCTGCTGACACGCCATTTGTCTTTGACACAGAGTATTTGCAGGCGTTTGAGACTTTGAAAGCTAAGCTGGTCACAGCACCAGTCATTTCTGCACTAGACTGGGTATTACCATTCGAACTAATGTGTGATGCCAGTGACCATGCCATTGGTGCAGTATTGGGACAGAGGCATGACAAGCTTCTGCATGTCATTTATTATGCTAGCCATGTTTTAAATGACACGCAGAAGAATTATACAACCACAGAAAAGGAGTTGCTTGCAGTGGTTTATGCTATTGACAAGTTCAGATTTTATTTAGTAGGATCAAAAGTGATTGTGGACACTGATCATGCTACTCTAAAATATCTCCTCACAAAGCAAGATTCAAAACCCAGACTCATAAGATGGGTGTTGCTTCTGCAAGAGTTTGATATAGAAATAAGAGACAGAAAAGGGACAGAAAACCAAGTAGTAGATCACCTGTCCCGGATAGAACCAGTAGCAGGAGCATCCCTCCCTCCTACTGAGATCTCTAAAACTTTTCCAGATGAGCAACTCTTTGCCATTCAGGAGGTACCATGGTTTACAGACATTGCAAACTTTAAAGCTGTGAGATTCATACCCAAAGAGTACAGTAAGCAGCAAATGAAAAAATTGGTTTTTGATGGTAAGTACTACTTGTGGGATGAACCATATCTCTTTAAGAGGTGTGCAGACATAGTAATCCGTAGATGTGTGCCTAGAGAAGAGGCACAGAAAATCCTATGGCATTGCCATAGATCACAATATGGAGGACATTTCGGAGGTGAGCGAACAGCCACAAAAGTTCTCCAATGTGGCTTCTACTGGCCTACTCTCTATAGAGACTCCCGAGAGTTTGTACGTAACTGTGACAGTTGTCAGAAAGCTGGTAATCTGCCTCACGGTTATGCCATGCCTCAGCAAGGGATCTTAGAGATTGAATTGTTTGATGTATGGGGTATTGACTTTATGGGACCTTTCCCACCATCATATTCAAACACTTATATTCTTGTGGCAGTAAACTATGTATCTAAATGGGTAGAGGCAATTGTAATATCCACTAATGATACTAAGACAGTGATGAAGTTCCTCCAGAAGCGTATCTTTCACAGGTTTGGTGCCTCTAGGATACTGATCAGTGATGGAGGCACTCATTTCTGCAATAAACAGCTTGACTCTGCTCTGGTCCGATATGGAATTCACCACAAAGTGGCGACTCCATATCATCCACAAATAAATAGACAGGCTGAAGTCTCAAATAGAGAACTAAAACGAATCTTGAAACGAACTGTAATTACTCGTAGAAAGGATTGGGCAAGAAGTCTGGATGATACTCTATGGGCATATAGAACCGCATTCAAGACGACCATAGGGACCTCTCCATACCAGCTTGTATATGGAAAAGCCTGCCATCTGCCAGTGGAACTGGAACACAAAGCCTACTAGGCAACCAGATTCCTAAACCTTGATGCTAAGGTAGCTGGAGAGAAAAGATTACTCCAATTGAATGAGCTGGAGGAGTTCAGACTCAATGCTTTCGAAAATGCTAAAATTTATAAAGAGAAAGAAAAAAGATTGCACGATAGAAAGCTGTCATCTAGAGTCTTTGAGCCAGGACAGAAGGTTCTGCTGTTTAACCCCAGGCTCAGATTGTTCCCTGGAAAATTGAAATCCCGGTGGAAGGGACCATATGTGATTACAAGTGTGTCACCATATGGATATGTGGAGCTTCAGGATATTGATTCTGACAAAAAGTTCATTGTTAATGTACAGAGAGTCAAACATTATCTTGAAGGCAATGTTGAGCAAGAGTGCTCAAAACTGAGACTAAATTAACAGCTCAGTAAAAGTCCAGCTAAAGACAATAAAGAAGTGCTTGCTGGGAGGCAACTCAGCCATAAAAAAAAATTAGATGTTTATAACAATTATATAAGTCCATTTAATTTTTTTATTCATGTTTGTTAATGTTTTTTAGTGAACAAGTCAAGGAAATAAAGGTTCAGAATATAAAGCAGAAGAGTCACAGAGAAAAAGGGCTCACTGGCGTTAAAATGCCAGTAAAGAGGCAATTTGGGCGTTAAACGCCAGAATGGCTACCATTCTGGGTATTTAACGCCAGTAAAGGTATCATTCTGGGCGTTAAACGCCAGAATAGGTAGCATTCTGGGTGTTTAATGCCAGAAATGGCAGCATTCTGGGCATTCAGAAAAACACCCAGTAAGGAAGGATTTCTGGCATTTAACGCCAGCCAGGGTATCTGGCTGGGCATTAAATGCCCAAAATGGCCACCAGATGGGCGTTAAACACCAGAATGGCTATCATTCTGGGTGTTTAACGCCAGCACAGCAAGGGGGAGGTAATTTCGTTTCCAATTCAAATTTTTTCGAATTTTCATGTTTTAATTCATAATTTTCTGCATCAAAGTATTACATTCACTTTTTAATTTCCATTCCCAAAAATTAATAATCTTATAAATTCTTTTTAATTCTTTTTCAATTCTTTGCAATTCTTTTTCAAAACGTTTTTGAAAACTCATTTATCTTTCCAATTTCTTTTCAAATCTTTTTAATTCATTCATATTATCTTTTATTTCTTAGCTGCATAAATGAAAATTCAGATTTAACTTCCTCATATCTTTTTCAAATCTTTCATATTTTACGAATTGTATCTTTCATCAATCATATCTTCCTATCTTATCTTTTTCAAAAATAAATTGAAACCCATTCCCTTCCTCCCTTTTACATACACATTCGGCCAGCCCCTCCTTCCTCATCATTCAAATCCTTCTCTCCATCTATTCTTCTTCTTTCTTTTTATTTTTGCTTGAAGACAAGCAAATCTCTAAGTTTGGTGTGATTTCCATGATCCCTGAGCTAAAACAAACGAATCTCATGGCTCCCAAAGGAAGACAAACCACTTCAAGAGGAAAGAAAGAAAGCAATCCAAAGCCACTGTGGAAGCATAAGAATTTATGCACCAAAGAACATGCAGACAATTGATTCAAAATTGTGTGCAGAAGATCAATGATCCCGGATGTTAGGTTCAATCTGAAAGAAGATGAATACCCGGAGATCCAAGAGTAGATTCAAAACAGGGGCTGGGAAGTCCTGGCTAATCCTGAGATACATGTTGGAAGAAATATGGTCCATGAATTTTATGCAAATCTGTGGATGACAGAAAAGCAAAGATTAGAGGAAACTGCTTTCTACTCCTTTCGGACTATGGTCAGAGGGAAGAATATTTACTTCCATTTTGACAAAGTGAGAGAAGTTCTCAAACTTCCTCAACTACAAGATGATCCAGAGTCCTTTAATAGGATAATGGCCAAGGATAAAAGGCTAGATAAAGTTCTAGAGGACATATGCCTCCCTGGAACTAAGTGGGTTACTAATTCAAAAGGTGTCCCAAACCAACTAAAGAGAGGTGATCTCAAACCAATTGCTAGAGGTTGGCTGGATTTCATTGGGAGTTCTATACTCCCAACCAGAAACCGATCTAAAGTCACTGTCAAGAGGGTAGTGATGATTCACTGTATTATGCTGGGGAAGGAGGTAGAGATTCATTAGCTAATCCCTGTTGAAATTTACATGTTTGCAAACAAAGAATCCACTGAGGCCAAATTGGCTTACCCAAGCTTGATCAGTCTGTTATGTAAAGATGTGGGGGTACAGATAGGCGTGGATGAATATATCCCAGTTGAACGCCCAATCACCAAGATAACCCCATCAAAAGGAGAGCGCATGAGCTCCTCCCATAAATTTCTCAATTTGAATATTGGGCCCGCTTAGAAGCATCTGTCACCAAGCTGCAAGACGCTATGGATCAACTCAAAGAAGAGCAACAGAATCAAAACAGCATGCTCTGCAAACTGATCAAAGAATAAGAGAAACAAGGGCGTGAGATACATGAGCTGAAGCGCCAGAAGCTGCCCCTTGAAAAGCTAGACGTCCCATAGATTGAAAGGAGCAAGTATCTCTTAAATTAAAGGTTATTGAGTCCTAACTCTGTGATAACTTTTATTATTAGAGACCTATTTTAAGAGTTACGTGAGCATTAGTATTAAGAGTCATTTATTTTTATGTCTTTAATTTCCTTTCTTTTATTGTTATTTGTCTGCTTTTATGATTAGTTTCTGTCTTTATTTTTTATTACATGATTATTAATGTTGAGTGTCTATGTCTTAAAGTTATGAATGATTCCATGAATCCCTCACATCTCTTAAAAAAATGTTTTTATTTGCAAAAGAACAAGAAGTGCATAATTTTGAAATTTATCTTGAAATTAGTTGAATTATGTTGATGTGGTGACAATACTTTTTGTTTTCTGAATGAATGCTTGAATAGTGCATATTTTTTATAGTGAAGTTTATGAATGTTAAAATTGTTGGCTCTTGAAAGAATAATGAAAAAAAAAAGAAATGTTATTGATAATCTAAAAAATCATAAAATTGATTCTTGAAGCAAGAAAAAGCAGTGAAAAACACAAAGCTTTAAAAAAAAGCGAAAAAAAGCAAAGAAAAAGAAAAGGCAAGAAAAAAAAGCCAATAACCCTTTAAACTAAAAGACAAGGGTAAAAAGGATCCAAGGCTTTGAGGATTAACGGATAGGAGGGGCCCAAAGGAATAAAATCCTGGCCTAAGCGGCTAAATCAAGCTGTCCCTAACCATATGTTTGTGGCGTGAAGGTGTCAAGTGAAAAGCTTGAGACTGGGCGGTTAAAGTCATGGTCTAAGGCAAAAAGAGTGTGCTTAAGAGCTCTGGGCACCTCTAACTGCGGGCTCTAGCAAAGCTGAGTCACAATATGAAAAGGTTCACCCAGTTATGTGTCTGTGGGATTTATGTATCCGGTGGTAATATTGAAAAACAAAATGCTTAGGGTCACGACCAAGACTCATAAAGTAGCTGTGTTCAAGAATCAACATACTGAACTAGGAGAATCAATAACACTATCTGAATTCTGAGTTCCTATGGATGCCAATCATTCTGAACTTCAAAGGATAAAGTGAGATGCTAAAACTATTTAGAAGCAAAAAGGCTACTGGTCCTGCTCATCTAATTGGAACTAAGCTTCTTTGATATTTTGGAATTTATTGTATATTCTCTTCTTTTTATCATATTTTGTTTTTAGTTGCTTGGGGACAAGCAACAATTTAAGTTTGGTGTTGTGATGAGCGGATAATTTATACCCTTTTTGGCATTATTTTTAGGTAGTTTTTAGTATGTTTTAGCTACTTTTTATTATATTTTTATTAGTTTTTATGCAAAAATCATATTTTTAGACTTTACTATGAGTTTGTGTGTTTTTCTGTACTTTCAGGTATTTTTGGGTTGAAATTGAGGGACCTGAGCAAAACTCTGATTCAGAGGCTGAGAAAGGACTGCAGATGCTGTTGGATTCTGACCCTCCTGCACTCGAAATGGATTTTCTGGAGCTACAGATACTCAATTGGCGCGCTCTTAATTGCGTTGGAAAGTAGACATCTTGGGCTTTCTAGCAATATTTAATAGTCCATACTTTTCCCGAGAATTGATGGCCCAAACTGGCGTTAAACGCCAGCTAGAGACCCTTTTCTGGAGTAAAACGCCAGAACTGGCACCAAAACTGGAGTTAAACGCCCAAACTGGCACCCAAGTTAGCATTTAACTCCAAGAATGACCAATCACGTGAAAGCTTCAATGCTCAGCCCTAGCACACACCAAGTGGGCCCCGGAAGTGGATTTCTACACTATCTGCACTTAGTTACTCATTTTCTGTAAACCTAAGTTACTAGTTTAGTATAAAAACTACTTTTAGAGACTCATTTTTATAACTCATGACATTTTTACACTTCATATTATATCTCCTACGACATGAGTCTCTAAACCCCATAGGTGGGGGTGAGGAGCTCTGCTGTGTTTCAATGGATTAATGCAATTTCTACTATTTTCTATTCAATCACGCTTGATTCTATTCTAAGACTCACTCGTACTTCAATATAGAGAACATGATGATCCGTGACACTCATCATTATTCTCAAATCTTTGAACGCATGCCTGACAACCACTCCCGTTCTATCTGAGCTCAACGTAGTCATTGGGCGACAGCTTGAGTGCGTATCTCTTGGGTCTCTGATCAACGGACCGAGTCCGTGAGATTAAAACCTTCGTGGTAGAGGATAGAACCAATTGGCAGCATTCTTGGGATCTGGAAAGTCTAAACCTTGTTTGTTGTATTCCGAGTAGGATATGGGAAGGGATGACTATGACGAGTTTCAAACTCACGAATGTTGGGTGCAGTGACATTGTGTAAAAGGATAGAGAGATCATATTCTGACGCTATTGAGAACCGACAGATGATTAGCCATGCGGTAGTTGTACCTGGTATTTTTCATCCGAGACGAGAAATCCACCAGTTGATTAGCCGTGCAGAAACCATGCCTGGTATTTTTTCATTCGAGAGGATCATACAGCTTGCCATTGAAGGAAGCCATGCGTGTTTGGAGAAGAAGACAGTAGGAAAGCAGAGATTCAGATGACAGAGCATCTTCGGAACCTCAACCTGTTTCTCATTACTGAATCACAAGTAACATTTATTTCATGCTATTTACTTTTCATAAACAAAATCAATTTAATCATTAATCTCCTGACTAAGATTTACAAGATAACCATAGCTTGATTCAAGCCGACAATCTCTGTGGGATCGACCCTTACTCACGTAAGGTATTACTTGGATGATCCAGTACACTTGCTGGTTAGTTGTGCGGAGTTGTGAAAAGTGTGATCACAATTTCGTGCACCAGTCTCCAGGGCAGCCATAAAGTCCATGGGTCCCATTTGTTTCAGGCCTCTCATTATCACTTTGCTCTTTACCTCGGCCACGACCGCGTCCATGAGGCGCCATCTGGTTCCTACTCACACTAAACAAGTTATATTAAGGTGATCAGTCTCAATATCGCAAGTCTAGTGCTTCAAAATCCCAATTGCATGCTCATGAACATTCATGCCACATATATCAGTTAGATAACTTAATTTAGCATGTACGGATACCTAGAGTATGCCCATAAGCATAGTCAGTCAGTCCCTCAGGCTCTACAGGAACGAACTGCTCTAACACCATAATGTAACACTCTACCACACAGAGCTTTACGCCTAAGTCATAAAACAAAGGTGCTGTGGTATTACGAGCTTTGAAATATATATATATAAATTGAATGACTATAGTATACGAGGAGCCTTGAAGAATAGGTAAAACAAAATTGCAAAATTAAAAGCACAACGCTCAGAAATAAGATTAACTTGCATATGAAGAAAGCTTAAGGTTCACAGACATATATATACATGAAAACAAGAACAGAGGGTTAAGCCAAGCTTTCTGATAGTGGATGCAGGGATTATGTTGATACTTGCCCCAAGATCACATAGAGCTGTCTTGGTACAAGTACCCTCTAATGTGCATGGTATCATAAAGCTCCGAGGATCCTTAAGCTTTTCTGGTAAGCTCTTTAAAATGACTACACTGCACTCTTCAGTGAGAAAGACTTTTTCAGTTTCCCTCTAATCCTTCTTATGACTTAAGATCTCTTTCATGAACTTAGCATAAGAGGGTATTTGCTCAAGTACCTCTGTAAACGGAATCTTGATTTCAAGAGTCCTAAGATAGTCTACAAAGCGGGCAAATTATTTATCCTGTTCTGCTTGGCGAAGTTTCTGAGGATAAGGCATCTTGGCTTTGTATTCTTCAACCTTAGTTGCTGCAGGTTTATTCCCTACAGAGGTGGTTGGAGAAGCCTTCTTAGAGGGGTTACCATCAGCACTTGCAGGTGTCTGATCCCTCATTGGCATTTGAATGCCAGGCTTGGGGGCTGGATGGGCGTTTAACACCATATTCCCTCCCCTTTCTGGCGTTTGAACGCTAGAACTGGACATGGACTGGGCGTTTAACGCCAGTTTTTCACCCTTTTCTGGCGTTTGAACGCCAGAGTTATTCCTCTCTGGGCTCTTACTATCCTCAAAGGGATTTTGGGTAGCAGGTTACTCGTCCTCTGTCAACTGTTCTTTTCTTGGCTTTCTGCTGCTTTGAGTTGAGGTATTCAATGTTTTTCCACTTCTTAATTGAAATGCTTGGCACTCTTCTGTTATCTATTTTGATAACTATTGTTTTGTCTGATTCAATTGTGATTCCATATCCTTGTTAGCATTTTTGATTTCTTGTAGCATCTCCTTAAATTCTGCTAACTGCCTTGTTATAGAAGATAGTTGCTGATTGAGTTCAGCAACTTGTTCCTGAGGACTAAAGTCAGTTGATACTGCCTTAGCTTCTTCTTTCATGGAGGACTCACTACCTATGTACAGATGCTGATTTCTAGCAACTGTATCGATAAGCTCTTGAGCCTCTTCAATAGTCTTTCTCATGTGTATAGATCCACCAGCTGAGTGGTCTAGAGATATCTGAGCTTTTTCTGTAAGCCCGTAGTAGAAGATGTCTAACAGCACCCACTCTAAAAACATTTCAGAGGGGCATTTCCTTAGCATCCCTCTGTACCTCTCCCAGGCATTATAAAGGGATTCATCATCCTCTTGTTTAAAGCCTTGGATGTCCAGCCTTAGCTGTGTCATCCTTTTTGGAGGGAAATATTAATTCAGGAATTTGTCTGATAACTGTTTCCATGTTCTTATGCTTGCTGTGGGTTGGTTATTTAACCACCTCTTAGCTTGATCTTTTACAGCAAATAAAAACAGTAATAATCTGTATACATCCTGATCTACCTCCTTGTCAAGCACTGTGTCAGCAATTTGCAAGAACTGCGCCAAAAACTCAGTAGGTTCTTCCTGTGGAAGACCGGAATACTGTCAATTTTGTTGAACCATGACAATGAGCTGAGGATTTAGCTCAAAACAGCTTACTTTGATGGGAGATATACAGATACTACTCCTGTATGCAGCGGTAATGGGGTTAGCATATGACCCCAGAGCCCTTCTAGACTGTTCATTTCCACTTATGTCCATGATGGAGAAAAGGAAATTGATATGAATTGCAAATAAATTATATTTTTATTTATTTTATTTTATTTAATTAAAAGTAACTGAATAAAATAAAATAAAATAAAATGAATGGAAAATAAAATAGAAGTTTCAAAAACTAGAATAATTGATTAATTAAGAAAAAATTTGAAAAACCTTGGATATGATTTTTGAAAAAGATTTAAATTTTGAAATTACAAAACTAAGATAAGATAAAATAAGAAGTTTTAAAATAAAAATATGAATTTTTAAAGGTAGAATTTGAAAATCAATTAAAATAAAGAGAAAAGATACTTTTGAATTTAATGAAGAAAAAGAAAAACAGGAAAAAGGACACCAAGCTTAAAATTTTTAGATCAAAACAAAAAAACAAACAAGGAAGCTTTGAATATCAAAAATGAACACTAAGATCAACTTTTGAAAATTTTTAAGAAAACAGAAACATAAAGGACACCAAACTTAAAAATTTTTATATTATGAGCACTGATAGTTCGAAAGAAAAAAATGAAAGAAAGATAAAATCATGCAATTGACACCAAACTTAGAATATAAAACTAAACTCAAACAAAAGACTGAATTATGAAGTTATTGGTTAAAAAAATTTTTGAAAATAATTTAGAAAAATAAAATAAGGATTTTAAAATTTTAACCAAAAACAATGATAGAAGACTCTAAACTAAAAAGAAAAAATTTTTCCTAATCTAAGTAACAAAATAAACCGTCAGTTGTCCAAACACGAACAATCCTCGGCAACGGCACCAAAAACTTGGTGCACGAAATCACAATCACACTTTTGCAAATTCGCACAACTAACCAGCAAGTGCACTGGGTCGTCCAAGTAATACCTTACGTAAGTAAGGGTCGATCCCACGGAGATTGTTGGCTTGAAGCAAGCTATGGTTATCTTGTAACTCTTAGTCAGGATATCAATAATAATTCTCAGTTTTAATTGGAATGAGTAAAAGAACATGGGTTAAATAATACTTGTTATGCAATAATGGAGAACAGGTTGAGGTTTGGAGATGCTTTGTCTTCTAAATCTCTGCTTTCCTACTGTCTTCTTCTTCACGCACGCAAGGCTCCTTCCATGGCAAGCTGTATGTTGGTGGATCACCATTGTCAATGGCTACCATCCGTCCTCTCAGTGAAAATGGTCCAGCTACGGGTTTCGTAGGGCTAATCATCTGTCGGTTCTCACTAGTGTTGGAATAAGATCCATTGATCCTTTTGCACACTGTCACTGCGCCCAACATTTGTGAGTTTGAAGCTCGTCACAGTCATCCCTTCCCGGATCCTACTCGGAATACCACAGACAAGGTTTAGACTTTTCGGATCTCAAGAATGCTGCCAATTGATTCTAGCTTATACCACGAAGATTCTGATCTCACGGATTTGAATGCTCTGTTGTCAGGAGAGGCAATCAAACTCGTGAACCAGGAACCAAAGAGATACACACTCAATCTAAGGTAGAATGGAAGTGGTTGTCAGGCACGCGTTCATAGGTTGAGAATGGTGATGAGTGTCACGGATCATCACATTCATCACGGTTAAGTACGAGCGAGTATCTTAGAACAGAAACAAGCGTGATTGAATAGAAAATAGAAGTAATTGCATTAATCCATTGAGAAACAGCAGAGCTCCTCACCCCCAACCATGGAGTTTAGAGACTCATGCCGTAGAAGATACAAAATTCAGATGTAAATTGTCATGAAGTCCATAGTAAGTCTCTAAAAGTAGTTTTTATACTAAACTAGTGACCTAGGTTTACAGAAAATGAGTAAACTAAGATAGATAGTGCAGAAATCTACTTCTGAGGCCCACTTGGTGTGTGTTTGGGCTGAGCATTGAAGCTTTCACGTGCATAGGCTACTCCTGGCATTTAACTCCAGCTTTTGTGCCAGTTTGGGCGTTTAACGCCAGAATAGGGTAGAGACTTGGCGTTAAAAGCCAGTTTGCGTGATCTCAACTCGGGGCAAAGTATGGACTATTATATATTTATATATTTCTGGAAAGCCCAGGATGTCTACTTTCCAACGCAATTGAGAGCGTTCCAATTGGGCTTCTGTAGCTCCAGAAAATCCATTTCGAGTGCAGGGAGGTCAAAATCCAACAGCATCTACAGTCCTTTTTCAGCCTTGAATCAGATTTTTGGTCAGGTCCTTCAATTTCAGCCATAAAATATTTGAAATCATAGAAAAACACACAAACTCATAGTAAAGTCTAGAAATGTGATTTTTGCATAAAAACTACTAAAAATATACTAAAAAGTAGCTAGATCCTACTAAAAACTATATGAAAATACCCCAAAAAGTGTATAAAATATCCGCTCATCAGTCACGCTTTTCAAAGCGTGGCCTAAGGTCCAAAGCGTGCTTTAACTTCAAAAGCGTGCCAAAAATTCCTTTTTCCATCATTTTTTCACCTACAAGTAATCAAAACAACTAATCAAAGTACCACCAAATTCATAAGGTTTATAAATCATTCAAAAATCAGTTAAATTTAGCTTAAACTTCATGATTTAGTGTCCAATAAAGGATGGTTGATTGATTCAACAAAACCATGCAAATCCACTCCAAATTACTTATTTACAATGTAAGAAAGTGCATAAAACCTAATAAAACAAGTGAAAAAAGCTTGAAAAGCTAGCATAAGATGACTTGTCATCACAACACCAAACTTAAACCTTGTTTGTCCCCAAGCAAGCACTAAACATAAGAGAAAATGAAATAAAATAGAGAAGTATGCATGTCCTTATTTAGCAGATAATTGAACTTGGTTCATAGGGTTTTATGCAGGCAATGGTAGCTCATTTATTACTTGCTGACAGATAAGAAATGTTTCCTTAAAGGTTCATTAGAGTTGCTGCTATAATACATTACTTTTGCTTGATCCCTTGCTTACTTTTTCTTTCTTTCTTTTGCTTCAAATAGCTCATTTATTAATGAAAGCTTGGTGGCAAATGTTGCAGTAACCTTTTTGGCTAAATTTTACTCAACATTTCTTCACCAAAGACACATGGCTCACAATTTCTTCCTAGGAACATTGATGCCCAGCATCTCTTTGGATTACTAAATGTTTTATAACTAGGTAGCTCTTGATGGTGGACTTTCAGTTGGCAATCCCAGATCAGTTGATCTAAGTGGCCAAGTTTCAAAATTCTCCTCAGAACCTACTTGTCCAAGCATATCCTAGTACAAAAACACCACAGGCATATGTCCTAGGGTCCAAGCTATTGGTGTCTAGCCTTATTGTTTGTTTCTTTGCCAATTATTGGATTTTCTTTTTCTTTTTATTTTGCTTTATTCTCAAGGGAATTTCATTAATAACAGACCTTATAGCAGCAAGCTAATTCATACTTCAAAGAACATGTTATTATGCAGCTTTTGTTATTTGAGATAATCATTAAATCAAACAAGTAGCACCACTGAATTTCATTCTAATTTCTACAACATTGGACATTTGCCTTTTCTAAATCAAATATTTTTCTTTTATTCATTGCAGAAAGGAACAAAACAAAATTCAAGCTAATGATGGATGACAAACATAATGCAATTCACTTGTAAGAAAACTACCCAGAATATAAAATTGCAAAACATAAAGCATTTGGAGGCATCTCATATCTCAGATATGCATCTTCCTTATTGAATTTTAAAAAGAAAACATGAAAGAAACCCCACCACCTTCTAATTGTTATGTCCCTTGCTCTTGCTTGATTCTCCCTTTTTTCTTCCTCTTCTTGGTGTAATCCTGAGGCTCTTCACCAGGGTACCTCTTATCCCAGATAGAGTCTATCAGATCTGAGAGTCCAGCCTCCTCTAATCTATGCTACATACGTGCTGAATTCTTCTGAGTTCTTGCTCTCTGACAGTTCACTAACTCTTGGCATTTCTCAAATGGCTTGATCTGTGGATCCAATGCTGGCATGCTATAGGTCAAATAGTCCAACTTAGCTTAAGTGTCTTCATCATACTCTATTCTATCCATGTGCCTATTCTCTCCAATGGTATGATAAATGTTCTTCCACTGATATAAGTTATGAGTGTACTCCCCATACTTGGCTTGACTCATGGACAATCTATTATATGACTCTTGAAAATCTGCTGATTGTTCCCTTTGCCCCTCAAGAATCTTTGTTTGGAATTCTTGTTGTTGAGCCATCATTTGTTGCTACCAGCTCTCTTGTCGCTCCTTCATTTGGCGCTGCCAGTTCTCTCTTTCCTATCTATCCTTCATATACTGCTCCTGCTGTTGCAAATATAGCTCTTGCTGCCTTAAATACTGCTCTTATGCTCTCATGTTTTGTTGAGATATTTTCTCAAGATCTCTTTACAATTGGCTCATGTCTATGACACCAGGAGCTTGCTCTTCCTCTACTTGTGGTCTTCTTCTTATTTGGTGTCTTTCTTCCTCTTGATCATCATCTTCAGTAGCACCTTCCATTAGTCGCCTAGTGATTCCCCTGCTTCCTTTTACCTTATCCATTTCTTCATCTTCAAATGTCACCCCAGCCCTTTTACACAGTCTCAGAATAGTGCTTGGGTGACCAAGCTTACCTGATTTGTTTGTGTCTTCAGCAATCTCTTGAATACTGTCTGCTATAAGTTGTGAGAGGTTGATATCTCCTCCATGTAGGATGCAGTAAAGCAAGAGGGCTCGCTTGATTATGACTTCGGAGGTGTTTGCAGTAGGGAATATTGATCTTCTCACTATTTCATACCACCCTTTGGCCTCGGGTTTGAGATCTAATCTTTTCAAGTGCCTTGAAGTTCCATCTGAGTCCCTCTCCCAATCTTTGCCTTCAATACATAACCCCTGCAATATTTCATCAGGGTCATTCTCACCCTGCAATCTTTCCTCATAACTAAGCTCCTCATAGGTTATGGTTCTCAACTGTAGGACCCTTGTAACTGATGATGGACTAAAATCCACCTCAACACCTCTGACATAACTTTTATAAAGGGGCTGTTCTTGCTTTCTTTCACAGCATTTGCGTAAAATTCCCTTATCATTATTGCACTAATGTCAGTGAGAGGATAACAGAGAAGTTTCCACCTCCTTTCCCTAGTAATTTGCATCATGATGGGATACTCCCTATCCTTCAGTCTGAATCCCATCTCAGGAATGAAATGTTTTGTTTTCATGAGCCTATGAAACCTTGCTTCATGAAACTGAGATTTAAATTTTTTTGTGTCATAGCTTGGGGGTTCGGCCACCACTGGCTCCTTGCCTTTCCTTCTTCTAGAGCTTGAAGAGGCCATGAGCTAAGTAAGAATAGAGAAGAAGGAGAAGGTGGCTGTGTGTGGGCTACGGTTCAGTTATGGAAAGAGTGTGGGTAAATAAAAATTCACGCTGCTATTGGGTAGGAGATGAGTGTTAGAACGTGTTTGTGGATAGGTAAAGGGTGAAACAAAGGCTTATAAGTGAGGGAAGCTTGTATGAATGTGTAGGCTTATGGATTGTCACAAGCTATTTATAGACAAGTTATCAGGTCTTCAAACAACACCACAAGTGAGGAAAGAGTTCGGTTAGGTGAAGGAAGGGTGGAGATTGAGCAAAATTTTGTGGGGAGCTTAAGGCATGGACGGTTTGCATGCATAGTTGGAGGTTGACAAGGATTGCTCCCCCATTGGATGCATGTGGTTCGGCCTCCAAGAGCTCCAAACATGCAGATTTTTGTCTCCAAGAATGCACTATTCCCTAGGCACATGTGACTCTCTTTTTCTTTGTCATAGCCATGCATGCATTCCATCTTGTCCTCTTCTCAATCTTCTTTGTCCTACACAATTAAATTAAAGAATTGGTGAGCATTGGAATTAAAGTGTGGCACGGTGGTGTAGTGGTAAGTAGTAAAAAGAAAATAAAACAAATTTTGCATGTTCACTATGTATAATTGACCAATCATTTGCTTAGATTTTGAACAAAGATTTGGTGGACACCAAACTTGTTCTTTGCTAAGGGATCCATGTAAAATGAAAATAATATCCATCATAATTGGTACATTTATCATAAGGAATATTTTATTTTTCTATCATAAACCCACCTAAAATGAAACAATGTATGGCTCATCTATTCATAATTTTGATCCTCTGAGCAAAAATGGTTTTTATGAGATTAAATGTATATGCAGACACCAAACTTAATATTTGGCTATATACTCCATCAAAATGAATAAGCATATAGTCTAAGAAGGCTTGAAAACTATTTTGGAGTGCCTTCAGGCACACCAAACTTAGAAATCTAGCATATACTTCAATACAGTGCATGCAGTTATCATGTATGCTCATGAGAATTCAAATTCATGCTAGAAGGACCATTGATTATTGAAATTAAAATCAACACAAGAATATTAAATCATGGGTTGCCTCCCGTGTAGTGCTCTTTTATTGTCATTAGCTTGACATTGGACCCTCATTAGGGTGGTTGATGACTGTAGTGTCTCAGCTTGTCTCCCCTTACTGTGAGCTTCCTTCCAGTGCCTTGATGCTCAATCTCTGCATGCTCCAGTGAGAGTACTCTGTTGATAATGTAGTAGTCATCAATTTGTTGATTTGCCCCCAGCTGTTGGTAAATTAACTGCACTTTGTCTCCCTTTGAAAAACCTTCAGTTGGGATCTTTTTATTCTTCCACCCTCTTGGACCCTTTTTCTTGCTTTTCTTCCCTTTTCTTGATGATTTTTCTCCTTTGATAGTGAGTTGTGTTTTGGAATCTGTCTTCTCAATGGCTAATACCTCACTTTCTTCTTGATTTTTCTCATCATTCGGTGCATTCTCATTCTCCTCTTGGCCTGCCTTGCTGCTTGTCTCTTGCTTTGGAGGAAGATTAATGAGTGTCTTGTTGATTTCTTCCTTCCACTGTAAGTCTTTTTTGTCAGCTTCCATGCATTCTTCATTTTCATCATTATGCTGTGCTTCTGGAAAGACATTCAGAGTAATGCTTTTATCATGTACCCTTAGAGTCAGCTCTCCTTGTTCAACATCTATAATGGCTCTTGCTGTGACCAAGAGTGGTCTTCCCAAGATAATAGATTCATTTCCTTCTTCTCCTAGATCCAAAATCACAAAGTCTGCAGGGAATATGAACTTATCCACCTTGACCAAAAGGTTTTCAATTACTCCTTTGGGAAACACCAATGATTTGTCCACGAGCTCTAGTGACATCTGTGTGGGTTTTACCTCTTCTATACATAGCTTTCTCATCATAGAATAAGGGATTAAGTTGATGCTGGCCCCTAAGTCACACCGTGCCCTTTTTATGGTTATATTACCAATGGTGCAAGGTAAGAAAAAGCTCCCAGGATCTTTGAGCTTTGGTGGGAGACGTTTTTGAATTATAGCACTACACTCTTGTGTGAGCATAATGGTCTCCTTCTCATGCCAGCTTCTCTTTTTGTTAATGAGCTCCTTCAAGAATTTTGCATATAGAGGCATTTGCTCTAATGCTTCAGCCAAGGGGATATTGATCTCCAATTTCTTGAAGACTTCAAGGAATTTGGGGAAGTGTTGATTCTTGATCTCCTTGTTGAACCTTTGAGGGTATGGCAAGGGGGGTGTGAAAGCCTTCACTACCTGCTTCTGCCCTTGAGATGCTTCCTCCATTACTTGCTTCCCTTTCCTTGGATCTTGTGGCTGGTCATCTTTCTCTTCAAGCTTCTCTTGAGATTGCTTGCTTGCTGTCATCTCCTCCTTGTTTCTAGCTTCACCATGCTTGCTGCTAGCTTTGTCATTGTCCATAGGCCTCTTGTTATCTTCTTTGTTACTCACCAAGGTTTTTTCACTCCTCAGTTGGATGGCTTTGCATTCCTCTTTAGGATTTAGAATGGTATCACTTGGGAGTGAGCTTAATGGCCTTTCAATTACAACTTGCTTGGACAATTGTCCCATCTGCCTCTCTAGGTTTCTTATTGAGACTTCCTGATTCTTGCTTGTTATCTCTTGGTTCTTCAGCATCTTTTCTATCAACATCTCCAAGTTGGAGATTCTTTGAGTGTCTTGTGATGCTTGTGGCTGGTTGTGAGATGTTGAAGGTTGATGGTAGATATTTTAGTTAGTGGTTTGGTTATTGGGTGGATAGTAGCTAGAATTTGGGTGGTTATTTTGGGGTTTTCTATATGGATTGGGGTTAGTGTTTTGCTGGTTGTGGTTTTGGTTGTTTCTTGAGTTGTTTTGGTTTGAATTTCTTTGCCATGGTTGCTGGTTTTGAGTGTGGTTATCTCCCCATCTGAGATTTGGATGGTTCTTCCAAGATGGATTGTAGGTGTCACCATAAATTTCATTTTGGCCAGAGCCTTGGTTGTGCACATATTGAATTTGTTCTTGCTGCTGATCTTCTTGATTTTCTTCATTTTGCACCCATGTGGTTGATGGTTGGCTTGTATTCACTACTGCAACTTGGAGGCTATCAATCCTTTTAGACATTTGCTCAAATTGTTGTTGGATTTACTGCTGCATTATCTTATGTTGAGCTAGGATTGTGTCTACTCCTTCCAACTCTAGCACTCCTTTCCTTTGTGATGGTTGGTGTTGTCTCTGATGGCCAAAGAAATATTGATTGTTTGCCACCATATCAATGAGGTTTTGAGCCTCCTCTGCTGTCTTCATCAATTGTAAGGAGCCTCCTGCTGAATGATCTAGTATTTCCTGAGCTTTCAGAGTTAATCCTTTATAGAAATTTTGAAGAACATCCCAGTCATTAAATATTTCAGGGGGACATTTTCTAATCAAGGCCTTGTACCTCTCCCGTGCCTCATAGAGAGATTCAGCATCCATTTGTGTGAAGGTTTGCACCTCAGTCTTGAGCCTAATGATCCTTTGAGGTGGGTAGAACTTAGCCAAAAATTTATTCACTAGATCCTCCCAGCTAGTGATGCTTCCTTGTGGAAAGGTTTTAAGCCATTGAGCAGCTTTGTCCCTCAATGAGAATGGGAACAACAGCAATTTATATGTTTCTGGATGCACACTATTAGACTTCACTGTATCACAAATCCTAAGGAAGGTGGATAAGTGTTTGTTTGGATCCTCCAAAGGGCTTCCTCCATATGAGCAATTGTTCTGTACCAATGTGATGAGCTGGGAGCTTCAATTCAAAGTTATTTGCATTGATATTTGGAATAAGGATGCTACTCCCACAATGCCTTGGATTAGCAAAAGTGTATGAAGCCAATACTCTCCTTTGTGGTTGACCATTATTGTTGGCCATTCCTACTGGTGGATTTGTTGGATTTGTTGAGTGTTCCTCCATTTCATGAAATTATTCATCAAAAAGTTCTTCTTCTCCAACAATTCCTTTCCCTCTTGCTTCTCTTCTTATCCTTCGGAGAGTTCTTTCATCAGCCTCACAGAAAGTAGGGGTCTCCCTCCTTGCCTCTGTCATACAAAAGTAAGAGAAACAAACAAACATAAAACTAGAAAATAACTCACTCTACTGACAGAGCAAAGTTAGTGTTAGTCTAAGCAAAAATTCAAACAGTTAATGTGCTTGTTAAAAACAAAGAAAGTAAACAAAAATAAAGAAAAAGTGCTTAATCTAGACCACCATCTTACTTAATCATTGCCAATCTAATCAATCCCCGGCAACGGCGCCAAAAACTTGATGGGTTGGAACCGAAATTCCAACACCTAAAACTCACCGGCAAGTGTACCGGGTCGCATCAAGTAGTAATTACTCACATGAGTGAGGTCGATCCCACAGGGATTAAAGGATTGAGCAATTTTAGTTAGGTGGTTGATTTAGTTAAGCAAACAGTTGATGATTTGAGTGAATTGTAACCAACAGAAGCTAAGTTGAATGAAATTTAAAGGGAAAAAGAAAATTGACAGTAAATTAAAGGGCAGAAAAAGTAAAATAGCTGAATCTTAAAGTGCAAGTAATGTAAATGACTAAAACTTAAATTGCAAGAAATGTAAATAGCTAAAGCTTAGATTGCAAGAAATGTAAATTGCTTGAAATATAAAGGGGTGTGGGAAGCTGGAATTCAGAATTTAATAACAGAAAGTAAAAAAGATGAATTAGGTGCAGCAGATCTAAACAGAATTGGAAAATTGTAGTGAAGAACAAATAGAAAGTAAATTCAACTCAATTGCAAGAGCTAGGAAAGAAATTCAACTCAATGAGACTAGAAAACAAGTCTAGATCTCAATTCCTTCCTTGATCCAGCAGAGAACAATTTGCAGAAGAAAAGAAAATTTAAAAACAGTAAAGAAAATTTAGATCCAATCCTTAGATCTATTGAGAGGAAGAGTGGAAGATGATTCTCAAAATTTGAATCAATGGAACTTCTTCCAATATCAAGTCAAGATCCAAAGGAAGATAGCAAAAGTAGCAGAAGAAATTAAAATGAAATCAGAAAGCTTAATCCAACTCACAATTCTTTAGAATTATGCATAAGAGAACAAAGATGAATTGTAGATCAAGGATTGAAATAGAATTCCTTCAATCTCTATCCACAATTCAAAAACAGAAAGCAAGAAATGCAAAAAGTGAGAACAAGGAGGAGAGAACTCAGCTCTCAATCCCAATTCCCCAATTCAAAGCTCAATATCAAAATGAAAGTTCAAAAGTGAAAGTAAGGGTCAACAAAAAAGTCCTCTCTAAATAAAACTAAGTCCTATTTATACACTTTCTATTTTTGATCTTCAAAATTTGGAGTGGGCTTTTCAATTGGTGAAGAATTGAATCCAAAGTGGCAATTGAATTGAATTTGGACCCTTGTGCACCTCCCAGGGGAGCGTTCAGTTAACTAAGTTAACTGAGCGCTCAAAGCTTGTTTCCTTGGCCCATTTGATGCGTTCCTTGCTCCAGGGTAACGTTCAGTTACTTTAAAGTAACTAAGCGCTACAAATGCTTCCTTGGCCTTCCAATGTTGCGTGACAAAGCCTTGGAGTAGCGCCTTGCATAGCGTTAAGTTAACTTTTATTAACTGAGCACCTTTTGCTTGTGAGGAAGCTCTAAGTTCGAGCCTTGAGGAGTGCATTGTGTGCCACTTTTTATTTCAAGGAGTAGCGCTCAGTGAAGAATAAGTAACTGAGTGCCCCTTTAGTTTGTGAGGAAGCTTCCAAGTTCGAACCCTAGTGAAAGCAATTTGGTGCCTATTTTCTTTGGCCAAGCGGGGCGCTCCTTCCTTGCAAGAGAGGAGCTCCTTGGTTCGAATCCCAGCAAAGCCATTTGTGACTAATTTCTTCATGAAGCAATGCAAGTGGCGCTCCCTTGGTTTCCTCATGTACCCAGTTCGAAACTTGGTGACTTCATTTTGCTTGCTTGCGCTTCCTTTTTCTTCTTGGAGGGGCACGAAAAAGGTAGAAAAACATAACTGAGCGCTAGTGCTTTCTTCAATTCTCTTGGGCGCTCAGTTATTTGTTTCAACTTAGCGCTAGTGCTTCCTTGGCCTTGTTTGGTTTGATGCTGGGCTATGGCCTTGCTTCCTTTGGTGCGCCACGCTTTTGGTTCCTTAGGTCACACTTTTCAAAGCGTGGCCTAAGGTCCAAAGCGTGCTTTAACTTCAAAAGCGTGCCAAAATTTTCTTTTTCCATCATTTCTTCACCTACAAGTAATCAAAACAACTAATCAAAGTACCACCAAATTCATAAGGTTTATAAATCATTCAAAAATCAATTAAATTTAGCTTAAACCTCATGATTTAGTGTCTAATAAAGGATGGTTGATTGATTCAAGAAAACCATGCAAATCCACTCCAAATTACTTACTTACAATGCAAGAAAGTGCATAAAACCTAATAAAACAAGTGAAAAATTCTTGAAAAGTTAGCATAAGATGACTTGTCATCACATCCGTACCTCCATCTTCGGTGAAATTATAAAGACAAACAAGCAGACAATGGCAAACACAAGTAGGATGCAAGTAATACAAATAGCAAGTATAACAATTAGCATATTATAGTCACTTAGGCAATCCCAATCAATGCACAATCAACAAAATCACACAAATGCATATGATAGATGTCTATCCTACTGGCCTTGAGCTCACGCGTTAGTTAACTGCCAGAACCCGACACACCCAGTAGCTAACTCGGATACCGTCTCTCGACTGTGCATCTCCAGGAGCCATAAAATCGGGCGATTAGTGCCCTACCACCTTCTCCTGGAGGCATATACTAGGGGGAAATAAATCGGGGGATTAGTGCCCTACCACCTTCCCCTAGTGAGGCCATGCCATACCGGTCGGGGGATTAGTGCCCTACCACCTTCCCCTAGTGAGGCCATGCTATACCGGTCGGGGGATTAGTGCCCTACCACCTTGCAGACAGAGAGAGATAGAATGTGAGAGAAAAACATCGGGAGATTAGTGCCCTACTACCTTTTTCATATCCCACAAAACACAATCACAATAAATGCGGGAGAATGAATCGAGGGATTAGCGCCCTACCGCCCTCCCCACATCTCTTAATACACAATCACAAGGAATGCGGGGGAAAAAGATCGAGGGATTAGCGCCCTACCACCTTTCCCGTATCCAACACATCAACATCATCATTACATCCATTTATTCTCAACATTTATCATCATCATTCCTTTACATTCATTCTTTATAGCCATGGTCTCACATATACACCTCATATCATTGCATTTTTATACCTAATTCATCATTTAAGAATCTTGCTTCACCCTCAAGTTACCACATTTTCCTAGTTTCATCTCATTACTAGACATACTATTAAGATCTAGGGCTAAAATAGTGAAAATAGAGATTTGGGAGGTCAAAATTAGGTTTAAAATGCAAAACATTTATTTGCTGAAAACAGTGCTATGCATACGCATGTCAAGGTATGTGTGTCCCCTTTTGGCCCAAGATGCGTACGTGTACACCTGTCTCCATACGCATGTACACTGGACAGAATTGCACGCTCGCGTATGCCCTATGCTCTCGTACGCATAGGTCCATTTTTGGGCAGTATGCATATGCATACACATGTCCACGTACGCATACATGCCAAACAGAAACGACCCTTCGCATATGAAGGGTATGCATACGCATGCAAGGAGGTTTTGTAAAAAAATTGGCTAAGTCTGAAAGTCTACAAAATTTTAGTTTTGAACTCCAAACTTTCGACGCGCATAACTTTTTCGTTTTAAAACATTTTTCATCCGTTCTTCGAACGGCGTAAACTTCAGGGACCCAATTTTCATATGAAATATATTGAAACAATTTGGAGGTCTATGGCTCGCTGAAGTTTGGCCAAAAATCAGTTTTACACAAAACTTCAAACCTCAATTTTCATTAGAAACCAAACTCAAATTCAAACTTCTATACCTATATTCATCTCAATAACATATCATAGCACACCAACAGAGCACTAAATTCCGCACATCGTACCACATTCAATCATACTTCAATATTGCACAATCTCAAAACCTAAACCTCTCATTTTAAATTAACAAGATCATCATCCACCTACTTAATATATATTCATATCATCACTAACTCATCACTTAACATCCTATTATCAACATAAACAACAATCACCCAACAAATACTCAATTCATATCATAATCATCATCAAGAGTGCTAAGCATTAAACACTTTCATGCATTCCAACGTATCCTATGGTCATCTAGCCTAAGTTTTCACAGTTCATTATATATTAAATACGAGAAACCTAAACCATACCTTGGCCGATTTCCTTGTATAACCCAAGGCAATCGACAAGGCAAAATTGCAAGCCTCAATCACCAAAATTTAGAAACTATATCTCACTCCAAGCTTTCAATTAAGCTTCCAACATATCCAATTGCTTCATATCACATATATACATACACCTAGTGATGACTTGCATCATCTACCTCTTTCTCCCATCTAAAAGGACCATAAAAAGAGTGTAATCTCATTCAATCAATGCAATTTCATGAGTTAAATGGTGAATATTATGGTACACTGCTTTGAAATAAGTTTTGTTTGAATTCCAGGTGAAAAGAGCAACAAAAGAAGAAGGAAACAAGAAAAGTGTGCTGGGCGTATGAGTTGGGCGTGCCACTTGGTGCAAACTCCGACAATTTGAATGGGTCTGGCATGGCAGTGACAATTCCAGAAGACAACCCTTGGGACTTTACTATGGGCGTGGAACACCAGGGCCAGGCATGGCACTCCAACTATATTTTCCAGAGAAGTATCATTGGAGTTTTACTATGGGCGTGACAAGCCAGGGCCAGGCGTGGCACACCAATTATATATTCTAGAGAGCATCTTTGGAGACACACATGGGGGCGTGGCACGCCAACACCATTATGCACACTGGGCATGCCACTTGGGCTCGAAGGCGTGACACGCCAGTTCATTGTTCCAGAGAAGGGAGTTGAAGGTTCAACACTGGGCGTGACACTTGAGTTCTAGGCATGGCATGCCATGCTTGAAGAGTTCAAATACCAACACTGGACGTGCCACTTGAGATCAAAGGCATGGCACGCCAACCTTGCTCATGTCTGGGGCGTGCCACTTGAGTTTTAGGCGTGGCACGCCAAGCTTGAAGAGTTCAAATACCAATACTGGGAGTGCCACTTGAGATCGAAGGCGTGGCATGCCAGTTCATTAATCCAGAAACGGAGGATATAACTCTAACACTGGGTGTGCCACTTGAGCTCGAAGGCGTGGCACGCCAGCACAGGCTTAAAAGGATGAAGAAGATTGGGCGTGCCACTTAGGATTTTTGGCATGGCACGCCAAGACAAGATGATTATGGGCGTGCCACTTGAATGCTAGGCATGGCATGCCAGTTACTGACCAAGAGGGACTTATTCATGCATCATCAAGGGCATGGAACGCCAGCTACTGGGCGTGGCACGCCAGTAGTACTTTTCAGAGAAGAAGGATGAAGTCTCCATCAAGGGCGTGGCACGCCAGCTACTGGGCGTGACACGCCAGTACTACTTTTCAGAGAAGAAGGATGAAGTGTTTACTATGGGCGTGCCACGCCAGACATGGGCGTGCCACACCAGTTCAAGATTCCAGAAAAGAAGAGGAAAGGAAAGACCCTGGGCGTGCCACTTGAGCTCGAAGGCGTGGCACGCCAGGTTAGCTAGAAAAAGGAGGCGTGCCACTTGAAGCCAGGCGTGGCACACCACTCAAACACCAGTCACACGCCAGACACATGGTTCATTTATATTAGTTTTTTCTTTTCTTTTCAGTTGTAATTTTCTTTTCTCTTTTGTACTTATTAATTCTAGTGATAGGAGTAGTATAAATACCCCATAGGAGTACTGAAAAGGGGGTTAGGTGGATTGGCTAGTTGATTTTGGGGTTAATTGGTTAAGTTTTAGTTTTTACTTCACTTCATCTCTTCCATCTCTTGTACTTTTGTCTAAGCTATGAGTAGCTAAACCCCTTCTCATCGGGAGAGGGAGCTCTGTTGTACTTGATGGATTAATGATAGTGAATTTCTTCTTCTCTTCATTTTCTCTTTAATTTGCTAGAAGGAATTTCGTTCTTCATGCTTAGTGTTCAATCATCTTGGGAAAGAGGTTGAATGAAAAATGGGTTTCATGGGAACCTTGGAAAAGAAAACATGATACTATGCTTGAAATCCCTTCTCACACTTGAGTAGATCTGGGTTTTGGGATTGGATATGGTGACATAAAATCCACCCACTATTTGGATCTTTGAGGATGTGTAGTAAAATCAGGGACCAAGTATATCTCTCTTCATGAGCAATTAGACCAAGGAATTGGCTGATTATCAAGATTTGAAAGATTGAATCACCAAGGGATTGGGGTTTAATCAATCATGATTTCCAAGAGGTCAATGAATTGCATGATTGAAGAAGAGATGATCTAGATCTAATCCAAAAAGAGCAACATCTCCCAATCCCAATGAATTCTCCCTATTCTTATCTTTCCTATTCTTTATAATTTTCCTTTAATTTCTGCTATTACCCATTCCCTATTTACAATTCAGTCATTTATGTTCCAGCACTTTACATTTTTGTCATTTACTTTCTTGCACTTTATTGATTTTCTTTACTTTTAAGTCATTTATATTTCTGTTATTTAAATTTTTGCACTCAACAATTTCTATTGATTAGCTTGACTAAAATTACTCATTAACTAAAATTGTTCAAACAATCAATCTCTGTGGGATTTGACCCCATTCTATTGTGGGTTATTACTTGACGATAATTTAGTGCGCTTGCCAAAGAACGGATTCGTTATATAGTGAGTGAATTCCGGTCATCACCTAACACATTCATCACATATACATACCCAAAATTCAATACCCAAAGAACTTAATCAATGAATTAGCTAGGGTTCTAGGATTCTCACCTTACACAAGCGTCAAATAAGCAAGAGTGAATGTTTTCCTCAAGCTAATCGGGTCCTAACACATCAAAGAAGCAAAATCTCAACACCATTCTAATAATTTTCGAAAATTTGGGGGAAGGAGAGGCTGAGAGTGAACATGGAAGTTCCATAACAATCTACGTACCGACCTTCGTAGAGCTCGATGCCGGGGACGCGTGGCCGCAAATGGTGTGGCGATCGGAGCTCGGAGTGGAAAGTTATGGAAGATTGAAATCAAGCAAGGGTTTTGAGTTCTTCTTCCCTTCTCCAAGAATGTTTCCAGCGTGAATGAAGAGAAAGGAGAAAGGGAAGCTATGTTTGATTGAGTGTTGTTGGGTTGAATTGGGCCTTGGGCCCATTTTGGGTCCGATTCAACCGGTGTGGCCCGTTTTGCCCAATCATGGGCCAAATTCTTTAAAATTAATGTCAAAATTCTTGTTTTAATTAGCTCTATCTTATTTTACTATAAAATTTAAATTTCTAATTTCCTTTTATTAAAAATTAATTTATTGATTAATTATTTGCTAAATTTACAGGGTTTACATCCTACCCACCTAATTAAGAATTTTGCCCTCAAAATTCAGATTTAGTTACCTGAAAAGAGGTGTGGGTAGTGGTCTCACTATGGATTCAATACTTCTCAATCTAAATCACTTGGTCTTAATTGCTCATGTTTCTAATCTTGTCGAGATAACTTCCAAGAAAGTGCAACTTCCCCTTTTCCAACTACCTAGGTCTTCACTTCTCTCTTTTACATAATCCTTTGGTTGGCATCACGCAGTTAGTATCTTAGTTCGAATTCACTAATCTTCTCTCCGTTGTTTTGGTTATCAATTTGGGGCCTAGGGTATCAAATCCTTCGGGGTAAGGTCGATACCAGAGTGACTAATGTACCGCACCACTTTATAATTTTCTAATGTATAGTCTCATCATTTTTCTAGATGATTAGTTCTTCTCTGATAGGTGAAAGGTAGATGGATTTTCATCATTCGGTTCCCGATTACCTAGCGGTATTAAATCCTTTGATCACTGCTGAAAGTTTTTATACCAGGGTGTCGTCACGGCATCATAATGTTCCATCCATCCTTGTCCTAAGTCCTTGGGTATTGTGTCATTAGGTCTAGTGATAAACCCCAATTTTGTAGTTTATCTTGTGCTTAATTTGGAGGATTTTATCACCTTTTCTCACATTTATTCAATGAAATAGCATGGTTTTGCAATTCTCCCTTGATTTATGCTTAAATGTGAAAACATGCTTTTTAGGCCTTAAAATAGCTAAATTTAATTCACTTTAATTCCATTCGATGCCTTGATATGTTTGTTGAGTGATTTCAGGTTCATAAGGCAAGTATTGGATGGAAGAAATGAGGAGAAAATCATGCAAAGTGGGAGAACCCATGAAGAAATGAAGAAACCGTAAAGCTGTCAAGCCTGACCTCTTCGCACTCAATCGACCATAACTTGAGCTACAGAGGTCCAATTGAGGTGGTTCCAGTTGCGTTAGAAATTTAACATCCGGGGCTTCGAAATGATATAAATTTTGCCATATTTGCCTGAGGTATAGAGGCACGCACACGCACTGTACGTGTGCGCGCTGATGGAACACGTGGTTCACTAAAGTGAAATCGTGGCCAGCGATTTGCAACTCATTTTGGGCCCAATCCAACTCATGTCTGATGCTATTTCATGTTAAATTCAAGCTTGGGCAAGGAGGGGAGCAATTGTTTGGTAGTATAGCATCATGTAGGTTAGTTTCTAGAGAGAGAAGCTCCATCTTCTCTCTAGAATTAGGTTAGGTTAATCTCTCTTAGATTTAGGTTCAATTATATGTTTTCATCTTGTTTATTTTATGAATTCTTGCTTCTACTCTTTCATTCTCAGTATTTGTAGTGTTAATTTCCCTTTTTACTCTCTTTTGTGATGATGAACTCATGTTGGATTTGGATTTTCTTTTAATGAGATTTGATAGTTGATGTTTCTTTATTGATGATTTGATTTGTGAATTTACTTTTCTTACAATTGGTAGTTGGTAGATTTTATTGATTCTTGCAATTTATGATTTTACTTTTGTTGCACTCTAGGTGTTTGATAAAATGTTTTCTTTAGTTCTTGAGTAGTTTTCTTGACTCTTGGCCTAGGCTAAGAGAATTGAGTGACCTTGAGTCATTGGGTCTCAATGATTTGGTGATCTGAGAACCCTTGGTAATCAATTTGATAATCATTGACACTAACTAACTACTAATCTAATTAGTAGATATGTTGGGACTTATGGGTTGATGTTGATCAAGCCATTTGATATACTTCAAGTATAGAAGTACACTTAATGAGCTTGGTTCCTCATAATTATCAATATTTGATTTGTAGACAAGGACGGTGATCTCAATTACCTAAGTCTAGCCAAGAGTTCTTTTGCTTTATTTCACTAGTTCTTATCATTTACTTTCTTGTTGTTTACTTTCTTGCAAAAATATAAAATCAAACCCCCTTGCATCTTCATAGCCAATAATTGAGCACTTCATTGCAATTCCTTGTGAGACGACCCGGAGTTTAAATACTTCGGTTAATTTTCATTAGGGTTTGTACTTGTGACAAAACCAGATTTTAATTTGATGTGAGAGTTATTTGTTGGTTTGGAGCTATGCTTACAACGAAGTAATTCCTTTCTTAACTACTAAATTGAGGGAAAGTACGTTCTAAGTCTTCAAAACTCAAGTCAAGTGGAACGTCATCAAAAGATGGAACATCATCTACTACTCCTCTGCACGATCAGTCATTGCCATATGACGACTCTCTGGTACCTCATCAAGTAGCCACATAACAAGAGTCTCGTACACAGGATTTAGGTTAAAGTTCATGTACAAACGGGGTGCAAACGTTGGCTAGTCTCACAGTATGTACATATAAACAGATAACGGAGTTCACTCTAGACTTAGAAGACTACCTAGAGTGGAATCTTCTTTCCAGAATGATCATCAACGAACTACAGAAGGGTACTCTTGCTTCCATCTAAAAGGGGAAGGGAGAGAGAAGGGGTAAGAACTGGAGAGTTCTTAGTAGGGCCAGGGTTATTAGTTACGTTTTTTAAATCTGTGTTATTTCACAGATGAATAGAAGAATACAAAGAAGAAGTAAACAGAAGATACAGATAAAT
This sequence comes from Arachis hypogaea, assembly GCF_003086295.3. Taxonomy (NCBI): domain Eukaryota; kingdom Viridiplantae; phylum Streptophyta; class Magnoliopsida; order Fabales; family Fabaceae; genus Arachis; species Arachis hypogaea. The sequence goes on from NC_092052.1 coordinate 70,180,514, forward strand.
AGAGAAAATAAAAAAAATATAAAGCAGAACACAAACAAAAGAATAAAAGAAATTAAAACACAAATACAAGGAATAGAATACAAACAAAGAAAGCATACATTCATACAAAAAATATAACAGAAGAAATGCACAACCAAGTATGATGCATGTCTAGCCCTAGTGCAGGTATTGAGCTCATTTGTCGGTTATTAACCCGCTCCCGACATTACCCTGCAACCTCTGTCTGGATAAGGCTTTCCTGTTGGCAATACCCATTGTAAACACCCTTTGTCTTGCGAGGTACCCATTGCAAGCACCCTTTGTTTTGCAGGGTGGCATTTGTTAGTCTATATATGCCCAACATACTCACTGTAAGCAACCTTTGTCTTACAGGAGTACAACACATTCACTGTAAGCAACCTCTCTCTTACATGAGTACAGCATACTCACTGTAAGCACCCTTTGTCTTATAGGAGCACACTGATCTCGATACCTCTGTAAGCAACCTCTGTCTTACAGCAAAGCATTATAGCAAGGTATCCTAGGAAAGCATTCTCAGTGGTCATACCATAATCTATTTGACTGCCACAATGCAGGAGATGAACATACATATATCTCTGGAATTGCCTTAATGCAACAAATGACCTTTCAACAGGCCCTCTGCTTGTTCTCTATTCTCTTTATCGTATTACTCTTTTCACGTTGTCTCTTTATTCTGCTCTGGTTACTCTTTTCTCTGTATCTCTTAACTCTACTCTGATTACTCTTTTCTCTGTATCTATATTACTCTTTTTTCTTTATCTCTTTACTCTGCTCTATTTACTCTTTTCTCTTCTTTATCTCTTTACTCTACTCTGGTTTTCTGTTTAACGTATGCATTTATAGCTTATGTAAATTTTGGTATGAATAGTTAGCCTGTCCCAAGTATAGGTTCATTGAGTCTATACTGAAACAATTTAACTTTTCATATTGTACCTAACCCTAGGCGCAACTTAAGAACTAACTATGTTGCTCCTAGTTCGTTCTCTAGTCTCTGCTATTTTCTGTCATTAAAACCTTACAGACTTTTTCTTCGATTTTTATCTCTTCTTTAACTTTTTATCTTTCCTTTGTCTTTGCCTCACTAAAATGTTATTATCACTCCCTAAGTGTTTTATGAAGGTAATTATGAGATTCTACGTTTAAAGTTGTCTTTCGAAAACTTTTACGAAAAACTACATTTTCTGTATTATTTTGTTATTTTTATTAAAATATTATTTTTAATTAAATATTATTATTATTTAATATTTTATTATTATTTATTATTTTATTAAGATATTTTCAAAAATTACCCCTTTTAACTTTTAACCTTTAAAATTCACTTTTTACCACCCGTAACTTTTAATATTTCTACTTTAACCACCCTAACTTCTGGAAATTACCAAATAACCCCCCCAAACACCAAAAATTTTACTTCCGTTCCCTTTTTAAGATCTAAAGCCTGTTATTCATTTTTCTTCACCACACTCAAAGTGTTCTTCGTGTTCTTCGTAAATTCTTCAGATTCTTTCTCTATTTTCACTCGCTTTTCAATCTTTTCAGTAACCGATTTTTACAATAATTCATAATAAATTTCCAGCCACTAAAACCCCATATTTTCCACATAATTTTAACACAAATTGAACCCTAATTTAAGTTTTAGGGTTTCGGTTTCCAGCTGCACTCAAGAATACAAATTCATAGCTTGAATTTCATCAAATTTCATCAAATTTTCATCAAAATTTCAACAAGAATCACTCATATGAATCATCAATTTCAAGCACATTCCAAGCATATCATAATCACACAACTCAAACACAATTAATCAAGATTAATTTTTTCAAACCCTACCATGATTTGCTGCCTCAAATCCAGTTATGCTTTTAGGTGTTTTTTTTTTTGCACTTTTACCTCCTAAAACACATCAAGAACAACTTTGAATCCATAAAATATCAACTGACCAAACCTTAATCAACATGTTAGAAAGGGATTCCTCACCTTAAACGTGCTAGGAATTGAAGATTCTTGGCTCACAAGTCTAGCTAAGCAAGAGATCTAAGGAAGAACATCAACAAAACACATGTTTAAGCATGTTTCCTTGAAACCGAAGCAAAAGGGAGATGGTGCATCCAACTCACCTTGATTTCAGCCTTAATAAGTCATATGGTTATGTAGAGAAAGAATAGAGGATCATTTTGGTGTAATCAGAGTTTTGATTTGAGTTTTAGTTCAGAAGAAATCAAGCTTTGAAGATTTAAGTGTCATGAAAGTTTCTCTCTTTTCTCTCTTGTAATTTTTGGCCAAAATGAAGAAATGAGACAGCCTTGGAGGTCTTGGGGATGTAAGGTGAGTTGTGATTGGTTGTCTTGTAGGTGGATTAAAATAATATTAAAATATCTCAGGTGCATAACTACTAAAACTAGATGTATCAGAACACTTGTAAAAACATCTCTAAAAATTCTTTTCTGAGATACTAGCATAAATGACACTAGTAACATATTTAATATGATAATAGAAAATGTATGATGAGGCATTAGCATTGCTAAAGTCATCAGAGAGTGCTGGTGCTAAGTTGCACTAGTAAACTGTGAACCCGGTTAAACCGATTTCCTGTTTTTAACTAAAACAGACTATGTAACCTTATAATATCACTCAAGCATCTTCTAATACTAATATAATGATAATATTATACTATTATCTTTATTCTATCATGAATTGAGTCCGGTTTGTCAAACAGAGACTATTTACAGAAACCAGAATCAAAACTCCTAACTGATACGGTTCAAAAACTAGGTTCTTTGTGATTGCATTATCGAGCTTGTCTCAACTAAGGTCCTAACTTAAAGATGACATAATGACAATGAGGATTGAGATGCTTGATAATACAACAGAGGTCCTCCCTTTACTAATCTTTCGGAGAAATCTGTGTCTTCAGAAAAGATCTCGCGTACTTGAAAACTGGGTTTTTACATTTGGACGGCTAACTTGGGTTGTAACCATGGTGATTGGTTGTTATATTGAACTACAATAAGTTGATTATTGAAAATCTTTTGTCTAACAAATTGTTGAAGATTCTAGAAGGAATTCAGAATAGAATTTCCAATGCAAGTCACAAAAGCAGGGCTAGGTTGGGTTGCAAAGGAACGTTGACACAGTCCCTCATGTATAAGTCTTTCTGTTGTTATCTTCCTCTCTTTCTGACATAACAGGTGTTTTACACTGGGAATGCTTAATTGAACGGACTTTGTTTCTATTACCTATTTCATCTAGCTCTCCAAGTTCTACCGATTTTAACAGTGTTATCGTACACAAGGTAATCAATAATAATTTGGTTCTTGGCTCTAATCTTTATTGCTACTTACACTCTTTCGCTACCTAAACATTTGGCAGCTAAAAGCAAAATCTGTGTCATGCCCCTTCCTCGCAGTTTTGGTTCTTAAGTTTGACACTTAAACTCCTAGTTCAACTTAAATATGGATAATTGCAATGTCTCATTTTCTATAGCGTAAATAAAATTTAAATATCAGTTCCGACTTACCTCTACCTTGTCGTGATCCACCGTCACCTTGGACCCTCCTACATGGACAAACTATCGCCTTATGCCCTGGTAAACCGCACTTGGATCACCTCAATTCATCGGAATGTGTCCTTATCGGTTTTCCCCTTCTATTTCCGTTATGATTGTCGTTCTGCCCGTAATTGTTCTGGCCTTGCAGACGTGGAAGAATGTAACGATTTCTCTTGAAATTTTGACTTCTCAGCGTAAGGTTCTTTCTTTGGTTCCTCTGAAAAGGCATCCCTTGATTCCCCTTCTCTACTGCTGCCTTTCTCAAACACTCCTCAGCCACCTAACTCTTATTCACAAGTTCAGAAAAGACCCTAATCTCCATTAGCCCAACTGAGCTTAGAATGTCAGTTCGTAGTCCTCCCTCATACTTAATACACTTCCACTCATCAAAGTCTTCCGGAGCACGTTGGCAGATTCAAGAAAACCGGCATAACTTCTCAAATTTATTGGTGTACTCCACAACAGTCATCTGGCCCTACTTTAACCGCAGTAGCTCAAGCTCCTTAGCATTTCTGGCTGAGCTAGGGAATTACTTCTTATAGAACTCCATCCGAAACACCTCCCAAGATATCACTGCACCATCTGGCTGCAGGATACGCCGCATCCCTTGCTACCAGTATTGAGCTTCTCCATGTAACTGGTAGGTCCCAAATTCCACCCACTGTTCTTCAGGCACCTGCTGTGCTTGCAAAGCCCTCTCCATTGCCTAACACCAATTGTTGACCTCAGTTAGGTTCGTGGCTCCTCTGAAGGTCGGAGTATGCACCTTCAGAAAAGTAGCAAGTGTCATCAGTCCGTCATCCCCATTTCTGCCGTTCCTATTGTTACCTTGATTCCCTATGGCCGCAGCCATAGCCTACATAGCCGTAGCCATGTTCTCCACTGTAGCTATGAAGTTTTTGGGGATGTTCGCATTCATCTCGGGTTCCTCATTTTGATTCCTACCTCTCCCTAGACCACGACCGCATCCGCAAGTCGACATCCGGTTCCTGTTTACACCAAACAAGTGATATCAAGGTGATCAGTCTCAATATCGCAACTCTAGTTCTTCAAAGGCTCAAATCCATGCTCATGGGCATTCATGCCACATATATCAGTTAGATAACCTAATTTAGCATGTATAGACACTCAGAGTATGCCCAGAAGCATAGTCAGTCCATCCCTCAGGCTCTATAGGAACAAACTGCTCTGATACCATAATGCAACACCCTATCACATAGAGCTTTACACCTACAATGTAAAACAGAGGTGGTGAGGTGCTTGATAAAGAGGGGGACCAAAGGGCAAGGGTAGGAATTTTCCTTTAAATTGGGATTAGCGTCGTAAGTATAGTCCTAACCCGACGAATTGGCCCTTCAAATTAAATTAGAGGTTCACAAGAGATGTCACAAGCAAAACCAAATTAAAACCGAGAGTATTAGACTGTCGAGTCGTCTCCCTAGGAGCACTTTAGAACAATGAGTGTGCAATTCTGGTTGTAGTAATCAACGGGTTGTGAATGAAGAGATGAACATATAAAGCAATAAAAGAACATGCAAAATTGTAATGATTGAACTAATTAAGAAATTAAAGAACCGACTATGTAATATAAACAAGTAAAGTATAAAAGAAATCAACATATAAAGGTATGAAATATTGAAAGCATCAAAAAGAGTCTTGGCTTGGAGTGAGTAAAGGGTCCTTTCCTTGTTGGAACCACAACTATGACAATTATGATGGATTAGTCTCACTTGATCAACCCTCACATCGGAAAGTAAGTTAAATGAGCATAAGTGTCCTTAACCCACAAATCCTAACTTGCTTGCTAATTACCTTAGCAACAAATTAGCGTTACTGGGAACAAGAATAATTAACAACCCAAGAATTGAAACTAAATGTTGGACATTCCAACTCTAGGAATCCAATTGCTCACTTTACCCAAGCCAAAAGCCAAAAATTTAGCCTAAAACCATGTTTGACATTTTGTCAAACACTTGGTGGGCAAAAAGCTTAAACATGAGGAAGATGAGTAAAGACTTGAAACTAAAAGCAACAATTGATCTCAATCAACGAGAATAACACAAGAAAGTATATAATCAACATCCAACATCAAATTTATCAACAAGAAATTGAAATTGCAAGAGAGAAGCAAAATTGAACTATAACTTGAATTCAAGAAAATACTTACAATGAAACTTGCAAAATCCAAGATAAAAAATGGAAATGGCACTTCAATGTAAAACTCTAATAAAGATGATGAAAAACTTAGAGAAAAACTAAACTAAAGCTTCCTACTACTACTTCTAAACTATACTAAATGATATGCTATGTTATGTCTCCATTTTCCCTCCAATATGAGCTAGAAGACTTTAGAAATGGGCCTCCAAAGCCCCTAAATCGCGAGGCACGTGCTATTTTAATGAAGTCATGTGCGGACACCTGTGCGGACACACAGATGCGTGCGTCCGCACACTTCACGAGAAATCCAGGCCTGTGCGTACGTGCAAGCAGCCGTGTGTACGCACACTATGCGATGCTTGGCTGGACGCGCGACACGCTCGATGCAATCCACACGCTCTGCTTGGGTGGCTGTGCTTACGCACAGGTAGCTGTGGGCACGCACACGTCTCTGAGCTCACTCCTTTGATTTCTCTTGCTTCCTCCACTTTGCATGCTCTTCTTCTATTTTCTCCAATCCATTCCTACCTTATATACCTGAAAGCATTCACCAACAACATCAAGGCATCGAATGGAAGGCAAATGAAATAAAATAGATTCAATTAAGTATAAAAGAGCATCTTTTCATGATCAAGCACAAATTGGAAGGAGAGATCAAAAGCATGCTATTCAAGGGAATAAGTGTGAGTTTATGTGATGAAAATCCATTCAATTCTTACTAAAAATCATCATCAAATATGGATTCATCGATTCCCCCACACTTAAACACTAGCATGTCCTCATGCTAAACACACAAAGGAGATAGATGAAAGGGAAAATGACTTATGCTATATACTACTCAAATGCATACAACTATCCTAAGGCTAATCACTACTATGTACTACGATGAGAGTGGTTAGAAGCAAACCATGAAATTCCAATCCATCACAAGAAAGCTTTAGGGCCAATGCAAAGAGTTCATGTATTAAGATTAATGTCCAAAGAATTGAATTGAAGTTGTTAAAACTATCCAATCAAACAACTTGCAACACTATGAGGTGTAAAAACATGTATTTGAGTGATTGAACCCCTCACCGGATGTGTATCCACTCAATTGGGTCAGTGTTTAGGTTTAACCACTCAATTCTCCTTTCATCATGTTTTTCAAAGATTTGCAAGTCATCTAACAATCAACTAGTATTTAATGCATGAATAACAAGTATCATGAGGTCTTTAGAGGGATGTAATGGGGCTAGGGTTTAGGAAGGATGATTTATGGTCTAGTGGATTTAAGGAATTAGTTCTTTGATTAGCTTGAATGTCCACCTACTCCTACATCACCTTTGTACACATAACAATGCAACCTTTCCACCGATTTCCTTTTTTCCTATCTCACTTCACTCATGCATTTTCTTTTCAAACATGGCATATGCATCTTTTATTTACTCTTTCTATTCATACTTTGTTATGCACAAGTTTTATTTTTTTAAATTGAACTATGAATGCATATGTTTCAATTAATGAAATGCATGAGCATTACCTAATTGCCCAAAAGATTTTTCACAAAGAATTCATGCCTTTATCACTAATGCTTCCTAAATTTCCCCCACACTTAGAATTTACACACTAATCCACCCAAGCTAATCAAAGAGTAATTCAAGGACATCAATGGTTTTCCGCTTAAGGGGAGGTATCATCAGAACAAAAGGGGATCCATAGGCTCAAAGGGTTCACAAAGGTGAATGCAAGGGTTGGCCATATAGGTTAGTGAGTTTATCATCAAAGATGGCCTCAATCATGCTAAATGCATCCAAACACAAATACAGGACATAAAGAATCATGCAAATCAATGATCACAATAAAAAAGGAGTACAATCGCACACAAGAACAACATTATGGTTGAAAAATACAACCATCCATTAAAGCTCAAATCTCACAAGGTATGTTGTTCGAGCTCTTTCTTCCATGTTCTACAAACAAAATACTCCAAGCAAGTTGGTAAAATAATTTTTCCTCAATTCAATCAATGGTATGCCCTTAGAAAAGGATTTCATGGAAATTCTTTGGTGTTTCACCACTTATTCATCATATCATGCAAAATGCAAATATTAGCTACTAAATATCCATAAACAATAAAGAAATATTCACAACAAACCAAACAAGATGCAATAGAAAAACTACTCAAAATAAAGAAAAAGTACTACAAGAAACATTGCAAAGTTTCTTTAAGAAAGAAATTTTTTACCCCCTTGAAATCATCGATCCTCCCCCATACTTAAATTGTGCACGGTCCTCCGTGCATGCTCACAATCCGGGAGGACGAAGAGGGGGCCACCTTCAACTGGTGGGCTCAGAAATGGGATGGTCAACTGCATCAAGCTCCTCCCCAGCTAGCTCGGGTGAAGCTGTAGGAATTGGGTCGGGGTCTCTTCCTTCTAACTTTGCCGCTATCCACTCAAAACGTTTGTGCTCCAAATACTCCATGTAGTGGATACCGTGCAAGATATCACGGAATAGATCTGGAAGAGGACGGAAAATAGGTAAAGCAGTTGATGGAGTTGGTAGACTTGATGGTGGTGCTGTGGGTGTTTTCCTCTTGGAGGGGGTTATTTTTGTTTATCTCTCCAAATCTCCCCTCGGAATGAACTTGTTGCCTCTAGGAAACTCAAGCATTATATCCATTGGTCACTCTCTACCCCCCTGCATTTGCTAAACACATCACCATCGATGGAAATGGAATGCTGACATTCTTCTTCTCAATCAACTTCCAAATTGATTTGCGCAATAAGGGCAAAATGGCTATATGCTTCCCTTGCATAATAGCCCAAAGTATCAAAGCAGTTCTAAATCTCTCATGGGTAGTGTGGGTGCTCAGGATGATGTAGTCCGCCACAATTTGATGCCATATACGAGCTTCAGCATTCAAATCAGATTATGCAATACTAGTGGGAACAGAATTATTCCCTTTGCTATACTCCCAAGATGCTCCAGGACAGCCTATTTTCTCAAGAATGGGAGTCAGAGATATTCTTCCTTTGAAGACATCCTCTTTTATCTTGGAGTATCCATTTTTCTCAAATGGAATGTGGGGGATGTTCAGGATAGCTTCTAGAGCTTGATTGGATGTATCCAACATCCTACCCCGCAGGAAGACTGACTTTGTTTCCCAAGCTTGGTAGTTTTCATAGAATTCCTGCACCATAGTCTCATTGACTTCAATGGGTTCCCGCTCAAGAAACCCCCAATGAAGCGAGGCAATCTTTTGGTGAATAATCACCTTGTATTGGCTTAGAACCTTCAATGGCCGCTCCTAATGGATTTTTGTTTCTCAATAGCCTCGTATTGAGAGTCGGCCCTTCAGTTCACCAAGGTATCTGGTTTATCACCACGGCGATTCCACCAAATATCAGGAGAGCAAGTGGTAGTTTACTCAACTGGCGAAGAAACCGGTGCCTTACCCTTCTTTCTCATCCTGAAAATACAAACAAAAGGATTTTGAGATCATAGGGCAACATTAAAGTAAAAATCATTGAGGAAGCACTAAAAAGATTAAAAGAAGCTTAGATAAGTGGTGTGACTTACAAAAATACGGTGTATATATTCCAATGATGCGCGCGGTTGGAATACACACACCGGCCGGTCATCACGAAAATCACACCCTTAAAGCAATTCACAACTCAAAGCTTTAAGCAAGCACCAAAATGGAATTGGCAAATGTTCATTCTCAAGAAGTGGTAATCACACATATAATGGTCTTAAATTGAGTGCAAAAGATGTTTGATCAAGACATCAACTAAGGTTGAACCATTGTATAGTGATTACCGAATCAAAAATTTTGATGAACAATGACAAATGAATTCATACACACAATGAATTTGTGACTAAGAATTGCACATGAACAACCAAGGAAATGCATCGGTGAATTTACTTAATAACCATCAAAAGTCATAATAGAAGTTGCACAATTTATACAATATGCCTAACAAGAGATAAGTTGAACACATATGATGGCCAAGTCATATGAATTAAACAAAGTGTTCATTGAGGCATTTTATCGAACATGTGGTATGTAATGTGCAAGTTCATCACAATTAAGCTCAAATTTGCTCATAACCTATCCCAAAAATCAAACAACAACACTTTGCAAATCAAGGAAACAAGAAAGAAAGCAACTAATTAAATCTAAACAATAAGAAAGGAATGGAAACAATCACAAAAATATTAACATAAAGAGAAAGGGAAAACAAGAACCTTAGATATAAAGGTTGAGAAGACAAGAATGAGGTGGGAAACAATGACACTTCTTATAGCCACTGCAAAATCACGGCAGTTGGGTTCGCCGGAAAAAGAAACAACACCGGAAGACGGAGAGCTCATCGGCGGTGTATATAGAAAAGAGAAGGAAAGGAAGAAGGAAAAGAGAGAAGAGAAGAGAAGAGAAGAAAAGAGAAAGAGAGAAGGAGTGGTCGCCGGTGGTGGGCTGGCGGCAGCGGCGGCCAGGACCGGCAGTGCTGGGCAGAGAAGAGGGAGAGAGGGCAGCTATGAAGAAGAAAAGGAGAAGAGAAAGCTGCCTCACAACAGGGATGAAAACTTGGAAGGGTGCGAACGCACACAGCGTGCGATCGCTGCGGCCAGATGGGATGCAAAAGGACGTGTGATAAACCACTATTTTATGGTTTATCTTGTGCTCAATTGAGTAGATTTTATCAACTCTTTACCCACTTATTCATACTATTTGCATGGTTTTACATTTGTCTTCCTAATTATGTGCTATGATTGAAAATATGCTTCTTTGATCTTACAATTGCTAATGTTAATCCTCTCTTATTACCATTAGATGTCTTGATATGTGTGTTAAGTGATTTCAGAGATTACAGGGCAGGAATGGCTTGGAGGATAGAAAGGAAACATGCAAAAGCAGAAGGAATACAAGAAGTTGGAGGAATTGCAAAGTTGTCAACCTGACCTCTTCGCATTCAAATAGTCATAACTTGAGCTACAGAGGTCCAAACAACACGGTTCTAGTTGCGTTGGAAAGCTAACGTCCCGGGCTTCGATTTGATATATAATATGTCATAGTTGCTCTGACGCTAGGTGATGCGACCGCGTGCTCCATGCGACCGCGTCGCAGTGGCGAAAAAACCAGCGTGGCAGATTTCTTCTCTAGCGATTTCTGGGCTGTTTTTGACCCAGTTTGCGGCCCAGAAAACACAAATTAGAGGCTATAAAGTGGGGGAATGCATCCATACATGAACAAGCTTTCATATTCACAATTTTAGGATTTAGATGTAGTTTTTAGAGAGAGAGGTTCTCTCCTCTCTCTTTGGATTAGGATTTAGGATTTCTCTTAGTTTTAGGAGTGCTTCTCAATCCCAGGTTCAATATTCTTTTTATTTTATATTTCTCTTTTTAATTTCAGATGCTTTAATGCTTGTATTAGTTATGTTGCCTAATTGGCTTATGCTACATTCATGTTATGATTTTCTTCATTAATATTATTTGAGGTATTTCAGATTTAAGATTGCTTTGCTTTATTTATATGAATGCTTTTAAATTAATTTAGATATTTTCCCTTTTGGCTTTGGTTAAATAATTGGAGACACTTGAGTTATCAAACTCATTGTTGATTGAAAATTGGAATTCTTCAAGGATTAATTCAAGTTCCAATAACTCTAACTTTTCCCAAGGAAAGACTAGGATCTGAGGAATAAAAATTAATTCATCCACTTAACTTACCTTCATAGTTAGAGGTTAACAAAGTGGGAGAAAAATCCAATTCTCATCACAATTGATAAGGATAACTAGGATAGGACTTCCAGTTCTTCATACCTTGCAAAGGGATTTTATTATTGTTAATTTATTTTACTTGTCATTTAAATATACCTGTGCCCATTGCCTAAACTCCAAAACCCCAATTTACAAACTCATAACCAATAATAAAAACATACTCCCTGCAATTCCTTGAGAAGACGACCCGAGGTTTAAATACTCGGTTATCAATTTTAAAAGGGGTTTGTTACTTGTGACAACCAAAACTTTTGTAAGAAAGGTTGATTGCTTGGTTTAGTAACTATACTTGCAACGAGAGTTTACTATAACTTCTAAATCATCAATCTTCAGCTCTCTTCAACGTGCGGACGCACGAAGACGTGCAACTTCACAGATACAGTTTTTTTTAGCTTGCGGACAAAGGCTCCCGTGCGTGTGCACACAAGTCCGTGCGCACGCACAGAGGTTGGGAATGGGGGAGGTTGTGCCCACACACAAGCCATTCCCTCGCTGCTACCAAAGGGGCTATCAAGTTGCGTGCGGACGCACACGTCTGTGCGGCCGCACAGATAGAGCATGAAAGGGAGTGTGTGCGGTCGCACGCGGATAAGCACTCGCTCAGTGTAAGGAAAACTGGTAGCGCGCACGCACAGGCTGTGCTGGCGCTGTGACCAGAGGGCAAAGCAAAGCTCGTGTAGACGCACAGGCTGGTGCGTCCGCACAGATGGCGAAAAATTCAGGGTTGTGCGGGCGCACAAGTGGGTGCGGACGCACAGATTCCCTGTTTCAGAAAAATTTTTTCTCTTCAAAACTAAGGTTCCTACCCTTAGCATATCAACATACCAACCCTAAACCATTCAAATAAGCACAAATTCACAGTCCACAAGTGATACAACTTGAACAACTCAAAATTCATCAAATCAAACCTAAACTATCCATTATATCACAAAAGGCAAATAAGGTAAAACACTATAAACAAGAGATAGAGTTGGAATAATGTCACCATGGTGGGGTGTCTCCCACCAAACACTTTGGTTTAGAGTCCTAAGTTGGACTTGCATGACTTCATTAGTCACTTGGAAACTTCACCAAAGAGAAAGATCTCCAACTCCTTGGCATTTTTGGGTTGAGTATGATAGAGCTTCACCCTATGACCATTGACCTTGAACTTAACTTCATTAGTGCGGTGAATCACCTCCACCACCCCATATAGTTTGACATCTACCACTTTAAGCGGCCCATCCCATCTAGACCTCAATTTTCTGGGCATGAACCGCAACCTTGAATTGTATACAAGCACTTCATCACCTATCTTGAAGTTCTTCCGCCTTATATTCTGGTCATGGAATGCCTTAGCTTTTTCCTTGTAGAACTGAGCATTCTCATATGCTTCCAACCTAAGGCATTCTAATTCTTCCAATTGGAGCTTACGTTCCATCCCGCCCCCTTTAAGTCCGGGTTGCAATTCTTCACCGCCCAAAAGGCTCTATGTTGGATCTCAACCGGAAGATGACAGGGTTTCCCAAAAATAATACGGAAGGGGCTCATCCTGATTGGGGTCTTGTAAGCGGTCCTATAGGCCCATAATGTATCTCCCAATCTAAAACTTCAATCGTTCCACTATGGGTTAACCACCTTCTCTAAGATTCTTTTGATCTCCCTGTTGGATACTTCCGCTTGTCCGTTGGTTTGGGGGTGATAGGCTGTAGAAACTTTGTGAATAACCCCATACTTTTTCATCAATACCTTAATTTTCCTGTTACAAAAGTGGGTTCCTTGGTCGCTCACGACTGCTCGTGGTGACCCAAATCTACAAATAATGTTATTTTTCAAAAAGGAAGCAATGGTATTAGCGTCATCGCAACGGGTAGGAATTGCTTCCACCCATTTAGAGATGTAGTCCACTGCTAACAATATGTACACAAACCCATTGGAATTTGGAAATGGCCCCATGAAATCCATGCCCCAAACATAAAAAATCTCACAAAAAATCATCGATTGTTGGCGCATCTCGTCTCTCTGAGAGGTATTTCCAGATTTCTAGCATTGATGACAAGATTTGCAAAATTGGTTGGCATCCCTAAACAAAGTGGGCCACCAGAATCCGTAGTTTAAAACCTTCCTCGCTGTTCGTTGTGGGTCAAAATGATCCCCACTCTCAGATGAGTGGAAAAATTGAAGGATAGACTGGAATTCAAATTCTGGCACACATTTTCTAATTACTTGATCCGCTCCACGTCTCCACAGATGTGGATCACCCCAAATATAATACTTAGCATCACTTCTCAATCTATTTTTTTGATGCTTTGAGAATTGTGGGGGAAAAACGTGAGTGACCAAGTAATTAGCTATCGGGGCAAATCATGGGGTGCTTTGGGATATTGCTTGCAAGGTATCTAAAAGAAAATGAGTCATTGATAGGAGTGGGATCCGGAGTTAAATGTTCGAGGCGACTCAAATGGTCCGCCATTAGGTTTTGGGATCCACTTCTATCTTTGATTTCCAAGTCAAATTCTTGCAAAAGCAATATCCACCTAATGAGCCTAGGCATTGACTCTTTCTTCTTTAGCAAATATTTCAGTGCGGCATGGTCAGAATACACCACCACTTTAGAGCCTAGCAAATAAGGTCGAAACTTGTCTAGAGCAAAAACAATGGCTAAACGCTCTTTTTCGGTGGTGGTGTAGTTCGACTGAGCCGAATCTAAAGTTTTTGATGCATAAGCTATAGTGTAGGGAGCGTTACCATCGCACTGTGCTAGCGCGGCACCTACGGCGTGATTCGAGGCATTGCACACGATCTCAAAAGGTTGACTCCAATTTGGGCCTCGCACAATAGGGGTTGTGGTTAACGCTTCCTTCAACTTGTCAAAAGCCTCTTTGCAATCCTCACTGAAATGGAATTCTACATCCTTTTGTAGTAGGCGGGAAAGGGGCAATGCGACTTTGTTAAAGTCCTTGATAAACCGACGATAAAAACCTGCATGACCTAAGAAGGAATGGATCTCCCTCACTGAGGAGGAGTAAGGTAAATTCGAAATGACATCGATCTTAGCCGGGTCGACGGAAATTCCGTCTTTAGAAACAATGTGACCCAACACTATACCTTGTTTCACCATGAAATGGCACTTTTCAAATTTCAGAACAAGGTTAGTATTCGTGTATCGCTCTAGTACCCTAGCTAAGTTCCCTAAACAAGCATCAAAGGAGCTACCATACACACTGAAATCGTCCATGAAGACTTCCATACAATCCTCCAAAAGATCTGAGAAAACACTTGTCATGCATCTTTGGAACGTTGCCGGTGCGTTGCATAAACCAAATGGCATTCTCTTATACGCAAACGTTCCAAAGGGGCAAGTAAAAGTGGTTTTCTCCTGATCTTCAGGATCTATGTGAATTTGAAAGTAACCTGTATATCCATCTAGAAAGTAATAATGGGATTTACCTGCCAAGCGATCCAACATTTAGTCAATGAACGACAACGGGTAATGGTCCTTCCGCGTTGCTTGATTCAGCCGGCGGTAATCAATGCACACTCACCAAGTGTTCTGGACTTGGGTGGCCACAAGCTCTCCACTCTCCGTCTTAACCATTGTCGCTCCGGACTTCTTCGGCACTACTTGGACTGGACTCACCCATTCACTATCGGAAATGGGGTAGATGATGTCCGCTTCCAAGAGGCGAGTCACTTCCTTCTTGACTACGTCAAGGATTGTAGAATTTAGCCGCCTTTGCGGTTGTTGGACCGGCTTGGCACCTTCTTCCAAGAAAATCCGATGGAGGCACACTTGAGGGCTTATCCCCACAATGTCACTTAAGCTCCATCCGATCGCCTTCTTATACTTCCGGATAACTTCAAGGAGTTGCTGCTCTCCTTGATTGGAGAGGTCAGTTGCCACTATCACTGGAAATTTATGTTCCTCATCAAGGAACGCCTACTTAACATGAGGTGGTAGTGGTTTCAAATCTTCCCTTGCTTCTTGGTAGGGTAACTTGTCCTCTTGATTGTGGAGACTTGGAGGGCTACTTCCATCTTCTTCCTCCTCAAGGTTCCTGATAAACCACTATTTTATAGTTTATCTTGTGCTTAATTGAGTGGTTTTTATCAAGTCCTTGCCCACTTATTCATATTAATTGCATGGTTTTACATTTTCCTTTGGTCTTAATTTGCTAATATTAATCCTCTCTTATTACCATTATATGCCTTGATATATGTGTTAAGTGATTTCAGAGATTACAGGGTAGGAATGACTCAGAGGATGGAAAAGAAGCATGCAAAAGTGGAAGGAATACGAGAAATTGAAGGAACTGCAAAGCTGTCAGCTTGACCCTCTCGCACTAAATCGATCATAACTTGAGCTACAAAGGTCCAAATGATGCGATTCCAGTTGCGTTGAAAATCTAATGTCCGGGACTTCGAAATGATATATAATTTGCCATAGTGGCCATACAGCTAGGCAACGCGAATGCGTGCTTCACGTGGACTTGTCGCAGTGACGAAAAACCAGCGTGGCAGATTTCGCAACTAGAAATTTCTGGGCTATTTTTGACCCAGTTTTCGGCCTAAAAAACACAGATTAGAGGCTATAAAGTGGGGGAATCCATTCATTCATAAATCATACTTAAAATACACAATTTTAGGATTTAGATGTAGTGTTAGAGCTAAGGATTTAGGATTTCTATTATGTTTAGGCTACTTCTCTTCAATTACAGGTTCAATCACTACAAGAAAAATACCCATTCAGCCACACTTTTTTTAGGCTACATTTGAAAAGCGTAGCCTATTCATAGAATAGGCTACGCTTTTCTCCGTGTTGCCTTTTTATAAGAGAAAAGGATACACAAATGCGGCATCATTTAAAAAGCGTAGTCTTAGGTATTAAAGATATCACTTATAAAGCGTAGCCGTAGGTTGATATCTATAGGTTCACTTTTCGTATCAAAGGAGACGCTTTTAAAGGATAGCCTATTTGTTAAGTTTTGGGTGCATTTTAAAAGTGATGCCTAATGTCTCTAGAGCCAAAAACTTAACACTTAGTAATTTTTTTCCTTGTTTTTCCTGAAAGCAAACTGATGAGTGATGACCTTAACACTTAGTAAAACTTAGCAAACTTCTTGAGTCTCAGTCACCTTCGATAGCTCAGTCACCTTCATCCTCGTAAACCCTCGATAGCTCAGTCGCCATTGAGAGTCGTCGCCTCCCACTCACGACTCACCTGCACTACTTTCCACATTGACCGTCGTCACTCCTCTTCGCCATCGCTTGCACTGATCGTCGCTGTGCTGCCCTCACCATCGTCGCTGTGCGGCCCTCACCATCGCTGCTGCGCCGCTCTCACCATCGCTGCTGCGCCGCTCTCACCATCGTCATCTTCGTGCTTCTCATCATCGTCTTCACTGTGCTCACATCATTGAATAGGTATGTATTGATTTCTATTTGCTTTTGAAATTGATCAGTGGCTTAGGGTTCCTATTTTAGGGGTTTTAATTTGGGGCTTTTAATCTCTGAAATATGGGTTTGTGAACTGTAATTTGATAACATGCATGTTGTTGTTGATGAAGATGTGTGGTATTTTAGGGTTTGTGAACTGTAATTTAATATACAGCTTGTCTATTTTCTCTGTATTTTTGTTTCTGAGACTGAATCCAAATGCAGCGTTAATAAGCTTTTGTTTCTGTGATTTCTCAATGAATAAGTTGGCTTCCGTTTCTCTGTTTTCAGCTTCCTATTTTAGCTTCCTGTTTCTAACAGAGTTCTTGCAGTTTGAACGGTTTCTTGGTTAGCCAGAAATAGAAATGGTGTGAAAAATGTAAAGAATGAAAAGAAGACAAGGAGTAGAAAAGAAGTAGAAGAGGAAGAAGAAAGGTGAGTTGAATTGTAAATTGAATTGAAAGAATAAATCTAATTAACATGAAAACCAATCATATACAATCCTGTTTATGTAGCCATATCAGGTGAGCCTTCAACAAAGGCAATAACCTTGTAAATACTAATAAATATAAAAAGACTATGTTATTTAAGCTATAATATATATAATTAAAATTAATAATTAAAATTTATTAAAATATTGATATACTGATATATTTAAAAGCTTGTCTAATTCCTTGCTAGTTTTATGGTGTCCTCATCAGAATAAATATTATCTCAGGTGCTTCTCAGCAATAACCCCAAAGAGAGTTTAATTTGTCTTCTACAACTTCTTCATCTTTTTCAAGCACAAGATCTTCTACTTCAGGTATGAATTGGGTTTAGGATGCCTCAGTTGTAGAAATCTGATTGTTTGACATCTCCATTGTAGAAATCTAGGTATTCATCTATAAAAATGGGGACATTATAGTTACTTATACCCCTTTTGGCTAAAACTACAATTTTTCCCTCAGTTGCTGATTCTTATGGTAATTCTTTTCTGAGACTGAAGTTGATTTCTTGAATAGGTGAATGATTTAATGTGTTATGTGTGTAATATTGAAACACTTTTTGTTTTGAAAGTTTTTGTACTTGATTAAATGTTTCTCTTTGATACTTTTTTTTTCTTTTAAACTGTTAGTGCGGTAATTGGCTTTCTGCTAGAACCTGTAGTTTAAAATTGTTTGTGTTTGATATTTTTTTTGTTATTTATTTATTTTTTTGCTGAACTCTGTTTGTTCTGTGAGTTATTGGCATGAGGGTTTGTGCTAGGTTTGAAAAAATTGTTATGACATGAACTTTGTTGTGATAGTTCAATATAAACCTCATGTGGAGTACAATGCAAGAATGTTGTAAGTGGCTAATTAATTTCCACTCTAATGATTCTTGAAATGCTGGTCTATTCCTACATTTCAGCTTTTTTCAAACCCATAGCTTATTATTAACAATTGGAGGGAAATTTGCTAAACTATAACTTGAAGGAACATTGTTGGCTAATGAGGTAAAGGTTTTCTACATCAATGGAACGAAATTGGTGTTGGTGTTTACTATTTTGAAAAAGTTATTAATCCACGGATCAAACCACAGTATGTTACACTTTTGTAGAAATAGGGTGGCAATTTTATTCTGCTTTTTTGCTGGGTTGGTTAATGATATATGTGCATAACTATTGATTGGTTAAAATTGAATTGATTAAATTTCAAAACAAGAAACTGTCCGAAACTCACTCTTCATGATTACCTTTACTATATGATTAATGCCAAGAGGGGTACTCAGCAACTTGGCAATGATCACCATAAATCCTTAGAAGAAATCGTAATCTTGTTAAACTTTTCTTTTTTTTTAAAAAAAAAGCATACTAAATATGTAGATTGAAATGAAAAACAAAAGAAGGCTAGAAAGAAAAAACATAAATCCGAGAATGTGGGAGGAGACCGAGTCCTATTTATACTAACCAACTAACTAGTTCTTGGATCCTATGTCGTCAGCCAAGCTACATTCCGCGAATCTTGGCTAGCTGGCCAATATAACTGCTATGCAGGTTTCGCCTCGTGCGATCTTTATCCACACGTGCATCAGCATGGACCTTACATTGAATCTGAGCTCATTTCCTTTCTTGGGTCAGCTGGATCACTCTTTGACTTGACACTTCCTCTCTTTAGGGGCAACGACACGCGCACCAACTTCGTGATTCATCTCTGCGAAGCTCTGAACAACAAACAGCAAGTCAAAGTGGTCAAAGATGAGGATCTCCCAAAGGGGCAGAGCATAGGGCCTTCACTCTCAAAGGCTATTGAAAGTTAACATGTATCTATTGTTGTTTTCTCACAGGACTATGCTTCCAGCGAGTGGCGCTTGTATGAATTGGTCAAGATATTAGAGACCAGGAAATAAAAAGGACAGGAAGTTCTCCCGGTTTTTTATAAAATACAAAAATTATTATTTCAATTAAAAATAAGTCAGTCGATTTAATATGGCAGTTGAGTTGTGTGTGAAACTCTTATTCTCTCCAATTTAGATTTCTTTTAGCAAAAGAATAAGTATATCTAGTATGCTTTTTAATTCTGGTTTATTTTCATATTATGCTAGGGGTGATGCTGATCTTATTAAGCATATAGTCAAATATGTTCTGCAGATAAAGAATTGCCCGTAGCGAATCCAAGGCTTGAGGCGAGGAATCTTATGACTTAACTTAATTTGCTAAATTATACTTATTTCATGAATTCACAAATCATAACATAACATTGTGTCTCCGTCTGTCTCCCTCATAAATTCACAGACAGTAGAGAGGGCAAGGAACAGAGGAATAGCCAAAGCACCAGGGAGCAAAAACAGGAGCGTTCTTCAAGTTTTTGGCTCTTCATCAATCATAGCACCAAGAGAAAGAGAATGATGGCCAAGAAGGGAGCTGACTGAAGCTTAAGAGGGAGCTGTGTTCCACTCACCCAACTGTTCTTCGAGTTTCTTTGCTAGGTGAGGACAGCGACTTCATCTTCTTTCTTTTCTCCTCTAATTCAAAATTCTGATAATTCTCTTGCTCCATTTTTTCCAGTTTATTCAATTTCTTTTAACACAACTACCACCACAAGCAAAGAGAGGTGAGTGATTTTCTCTCCTCTGTGTTTAATTTGGTCGAATGGCCTTGTGAAATGTAACCAAAATTCTGGTTCTTGGAACGGTTAAGGTTTGGGCTCAAGAGAAAAACAGGGACAAGTCTTGTGTATTTGATCAACAAAGAGGTAAGGGTTAGAATAGTTAGATATTGATTTTAGCTGTATTTGGTGATTAAATGGCAGAAACCTTTCCATTGAGTATGCTTATTCTCAAATAAGTTAGGCTACATAATATATTTATTGACCAGTCAGCTGCTTAATTCTTTGATCTGTATGTGAATGATTGTTGCTTTCTTAATCAGCAGTTTACTTTGTAGTGGTAAATGGTAATGTTCTAATAAACAAAAATCAAGTACTAATGGGGACTATTATTCATTTGTCTAGAGTAGTTTACTGATTTCATGTTAATTATTTTTGTTGCATGTGGATTATATATGCTGCAGTATTTTCGTGGCTCATGGCAATTTATCAACTATTGTCAACTATTGAGCTTCATGTTCCTAAATATTCCTATCATTGAATTCAGCATTTCAAAGTTTGTTCTTTCTCTGAGACTGTGCCAACTGGAGTTAAAATTTGAGTGAAGCAAAGGGAACATATTTGTTCTTTATCTTACCTTCTAATAAAGAATAGAATAGTGTCCTTATGTTTATCAATTTGCCTGGTTTTTATTTTTGACATTAACTCCACCTTAAACAATTTTGATACTCACACTTATTCAACAAAAGGGTGATAGTTCATGATGAATAGGAAAAATAAAACGCAACAATATCAACAAAAGCAATGAACAAATGAGTATATATGTTCTAATTATATCTCCTAGTCTAGGCCAAAACAAACAAAGAGTGTTAGTTGCTATCTATACTAGGATAGAGGTACCTCTTACTAATTAGTGCCAAATAGCAAACCAAAATCAAGTATTCACAATATTCACATATTTAAAACAACCAAAATAGTATCACTCATTGACTTAAAGTGAACTCCCCGGCAACGGCGCCAAAATTTGATAAGAGGGGGACCAAAGGGCAAGGGTAGGAATTTTCCTCCAAATTGGGATTAGCGTCGTAAGTATAGTCCTAACCCGACGAATTGGCCCTCAAATCAAATTAGAGGTTCACAAGAGATGTCACAAGCAAAACCAAATTAAAACCGAGAGTATTAGAATCCCGAGTCGTCTCCCTAGGAGCACTTTAGAACAATGAGTGTACAATTCCAGTTATAGTGATCAACGGGTTGTGAATGAAGAGATGAACATATAAAGAAATAAAAAAACATGCAAAATTGTAACGATTGAACTAATTAAGAAATTAAAGAATCGACTATGTATATAAACAAGTAAAATATAAAAGAAATCAACATATAAAGGTATGAAAGATTGAAAGCATCAAAAAGAGTCTTGGCTTGGAGTGAGCTAAGGGTCCTTACCTTGTTGGAACCACAACTATGACAATTATGATGGATTAGTCTCACTTGATCAACCCTCACATCGGAAATTAAGTTAAATGAGTATAAGTGTCCTTAACCCACAAATTCTAACTTGCCTGCTAATTACCTTAGCAACAAATTAGCGTTAGTGGGAACAAGAACAATTAACAACCCAAGAATTGAAACTAAATGTTGGACATTCTAACTCTAGGAACCCAATTGCTCACTTTACCCAAGCCAAGAGCAAAAAATTTAGCCTAAAACCATGTTTGACATTTTGTCAAACACTTGGTGGCCAAAAAGCTTAAACATGAAGAAAATGAGTAAAGACTTGAAACTAAAAGCAACAATTGATCTCAATCAACAAGAATAACACAAGAAAGCATATAATCAACATCCAACATCAAATTCATCAACAAAAAATTGAAATTGCAAGAGAGAAGCAAAATTGAACTATAACTTAAATTAGAAGAAAGAGTAATGACAATGTAACTATAAAGAGTAATAACAAGAAAATACTTACAATGGAAGCTTGCAAAATCCAAGATCAAAAATGGAAATGGAACTTGAATGTAAAACCCTAATATAAACCCTAATAGAGATGATGAAAAACTTAGAGAAAAACTAAACTAAAGCTTCCTACTACTACTTCTAAACTATACTAAATGATATGCTATGTTATGTCTCCATTTCCCCCTCCAATATGACCTAGAAGACTTCAGAAATGGGCCTCTAAAGTCCCCAAATCGTGAGGCACGTGCTATTTTAATGAAGTCATGTGTGGACACCTGTGCGGACGTGCGTCCGCACAGATGCGTGCGTCCGCACACTTCAGGAGAAATCCAGGCCTGTGCGTACGCACAAGCAGCCGTGTGTACGCACACTACGCGATGCTTGGCTGGACGCGCGATGTGCTCGAGGCAATCCACGCACTCTGCTTGGGTGGCTGTGCGTATGCACACGTCTCTGAGCTCACTCCTTTGATTTCTCTTGCTTCCTCCACTTTGCATGCTCTTCTTCCATTTTCTCCAATCCATTCCTACCTTATATACCTGAAAGCACTCGCCAATAATATCAAGGCATCGAATGGAAGTCAAATGGAATAAAATAGATTCAATTAAGTATAAAAGAGCATATTTTCATGATCAAGCACAAATTGGGAGGAGAGATCAAAAGCATGCTATTCAAGGGAATAAGTTTGAGTTTATGTGATAAAAATTCATTCAATTCTAACTAAAAATCATCATCAAATATGGATTCATCAGTGCTACGTCCTCTAAAATATATATATATATATATATATATATATATATATATATATATACGAGGAGCCTTGAAAAACGGGTAAAATAAAAATTGCAAAAATAAAAAAATACAACGCTCAGAAATAACGTAACTTGCATACTAAGAAAGCTATGGTTCCTAAACATACATATATATATAGAAGTAAGAATAGAGGGTCAAGAATACAAAATAACAAGCTCCTAACCCTGCCTGCGAAGCTAAGGTTAACTGGAAAATATTTACATACATATATATACATAACCCAAGTCCAAAATACATATATAAAACCCTAGTTCTCCATAAACCTCTATGAGGTGCAACGTAAAACAAGTTATCAAGGGAGTTCTATACATATGATCATACATATATAAACTATGTATCAAAATAAGCCCCAAAATCCACTTCGCTGCAGAACTCCAGACGCCTAGCGAGGTGCCTGTCGACCTGCATCTGAAAAATAATAATATCGTATGGAATGAGAACTAGGGATTCTCAGCATGATAAATATACCACGTACATAAAATATAAGATCCTGGGAATGCTAGAGGCAATCCTAGAACACCGACACTCAGATTATAAAACTTAAAGAAATAAAATAGAAACCATGAATAAGAGTGGTTCTCTAAGGCTTTCTAAACTTAGTCACTTCCTTAAATCTAACTAAAACTTACCTACAACCCTAAATCTCTTCGTCTTTCCTCCGTACCTCCTTATCCGGTGAAATTACAAAGACAAACAAGCAGACAATGGCAAACACAAGTAGGATGCAAGTAATACAAATAGCAAGTATAACAATTAGCATATTATAGTCACTTAGGCAATTCCAATCGATGCACAATCAACAAAATCACACAAATGCATATGATGAATATCTATTTGATGCCTGGGCATCTTGGCTAGTTTTACAAGCCATTTTTATTAAGTTTTTACTTAGTTTCATGCAGTATCTGCATCAATAAGCAAGCATTTGGATGAATTATCTTTGCATGTTTTGATTCATGAAACATTAGTCAATTATAAACATTTTCATGAGATTAACATAAGAACTAAGTGGTGTAATGAATGATGAATTATCTTGTGATTATTCATGAAATAGCAAGCTTTGATGCACTTGTTTTATTGATGGTAGGCAAGGAAAGAAGAAGCAGAGGGAAAGCAAAGACCAAGGGCATTACCAACGGCCAACTTAGGCTCATCAACGCTAAGATCATAAAGACCAAGGGCGTTTGCAACGCTACAAATGGCCTCACTAACGCCAGCTCCAAAAGGAAACAATGGCGTTACCAATGCTAGCAACGCTGGCAATAACGCCAACGATAACACCAACTTAAGAGGGAACCAAGGGCATTGCCAACGTTGGTAATGCTGGCAATAACACCAGCATCAATATTACCAACGCTGGTAACGCCCGTACTAATGCCAGCTCAAGGAGAATCAAGGGTGTTGCCAACGTTGGCAACGCTAGCAACAACGCCAGCCATATATGCATGAAAGGGCGTTATCAATGCCACCAATGCCAAGGTCAAGGCATGCACCTTAACCAGCATTACCAATGCTGGTAACGCCAGGGATAACGCCAGAATAGGCAAGCTTTAGCGTCACCAAAGCCTACGTTACCCCACTAACGTCTTCGACAATGCACAAGAGGAAATTTTGCCCAGTGTGCGTACGCACAAGCCAGTGTGCGTACACACGATAGAGAAAGCATTAATAATGCTGCTAATGCCAGTGACAACGCCAGAGAAATGTGATTGAGAGCATTGGCAATGTTAATAACTTCAAGGTCAGCAAGGTTGGCAGAGCTGAAAAGGGCCTGGGCATTTTCCTAACTTGCTTTACTAAAGACCAAGGGCCCACATCCAGAGACTTGAAGACTCACTTGAAGTTAGAGAAGTAGTATAAATAAGTGAAGTTTTGAACTTCAAAGTACACTAGAATAGACTGCACAGAATAGAACTCAGATCTAAATTTTACTTTCTCTTCTTCCTTTTGTACTTAGTTTACTTTCGTGCACTTTTACTTTTCTTTTGGGTTTTCAGGAGCTATGACCAGCTAAACCCCACTTCATTGGGGGAGGGAGCTCTATTGTAATTTGATGGATCAATAGAATTCTTATTCTCTTCTTCTCTTCATCTCTTTTTGATTTGCTTGAAGGATTTCGTGCTTCATCCAATTATTCAATTATCTTGGAAAAGAGGTTGGATATACATGGATTCCATTGGAACCTTGGAAGAGGAATATTGGAATCATGCTAGAAATTCTTTCTCATGCTGGACTAGATTGGGGGTTGGTCGAATATAGTGACATATAATCCTCCCGATGCTTTGATCTAGAAAGGTGTGTGGTATAATCAGTGACCAAGCTTCATCTCTTCTCATGAGCAATTAGATCAAGGAATTGGCAATTGTTCAAGTTTAGAGAGACTGAATTGCCAAGGAATTGGGGTTCAATCACTCATGATTGCCAAGAGATCAATGATGTTGCATGTTGAAGAAGAGATGAGATTACATTGATCTGGGGAATTCAATATCTCCTAAACCCAATGATCCTCTCTATTCTCATCTATCTCTTTCTTTTATTTTGTTTGTTTACTTTTATGCTCATCATCCCCTTCCCTTTTCAATTTCCAGTCATATAATTTTCCTTTACTTTATGCACTTTACTTTTCAAGCAATTTACATTTCCACAATTTAATTTCAGTTATTTACTTTAAGTCATTTAAATTTTCCGCCATTTAAATTTTTGCAATCAAACTTCATTAATGCTTTGTTCAACTAGATTTCCACTTGACTAAAATTTCTCAATCAATCAATCCCTATGGGATTCGACCTCACTCTTGTGAGTTTTTACTTGACGATAACTCAGTATACTTGCCAAAGAGAAATTGTAGAGATACAAATTTCGTGATCAAGTTTATGGCACCATTGCCAGGGATTGATTTTGTATTGACAATGACTAAGTCAAAAGATACCTAGATTGAACATTTTTCTTTCATTTTGTCTAACTAGTTTATTTTTAGTTAATTTGCTTTATCTAATTTTAGTTAATTTGCTTTATCTTACAGTGATTCCCATTTACTTTTCATTGTATATTTACTCACCTGAATCCTAATCCATAAACTATTTGTTAAATTGTACTACTCAACTCTAACCACACTTTGTTAACTGAGTGACTCTCTTCACTTTTGCTTTCTTATGTTGCCATTTTGCGTATGCCAGGAGGAAGGAGAGGAGCATCAACCTCCTTTGATTCCGAACCAGAGAGGACATTTCTAAGACTAAGAAGAGAGGCAGCTACAAGAGGAAAAAGAGTTGTTGGTGAGGAAGAAGTGGAAGAGGACCTAAATCTAAACATGGAAGATGAAATGCCACATAATCATGGAGAAGGTGCTGGCAACCATGCTCCATAAGTGAGAAGAGTGTTAGGATCTTACATAAATCCTAGCCCTGGAAATTGTAGAAGCAGCATCCTAACACCCAATGTGATGCCAATAGCTTTGAACTAAAGCCACAGCTCATCACCTTAGTCCAAAACAACTGTCAATTTGGAAGAAGTGCTCAAGAGGACCCAAACCAATACTTATCCATATTCTTGAGGATATATGACACTGTGAAAACTAATGGTATTCATCTAGACACATATAGATTTCTCTTGTTCCCTTTCTCCTTTAGGGACAAGGCATACAAATGGCTTGAATCTTTTTTCAAGAAGAGTCTTATTACTTGGGATGACATGGTGAAGAAGTTCTTGACAAAGTTCTATCCTCCTCAGAGGATTATCAAGCTAAGGACAGAGGTGTAGACCTTCAGGCAACTAGATGGAGAAACCCTGTATGAAGCATGGGAGAGATACAAGAAATTGACAAGGAGGTGCCCCCTGACATGTTCAATGAATGGGTGCAGCTTCACATCTTCTGAAGGCCTATCTTAAGAAGCAAAAAAGGCATTGAATCATTCATCAGGAGGTTCTCTCAACACCAAGAAAACCATTGAAGAATCTATAGACATCATTGAGACTGTGACAAACAATAAGTATTTCTATGCCTCGGATAGAAGCACCAACTCCAAGAGAGGAGTGATGGAATTGAATCAAATGGATGCTCTGCTAGCACAAAAAAAGTTGATCGCAAACCAATTGGCAGCCCTCACTAAGCAAATGGAGAAGACACAAATTGCAGCAATCAATACCCAAGCACCAATCCAAGAAGGAGCCAACCCAGGAGAGGAATGTGATTGGGAACAAGCAAACTATGTAGGCAATTCATCCAGACAGCCTTATGATCCCCATGCCAAGACTTACAATCCTGGATGGAAGAACCACTAAACTTTGGGTGGGAAAGCCAGCAAAATGAGACCCAAGGTCACAGACCACAAAACCTCAATTACTACAATAATCCCAACCATCAATCCTCCAATCACAGACTATATTAAACCCCACATAATAACACTTTCCAAACCCACTATCAACCACCAAATAGCCATCTCCAACCTCCAAATTCCAATTCATCAGCAATTCATCCCTCTGAGGATAGACTCTCAAGATTAGAAAAATTGATTGAAAATGTTATGGAAGAATCAATTGACACAAAGGCATTCAAGGAAGAAGTGAGATCTAACATGCAGAACTAAGGAGTTGCAATCCAAAAGCTTCAGGCACAAGTTGGATACCTCTCCAAACAAATTCCTATTCCTACTCATACCTTCCCGAGTGACACTATGGCTAATCCCAGAGAAGAATGCAAAGTCATTACATTGATGAGTGAGGAATTTTTGGAAGAAGAGACCACCAAGTATGCAGAACAGAATAAAAAAGCTTCAAATGAGGCATTGGAGGAATTAGAACAAGAAAGGAGCAGCCAAGATTCAATGGAAAAGGAGACCCTGAAACCATATGTACCAAAAGCCTTATATCCTCAAAGGCTTAAGGGAAGCATCAACGAGAAGAATACTCTAGATTCCTAGAGATATTCAAATTACTCCATATCAATATTCACTTCATTGAAGCTATCCAACAAATGCCATTATACATTAAGTTCATGAAGGAGTTACTGTCAAAGAAAAGTCCTTTAAAGGGAGGACAAACAGTGGTGATGTCCAAGGAATGCTGTGCTCTCATCCAAAAGGATCTACCAACAAAGAAGAAGGACTCAGGAGCTTCCATATCCCTTGCACCATAGGAAACATGGCCATTGACAGAGAATTCTATGATCTGGGAGCAAGTATAAATCTCATGCCCCTATCTCTTATGAAGAAGCTTCAGATCACTGAGTTGAAGCCTACAAAAATAGGCCTGCAATTGGCTGATAAATCTTTCAAACAAGCACTTGGGATTGTAGAAAACGTGTTGGTAAAGGTAGGGAAATACTTCCTCCCTACAGACTTTGTCATTCTTGATATGGAAGAGAATCACCTTCACTCCATCATTCTCAGAAGACCATTCCTAGCCACAGCTAGAGCATTAATAGATGTTGAAAGAGGAGAATTGATGCTGAGAATACATGATGAGCAGCTAGTATTCCATGTCTTCAAGACCATGAATGACACCTCTCAAGAGAAGGAATGCATGAATATTGACTCTGGAGAGGCAAACCTGAAGGAAGCATAAGGAATCACAATCAGAGCCTTTGAATTCATCCTTGATGGAGAAAAAGGAAGCACAACTGGTGCAACAAGCTAGAAGAATCAACGAGGAGCTAGAGTTACAACCTGATGAGTCCATATTTGACGAGATATTTTGGCTTGATCTAAATGGATTTCATCACATAAACTCACACTTAAGCACCAAAATAGCATACTTCTGTGTTAACTCCCAATTTGGCATAAATCTGAAAACATGCATTTTTGTGATTAAATTAGCAATTTAATTCCACTTTTATTCCATTTGATGTCATCACATGTTTGTTGAGTGATTTCAGGTCATAGAGGCAATAATGGATAGCCAAAAGTGGAAAAAAGCATTTACAAGGGAGAACACATGAAGAAAACAAGCAAAAGCACACACAGACAAGTGTGCGTGCACACAAGTGAACAAATAGCAAAGTGTGCGTTCGCACACATCTGTGCATATGCACAAGTATCAGCGCGTGACTTCATTAATGAAGCACGTGGCTCGCGATTTTGGGGGCCTCTTGGCCCAGTTTTGAGTGTGCTGAAGCTGATTTTGGATGATATATGAAGGGAACTTCATTCCTTATGAAAGCATTAGGTTTTATTAGGACTTAGACATAATTCTCCATAGTTTTACATAGTAGGAGTAGGAGTAGTGTAGATTAGGGAGAGCTCACTTAGGGTTTTTAATTAGGGTTCATTGTAGCATTTTATAGCAAGCTTTGATTTTGGATTTTGCTCATCTTTTGTAAGTACTCTCAATTCCTCTTTAATTACAACACTTTTGCTATTTTGTTTCATGGTTCAAGTTACTTTGTTCATATTTCCAATTTTGGATCTCTTGAAGCTTTGATTGATGAATTCATGTTTTACGCTTTATATATGCTTGATTGCTTGTTTATAGTTGATATTGTGAATATTTTGGTTATAGTTTCCATTTTTCTTTGCAAATTCTCATGTTTTGGTTATATGCCCACAAAGTGTTTGTGAAAATGCCACTTGGTAATTTTGAGTAGATTTTCACACCTTGGCTTAGGATTTGAGTTCCTAGGATACTAGAGTCATAATGTCCGACATTTAGTGGTAATTCTTGGGTAGTTAGTTGACTCTTATTTCCATTGACGCTAGCTTTTTATCAACTAGTTTGATAAGTTAGCCAGGACTTATGGATTAAGGTCAATTATGCTTGCTTCACTTACTCCTCGATGTTAGGGGTAGACTAAGCGAGATTGACTCATCATAATTATCATACTTGTGGTTATGGCGATGATAGGATTCCTTGGATTCTCGTTCCCAAGTCAAGGCTCTTTTTATGAATTAATAGCATTTTCACTAAGTTTTGATCTTGTTTCCTTTTACTTGCATTTATATCAATTTTGATCATTCCTTAGTTCTTTGATTTCTTAGTTCTTTTAATCTTTTGTTCTTTGATTACAAAACCCCATTTTTCCCTAGCAACCGAAAGCGTAACACTTTCAATTGCATCCATAGGGAGAACAACCCGAGATTGAATTACTCTCGATCTTGGTTATTTATTGTGGGAGTTAGTTGTTGATTTAGCTATAATTGCAACGAAGAGAATTCTATTTTGAGAAAAATCTAGATCGACACTAATTCTCACACATTAAATTTTTGGTGCCGTTGCCGGGGAGTTGCAATGGTGTAAAGTTATGGGCTATTGTAAATATGTTAATATGTAAATAGCTTGCTCTTTGGTTGTCTTTTGCTTTTTGTTAATGGTTAGGATTGGGATCCCGGAGGACATTGCAAACTCAAGCATTGGTGGGGAAGTCAAGCACAAGCCACCATAGCAAGGACTCTCCCAATTGTCTAACTTAAAGACAATAAATAAAAGTGCTTGGTAACATCTTTCTAACTCTCCCTCTCTTTTAGTGTTTGTTTGTTGAATTTTTGCTTCTTTTAATTAGCTTAGTTTGGTAGAATTTTTGTGTTGATCTTGCATTTTTAGGGTAGAATAAATTTTGGGGTTGGAAAAGTTATTTTAGATGTCATGTTTGGTGCCTTAGAGCACTAAAATTTTTTAGAAAAACAGAGCATGTGCTTTAATTCCTTGCATTTTGTTTCTTGTACATAGCTTATGTTTCGTTTAATTTCAAGCTTAGTTAGGTTGAATTTTAGTTGGAATAATGTAGTTGTGCAATGTGGGATGTTTTGGGGTTAAAATCCTTTTATTGAGCTCAAGTTTGGTGCCTTAGAGCTCTAAAACTTTTTGATAAAAAACAGAGCATGTGCGCGCGCACACTCCTGTGCACACACCTCCCAAATTTTGCATTTTGTGCATACGCAACTACCTATGCATACGCACACTCATTAGCGCCCCTCTGTTGGGAGCGCTCACACGCCT
The DNA here is from genome assembly GCF_003086295.3 of Arachis hypogaea. NCBI lineage: Eukaryota > Viridiplantae > Streptophyta > Magnoliopsida > Fabales > Fabaceae > Arachis > Arachis hypogaea. The sequence goes on from NC_092052.1 coordinate 70,211,186, forward strand.
TGTGCATCCGCATCTCCCTCTTTTTGCCTCTTGTGCGTACGCACAGACCTGTGTGCGTACACACAGATGGCTAATCAGGCGTTCATTTTTGATGTTTCATTTTCTTGAAAAAAAAATTTTGCTTTTCTGTGCGTGGGCACAGGCCTGTGCCTGGGCACACATCAAAACATGGCCTCTGTTTGCGTCGTTTGCACATATAGTGCGAACGCACAACCCTTTTCATTTTGCCCATCGACGCGTACGTGTCACCTTGCATTTTTTCTCTTTCACGCGTACGCATCCCTTATGCGTACGCGTCGATTCCCTTTTTTGCACGCATCACGCGCACGCGTCCCTTACGCGTATGCGTGACCTCTTGTGCGTGCGCACGGCCCTGTGTGCGTACGCACGCCCCTGTTTTCTCACTACTACACTTCTTTTCTTCTCTTCTCTCTACTTCTTCTATTCTTTTCTCTTCTACTCTCTTTCTCTTCTTAAACCACCATCCACCACTATACTTCACCACCCACGACACTCATCTTTAGTTAGTTAGTTATTTAGTTAGATAGTTAGTTTAATTTTCTATTTGGTGCTAAGTGTTGGATAATTGAGTTGACTTGTTGATTCTGATGAGATATTGCTGCTGAAGTATTGAGATTGTTGTTGCTAAATATTGTTGGATATGTTTATTGAGGTCATACTTTGTTTCTTGGTATTGAGTTCTTCATGTTTAATTTTTGCACAAACCAAGTACTTATGACATTGCCTTCATGAATATTGTTGGATTTCTAAATTGCATATGTTTGGCCACCATGTAATTTGATTTCATAATCTATGGATAGGCAATTTGTTCTTAGTTGATGCATTTTTTTTAGGTGATGCTTATTTATGATTGATATTTAAGTCACCTATTTAATGCATTAACATTGAGAATTGTCAAATTGGATTATAAGCTTACCTAATGACACTTTTTGAGCCTTTTAAGCTTTGTGGACTATGCTTGTCATGTTTTTCACTTCATGTCAATTAGGTGTTACTTCATTATCCAATTCAAAATTTCTTGATTCTTGCTTGAATACTTTTATGCTTCTTTACTACTTGTTTGTTTATCTTAACCTACAAGTTTTCTTTAAAGCATTTCAAGCACACTAGAATGGGTGAAGTGCATACTTCTTTTGTGTAATTGAGACATAACTTTCTATGATAGTGTGTGTGTTCCAAACCATGCAACTTAGAATATATACACTTGTTTCTTTCATGTCACAAACTAACTCACTCACTCATTTTAGTGACTAACACCTTATTCCAACAATCCATGCTTCCTTATTTTTGCATTTGCCTGTATTGCCATCCTATTTTCTATTTTTCATGGATGATGTACCATAAGCAACAAGGGAAGTGGGAGGAAGAGCATGCAGCAGCCGATTGATCTACCAGCTGAAGGTAGCAATCCGAAGTCGCCATACCCCTAGATTACCTTTGAGTGCACGGAGGACCATGCAACCCTTTAAGTGTGGGGAGGTCGTCACTGATAAACCCCATTTTTAAGGTTTATCTAGTACTTAATTTAGTATATTTTATCCATTATTCTCACACTTATGCATATAAATTGCATGTTTTACATTTTCCCTCCTAATTTTGTGCTTTGATTGAAAACATGCTTCTTTGGCCTTAAAATTGCTAATTTTTAATCCTCTCTTATTACCATTCGATGCCGTGATATGTGTCTTAAGTATTTTTCAGGGAATATAGGGCAGGAATGGTTTAGAGGATGGAAAGAAAGAGTGCAAAAGTGGAAGGAACACAAGAAATTGAAGGAATTGCTAAGCTGTCAATCCTGACCTCTTCGTATTAAATCGATCATAACCTGAGCTACATAGGTCCAAATGAGGCGGTTTCAGTTGCGTTGGAAAGATAACATCCGGGGCTTCATATGTAATTTGCCATAGTTGCCATGTAGTTAGGTGACATGCACATATGGATCACGCGTACGCGTGGATCACGATCTTTGGTGAAAAGCATCAGTGTAGCAACCCGTCCATTTGCACATCTCACATTGCACCGAGGATGGTGCAATCTTTAAGTGAGGAGAGGTCGATACCAACTTTCGTGGGATAGTTATTTTCTTCTCAACACTAATGTTTTATTTTCTTCGTTAGTTCATTGTTGCATTTGCATGTTTGATTGCATGTTTACTTGATTTTGTGCATATTTTACCACTACTTGATTGAAGTGATGAATTCTTTTTCAAGAAACTTTTTATAGCATTTCCCCTAATTTAAATCAAAATTTTGTTAAACTTGTTTGAAGAATTTTATTTTGAAACATGGTTTTAGAGCTCGAACATACAAAACCTGTGAGATTTTTGAGCTTATTTGATTGGTTGCATTTTATCAATAAACACTTTGTTTTTGGTGTGTGTTATTCTCTCTAAAATTGTGATCTTTGTCTTGCTTAATTATATATTTCCATTGTTTGATGTATGCATGCACTTATATGATTGAGGTCTTGTTTCCCTGAGCTTACATACCCATATGGCCTTAACCTTTTCATTATCCTTTGTAAACCAATGTTGAGCCTTTTAACCCCATTTATTCTTTACTTTAGCTCATCACTAACTCTAAGCGAAAAATAATAATGTCCTTAATTTGAATCCTTGGTTAGCTTAGACTAGTGAGAGTATTCATGATTTAAGTGTCGGGAAGTTGGGTTTGCCAATATTTGGTTTGAGAATTGGGTGTTGTATATGCTTGTGAAAATGTGCAAAACAATAGTTAAGCACATATTATTGCATTCAACAATGTACTCATATGCTTTGAGAAAAAAAAAAGAGAGAAAAAGAGAAGAAAAAGAGCAAATAATAAAAGGAGATAAAATGCCCCAAAGTAAATGGTGATAGCAATGCATATGTACTATGCTCGAAATTAGGGTGCATGAATATGTGGAAAACATGGTTAATGGATAGTTAGGTTTTGTATTTTGATTACATAGATTGTCCTAAGTTAGGTGGGAAGTTTAGGTTAATTAAGGATTCAAATTTTAGTCCACTTGACTAAATACAATCCTACCTTGACCCTAACCCCATTACAACCCTTAAAAGACCTCTTGATATGTGTATTTGTGCATCAAATTATTTGTTGATTGGTAAAAGAAGAGCAAGCCTTAGAAAGCAAGGTTAGTAGAGAATTGAGATAATCAAACCTTAAACACTTGATTAATTAGAGTGTATACACTTCTAGTGAGGGTTCGATGCTTGATTCCTTGTTCTTGGCTTTCATGGGCTATCTTCTTCTGCAAGTGTACTTGTACCTTATTTTATGATTTGAATTAGTGAGATCTAGTTCATATTTCTTCTTGAAGGATTTGTTTACTTTTAACCAAGTAGGTAAAAGCATTTTGCATTTAGTTGCATTCATATAGATAGGTTTCATTTCATACTTTCTACCATTCCTCTTCACTCTTTTGGTTCTCTTGAGCTTAGCATGAGGACATGCTAATATTTAAGTGTGGGGAGATTGATAAACCCATTTTTAGGGTTTATCTAGTGCTTAATTTAGTAGATTTTATCCATTATTCTCACACTTATGCATATAAATTGCATGTTTTACATTTTTCCTCCTAATTCTGTGCTTTGATCGAAAACATGCTTCTTTGGCCTTAAAATTGTTAATTATTAATCCTCTCTTATTACCATTCGATGCCGTGATATGTGTGTTAAGTGTTTTTCAGGGTTTATAGGGTAGGAATGGCTTAGAGGATGGAAAGGAAGCATGCAAAAGTGGAAGGTACACAAGAAATTGAAGGAATTGCTAAGCTATCAATCCTGATGTCTTCGTACTAAATCGATCATAACTTGAGCTACAAAGATCCGAATGAGGCGGTTTCAGTTGCGTTGGAAAGCTAACATCCGGGGCTTCAAAATAATATACAATTTGCCATAGTTTCCATGCAGTTAGGCAACGCACATGCGTGACCAGAAATTTTTAGCGACGCATACGCGTGACAGAGGCTCATGTACTGTACGTATCAGAAATCGTTGGAGGCGATTTCTGGGCTGTTTTTGGCCCAATTTCAAGCCCAAAATCACAGATTAGAGGCTGCAGAGTGGGGGAGTCATGGATACAACTTTCATTCACATAATTTTAGGTTTTAGATGTAGTTTTCTAGAGGGAGAGTCTCTCTCCTCTCTCTATGTTTTAGGGTTCTTAGTTTTATTCCTTCTCAATTTCTGAATTTTATCTTATTTTCTACTTAGTTCTCTTCTACTTTTATTTGTTCTAGTATTCTAGTTTATTTATTTCCCTTATTGATTACTTTATGTTTCCCATTTAGTTTATGAATTCTCATGTTAGATTTGATTTCCCTTTTAATGCAATTTGAGGTATTTCATAATTATTGTTCCTTTCTTCGTTTGTTATTATTGATGTTTGCAATTGGTTATTTAGATTTAATATTCCTTGTTAGTTTTCTATATTCTTATGTTATGCCTTCCAAGTGTTTGATAAAATGCTTGGGAAGGTTTTAAGTTAGATTTTTATATTCTTAGCTTGAATTGATTAATTCGAGACTCTTGAATCATCATAAGTCTCTTGTTGGTTGGTGATTGAAACTTGCTAGTTGGCTTGAACTTCACTAACTCTAGTCTTTGATTAGGACTTGTGAATTCAAGTTGATTTTCTCACTTGACTTACCTTCAATTATTAGAGGTTAACTAAGTGAGAGCAAAAGGCAATTACCATCACAAGTGACTATGATAATGGGGATAGGAATTCCAATTATCAATCCTTACTAAGACTTTTCTTAATTATTATTTTAATTCCTTGATATTTACATTCCTTGTTCCACATTTCAAAAACCCAAAAAGATACAATCTCATAACCAATTATAAGTAAACTTCCCTGCAATTCCTTGAGAGACGACTCGAGGTTTAAATACTTCGATTTATTTTTATTGGGTTTGTTTTAGTGACAAACAAATTAAATTTGATTGAGGTTGAATTGTCGGTTTAGAACTATACTTACAACGCGCTTATTTTTGTGAAATTCTTTACCGACAATTTTTCCGCCATCAGTCACCGATCGGCAATCTTGGGTGACATACTCTAATCTTAACACTTTCATCTTCTTTTTGAATTTTTAGTTGCATTTTTCTTCTTGGGTTGTATATATTTTAGTACCTTAATTTCATTTTTCTTAGTTTATTGCATTTTTTTCATATACATAATAAGCTTAGTTAAGATAATAAAAATTTTCCAAGAAAAAAAACATTCTTGATAGGGTATTGACATCCTAATTGATTTGAGTTGGAACTTTTGATTGAAACTTGCTTGAAATATATATTGTGGAACATGTTTTTGAGTTGTGAACACATAAGCATGTGAGTTTTGAGCCTAATTGTGTGGTTACACCATATAACCAATATTTTCATTCTTGTGTGTGTTATTCTCTTTTTATGATTGCAATCTTTGATTTGTCTGATTCTTTATGTCCATTGTTTGATGTATATATGCATTTATATGATTGAGGCTATCTTTTCATTAAGCTCACTTCTCCCAAATAGCCTACCCTTTTATCTTCCTTTGTTAACCAACCTTAAGCCTATTTCAATCCCCTCTTGTTCTTAAAGTTAGCACATTACTAGCCTGAAAGTGAAAAACAAATAAATGTCCCTTATTCGGATCTTTGATTAGCTTAGGCTAGTGAGAGTGTGTATCATCTAAGTGTGGGGAAGTTTGGGAACTTCAGTTGAGGTAAAAGTGGATTTTTGTATTTTTGTTAAAAATCTTGGGAATTGGATACATGCTCATGCATCAAATACTTAAACCATATGCATTGACACTTTTGTATATTATTATATATTGCAAAAAAAAAGAAATAAAAAAGAAAAAAGAAAAAAAGAAGATAATAAAAGGGGACAAAGTGCCCCAAAGTAAAGTAACAATAACAATGCATATGAGTTGTGATTAAAAAGAAAATGCATGAGTGTGTAAGGAAAGTGAGGAATGGGTAGTTAGATTTGCTTTGAGTTGTATAGGTTGTTATGTAGGTTAGGTGAGAGCTTACGCTAATCAAAGATGCAAATATTAAGCTCACTTGACCGTATATAACCTTACCTTTACCCTAACCCCATTACAACCTATGGAAAAGCACTCATGATATTTGTATGCATATATTGAATAAGTGTTTATTGTTAGATGAAAGACAAATCTTAGAAAGCATGATTAAAAGAGAAATGAGTGAATTGACCCTATACACTTGAGTGATTAGAGCAGATACACATCCGGGGAGGATTTGATTGCTCAATTACATGTTTTCACCTATGCTTAATTCCTTTCTTGCAAGTTTGTAAATGCTTGTCAATAACTCTAATCAATTATGGATTTGACTCGATTTATATTGCTTCAGCCCTTATGTCCATATATGTATTCTTAGAGTTGATTTATTTTAACTAAGTAGTCGCATTCATTTAGGTAGATTGCATATAGGTAGTTTTCTTGCATTGAATAAATGTAGTACCCCTTGTTTCCTTCTTGAGTATAGCATGAGGACATGCTATTGTTTAAGTGTGGGGATGTTATGAATCCACATTTCATGGTATTATTTGCTCTAATTGGGTAGATTTTATCAACTTTTGTTGCACTTATTCATTGAAATAGCATAGTTTCATGATTTCTTCCTAAATTGTGCTTGAAAGTGAAAACATGCTTTTTAGGCCTTTTTATTGCTAAATTTTATTCACTTTAATCCCATTTGATGCCTTGATGTATTTGCTAAGTGATTTCAGGTTTCCAAGGCAAGTATGGGTGGAAGAAGTGAGAAAAAGAGCCTACAAAGGGGAAGAAACCATGAATAAATGGAGTTTGAAAGTTCCAGCGATCCATGTGTGCGCAAAAGCAATGCGTGCGCATGCACAAGTGCGAGCTTGGCGACGCGTACGCATGACCCACGCGTACGCGTGGAAGTGAATTTTGCCAGGTGACGTGTATGCGTGACCCGAGTCACGTGAGCTCATTAATGCAAATCGCTAGGGGTAAATTTTGGGCCTTCAAAATCCAATCCAACTCATTTTTGAAGCTATTTCAACCCCAATTCAAGTGGAAGCAAGGGGGGCAATTAGGTTTAGCTTTTCTATGTTTTTGTCTTAGTTTCTAGAGAGAGAAGCTCCCCACTCTCTCTAGAATTAGGTTAGGTTTAGTTAATTTTCCTTTAATTTCAGCTTTTAATTCTTGTTTTAATGTAGTTTCATTTGTGTTTTCATGCTTTATTGTCTTACTTCTCTTAGTTCTTCTTCTTAATTTCTCTTTTATGCCACTTTTCATTTTATGAACCCTCTTGTTAATTTTAATTTTCATTTAATACAATTTATGTTTTATGTTCATTTAATACTTGTTTGAGTTATTGTTATCATTTTCTTGCTTTTGGTAGTTAGATTTTATTTTTAATACAATTTAATATTATTTTATTTTCATGCACACCAAGTGTTAAATAAAATACTTGGCTTAGTTTTTGCTTAGTTTTTCTTCACTCTTGGCTTGGAATTGAGGACTTTGGTGCTCCTTGAGTCATTGATGTCCATTCTTGTTTGATATATTAGAGTAGTTAGTTGATTTGGTTTCCATTGACTCTAATTCTCCCATTAATAGTGTTGACTAGGACTTATGCATTGGGATAACTATGCCTACTTGACTTATCCTCAATGTAGGGTTGACTAAGTAGGATTAACTCTTCATAATCATCATGTATTTGTGGTCAATGGCTAGGATAGGTAACCTTAACTCTCAATTACATGTCAAGAGGTTTCTTGCATTTGAATTTTCCTTTTCTTGCATTTAATTTCTTTGACTTTTATTGCTTTGACTTTTAATTCCTTACATGCATCTTTACTTTATTGTCATTTATATTTCTTGTCTCTTCTGCAATCAATCATAGGCAATAATCTTAGCACTTCATTTGCAACTCCTAGGGAAGATGACCCAGGAATTCAAACTCCCAGTTATTGTGTTTTGATTATGACTATCTTTTAGAATTAAATTTAATTGTTGGCCAATTGTTGGGTTGGGAACTATACTTACAATGCCAATTCTAAATTTTGAGAAAAGAAAATTCCTAACCCGCTTTGGGCCTAACATCACAACCCCCACATGAAATAATCAACAAAGGTCCTTCTGAAAACAAGCTCACAAACAACGAAGCATCATCTGAAGAGCAGAGTCTCAAGAAGAAGGTACCAAAAGGGTGGAGGAATAAGAAAATCCCCACTGAAGGTTTTTCACCCGGGGACAAAGTGATCCTGAGCCACCACCCAACAATACCCTCTCAGTTTGTTGTAATACCTTCTCAACTTCCTAGAATATATACAGTAAACAAGGTTCTCTCATTGGAGCATGTGGAGATCATCAAGGAAGGAATTGGAAGAAAGTTCACTATGAGAGGAGATGATCTGAAACATTATCATTCTCCCTAACAAGAGTCAAACGTCAAGCTAATGACGTTAAAGAAGCGCTGACGGGCGGAGAATTGCCGATTAAGAATTTATAGTGAAAATAGCGTTGCAAGTACAGTTCTTAACCGACGAAATTTTCGCTTATCAATTTAAAAAAGAGTTATCACAATTTAAGAATAAAATACTGGGAGTAGAATTCCCAGGTCATCTCCCAACGAGTTGACAAAAGAGTGCAAGTTATTGGTCAGGAATTTTCTGAGAAATTTTAGAGTTGGAGAACAGAAGAATAAAATGATTATTAATTAAAGCAATGAAAATTAACAAGAGGTTTTATATATTTAAAATAAAAAGCCTTGACTGGGAGAAGATTAATTGGAAGTTCTATCCTTGATGAATTTTTCCAAGTGTAATGGTAAGATGTTGTTGTTTTTACTTAGTTATCCCTTACCGAATAAAGGAAAGTCAAGTAACTGAACCAACTCCGATTCACAAGTCCTAATCCTCTCCTATGGAAGGATTAGCGTTAGTGACTAGAGAGCCAGCAAATAACTTCCAATTACCAATTAACACTTGAGTATTCCAACTCAAGGGTCTCCTATTAATCAACTTCCAAGTCAAGTTGGGAGTCTACTCCATTGACATGGATGTCATTTTCATAAACATATAAAGGGAATGAAAAGAAGACATGATAATTCAAATAAAGTAAAAGAGCAAGGAAATAAGAAAGAAAACCGTAATGGCAAAGACTTCAAACGGAGGTAGTAACTCTTCTCAATATCCCAATCAAAAGCATAAAACTAAAAAACTATGAATGTGAAGAACCCTAGAGGAAGCAGTAGTTTTCTCTCTCCGATTCAAAGCTAAAAGCTAAAAATTGTGTAAAAGTGAATATGTGTTGAGTCTCTGCTTGTCTCCTGGCTCTAGCCTGTGTTTTTGGGCCGAAAACTGGGTCCAAAACTAGCCCAAAATCACCCCCAGTGTCTTCTACAATTTCTGCACGTGGCGCACGTCACGCGTACGCGTCGATGGTGTTCTGCACGTGTCACACCTACGTGTCATTCACGCGTACGCGTCGCTGTGCACTTTGCTTGTCACGCGTATGCATCAGGCACGCGTATGCGTCACTGTTAAAAGCTTCAAGTCACGTGCACGCGTGAGTCATGTGTCCGCGTCGATCTTCGCTGGTCATCTCCTTTGTTTCTTGTGTTCCTTCTATTTTTGCAAGCTTCCTCTCCATCCTCTAAACCATTCCTGCCCTATATAGCCTGAAAACACTTAACACACAGATCACGGCATTGAATGGTATAAAAGGACATTAAAAATGACAATTCAAAGGCTTAGGAAGCAAGTTTTTAATCATAGAACAAAATTGAGAAGGATTTGTAAAACCATGCAAATTGTATGAATAAGTGTGCAAAAAATTGATAAAAACCACTCAACTTAGCACAAGATAAACCATAAAATAATGGTTTATCAATCTCTCCACACTTAAATATTAGCATGTCCTCATGCTAAGCTCAAGGAGACCAAAAGAATGAATGGGGGAAAGTAAGACTCATGCAATGTAACCTATGTATATGAATGCAACTATATGTTACGATGTTTTTGCCTACTTGGTTAAAAAGTAAACAAGTTCTCCAAGACAAACATAAATCAGATTCCACTAATTTAAATCACACAATAAAAGACAAGTAAACTTGTAAGAAGATAGCTCATGAAAGCAGGGAACATAGAATCAAGCATTGAACCCTCACTGGTAGTGTATATGCACTCTAATCGCTTAAGTGTCTAGGGTTAATCCACTCTACTCTTCTCTAGTCATGCTTTCTAAAACTTTGTTATTCATCTAACCAATCAACAAATATTTAGTGTACAAATGCAAACACCATGAGGTCTTTTCAAGGTTGTAATGGGGCTAAGGTAAGGATGAGGGTATATGTATGGCCAAGTGAGCTATAATATGAATCTTTGACTAACCTAAGCTCTCACCTAACACACACAAACTCTATATAATTCTAAAATCATGCCTAGCTACCCAAAATCTCCCTTTTGTATATTTCACATACTCATGCATCAATTTTTAATTCCATCACATGTGCATTGATCTTTTTATTGACTTTAGCATTAGGGTGATTTTATCCCCTATTCATTTATTTCTTTTCTTTTCTCTTTTTTTATAAATGAAAACATAATATATCAATGCATGTGGTTTTTATGATTTCACAAGAGTACGCACCCAAATTTCTAATATTTTTCAGTAAAAACACAACACATTTTCAGCAACCCAAGTTCCCACATTTCCCCACACTTAGTTGGCACACACTATCTTAAGCTAACCAAAGATTCAAATCGCGTAATTAATTATTTTTTAGCTTAAGGCTAGTGATGTGGTAATATAAAGAACAAATGGGGATTAAAAAGGCTCAAAGTGGCAAACAAAGGTAAATGAAATGGTGGGCTATTTGGGATAAGTGAGCTAATAATAAATGATGGACTCAATCATATGTATGCATGAATATATACTAAACAATGGACATATAGAATGGAACAAACCATAGATTGCAATCATAGAGAAGAAAACACACAAGAATAAAAATCATGGTTAAATAATGTAACCATATAATTAAGCTCAAAATCTCACAGGTTGTGTGTTCTTAGCTCAAAAACCATGTTCCAAATTACAATCTTCAAATAATTTTAACAAAAAAAAGTTTAATTTAAGTTAGTGAAATACTATAAAATAGGATATTGAAAAGAAACTCATTACTCCAATCAAGCAGAATATTCATGCAAGAAATTATTATCATGCAATCTATCCTTTCTAACAAAAGAAAAAGTCAAATGTTGGTGTTAAGAGAGAGAGATTACCTCCAGAAGTCAAGGACTGACCTCCCTACACTTAAGACTTGGCACGGTCCTCCGTGCCATCAATAAGGAGCAAGGTAAGGTTGGGAGCATCGCCTCCACTATCTGGCTCGTCATGGCTCCCTGTGCTACTAGGTGAAGGGGAGTCCGAGGTGTCCTTCTGTTCCGGAGATGGGTGAGTACCAACAATGAGCTCCTTCAGATAGTTCTATCGGCGCTTGTTGTGGCGCTCCATTTGCTCCATTCGCCGATCTTGCCGGTCGAACCTCTGAAGTATCTGAAGGAACATCTGATGGGTGGATGGTGCTTGTGGTGTGGATAATGGTAGAGTAGAAGAAGGAGGAGTGTCCAAAGATGGGCCTGGAGGCCGGCTCGCAGAGGGAACTGGGGGTCTGATGTACTTCCCATTCGGGACATACTGATCAGCCCTTGGGATCATGGTCTCGGTATCCCCAACCCTATAGGAAACACCTGCTGTAGAGACTAAATCTGAAACCAATACGGGGAAAGGCAGGTTACCCGCAATCTGTACGTGTCCCATTGCCTGCCGAATGAGTCGGGGCAGGTTGAGAGGTTGCTTTGTCAGGATACACCAGATGAAAAAGCCATGTCCGCTGTGAAGGTGGACTCGTGAGTGCTCAGAAAGATATAGTGGGACATAATCTGTGCCCACACGCGAGCCTCCAAGGTAAGTGATTGGGCTGAGATGCTCTTGGGTTTTGACTGATGCTGCCCATAGATCCAGGTGCTGCCAGGTTGGGCTATAACTCCGAAGACGCTATCCCAGTCTTAACTGATATATTTGGCGCTTAAGCTAGGCCTCTTGATATGCATCCAATCCCTCTGGGCTAGGTGGAAGCTCCAGTACTCTCTATATGGCACCCTCGGAGACAGGGACTTACTGATGACAAACATAGATATTCTGCAGGGTAGGCGAGTAGAAGTTAGAGTAGAATTCAACTACCCATGATAGGGTGGCCTCCTGCGGCTACCTCCTCAAAAATCCCCACTGTCTCCTCTCGATGCGGGGCTCCACAAAATCAACAAAATGGGTTGGGACAATGAGTAAATATTTATTATTGTAGTTCCTCTCAGCTAGGATGGGGAACATCTGCTCGCAATAACGGTTGGTGAACCGTGTAGAGTCCCATGCGGGAAAGGCTTTCTCTGTTTTATCAACTTTAACGATCCTCTTTACCCGCTTTGTTGGTGGCTTGATGCTGGTAGATGGTGGCGCCTTAACAGAGCTCTCTTGGTTCCTCTCCTTATTGGTGGATTTTCAGAAGCCTTCTCTTTTCCTCTTTTAGTGGCCATCCTAAAGAAGGAAGAAAGAGAATTAAATTCAAATATAGATTATTAACAATTGGAAGGTGGGAAATCCAAGTAATAATGAATGCCAAAGTAATAATGATGTCCTATACATGGTAGCTACAACATGCATGGAAGACATTAAGTAAAAATCATAAAGGCAATTCATAACAATTAGATGCAAGAGGGTTAAAAGCATGCAAGTAATAGGTGATGAGAATACTTTTGCATGGTCTAGAAATTCACAGATAAATCTTCGTTGCAAGTATAGTTTCTAAACCAACAAGAGTCCTTTCATACAAAAGTTTTGGTTGTCACAAGTAACAAACCCCTTTAAAATTGATAACCGAAGTATTTAAACCTCGGGTCATCTCTCAAGGAATTGCAAGGAGGTGTTATTATTATTGGTTATGAGTCCTGTAAATTGGGGTTTTGGGTTGAGAAATAGGAAGAGAAAAGTGCAAGGAAAATAAAATAAGAACTAATAAAGTTCTTAGCAAGATATGAAAACTGGATGTCCTATCCTAGTTATCCTCATCAATTGTGATGAGAATTAGATTTTGCTCCCACTTTGTTAACCTCTAACTATGAAGGTAAGTTAAATGGATGAATCAATTTGATTCCTCAGGTCCTAGTCAATTCCTAAGAAAAGACTAGAGTTATTGGAATTCAAATCAATCAGCAAAGATAACAATTATCAATCACAAGGAATTTGATAACTCAAGTGCCTCCAATTAATCAATTCAAGCTAGGAATGTAAAAAGCTAAATTAAAAATCATAAACCAAAAATACCTCAAATTGTATTAAATAGAAAATCAATCTAAACATAAAGAATTCAAAAACCAAATTGAGAAAATAAATAAAAGGAACATTGAACCTAAAAATTGAGAAGAAGAAATCCTAGATCCTTTAAGAGGAATCCTAATCCTAAATCATAAGAGAGAGGAAAGAACCTCTCTCTCTAAAAACTACATCTGGACCTAAAATTGTGAATTATGAGAACGTCTTGAGTCTCTGCATGTTCTCTGACTTTAATCTGTGTTTCAGGGCCGAAAACTGGGTCAAAACGTGGCCCAAAATCGCCCCCAGCATTTTTTGAATTTTCTGCAGATCACGCATGCCACGCGTACGCGTCGTCCACACGTTCGCGTCACTGGCCGAATTCCCTTTTCACGCATGCGCATCAGGCGCGCGCTCGCATCGTTGTGCTGATCTGCTTCCACGCGTACGCGTCAAGCACGCGTACGCGTCTCTGTGATTTTCTCCATCTTGCGTGCACGCGTGAGCCATGCGTGCACATCACTTCTCGCTGGTTGTCTCCTTTACTTCTTGTGCTCCTTCCATTTTTGCAACCTTCCTCTCCATTCTCTAAGTCATTCCTGCCTTATAAAGCCTGAAACACTTAACGCACAGATCACGGCATCGAATGGTATAAAGGAGAAATTAAAATACAAAATTTAAAGCTTTAGAAAGTAAGTTTTCAATCATAGAATAAATCCAGGAAGGAATTGTAAAACCATGCGAATCATATGAATAAGTGGGTGAAAAGCTGATAAAAACCATTCAAATTAGCACAAGATAAACCATAAAATAATGGTTTATCAATAGGCATGAGAAGCATAACTCAAGCATCAATTATTAAATGTGTCAAATTAAAGAGTACTTGTATGATGATAATTGTGAATGATAATCCCAATACACGTGGATTACAAGTGTTGTGAAAAAGAGAGGCATTAAAGTGTGAGAGTAAAGTAGAAAAGAGTTCAAAATGCCATGAGAGCTTTTTCACAAACACTTGGTGTGCAAGTTAAAATAGGAATTGAAATAGAGGATCCAAATGTATATGAGAGCCAAAATTAAGTGTCAATTGTCAAATCACTCCTCATAATATCCACAAGCTCAATGATAATAAAGTAATACCTAAATAAAGCTCCAACACCAACATAAAAATGCATGATAAAAGAATGAAAAAGAAATCATAAATAAATAAGCTAATATATTATTTGAGAAGAAAGAAAAATAAATAAATGCAATACTTGAAAGAAGAATGAAAGAGTAGAGGGGAGGGAGAAAAGAAACCTGAGGGAGAAGATGAAGAATGGAAGAAGAAAGTCGTAGGAAGTAAGAAGTAAGAAGGAAGAAAGAAGGAAGAAGAAAGAAGGATGAATTAGGATTGAGAGAGAATTAGGATTTGGGAGGGGAAAAATTAAACTGGGCAGAGCACTGGTGTATTTGTGCGGCGCATGTGACGCGCACGCGTAAGGTACGTGTACGCGTGGGCCGTGCAAAACTGAGGTTGACGCGTAAGCGTCGGTAACGCGTAAGTGTGACCATGATTGTACTAATCGCGCGAGACCAGCCTCGCGCACGCTCAACTCTCTGTTCATTCTGGGTTGGGGGCTAAAATTTTATACGACGCGTGCGCATCAGGCACGCGCACGCGTGGGTGGCCATTAGGTGAAAGGACGCGCACACGTCATAGACGCGTATGCGTGAGTGAGTTTGTGCCTCTAGCATAGTGCCAGTCCCAGACCTTCATAACTCTCTGTTCAGCACACTATTTACGCCGATTTCCAGGGTCATGCGTGCGCGTCAGGGACACTTACGCATGGGCTGCTAAAAGCGCAAGCGACGCGTACGCGTGGGCTTGTTTGCGCGAAAAGCATGGTTCCAGCACTACTCCTGCGTAAATCTCTGTTCAATTCCTATTCTTGTCACATTCACAAGTGACGCGAGCGCGTCGAATGCCCCTTTTTTTTATATGCAGAATGCAGATGATTTATGCAGAATTTATAAAGTAACACTTGATAAAAATAAGATAAAACTAAGAATAAAAATGAAAGATCATACCATGGTGGGTTGTCTCCCACCTAGCACTTTTCTTTTACGTCCTTAAGTTAGATGGTCCATAAGCTCAGTCTTCTTCTGTTGGTGGATCCTCTAAGAGGAAGACCTCCAGCTCCTTATTGTTCTTCATTTTCTTAGCATGATACAGCTTCAAGCGGTGGCCATTGACTTTGATGAATTTGGAGCTTGAAGGATGACTCAGGTGGAAGACTCCGTATGGCTCTGCCTTCTCTACTCTATAGAGACCTTCCCACCTTGATCTTAGCTTGTCTGGTATGAGTCTCAACCTGGAGTTGTAAAGGAGGACCAGCTCCCCAGGTCTGAACTCTCTTCTCTTGATATGCTTGTCATGCACAGCCTTCACCCTCTCTTTGTATAGCCTGGATTTGTCATATGCTTCGAGTCGAAGGTTCTCTAGTTCTGCTAGTTGCAGCTTCCTTTCAACACTGGCTTTCTCAAATCCCATGTTGCATTCCCTTATAGCCCAGAAAGCCTTGTGTTCTACCTCCACTGGGAGGTGACAAGCCTTTCCGTAGACTAGGCGGAAGGGACTCATTCCGATGGGTGTCTTGTACGCTGTCCGATAAGCCCAAAGCGCATCTACAAGCCTGGTGCCCCAGTCTTTTCTATGAGGCTTGACAATCTTCTCCAGTATAAGCTTTATCTCTCTGTTAGACACATCGGCTTACCCATTGGTCTAAGGATGGTAAGCGGTTGCTACCTTGTGAATAATGCCATGTTTCTTCAGTAGACCTGTCAATCTCCTGTTACAAAAATGAGTGCCTTGATTACTCACGATTGCTCGTGGTGATCCAAAGCGACAGATAATACTATTTCGAACAAAGGAGACAACAGTGTTAGCATCATCAGTACGGGTAGAAATTGCTTCCACCCATTTAGAGACATAATCAACAGCTAACAATATGTATAAGAAACCACTAGAGTTTGGAAATGGACCCATGAAGTCAATTCCCGAAACATAAAAAATTTCACAGAATAACGTAAGCTGTTGGGACATCTCATCCCTCTTGGATATATTTTCAAACCTTTGGCATGGGGAGCAATATTTACAGAAAGCAGTAGCATCCTTAAAA
Source organism: Arachis hypogaea (assembly GCF_003086295.3). Lineage (NCBI taxonomy): Eukaryota > Viridiplantae > Streptophyta > Magnoliopsida > Fabales > Fabaceae > Arachis > Arachis hypogaea. Next base: position 70,227,722 of record NC_092052.1, read on the forward strand.
AGAGTGGGCCACCAGAATCCACAGTCTAAAATTTTTCTAGCTGTTCTTTGAGGACCAAAATATCCACCACTCTCAGAGGAGTGACAGGCCTCTAAAATTGACTAGAATTCTGATAGTGGCACACACCTTCTAATTATTTGGTCAGCACCATACCTCCATAAATATGGGTCATCCCATATATAATATTTGGACTCGCTTTTAAGCTTGTCCCTTTGATGCTTAGTAAAATTGGGAGGGAAGGTATGACTAACCAAATAATTGGCTATAGGTGCATACCATGGAACTACCTCAGATATTGCGTGCAAGCTATCAAATGAAAAAGCATCATTGATAGGAGTAGAGTCACTCTTAATGTGCTCTAGGCGACTCAAGTGGTCCGCCACTAAATTCTAGGAACCACTCCTATCTTTGATTTCTAAATCAAATTCATGCAGCAACAATATCCAACGTATTAACCTTGGTTTGGACTCTTTTTTAGCTAACAAATATTTTAGAGCTGCATGGTCTGAGTATACTACCACCTTAGTACCAAGTAAGTAGGCTCGAAATTTATCTAGAGCAAAAACAATAGCCAGAAACTCCTTTTCAGTGGTAGTATAATTAAACTGAGCAGCGTCTAAGCTCTTAGAAGCATAAGCAATTATAAAAGGGTCCTTACCTTCGTGCTGAGCCAGCGCCACTCCTACTGCATAGTTGGAGGCGTCACACATAATCTCAAATGGCTGACTCTAGTCGGGCCCTCTCACAATCGGGGCTTGAGTTAAGGCGATCTTCAGCTTATCAAACGCTTCCATGCAGTCCTCACTCAGCTCGAACTCAACATCCTTCTGCCGCAGTCGGGATAAAGGTAATGCTACCTTACTGAAGTCCTTGATAAATCTTCGATAGAAACCTGCATGACCAAGAAACGAGCGGACTTCCCTCACAGAGGAGGGGTAAGGCAAACCAGAAATAACATCTACCTTTGCTGGATCTACAGAAATATCAGTATTAGAAACAACATGTCCTACAACAATACTGTTCATACTCTGGGTCGAGCTCCCTGACTCGGGTTGTTTGGCGACATGGCGACCGACCTCTTTAGGTCAGGGCTATCCGACCTCTTCTCAAAGAGTTCGGCCAAATCACCTGGAAAGCCCAAAAAGGGCCCAAACAGAGGAACACGACCCAAATCTAAAGGCAGTCCAAGCCTATAGAGATAAAGGCGGTTCCCTTAAAGATACGATGACTTTACTCAAAGATAAGATAAGATAAGATAAGATAACTATCTTATCTCTAGAAAGGTCACTCCACACTACTATAAATACACTGGAGCACCCAGGTATAACTCATACTCTGATTCTACAAAAAACCTGCTTAATACCCTTGCTAACTTAAGTATCGGAGTCCTTTGCAGGTACCACCACCCTCCGGTAACAAAGGATCAGCAGCATAGCCCGTCAAACAAGCCGGACACGTCATCGCCGATCAGTACAAAAGATCTCATCCGAGATCGACCTACAGTTTCAGGTAACCCTCAGAATATTGGCGCCGTTGCCGGGGACTTGGAAGTCATCCCATCACCATGGCGGACAACCTGGACAACGACCATAACTCTGATTTGGAAAACTGAATGCCACATAAGACCGTGGAGGTTACACCGAATGATACTTCTCAACCTAACAAAGACAAGAACTCCCCAAGCACGGGAGCCATGGAGGCACTTCAGGATCGCCTGAAACAACTCAAAAAGGAGGTTGAGTATCAACGGGAAGCCGAGAGAGACTTACAAAGAGAAGCTAGGCGACGTCGTGAATTAGAGGACAAGCTCCTAAAGATTGAAGCTGATCTCAAAACTAAAACTACCAGATCCAGCCACGATGGTGGCTCCCGCAAAGACCAAGACCCGTTCACCAAAGAGATCATGAAGACCAAAATCCCAAAAGACTTCAAACCTCCCGACGTAACTCTATAGGATGGCACGACAGACCCCGGCCATCATCTTAGCAACTTCTGAAGCAGAATGTATCTCAATGACGCCTCAGACGCAACTCGGTGCAAAGCCTTCCCAACTACTCTAACAAAAACGGCAATTAAATGGTTCGATAGCCTGCTCCCCAGGTCCATCTCAAGCTTTGATGACTTGGCCAAAATGTTTGTAGCCAGATTCTCCATCCAGAAGGATAAAACTAAACATGCCCCAAGTTTACTGGGGATCAAGCAAGGAGATCGAGAGAGCCTTCGCAATTACATGGAAAGATTCAACAAAGCATGTTTGGACATACAAAATCTTCCAACAGAAGCAGCTATTATGGGTCTCATCAATGGCCTGCAAGAGGGACCTTTTAGTCACTCCATATCGAAAAAATATCCCACATCTCTAAATGAAGTGCAAGAATGAGCAGAGAAATTTATCAACATGGAGGAAAACTCTCGAATAGGAGAGACCTCAAAAGCCGGATCTTATTACTCCTCCCGAGATAAGGACAAAGAATCCAAGAAAAAAGAAGATCAACATAAAGAAAAAATCAAGAAATATCACAATTACACTCCTCTTCGGGTGTCTCTTGTGGATGTCTATCGAGAAGTATGCCACACTAATAAGATACCCCTACCGCGCCCACTCAAAAGCAAGAAAGGAGGAGGAAATCGGACAGAATACTGTGAATACTATCGAATCTATGGACACCCTACCAACGAGTGCTTCGATTTGAAGAACATTATAGAAAAATTGGTGAAAGAGGGGAGACTAGATCGGTACTTAGCCAACAAACTAGATGAGCCAAGAAAAAGAAGAAGGGATGAAGAGGTCGGACGAACTGAAAGACCACCTCGTACCCCAGAGAGACATGTCCACATGATACATGGAGGATTTGTGGGAGGAGAAATCTCCAAATCATCTCGCAAGAGACATCTGAAGGAAGTATATCATGTAGAAGGAGGAGAAGGAGTACCTGAACTCCCCACTATCACCTTCACCAAAGAGGACGCAGTTGGCATCATCTCAGGACATGACGATCCCATGGTCATCACTATCATATTAGCCAACATTAATCTCTACCGCACGCTGGTAGACCAGGGAAGCTCGGCTGACATATTATTCAAAGCAACCTTCGACAAACTTGGCCTAGAGGAAAAAGAGCTCAAAGCATATCCAAACAGCCTATTCGGGCTGGGAGACACTCCAATCCAACCACTTGGATACATCTCATTGCACACAACCTTTGGGAAAGGAAATCGGTCAAGGACACTCAACATAGACTACATTGTGGTTAACGTAAGTACAGCCTACAATGCCCTGATAGGTCGGACAACACTGAATCAGCTCGGCGCAGTAGTCTCGACCCCACATCTGTGCATGAAGTTCTCGACCACAGAAGGAATCGCAACAGTAAGGGCAGACCAAAAGACAGCGTGCCGCTGCTACAATGAGAGTCTGAACCTCAGGGGCAAAGGAGAAGAAATTCACACCATAGGGCTCGGGAGAGTTCAGGGACGGGAAGAACTTTGTCCACAACCTGAAGGCGAAACAGAAGAAGTTCAAATTGGGGACACTCCAGATAAAACGACCAATATTGGAACAGTCCTAAAAGGAGACAAAAAAGAGTCCCTTATACGTTTCATGCGAGATAATGTCGACCTCTTTGCATGCAAAGCCGCAGACATGCCGAGCATAGACCCTAAGTTAATGTGCCACATGTTGGCAATTTACCCAGGGTCTCGGCCAGTACAGCAGAGACGTAGAAAGCTCGGACCAGAACGATCCCAAGCCGTGGAAGAGTAGGTGCAAGCTCTTCTAGAGGCAGGATTCATAAGAGAAGTCAAGTACCCACTATGGCTAGCTAACTTCGTCTTGGTGAAAAAATCAAATGGGAAGTGGCGAATGTGCACCGACTACACTGATCTCAACAAAGCCTGCCCAAAAGATCCTTATCCACTCCCAAGTATCGACGCTTTGGTGGACGCCTCCTCCGGATACAAATACCTCTCGTTTATGGACACCTATTCAGGATATAATCAAATCCCAATGTACCCTCCTAATCAAGAAAAAACGTCATTCTTGACCCCGAAAGCAAACTACTGCTACATCGTCATGCCATTCGGACTCAAAAACACGGGGGCTACTTATCAAAGATTAATGAATAAAGTCTTCGCAGACCACATCGGAAAAGTCATGGAAGTCTATGTGGACGACATGCTAATAAAGACACAAAGTGAAGAGTCGTTGCTGTCCGACCTCACCCAAGTATTCAACACTATAAGAAGGCATGGCATGCGACTCAACCCTGCAAAATGCACCTTCGCAATAGAAACTGGCAAATTCTTGGGTTTTATGCTCACGCAAAGAGGAATCGAGGCAAACCCGGATAAATGCCGGGCCATACTCGACATGAAAAGCCCGACCTGTGTCAAAGAGGTACAACAACTCAATGGAAGATTGGCAGCCTTGTCCAGATTTCTAGCAGGATCAGCAATAAGATCTCTACCCTTCTACGCCACTCTAAGAAAGGAAAGGAGGTTTGAATGGACAACGAAGTGTGAGCAGGCCTTCCAAGATTTCAAAAGGTTCCTGGAACAATCACCTATCCTAACTCGGCCACGGGAAGGAGAACCACTTGTATTGTACCTCGCAGTAGGAAATTGGGCAGTAGCCTCAGCACTAGTTTGAGAAGACGACAGTGGACAACAACCTATATACTTCATCAGCAAAGTACTACAAGGGTCCGAACTGAACTACGAAAAAATAGAAAGATTCGCCTATGCTCTCATACTAACATCTCGATGACTTTGTCCATATTTCCAAGCCCACATCATCAGGGTTCGGACCAACCAGCCCATAAAAGGCATTCTGCAGAAAACAGATTTAGCAGGAAGAATCTTGCAATGGGCAATCGAGTTGTCAGAATTCGACCTTTAATATGAAGCTCGGACAGCCATCAAATCATAATATCTGGCCGACTTCTTTGCATAGTTTACGGACACCCTGAAAATCCCTACAGAATGGAATCTCTACGTAGATGGTTCCTCAAACAAAACTGGAAGTGGTGCAGGCGTGATAATAGAAAGTGATCAGGGAACCCAAATCGAATTTTCCCTCAAATTCGGGTTCCTTGCTTCAAACAACAAAGCCGAATATGAGGCACTACTAGCTAGTTTGAAGCTGGCTAAGGAGGTTGGCGCTCAAAAGCTTATCATCTTCAGCGACTCACAAGTAGTCACCTCACAAATAGCAGGGAGCTACCAAGCCAAGGATCCCACCATGAAAAAGTACTTGGACAAAACCAGGGAACAACTCGGACAACTCAGGGAATATGAAGTCCACCACATACCTCAGGAACAGAATGTTCGAGCTGATGCGCTCTCAAAAGTAGCCGGCACCAAACCAGGGGGCAACAATAGTAGCCTCATCCAGGAAATGCTGCAGAACCCGTCAATCTCGGAAGAAGAAAAGGTCCTAACCATAACAGGTTTGGATCAAGGATAGATGACTCCCATAATTAACTACCTCAAAACAGAAACACTCCCTACAGATAAGAAGGAAGCAAAGAGGTTAAAACGAGAAGCACAATACTACACCATAATAAACAACACTCTATACAAGAGAGGGATCTCAACACCACTGTTAAAATGTGTGCCGACTTCCAACACAAAGGAAGTTTTAGAAGAAGTACACAGTGGCATCTGTGGCAACCACCTCGGAGCACAAGCTCTCACCAAAAAAGTACTCAGGGCCGGATTTTATTTGCCGACTTTACAAAAAGAAGCAACAGAATTCGTAAAGACATGTCCACCATGTCAGAAACATGCCAAATTTCACATCGCCCCACCAGAGGAGCTTATCAGCGTAACCTCACCCTGGCCATTCGCAAAATGGGGACTCGATCTTCTCGGTCCTTTCCCTCAAGGATCCGAACAAGTCAAATTCCTCATTGTGGGAGTAGACTATTTCATAAAATGGATTGAGGCAGAACCCCTAGCTAACGCCACTGCTCAAAGAAGTCGAAAATTCCTATATAGAAACATTGTCACAAGGTTTGGGGTTCCATACTCCATCACCACAGATAACGGCACTCAATTCACAGATGCAGGCTTCAGAAAATTGGTGGCCGATTTGAACATAAAACAAGATGACCTTGGAGCTCGGAATAATCAGCTCGGACAGACTCCAAACTCTCCCTGAGACCCATCATCTCCCTATAAGTTGTGACGTAGCTCTCCTTATGCTTCAATGCCATATCCTTAGACAACTTTGCAGAAGCCGCCAAGGCAATAGCCCAAGTCTTCTCACCCTCCAACTCCTTCTCTAATCTGGCCACCTTTACTTTGAGCTCCTCCTTTAAAGCCTTGATCCGGTCAAACTCTGACTTGGCTTCCTCTATAAAGGCCTTTGTTGCATGGATAGGAAGATCTTGGGCGGTTCGATATAGAGCTGCCCCCATATGTGCCATCTTGATGCTGCTCCGAGTAATAAAGTCCAAATGACAAAGAAGAGAGACATCGTCAGTAGGAATGACACCATAAGGAGCAATCTGCTGGTCAACAAAACCAACAGCATCAAAATCAGGAGCATCTAGATTGAAGGGCTCAACAGTTCGAGGTCTTTTTGAAGGAAGAACGGCAGTAGGAGAAGAGGTAGCAGTAGAAGCCTGGGGAGGGTCGACCAAATGAACTCGAGGAGTAGGAATCATCCTCCTAGGTCCAGGAGAGCTCGGCACAGGTTGTTTAAGAGGAATGCGAGAAGACCCTTCCTCAGCCACCTTGGCCTAGATGTTTTGGGCCGTTGTAGCCTTCCTCGCCTTTTTAAAGGCCTTCATGGAATCATTGTTCTTAGCCATCTCTGAAAAACAAATCAACCAAAGAAGTAAGTTATTTTCTGAAAAGAAAAAGAAGCAAAGTAAAACATAGCAAAATATATTGGTCAATACCCAACACAGCCCGGACAAGGGAAGGATCCCCCAAATATTTTTTGGTATCTAGATGGGGAGGTTCCCCCAAATATCCTCCAAAATATTTACAAAAGCTTGCTCGACCTCATCAAGCATCTCCCACGTGTATCGAGACACCACCACATTCTTTTGCCAACACAAGGGGAAGGCAGGTTCATTATTCACTTCTAAGAAAAACGGTCGAGCTCCCTCAACAGATCGGACCTTAAAAAAGTAATTCTTAAAGTTCCTAAAAGACTCATCATACATAGCAAAAATTTTATGTCCTTGGGTAGATCTAAAGGAAATCCAAGAGGCTTTCTTTTTCGAAGAAATCCCAGGCTTAGTTAAAACAAAAAGGTAAAGAAAAAGAGTCTGAGAAGGTGTGACATCCAACTCTTGGCAAAACTGCTGGAAGATCTTCATAAAACCCCAGGAGTTCAGATGGAGCTGGGACAGAGCTACGTTACACGACCACAACAAATCGGTCTCAAAGGAGGTGAAAGGAAAAGTAATATTCAGTTGGCTAAAAAAATAGTCATAAGCATAAAAGAAGGGACGTTCTCCACGGGTCAGAGCAGGAAAGCAAACTCTCTCATCAGAATCAGGCGCTACCAAGTCATAGTTCCTTTCTTGATCTCTATTCTTACAGAGTCGGTGATGTTTCCTAAGCTCCACACAAAACTCAGCATTCACCACGGAAACACACATTAACACAAGGGAGTCCAACCAGTCGGACATCCCCTCAGGAACCTTAGAAGACGTCTCAACAACATTTTTGTGAGAAGACATAGCCAACTAGTCCTACAACAAGAAAAAGAAAATGGATTACTATACCAAAACAACTCAGGCAAAATCAAAATAGCTCAGACAAAACATGACTCAGAGCAGTACAAATAGTAAAAGGAAGACCCCAAGACACACACCAAGGTCCAGGGGCATCCTTTGGAGGCAGCGACATAGAGTAAAGACTCAGAAAAGATTACAAAGACTAAACATCCCAGCAAAGACTCTAAGAAAATGCTCCAGGGAAGAAAGACGCAAAAAACCGTCGTCTTCTACAAACCCATCAGCAAAGAAAATTATCAACAGGACAAAAATCAAGAGGCAATCTTCTCAGAAGTAAACAGGTGCAGTCTACAAAACTCAGAAAACATCAAAAAACAATTAGAAGTGGTAAAAAGAAACATGCAAAACCCTAAAAGCTTCAACCATCAGGAAAAGGCGAAAAGGTTCATGCAAAAAGACGAAAGAAAATCCTAGAACACACATTACAACAACAATAAGACACAGCAATAGCGAAAAAATCCAAACTTTCTCCAAGATTAAGCGAATGTAAAGAAAAACAACTAAAAAGGAAGAAAAAGTACTAACCTGTAAAGAGGAAGAAAAGACGAGCGTTAGGAAAAGGTTTGGAGGAAACGGTGGAAACGAAGCACCCTTGCATCGAAGCGAATAGAAGAAGCACCTCAAAGCAAAAACGACGGAACGCAAAGGGATGAGAGAAACAAAAGCAAAAGCAGAAGCGAAAAGTTCGGAAGCAAAAGAAACTGAAAAGAAGGATTCGAAAATACAAGAGAAAAGAGGGAAATGGCAAAGGAGAAATTAATGAGCATTTAAAAATCCCGCACGTTCCTAAGACAAGAGTACAAATGCAAAGCGCGCACTTTCAAACTAAAAGAAGCGAAACGCTTCACATTCAAAAAGCTTCAGCGGGATTAACCAAAGTGCTCGATCTCGGATTTACCAGAGAAGGATTGAAGTCCTAAAGGCTAAAGGAATCGACCTCAAAAGGAAGGCCGTACTCGAGCAGGAGCACTGTTCATACCCTGGGTCGAGCTCCCCGACCCGGGTTGTTTGGCGACATGGTGATCGACCTCTTCAGTTCAGGGCTATCCGACCTCTTCTCAAAGAGTTCGGCCAAATCACCAGGAAAGCCCAAAAAGGGCCCAGGCAGAGGAACACGACCCAAATCCAAAGGCAGTCCAAGCCTATAGAGATAAAGGCGGTGACAAAGGATCAGTAGCATAGCCCGTCAAACAAGCCGGACACGTCATCGCCGATCAGTACAAAAGATCTCGTCCGAGATCGACCTACGGTTTCAGGTAACCCTCGGAACAAATACCTTGTTTTACCATAAAATGACATTTTTCAAAATTCAATACAAGGTTTGAACTAACACACATGTCTAATACTCTAGCTAAACTATCCAAGCAAAGGTTAAACGAATCACCATACACACTAAAGTCATCCATGAAAACTTCCATACAGTTCTCAAGAAGATCTGAGAAAATGATCATCATGCATCTTTGGAACGTAGCCGGTGCATTACATAAGCCAAAAGGCATCCTCTTGTATGCATACGTTCCAAAGGGACATGTAAAAGTAGTTTTCTCCTGATCTTCAAGAGCTATATGAATTTGAAAATAGCCAGTATAAGTGTTCCGAGGGTTACCTGAAACTGTAGGTCGATCTCAGATGAGATCTTCTGTACTGGTCGGAGATGACGTGTCCAGCTGGTGGGCAGCGGCAAGAGCTGCCATGTCCGACTTGTTGGACTCGCTATGCTTCTGATCCATAGTCACCGGAGGGTGGTGGTACCTGCAAGGGACTCCGATGCTTAAGTTAGCAAGGGTATTAAGCAGGTTTTTAGTAGAATCAGAGTATGAGTTATACCTGGGTGCTCCAGTGTATTTATAATGATGAGGAGTGACCTTTCTGGAGATAAGTTAGTTATCTTATCTTATCTTTTAGTGAAGTCATCTTATCTTCAAGGGAACCGCCCTTATCTCTATAGGCTTAGGCTGCCTTTGGATTTGGGTCGTGTTCCTCTGTTTGGGCCCTTTTTGGGCTTTTCTTGGTGATTTGGCCGAGCTCTTTGAGAAGAGGTCGGACAGTCCTGACTTGAAGAGGTTGGTCGGCTTGTCGTCGATCATCCCGGGTCGGACATCTCAACCCAGAGTATGAACAGTACCCCTGCTCGAGCGTGGTCTTCCTTTTTTGAGGACTTCAGTCCTTCTCTGGGGAAGCCGAACTCGAGCATTTGTCGACTTCTTTTGTGTAGAGACCCTCTTCTGAATATGGAGCATTTTTTCCTTTTCTTTGATTTTTGAAAACAGGTGTTCCCTGTCTTGGGAACGTGCAAGGGTTTTTAATGCCCCATTAACTAATCGTTTCATTTCTTTGTCTCCCGCTTTCTTTGTTTTATTTTTTGAATTGCATCAAGACTTTCTCTTTTTCTATTTTCTCTTCACCGTTGCTCGCTGTAACTTCCCCCTTTTCTTTCTTATTCTTCCGTTTTGTTTGTACTTCCTTGTTCCTTTGGGATTTTTGTTCGTGCGTCTTTACGCTTCTTTCTATAACGCCATTGGTGGTTGTTGGTGCTTTCTTTGCTCGAAAAGGTGATTCCGGATTCCGCCTCTCCGTCTTCAATTTCTTTGGAGCTTTCTCCTTTTTTAGGTTGTTTCTTCTTTCCGTTGTTCTTATTTCTTGGTAAAGTTTTGATTTTGCTTGAGTGTATGTTGGAAATCTTGAACCTTTTCGTATTTCTTGTGCTTGTTTGTCACTGTGATGTATTTTTTCTGGCTTTCTTTCGACCTTATGTATATTCTTGGCGTTTCTCCTGATGGTTGAAGCTTTTTAGGGCTTTGCATGTTTGTTGCCTGTTTCTGTATTATTTGATTTTGTAGCCTTTTGGGATAATGGCTTGTTTGATTCTGAAGGACGGTTGGGTCTTTGATGATTTCCGCTTGACATATTTTGTTGGTTGGTAGTTCCTTTTGCTGATAGACTGAAGCTGTAGTTTGAGAGGTGGCTATGGATGACTTATTTGGTTTGTAATTTTCTTCTCGGAGTGTTGATTGTCTGGAAGGGGATTTCTCTGAGGGTTTTAGGGTGTATCTTTATAGACTTCTTTCTGAGTCCTCCTTACTCTGTCCCTGCCTCCAAAGGATGCCCCTGGACCTTGATGTGCGTCTTTGGATTTTCCTTTTACTGTTTTGTATTGCTCTGAGTCATGTTTGTCCGAGTTGTTTTTGGTTAGTAATCCATTTTCTTTTCTTGTTTGTAGGACTAGTTGGCCATGTCTTCTCGCAAAAATATTGTTGAGACGTCTTCTAAGGTTCCTGAGGAGATGTTCGACTGGTTGGACTCCCTTGTGTTGATGTGTGTTTCCGTGGTAAATGCTGAGTTTTGTGTGGAGCTTAGGAAATATCACCGGCTCTGTAAGGATATGGATTAGGAAAAGAACTATGAATTCGTAGCGCCTGATTCTGATGAGAGGGTTTGCTTTCCTGCTCTGACCCGGGGGGAGCGTCCCTTCTTTTATGCTTATGACTATTTTTTCAGCCATTTGAATATTACTTTTTCTTTCACTTCCTTTGAGACCAACTTGTTGTGGTCGTGTAATATAGCTCCATCCCAACTCCATCCGAACTCCTGGGGTTTTATTAAGATTTTTAAGTTGCTTTGCCAAGAGCTGGACGTCACACCTTCTCAGACTCTCTTTCTTTATCTTTTTGTTTTGACTAAGCCCGGGATTTCCTCGAAAAAGAAAGCCTCTTGGATTTCTTTTCGATCTGCCGAGGGACACAAAGTGTTTTCTATGTATGACGAGTCCTTTAGGGACTTTAAGAATTACTTTTTTAAGGTCTGAACTGTTGAGGGAACTCAACCGTTTTTCTTAGAAGCAAATAGTGAACCTGCCTTCCCCTGGTGTTGGCAAAAGAATGTGGTAGTGTCTCAGTACTCGTGGGAGATGCTTGACGAGGTCGAGCAGGCTTTTGTAAATGTCATGGAGGATATATGGGGGGAACCTCCCCATCTTGATACCAAGAAGTTTTTAGGGGATCCATCCCTTGTCCGAACTGCGCTGGGTAAATATCAATATATTTTGCTCTATTTTTACTTTGCTTCCTTATTTTTCTAGTTTATAATCTGCTTCTATGGTTGATTTTGTTTTTCAGAGATGGCCAAGAACAATGACTCTATGAAAGCCTTTAAAAAGGCGAGGAAGGCTACTGCGGCCCAAAACATCTCGGCCAGAGTGGCTGGGGAAGGGTCTTCTCGTGTTTGATAAACCACTATTTTATGGTTTATAATGTGTTTAATTGTGTGATTTTATCATGATCTTTACCCACTTATTCATATGATTAGCATGCATTTATATTTCCTTCCTAAAATTATTCCATGATTGAAAACTTGCTTCCTAGAGACTTTTAATTATGTATTTTAATTCTCCTTTATTCCATTTGATGTCGTGATCTGTGTGTTAAGTGTTTCAGGCTTTATAGGGCATGAATGAGTTGGAGATTAGAAAGGAAGCTTACAAAAATGGAAGGAACACAAGAAATTAAGGAGATGACCAGCGAGAAGTGACGCGGCCGCATGGCTCACGCGACCGCGCGAAAGAGAGGAAATCGCAGTGACGCGGTCGCATGGCTCACGCGACCGCGCGGATTGGAATAGCACAAGTGACGTGGAGGCGAGGACGACGCGCCCGCGTGGCAAAGCAAAACGCCGCATGACGCGTCCGCATGAATGATGCAATCGCGTGACATGCGTGATCTGCATAATCTGCATAATTCGCTGGGGGCGATTTTGGGCCCTGTTTCGACCCAGTTTTCGGCCCAAAAAAGAAGACTAGAGCCAGAGAACATGCAGAAACCAAAAATAACATTCATTCTACACAGTTTTAGTTTTTAGATCTAGTTTTACTCCTCCTCTAGGTTTTCTCTCTACACACTCATAGTTCTTAGGATTTTTATTTTCTATTGTTCTTTGCATTGGGATATCGAGAAGAGTTATTACCTCATCAAGACTTCGTCATTCTAGTTCGTTTTCTTTACATGGCTTTACTCTTCCATGTCCTTTAATTTACTCAATTTTACTATTGGATTATTTTAGAATTTATTAATACAAGAGTTACTTTTATTTTTAATTGATTCCTTTGAGTTTATTTATCATGTCTTTCATTAGTCCCCTTTCTTATGTTATGTGTTCCATATTCACAATGAGCGAGTAGTCCCCTAACTTGATGGGGAGTTGATTGAAAGGAACCCTTAAGTTGGAATACTCAAAAGAGAGATTGTAATTGGGTTTACTGTTGGATGGCTCTCTAGTCACTAACGCCAATCCTTCCAAGTGAGCGGATTCGGACTTGTGAGTAGAAACATCAATCCAACTTGTTTGACTTTCCCTTATTCAGTAAGGGATAACTAAACAGAACGACCTTCAATTATCAATTAATCTTGAGAGTACTGCAACAAGAATAGGGCTTCCAACTAATCTACTCCCAGTCAAGGCTTTTATTTAAATTACTTAATTTCCCCAATTTAATTTCCTGTTTATTCAACTCAAACTCTTTCTGAAAATATCTGATTAATAAAATAGCACACCTTTCTGCAACTCATTGGGAGACGACCTGGGATTCATACTCCCAGTATTTTAATTTTAATTTTTGTGACAACCTTTCTAAATTGATAAGCGAATTTCTGGTTGGTTAAGAACTATACTTGCAACGCACAACTTATATCAATTCTTAATTAGCCAATTTCTGCCACGTCAATTTTTGGCGCCATTGCCGGGGAGTTGCAATAGAGTGCTAAAGTTATTAATTGGATTTTATTTATTTGCATTTTATTTTATCTTGCTACCATGAGCTGCTTGTTTCTTTCGTTAGATGACGCGTTCACTTCCTGATCCAAACTTGGTAATATTCGATCCTGAGATTGAATGAACTATTTCACGAATAAGGCATGCTCGGCGTCAGTTAGTCCTCTCTGAGGGCGGATCTGAAACGTCACTTGAGAAAGAAACCAGTCCCCGTTCTACAGATTTGGTTGATTTACATACAGGTAACATAGTAGCAGCTAGGAGAGTTACTATCCAAGAGGCTGGAGCCCCTGATTTTACAATGCAACCATTTCAAGCGCATCACCCAGCGGTGGCTATAGACTTTGAAATAAAGACCGCACTGCTCAATTTGATGCCCAAGTTTCATGGCTTGCCTGCTCAAGAGCCTATCAAGCACCTGAGAGATTTTCAAGCAGCCTGTTCTACTGTCAGGCGTGATGGTGCAGATAAAACTTCAATTTTGTTGAAAGCTTTCCCGTTTTATCTTGAGGGGAAGGCAAGAGAGTGGTACTACACCCAACCAGCAGCAACTGTATCCAACTGGGATACACTGAGAAGAGAATTCTTGGAAAAACTTTTTCCAGCTGAAGTTACTGATAAACTGAGGAAAGACATTTCCATGATTGTTCAGGATGAATCTGAGACTCTCTATGAATACTGGGAGCGCTTCAATAATCTTCTGGAAGTATGCCCCCACCATATGATTGACAAGATAGTATTACTCGGTTATGTCACACAAGGCATGAGGCCCCAAGATAAGACCATATTGGAAAGTGCTAGCAATGGGTCTATGAAAAAGTACAAGACCACTGATGAGGCATGGTAATTGATCAGCGACTTAGCTGAATCTACTCGGAATCACAGGCAGAAACAAGGCCGTTCAAAAGCCATTGCAGAAGTATCCTCTAGCAGAGAGACTGCTGCTCTGACTCAGAGTATCTGTGAAATGACCAACTTGCTGAAGCAGATGCAATTGAATCAACAACAAGTTCAGCAAGCTCAACCTTCTCCACCACAGCAAAACCAACAGTTAGTCCCACAGAGAGTTTGCGGAATCTATGCTGATTATAGCCACTATACTGATGAGTGTCCGTAGCTTCAGCAGGAAGATAACACCGTAGCAGCCACTCATAACTTCTATGACCGCCCCAACCAAGGGTACAATCATGGTGGCAATTACAACCATGGATGGCAGGACAATTCTAACCAGAATTGGAGGGACAACAACAACAGAGGAGGCAGAAACAATCAGGGAAATCAGAGGTAGAATAATAACAATAACAGGCAGCAGAACTAGAACCAGCCTTACAGAGTACCTCACCTGAGACAGTCCCAAGGACCACAGAATACCCAACAGCAGACCTCTCAAATTACTTATCCTTCCTCATCTTCTAATGATGATTTACTACAATCCATTGATCGGAGACAACAGACCATGGAAAATAACATTAATGCCACTCTAAATGGTCTGAACGCTACTTTGCAAGCTCTTGTCTCACAGATTGGATCAATGAATAACTCCAATTACCAGCCTTTGAGCTCCAGTGGAATCTCCTCTCAACCATTACCCAATCCCAAGGGTGGCATTAATGCCATCACCTTGAGGTCTGGAACCACACTACAGGAGAGAAATCAGGAGGAGCCAAGCCTACCAGAACACGCCTCAGCTGAAGAGGTAGTGGAAATAGAAGATGCTGAAGAGGAAGAGGACATACAGGACATAGCTGAAAAAGAAGAAGTTCAACCACAGGAGGAAGTACCACACGGCGCAGATACTGTAGGAGACACCACTCCTATCCCATTTCCACAACTTGCAAGCAAGCCCAGGAAGCAGCTGGAACCTGATCCCAAAATGGTAGAGATATTCAAAAAGGTTGAGGTAACTGTTCCTCTTTTTGATGTTATTCAACAGGTACCTAAATATGCAAAGTTTCTAAAAGATTTGTGTATACATAAAGACAAAATTAATGAATTAGAAACTATTCCTTTAGGTAGTTCCATATCTGCTTTAATGGGAGGTTTACCTGAAAAGTGTAGTGACCCAGGTCCTTGTATAGTTAATTGTACTATTGGTGGTGTGATAATTTCTGACTGCATGTGTGATTTAGGAGCATGTGTGAGTATAATGCCTTTGTCTATATATGATATTTTGAGGCTCCCTCCCTTAAAAAGGTCGGCAGCTCATTTTGTGCTAGCAGATAAGAGCATTATTACAGTGGTTGGAGTTGCTGAAGATGTATTCGTGGGCATTAAAGGACTCACATTCCCCACTGATTTTTACATTCTGGAGATGCCCCAAAATAACTCAGAGAAGCCATCTTCAATCCTACTTGGAAGACCATTCCTGAAGACATCTAAGTTTAAATTGGATGCCTTTTCAGGAACATACTCTTTTGAAATAGATGGCCGATTAGTACGTTTCAATCTGAATGGAGTTATGAAGCACCCTCTAGAAGATCATTCTATCTTCCAGTGTAACATCATAGATGAAACTGTAGCTGAAGTTCACCAGGAGGAATTGGAAGAGAAGCACATAGGACAAGGTCCAAGTGTAGCGACATTCTCAGAGGACAATGACAGTGCTTTCCCATTGTTGCCAGCTCCAAACAACCCAGAGCCTGACCATGACCAAAAGTTAGAATTAAAACCCCTTCCTCCACACCTCAAATATGCTTACCTTGAGGACAAGCAACAGTGTCCAGTTATCATTGCAAGGGAACTCACTTCTCAACAAGAAGAGCAGTTACTTAGTGTGCTGAGGAAGCACAAGAAGGCAATTGGGTGGAGTTTGGCAGATATAGTAGGCATCAAACCTCAAGTATGTGAGCACAGAATATTTTTAGAAAAGGGAGCAAGGCCCGTTCGTCAACCCCAGAGAAGACTAAACCCCACTATCTTAGAGGTTGTCAAAAAGGAAGTGACCAGACTACTGGAGGCAGATATCATCTATCCTATCTCAGACAGTGAATAGGTAAGCCCAGTACAAGTAGTGCCAAAGAAGTCTGGAGTCACTACAGTGAAAAATGAGCATGGAGAGCTCATAGCAACCAGAGTATAGAACGCTTGGAGGGTCTGCGTTAATTACAGACGCCTCAACCAAGCAACCCGTAAGGATTACTATCCTCTTCCATTCATTGATCAAATGCTGGATCGCCTGTCAGGTAAATCACATTATTGTTTTCTAGATGGTTACACAGGTTTTTCCAGATTCATATAGCTCTTGAGGATCAGGAAAAGACTACTTTTACATGTCTTTTTGGGACTTATGCTTACAAGAGAATGCCCTTTGGCTTGTGCAATGCACCAGCTACCTTCAAAGGTGCATGATGAGTCTTTTCTCTGATCTTATTGAGGACTGTATGGAAGTTTTTATGGATGATTTTAGTGTTTATGGTGATTCATTTAGCCTTTGCTTAGATGGATTATCTAGAGTATTAGATAGATGTGTCAGTACAAACCTTGTATTAAATTTTGAAAAATGTCACTTTATGGTTAAACAAGGGATTGTACTAGGACATGTTGTATCTCATACTGGCATTTCTGTAGATCCAGCAAAGGTGGATGTTATTTCTAGTTTACCTTACCCCTCTTCTGTGAGGGAAGTCCGCTCGTTCCTTGGCCATGCAGGTTTTTACAGGAGATTCATTAAGGACTTCAGTAAGGTAGCACTTCCCTTATCCAAACTATTGTAGAAGGATATTGAATTCGAGTTCAGTGAAGATTGCAAACAAGCGTTTGATAAGCTGAAGACCACCCTGACTCAAGCTCCAATTGTGAGAGGACCAGACTGGAGCCAGCCATTCAAAATAATGTGTGACGCTTCCAACCATGCAGTAGGAGCAGCATTGGCTCAGCGTGAAGGTAAGGATCCTTTTGTTATTGCTTATGCATCTAAAACTCTAGATGCAGCACAATCCAATTACACTACTACTGAGAAAGTGCTTCTTGCTATTGTTTTTTCTCTGGATAAATTCCGAGCCTATTTACTTGGTACGAAGGTAGTAGTGTACTCAGACCACGCAGCTCTAAAGTATCTATTAGCTAAAAAGGAGTCCAAACCAAGGCTTATACGTTGGATACTACTATTACAAGAATTTGATTTAGAAATTAAGGATAGGAGTGGCAACCAGAATTTAGTGGCAGACCACTTAAGTCGCCTTGAGCACATTTCAGATGACCCTACTCCTATAGCTGATAATTTCCCATTTGATAACCTGCAAGCAGTATCCGAGGTAGTCCCTTGGTATGCACCTGTAGCTAATTATCTAGTTAGTCGCACTTTTCCTCCAAACTTTTCTAAGCATCAAAGAGACAAGCTGAAAAGCGAGTCTAAATATTATATATGGGATGACCCATATTTATAGAGATGTGGCACTGACCAGGTAATTAGACGGTGTGTGCCTCAATCAGAATTCCAGTCCATCTTAGAGGCCTGTCACTCATCTAAGAGTGGAGGACATTTTGGCCCTCAAAGAACAGTTAGAAAAATCTTAGACTGTGGATTCTGGTGGCCTACACTTTTTAGAGACGCTGCTGAATTTTGTAGATCTTGTTTCCCATGCCAAAAATTTGGTAATATATCCAGGAAGGATGAGATGCCTCAACAAATTATGCTTTTCTGTGAAATTTTTGACGTTTGGGGCATTGACTTCATGGGTCCATTTCCAAATTCTAATGGTTATTTTTATATATTGTTAGCTGTGAATTATGTTTCCAAATGGGTGGAAGCCATTCCTACCCACACTGATGATGCTAACATTGTTGTTTCCTTTGTGAAAAACCACATTATTTGTCACTTTGGATCACCATGAGCAATCGTAAGCGATCAAGGCACCCATTTTTGTAACAGGAGACTAACAGGATTAATGAAGAAGCATGGAATAATTCATAAGGTTGCAACAGCATACCATCCTCAGACTAATGGTCAAGCCGAGGTGTCAAACAGAGAGATAAAGCGTATCTTACAGAAGATAGTCAAACCTCATAGAAGAGATTGGAGCACCAGGCTACAAGATGCACTTTGGGCGTACAGGACCGCATTCAAGGCACCCATTGGGATGAGTCCTTTCCGCTTAGTCTATGGAAAGGCCTGTCATCTCCCTGTTGAAGTCGAGCACAAAGCCTTTTGGGCAGTAAAGGAGTGCAACATGGGAATTGAGGAAGCCGGAGCTGAAAGGAAATTGCAACTGCAAGAATTAGAAAGCCTTCACCTAGAAGCTTATGAGAATTCAAGACTATACAAGGAGAAGATGAAGGCTGTACATGATCAGCACATTAAGAGAAAAGAGTTTCAACCTGGAGACTTAGTCCTCCTTTACAAATCTCAACTGAGGCTCATGCCAAGCAAGTTGAGATCAAGATGGGAAGGTCCATACAGAGTAGAGAAGGCCGAACCGTACGGAGTTTATCACCTAAGCCATCCTTCCAGCTCTGAACTTATCAAAGTTAATGGACATCGTTTAAAGCTGTACCATGGAGAGCGGATGCAGAAAAACAAGGAGCTCGAGATCTTCCTCCTGGAAGATCCTCACATAGCCTAAGATTGAGCTAATGGAGCGTCCAACTTACGGACGTTAAAGCAAAGTGCTAGGTGGGAGACAACCCACCATGGTATGATCGTTCTTTTCTTTATTTTTAGTTTTTTTCTACTTAATAACTCTTCTCTTTATTAGTATATTTTGTGCATCTGCATTTACATACTTTTATTTAAAAAAAAAAGGTTCCGCAATGCGACCGCATCATTAATGCGTCCGCGTCGCAAGGAGATGGGAGAAAATAAAAACAAACAGAGAGTCATGTAGGAGCGTGGCTGGAGGCGTGCCAATGGCACAAATCGCCCCACGCGACCACATCGCCGACGCGTCCACGTCACATGGGAACATTGGCCTCCCACACGACCGCGTGACCCACGCGACCACGTGCCCTAGAATTCGACGTCAAAAGGGTGCACGACCGAAAGTTGTGCTAGAGTGGTGCTGGATTGGTGCTGAACGCACAATCCTTCCCACGCGGCTGCGTGACCGACGCGACCGCGTCATATCCTTCTAATGGCCACTCACGCGATCGCATGCCCCACGCGATCGCGTCACCCAATATTTGGCAATTACTGATTTTCAACAGAGAGTTGTGCGAGTGCGAGGCTGCCCTCGCGCCAGTGGCATAAAACGGGTCACGCGACCGCGTGACCGACGCGACCGCATCACTCAGTATTAGCGCAAGTTACGCGACCGCGTGCCCCACGTGACCGCGTCGATTGCGCCGCACAACTTCCCTGATTTGCCACTTATCTTATCTTTTTCTCCTCAAATCCTATTTTCTCTTTTCCCTCCTTATTTCTTCTTCCTCCCTTCTTCCTTCTTCCCTCTTTCTCACTTTTTACACCCTCACTCTCTCTCTCTCTCTCCCCCATTAACAAGGTTTTCTTTTTCTTCTTCTCTCCTTACTTTTCTATTTATCTTCTTAGTTTTCTATGTTATCTTCTTTTCTTTTCTTTTTACTTTCATTATTCATATTTTCTTCCTTTTTACTTGGTGTTAGAAATTTATTTGAGTCATTATTTCTTATTATATGCTTGTGGATTGTTCTAAACTTGTTTGGCAATTATATATTAATTTTTAAAGGGTTGCTTGCATGTTCAATTTAATACTTTCCATACCTTATTTCACCATGCATGCTATGTGTTTGTGAAAAAACCCATATGGCATTTTGCACTTTTTCTACGTTATTCTGCTCTACTATTGAATGCCCGTTTTTCACAAGAACCCTTTTATATTTTATTCGTTATAAATAATTGTCAATACAACCGTGATGGTTTGTTTCGAGTGATGATTGATCTATGCTACTCATGCCTTTGCCAGCATACCAATAAACACCTTGCATTCACTTGTCATCATATGCACTAACTATTTTCCATTGATGACTTTTCACATGTAGTCATGACCATGTGTTAACATCATTTACCTTTTACTGTGCATTTATAACCACCCTTTTCCGTTCTCTTCCTTGCTCTATCTCTTTGAATTTAATTTACTTTCTCTTCCCTTTTTCAGAATGGCCACCAAGAAAGGAAAAGAGAAAGCTACTCCCAAATCCACGGCAAGAAGAGGAACAAAAAGGGCATTAGTGGCAGAACCCTCTTCAACTGCGGTTAAACCTTCAACAAAGAGACTTAAGAGGATTATAAAGGTTGATGATAAAGAAAAAGCCTTCCCAACAAAGGACACTGCACGATTTTCCAATCGCTACTGTGAGCAGATGTTCCCCATCCTAGCAGAAAGGAGCTACAACAACGAATACCTTCTTCTCCTCCCAAACCATATCGCTACCTTTGTTGAGCCGCAAATTGCACAAAGACAATGGGGTTTCCTACAGAGACAGCTGAGGCAGGTCAATCTTTCTTGGGTAGTCGAGTTCTACTCCAACTTCAACCTGCCAACCCTGCAGTTTGTCTTTGTCCGTCAGAAGCAAGTCTCCATTACAGAAGAGGCCATTCAAAAGGCTCTAGGTCTTCCCCCTATTCCAGAAGGTTTGGACGCCTTTCAAGAAGCCGCACTCAAGCGCCAGACATACCAATTTGACCGGGATGCCGTTCTCAGAGTTATCGCACTACCTGGTAGCCGATGGATCTACGGATACCATCGTACCTGCCCTAAGGGAATTTTGACTTCGGCACTTACCTTGGAGGCTCGCGTATGGGCACAGATCATGTCCCATTATGTCTTTCCGAGCACCCACGAGTCCTCCTTCACTGCGGACATGGCCGTTCTACTATGGTGCATCCTTACAGACTAGCCTCTGAACCTCCCAAGACACATCCAGAATGCCATGGGACACGTACAAATCGCGGACAACTTACCTTTTCCCGCCTTGGTCTCAGATCTCGTCTCAGCAGCCGGAGTCTCTTTCAGAGCTAGGGACACCAAAGCCATACTTCCATGGGATGATCAATATGTCCCTAATGGGAAATATATCAGACCCTCAGCAGCCACTACAAGCCATCCCACTGAATCGGCTCAAGACATTCCTCCTTCCGTACCACAAGCACCTACCACAGACCAACTGCTCCATCAGATACTCGAAAGGTTGGATCGGCAGGAACACAAAGCTAAGATGAGAGAGCGCCGTAACAAGCGCCGATTCACATACCTCAAGGAGCTGGTCATGGAAAAATTCAAGGACTCAGATACCCCGGACTCCACTTCTTTTACCAGCATAGGGAGCCATGATGGTCCCGACTGTGGAGATATTGCTACCAGCCCACCCCTGTTCCTGACAGATGGCACCGAGGACAGTGCAAAGCCTTAAGTGTGGGGAGGTCGGTCAGTACCTGACTTCCGGAGGTAATTTCTCTTCCCTAAACACCAATAAATTAGGATATTTAGTTAGTTTTTCTTTTGTAGAATAGGATAAATTGCATAGTAATAGATTAGTTGCATGCATGTTCTACTTGATTGAAAAGACAATAAGTTTCATCTAAGACTCTATTTTTGGAACAAAATTTCACTAATTTTAATTAAATTTTTATGTTAAATTTGCTTGAAGTTGTATTTGGAACATGATTTTTGAGCTAAAGAACACACAACCTGTGAGATTTAAGCCTTTATGCATGGTTACATTATTTAACCATAATTATTTTATTATTGTGTGTTTACTTCTCTATGATTGTAATCTATATTTTGTTTCATCCTATATGTCCAATATTTATTATATTTATATGTTTGCATATGATTGAGGCCATTAATTGTTTAGCTCACTTATCCAAATTAAGCATACCCTTTCAATTACCTTTGTTAGCCACTTTGAGCCTTTAAATCCCATTTGTTCTATATTTTACCACAATACTAGCCTTAAGTGGAAAAACAATTATATATCCCAAACTGAATCTATGGTTAGCTTAAGATAGAATTGTGTGTGCTAATTAAGTATGGGAAATTGTGGGAACAAAATATAATAAGGGAATGTGTCATGATAATATAATGGAAATTTGGATACCTACTTATGTGAGACTATAAGAATTAAAAATCTATGTGCATTGATAAGCTGTGTTTATTTTTATGATTATATAAAAAAAATCAAAAATATTCAATAAATAAATAAGGGGACAAAATTACCCCAATATTAAGTTCAGAATTCAAGGGTCAATGCATGTATGATAAAATTAAAATAAAAGTTGATACATGAGTATGGAATGTGAAAAGAAATTCTGGGTAGCTAGGTATGAATTCTAAAGTTATATAGAATATATATATATATATATATATATATATATATATATATATATATATATATATATATATATATATAGGTTATGTTAAAGCTTAGGTTAATTAAAGATTCAGTTTATAAGCTTACTTAGCCATATATGTATCCTTACCATTACCTTGGCCCCATTACAACCTTGAAAAGATCTTATGATGTTTGCATTGGTATATCGAATGTTGTTGATTGATTAGGAGAAGAACAAAAATTAGAAAGCGTGATTAGAGAAGGATAGAGTGATTGCCCTTTACACTAGAGAGATTAGAGCGTACATACATCATTAGTGAGGGTTCAATGCTTAAAATTCTATGTTCCCTGCTTTCATGAGCTGCCTTCTTGCATTTTTATCTGTTCTTACTGCATGAGAATTGAATTAGTGAAATTTGATTTGTAATTATTTTGAAGAGCTTATTTATTATTGATCAAGTGGACAAAAATCATATAGTTGCATTCATATATATAGGTTGCATTGCATTGCATGAGTTTTACATGTTCCTACTCATTTATTTTATCTCCTTCAACTAAGCATGAGGACATGCTAATGTTTAAGTGTGGGGAGGTTGATAAACCACTATTTTATGGTTTATAATGTGTTTACTTGTGTGGTTTTATCATGATCTTTACCCACTTATTCATATGATTAGCATGCATTTATATTTCCTTCCTAAAATTATTACATGATTGAAAACTTGCTTCCTAGAGACTTTTAATTATGTATTTTAATTCTCCTTTATTCCATTCGATGTCGTGATCTGTGTGTTAAGTGTTTCAGGCTTTATAGGGCATGAATGAGTTGGAGATTGGAAAGGAAGCTTGCAAAAATGGAAGGAACACAAGAAATTAAGGAGATGACCAGCGAGAAGTAACGCGGCCGCATGGCTCACCCGACCGCGCGGAAGAAAGGAAATCGCAGTGACGCGGCCGCATGGCTCACGTGACCGCGCGGATTGGAATAGCACAAGTGACGCGGAGGCGTGGACGATGCGCCCGCGTGGCAAAGCAAAACGCCACATGACGCGTCCGCATGAATGACGCGATCGCGTGACATGCGCGATCTGCATAATCTGCAAAATTCGCTGGGGGTGATTTTGGGCCCTGTTTTGACCCAGTTTTCGGCCCAGAAAAGCAGACTAGAGCCAGAGAACATGCAGAAACCAAAAACAACATTCATTCTACACAGTTTTAGTTTTTAGATCTAGTTTTACTCATCCTCTAGGTTTTCTCTCTACACACTCATAGTTCTTAGGATTTTTATTTTCTATTGTTCTTTGCATTGGGATATCGAGAAGAGTTATTACCTCATCAAGACTTTGTCATTCTAGTTCGTTTTCTTTACTTGGCTTTACTCTTCCATGTCATTTAATTTACTCAATTTTACTATTGGATTATTTTAGAATTTATTAATACAAGAGTTACTTTTATTTTTAATTGATTCCTTTGAGTTTATTTATCATGTCTTTCATTAGTCCCCTTTCCTATGTTATGTGTTCCATATTCACAATGAACGAGTAGTCCCCTAACTTGATGGAGAGTTGATTGAAAGGAATCCTTGAGTTGGAATACTCAAAAGAGAGATTGTAATTGGGTTTACTGTTGGATGGCTCTCTAGTCACTAACGCCAATCCTTCCAAGTGAGCGGATTGGGATTGTGAGTAGAAACATCATTCCAACTTGTTTGACTTTCCCTTATTCAGTAAGGGATAACTAAACAGAACGACCTTTAATTATCAATTAATCTTGAGAGTACTGCAACAAGAATAGGGCTTCCAACTAATCTACTCCCAGTCAAGGCTTTTATTTAAATTACTTAATTTCCCCAATTTAATTTCCTGTTTATTCAACTCAAACTCTTTCTGAAAATATCTGATTAATAAAATAGCACACCTTTCTGCAACTCGTTAGGAGACGACCTGGGATTCATACTCCCAATATTTTAATTTTAATTTTTGTGACAACCTTTCTAAATTGATAAGCGGATTTCTGGTTGGTTAAGAACTATACTTCTAATGCACAACTTATATCAATTCTTAATTAGCCAATTTCCGCCACGTTAGTGTTCCTCCCAAATAACCGGTGCCGAGCTCTCCTGGACCGAGGAGGATGATTCCTACCCTCGGGTCCATATGCTCGATCCTCCCCAGGCTTCTGTTGCTGTTTCTTCTACTACGGCCGTTCCTCCTTTAAAAAGACCTCGAACTGATGAGCCCTTCAATCTAGATGCTCCTGATTTTGACGCTGTTGGATTTGTCGACCAGTAGATCGGTCCCTATGGTGTCATTCCTACTGACGATGTTTCTCTTCTTCGTCATTTGGATTTTATAACTCGGAGCAGCATCAAGATGGCACATATGGGGGTAGTTCTCTACCGAACCACCCAAGATCTTCCTATCCATGCGACAAAGGCCTTTATGGAAGAAGCCAAATCAGAGTTTGACCGGATTAATGGTTTGAAGGAGGAGCTTGAGGTGAAAGTGAACAGGTTGGAGAAAGAGTTGGAGGGTGAAAAGACTAGAGCTATTGCTTTGGCGGCCTCTTCAAAGTTGGCTGAGGATACGGCGTTGAAGCATAAGGAGAGCTATGTCACTACTTATAAGGAGATGATGGATCTCAGGGAGAGTTTGGAATCTGTCTGAGTTGATTATGCCAAACTTCAAGGTCATCTTGTACGCAGTGTTAATGCTGCTTATGAGAATTTGAAGGAGCAAGTTCGAGTTCTTACGCCTGAGCTTGACCTTTCCCTCTTCAGTTTAGACAACATTGTTAAGGATGGTAAGATTGTCCCTGATGATCCTGATGATGATGATGACGTCAGCCCTCCAGCTGCATCCTCTGCCAAAACTTCTGTTATTCCGCCCTCCTCCACTTCAGCTG
Source organism: Arachis hypogaea (assembly GCF_003086295.3). Classification (NCBI taxonomy): domain Eukaryota; kingdom Viridiplantae; phylum Streptophyta; class Magnoliopsida; order Fabales; family Fabaceae; genus Arachis; species Arachis hypogaea. Next base: position 70,253,389 of record NC_092052.1, read on the forward strand.
AAGTCGGTCAGCCGGAGTCTGATCTAGATGTTCGAATTCTGAACCGGGATGATGGGACGGTAGATGCGGTGCCTCTTCAGACTCGTCCTCCTTCACCCCAGGATGCTGCCACTGGAGAATCTTTGAATTTGTTGTAGTTTTTTGTTTATGAATATCTGATGTGTATAGCCCGGTCTGTGGGCGTTGAACTCTTTTTGATTTGTCATTTTTATCTGCCAGATACTCATAGTTGCTTTTCTGTTAGCAACTTTATTTTTTGAAAAAACAAAGTATTTTCCCTAGGCTTTTGGGGTCGACTTCAGGTGGCCTCTTAGGTATTTGTTTATTACAACAATTTTGCTTTTGCTTGTTGATTGCTTGTCTACATAATTCTGACATTTTCTGGAATCTTGGGAGTGTTGGAGCCTTGTTATCCAATCTCTTCTTTTCATTTTTTTATATGATGCCTATAATTTGATTTTCTTGAGGTCATGGCTTTCTGGGTCTAACTTAGGTCCCTTATAGCGCCTGCCTTCTGTTGTCCGACTTCTTAAACTTGGTCATGTTTTGAGGTTATTTCTAGTTATCCCTTCTGCTTGGATCTTGGTTGATCTCTTCCTATGGATTATAGTTTTTGGTAGCCTTGCCGAGTTGACTTTGTTGTATCGGCCTCGTCTGAGTTATTTCTAGCAATCCATTTTTGGATCTTTTTTCAGATCTCTTTTTATGGATTACTTTTATAACTTTGTGGGATGACTTTATCATGTCGGTCCCTTCTAAGTTATTTCTAGTAATCTTTTTTTAGATCTTTTGTCAGATCTCTTTTTATGGATTACTTTTATAACTTTGGTTTGTGGGAGGCCGACTTCATCATGTCGGTCCCTTCTAAGTTATTTCTAGTAATCCTTTTTTGGATCTTTTGTCAGATCTCTTTTTATGGATTACTTTTATAACTTTAGTTTGTGGGAGGCCGACTTCATCATGTCGGTCCCTTCTAAGTTATTTCTAGTAATCCTCTTTTTTAAGGCTGGTCAGGCCTCTTTCTAGGGATTTACTTTTTATAACTTTGTTTGTGGTTGACTGGTCCGACTTTTTCACGTCGGTCCATTTTTTTAAGTTATTTTTAGCAACCCATTTTTATTAAGACCTCGTCAGGTCCTTTCCTATGGGTCACTTTTGATAACTTCTTGCATTTAATTTATTTTGTCACTTTTCATCTTTGTCAATTTTGTAGAAATTGGGTTTGATCCTTGTTTGGTCGACCTCTGATGAATTCAGTTTTCATCTTTGTTGGTCTTTATCATGATCGGACAATGAATTTGGTTTTCACTTTGGCCGATCTGTAGCTTTATAATCGGGCGATGAAATTTTGCATTTCAGATTAATGCATCTTGATAAAGGATTTGTAGAAAATCTGAAAAACTTTATTCAAAATAAAAAATATGCAAATATGTACATGTGGGAGTTTTACTCCTCTAAGTTAGGTATTTTATGGATCTTGGCTTGGTGCCTCGTTAAAAAACCTTTTTAAGGAAAAAGAGTGCACCGAATCCTAAGATCTTTTCTACGTCCTAACTGTAGTACCTCCTTAAGTTGCAGGCGTGCCATGACCTTGGGAGTTCTCGCCCTTCGAGTTCGGATAGCTTGTAGTAGCCTCTTTTGAGTACTTCTATGTCTCGGTAGGGTCCCTTCCAGTTTGCTGCCAGCTTTCCTTCTCCAGGTCGAGTTATTCCGATATTATTTCAGATTAGGACGAGGTTGTTCTCAGTAAAACCTCGTGGCGCCACCTTTTGGTTGTATCTTGAAGCCATTCAACATTTTAACGCCTCTTCCCTGATCCGAGCTCTTTCTCGGATTTCTGGAAGTAGGTCGAGTTCTTCCCTTTGAAGTTGGGAGTTGGCCTCTTCACTGTAGTGGATCACTCTGGGTGACCCTTCTTCGACCTCCACTGGGATCATTACCTCCATTCTGTAAGCTAATCAGAAAGGTGATTCCTTTGTGGTGGAGTATGGGGTTGTCCGATATGCCCATAGGACTTGTGGGAGCTCTTCAGCCCAGGCTCCCTTTGCATCATGTAATCTCTATTTTAACCCGGCTAATATGACTTTGTTAGCAGCTTCTGCTTGTCCATTGGCCTGGTGGTGTTCTACGAGGTGAATTGGTGTTTTATGTTCAGATCGGCCACCAATTTTCTGAAGCCTGCATCTGTAAATTGAGTGCCATTGTCTGTGGTGATGGAGTATGGAACCCCAAACCTTGTGACAATGTTTTTGTACAGGAATTTTTGACTTCTTTGAGCAGTAGCGTTAGCTAGAGGTTCCGCCTCAATCCATTTTATGAAATAGTCTACTCCTACGATGAGAAATTTGACTTGTCCAAATCCTTGAGGGAAAGGACCGAGAAGATCGAGTCCCCATTTTGCGAAAGGCCAGGGTGAGGTTACGCTGATAAGTTCCTCTGGTGGGGTGATGTGGAAGTTGGCATGTTTCTGACATGGTAAACATGTCTTTACGAATTCTGTTGCTTCTTTTTGTAAAGTCGGCCAATAAAATCCGGCTCGGAGTACTTTTTTGGTGAGAGCTTGCGCTCCGAGGTGGTTGCCACAGATGCCATAGTGTACTCCTTCTAAAACTTCCTTTGTGTTGGAAGTCGGCACACATTTTAACAGTGGTGTTGAGATCCCTCTCTTATATAGAGTGTTGTTTATGATGGTGTAGTGTTGTGCCTTCCGTTTTAACCTCTTTGCCTCCTTTTTATCTGTAGGGAGTGTTTCTGTTTTGAGGTATTTGATTATGGGAGTCATCCATCCTTGATCTAAACCTGTTTTGAGGTATTATGAGGTCCTCCATGAAGGACGACTTGTGTGTGCTAGGTAGCACATAGTGAGATAGGATTTGGGCCCAAGCTCTAGCTTTCACAGTGAGAAAGCGAGCGTCAATGCACTTGGGCCTCATTCGGAGTCGACCATTGGTCCAAAATGTCCCTGGCTCAGCAATGACTCGGAGGATCGAGTCCCAATCAAATCCATACTTCACTCGCTGACGTAAGACTTCTTGGTAGCCATCCATGTCACTTGGTACCGGTAGGACATTAAGCACTTGCTGAATAGCCTCTTCTGAAACCAAGACTTGCTTCCGGCGCATGTATACCGATTGAAAGAGGGAAGATGCTAGTTAGTGTAGAATTCATCCACCCAAGAGAGGTTGATTTCCCTTGGTTTTCTCAATAGAAACTCCCATCCTCGCCGTTCAATACGGGGTAGAATATAAGGAGCAACTTTATCCGGCGAAGCGAGTAGAGGCTCAGGATGATAGTTCCTCACAGCAATAGAGGGGAATATAAGTTCACAGAAGCGGTTGGGGAACTGATGAGCGGATAATTTATTCGCTTTTTGGCATTGTTTTTAGTATGTTTTTAGTATATTTTAGTTAGTTTTTATTATGTTTTTATTAGTTTTTAAATAAAAATCACATTTTTGGACTTTACTATGAGTTTGTGTGTTTTTCTATGATTTCAGGTATTTTCTGGCTGAAATTGAGGGACCTGAGCAAAAATCTTATTCAGAGGCTGAAAAAGGATTGGAGATGCTGTTGGATTCTGACCTCCCTAAACTCGAAGTAAATTTTCTGGAGCTACAGAAGCCCAATTGGCGCGCTCTCAATTGCGTTGGAAAGTAGACATCCTGGGCTTTCTAGAAATATATAATAGTTTATACTTTTCTCGAGATTTGATGGCCCAAACTGGCGTTCCAAGTCAGCATAAAAATTCTGGCGTCAAAACGCCAGAACTGGCATAAAAGCTGGAGTTAAACGCCCAAACTGGCACAAAAGCTGGCGTTTAACTCCAAGAAAAGTCTCTACACGTGAAAGCTTCAATGCTCAGCCTAAGCACACACCAAGTGGGCCCGAAAGAAGATTTCTACATTAATTACTTATTTCTGTAAACCCTAGGTCACTAGTTTTCTATAAATAGGACATTTTGCTATTGTATTTTCATATACTTTTGATCTTATATACTTTTGATCTTAGAATACTTTTCATCTTTGGGAGGCTGGCCATTTGGCCATGCCTAGACCATTATCACTTTTATATTTTCAACGGTGGAGTTTATACACACCATAGATTAAGGTGTGGAGCTCTGCTGTTCTTTATGAATTAATGCAAAGTACTATTGTTTTTCTATTCAACTCAAGCCTATTTCTTCTCTAAGATATACACTCGTTCTTCAACCTAAAGAAGGTGATGATCCGCACACTCATCATCATTCTCACCTATGAACGCGTGCCTGACAACCACTTCCGTTCTACTTGCAATAGCTTGAGTGCGTATCTCTTAGCCTCCTGGTTCATGATGCATGGTTGCCTCGCCTGACAACCGAGCCTTCCATTCCATGAGATCAGAGCCTTCGTGGTATAGGCTAGAATCAATTGGCAGCATTCTTGAGATCCAGAAAGTTTAAACATTGTCTGTGGTATTCCGAGTAGGATCTGGGAAGGAATGACTGTGACGAGCTTAAAACTCGCGAGTGTTGGGCGTAGTGACAGACGCAAAAGGATCAATGGATCCTATTCCAACATGATCGAGAACCAACAGCTGATTAGCCGTGCGGTGACAGTGCATTTGGACCATTTTCACTGAGAGAACGGGAGGTAGCCATTGACAACGGTGAAACCCAACATAAGCTTGCCATGGAAGGGAGTATGAATGATTGGATGAAGACAAAAGGAGAGCAGAAGTTCAGGAGGAAGAAAGCATCTTCATATGCTTATCTAAAATTCTCCATAACCATTTGAATCCTCTTGACTGAGATTTACAAGATGACCATAGCTTGCTTCAAGCCGACAATCTTCGTGGGATCGACCCTTACTCACGTAAGGTTTATTGCTTGGACGACCCAGTGCACTTGCTGGTTAGTTGTGCGGAGTTGTGACAAAGAGTTGAGATTACAATTGTGCGTACCAAGTTGTTGGCGCCATTGATGATCACAATTTTGTGCACCAAGTTTTTGGCGCCATTGCCGGGGATTGTTCGAGTTTGGACAACTGACGGTTCATCTTGTTGCTTAGAATAGGTATTTTATTTTATGTTTAAGCTTTTTACTTTTTATTTTCGAAAAAAATTTTCAAAAATACAAAAAAAAAGTTCTATTCTGTTCTTCAGAGTTTTTAAGAATGAATTCTAGAGTTTCATGATGATTTGTTGAAGTCTGGCTGGTTGTGAAACCATGTCTAAACTTTTGGACCTAGGTTTCAACTTAACATCACAAAAGCTTATTGATTTCTATCAACTTTGCTATTGAAAGTAATGATTTGCTAAAGCTTGGCTGGCCATTGGCCATGTCTAGTGTTTTGGACCGAAGCTTTCACTGAAAGCTTGGCTGGCTAGTAAGCCATGTCTAATTCCTGGACCGGAGTTTTAGACTAACATTGCATGATTCCTGGAATTCTTATTAAAAATTTTGAATCCCTTTATTTTCTTTTCCAAGTAACTTTCAAAAATTCACAAAAAATTTTTTTAAATCTTAAAATAAAAAATATTTTATGTTTCTTGTTTGAGTCTAGTGTCTAATTTTAAGTTTGGTGTCAATGGAATTCTTCTTGCATTTTTCGAAAATTACATGCATTATGTTCTTCATTAATCTTCAAGATGTTCTTGATGATTTCCTTGCTCTGATCTTTAAATTCTCTTGTTTTGTGTGTTTAGTTGTTTCTCATATGCATTCTCAATCTGTTGGTGTTTCTAGTATGAAAATTTCTAAGTTTAGTATCTTGCATGCATTGTTTAATTGATCTTAGTTTTCCATGATTAGTTTCATTTTGTTGTTTCTCATCATTAAAAAACTCAAAAAAATTTTCAAAATTATGTCTTCTCAAGTCAATAATACAGAGAATTGAAGATTCAGAACATGCAGCAGAGGAATTACACAGAAAAAGCTGGGCGTTCAAAACGCCCAGTGAAGAAGGAAAACTGGCGTTTAAACGCCAACCAGAGTACCTGGCTGGGCCTTAAACGCCCAAAAGGGTAGTATTTTGGGCGTTAAACGCCAAAATGGATACCATTCTGGGCGTTTAATGCCATGATGGCACAAGAGGTAAGATTTTGTTTTTAATTCAAATCTTTTTCAAATCATATCTTTTCAATCATATCTTTTCAAAATCAATTTCTTTCATTTTATATTTTTTTTACTATTTTCGAAAATCCTTGCTACAATTAATGATTTAATTCAAAATTTTCAAGTTGTTACTTGCCTATTAAGAAATGATCAAATTTTAAATTATAGAATCATATCTTCTAATTTCTTGTTAGTTAAGTAATCAACTTTAATTTTAAAACTTTCTTTCTTTTCATTTGATTTTCAATCATATCTTTTTGATTTCCAATTTTAAAATCTTTTTCAAAATCACTTAACTACTTTCTCAACATTAATTTTTGAAAATCATCAATCAATTTTTCAAAATTTCTTTTAATTATTTCAAAATCTTTTTAATTTGTTTTCGAAAATTCTTCCCCCTTCTCACATTTTTCTATTTAAGGGACTAGCACTCTTCCTCAATGTGCAATTCGGACTACCTCTCTCTATAAGTTCGAATTCTCTCCTCTCTACCTCCTCCTTCTATTCTTCTTTTCCTCTGACATCTCAAGGAATCTCTATACTGTAACATAGAGGATTCCATACTTTCTTCTTCTCTCTCTTTCATATGAGCGGGAGTAAGGACAAAGACATTCTTGTTGAGGCTGATCCTGAACCTAAAAGGACCTTGAAGAGAAAGCTAAGAGAAGCTAAAGTACAACTCTCTGTAGAGGACCTAACAGAGCTTTTCAAGCAAGAAGAAGCCATGGCAGCCGAAAACAACAACAATGCCAAGAATGCAAGGAAGGTGCTTGGTGACTTTACTCCACCTACTCCCGACTTCTATGGGAGAAGCATCTCTATCCCTGCCATTGGAGCAAACAACTTTAAGCTTAAGCCTCAATTAGTTTCTCTAATGCAACAGAATTGCAAGTTTCATGGACTTCCATTAGAAGATCCTCATCAGTTCTTAGCTGAATTCTTGCAAATCTGTGATACTGTTAAGACCAATGGGGTTGACCCTGAGGTCTACAGACTTATGCTCTTCCCTTTTGCTGTAAGAGACAGAGCTAGGACATGGTTGGACTCACAACCTAAAGAAAGCCTGAACTCTTGGGAAAAGCTAGTCAATGCCTTCTTAGCAAAGTTCTTTCCACCTTAAAAATTAAGTAAGCTTAGAGTGGAAGTCCAAACCTTCAGACAGAAGGAAGGTGAATCACTCTATGAAGCTTGGGAAAGATACAAGCAATTGATCAGAAGGTGTCCTTCTGACATGCTTTCAGAGTGGAGCATCATAGGTATCTTCTCTGATGGTCTATCTGAACTGTCTAAGATGTCATTGGACAGCTCTGCTGGAGGATCTCTTCATCTGAAGAAGACGCCTGCAGAAGCTCAGGAACTCATTGAAATGGTTACAAATAACCAATTCATGTACACTTCTGAAAGGAATCCTGTGAATAATGGGACGAATCAGAAGAAAGGAGTTCTTGAGATTGACACTCTGAATGCCATATTGGCTCAAAACAAAATATTAACTCAGCAAGTCAATATGATTTCTCAGAGTCTGTCTGGAATGCAAGCAGCAACAGGCAGTACCAAAGAAGCTTCATCTGAAGAAGAAGCTTATGATCCTGAGAACCCAGCAATGGAAGAGGTGAATTACATGGGAGAACCCTATGGAAACACCTATAATCCTTCATGGAGAAATCACCCAAATCTCTCATGGAAGGACCAACAGGGGCCTCAACAAGGCTTCAACAACAGTAATGGTGGAAGAAATAGGTTTAACAATAGCAAGCCTTTTCCATCATCTTCTCAGCAACAGACAGAGAATTCTAAGCAGAGCCAATCTGACTTAGCAACCATAGTCTCTGATCTAATTAAAACCATTCAAAGTTTCATGACTGAAACAAGGTCCTCCATTAGAAATTTAGAGGCACAAGTGGGTCAGCTGAGTAAGAAAATTACTGAACTCCCTCTTAGTACTCTCCCAAGCAATACAAAAGAGAATTCAAAAAGAGAGTACAAGGCCATCAACATTACCCACTCAGCCGAACTTGGAGAGGAGGAAGAGGCAGTGATTTCCACTGAGGAAGACCTCAATGGACGTCCACTGGCCTCCAAGAAGTTCCCTAATGAGGAACCATAGGAATCTGAGGCTCATACAGAAACCATAGAGATTCCATTGAATTTACTTCTGCCATTCATGAGCTCTGATGAGTATTCTTCCTCTGAAGAAGATGAAGATGTTACTGAAGAGCAAGTTGCTAAGTACCTTGGAGCAATCATGAAGTTAAATGCCAAGTTATTTGGTAATGAGACTTGGGAGGATGAACCCCCCTTGCTCACCAAAGAACTGGATGACTTGACTAGGCAGAGATTACCTCAAAAGAGACAGGATCCTGGAAAGTTCTCAATACCTTGTACCATAGGCACCATGAACTTTGAGAAGGCTCTGTGTGACCTAGGGTCAAGCATAAACCTCATGCCTCTCTCTGTAATGGAGAAGCTATGGATCCTTGAGGTACAAGCTGGAAGAATCTCACTAGAGATGGCAGACAATTCAAGGAAACAGGCTTATGGACTTGTAGAGGATGTCTTGGTAAAGGTTAAAAACCACTACATCCCTGTCGATTTCATAATCCTAGACACTGGGAAGTGTATGGATGAATCCATCATCCTTGGCAGACCCTTCCTAGCCGCAGCAAAAGATGTGATTGATGTTGACAGAAGAGAATTGGTCCTTCAAGTGAATGAGGACTCCCTTGTGTTTAAGGCTCAAGGATATCCCTTTGTAGTCATGGAGAGGAAGCATGAAAAGCTTCTCTCAATGCAAAGTCAAATAGAGCCCCCATATTCAAACTCTAAGTTTGGTGTTGGGAGGCCATCATCATGCTCTGAGTATCTGTAAGGCTCCATGAGAGCCCACTGTCAAGCTATTGACATTAAAGAAGCGCTTGTTGGGAGGCAACCCAATTTTATTATATCTACTTATTTTCCATTGTTATTTTATGTTTTCTGTAGGTTGATGATCATGTGAAGTCATAAAAATAACTGAAAAAACAAAAACAGAATGAAAAATAGTATTAAAAATAGCACACCCTGGAGGAGAAGCTTACTGGCATTTAAACGCCAGTAAGGGTAACAGAATGGGCGTTAAACGCCCAGTCTGGCACCATTCTGGGCGTTTAACGCCAGAAAGGGGAGAAAAGCTGGCGTTAAATGCCAGAAATGGGCAGCAACCTAGCGTTTAACGCCAGGATTGGCAAGCAAAGGGGCGTTTGCACGCCAACATGGTGCAGGAATGCGAAATCTTTGACACCTCAGGATCTGTGGACTCCACAGGATCCCCACCTACCTCATCTCTCTCTCTCTCTCTCTCTCTTCTTCACACCCTTTCATAACACTCTCCCCCAAATACCCTTCACCAATCACCTCAATACCTCTTGCCCAAAAACCCCTCTCCTATCAAATCCTACCCTCTTCTCCATAATCCCTTCACCAATCCACATCCATCCATCATAAAACCCCACCTACCTCACCATTCAAATTCAAACCACTTTCCCTCCCAAACCCACCCATACATGGCCGAACCCTACCCCTCATTCATTCATACATCGTACACACTACTAATCCCCCTTGGACGAACCACAAAACCCCCTCCATCTCCTCCATTTTTTTCTTCTACTCTTTTCTTTCTTCTTTTGCTCGAGGACGAGCAAACCTTCTAAGTTTGATGTGGTAAAAGCGTTGCTTTTTTTTTCCATAATCATTTATGGCACCAAAAGCCGGAGAAACCTCTAGAAAGAGGAAAGGGAAGGCAAAAGCTTCCACCTCTGAGTCATAGGAGATGGAGAGATTCATCTCAAGGGTGCATCAAGACCACTTCTATGAAGTTGTGGCCAAGAAGAAGGTGATCCCTGAGGTCCCTTTCAAGCTCAAAAAGTGTGAATATCCAGAGATCCGACATGAGATTCGAAGAAGAGGTTGGGAAATTCTCACCAACCCCATTCAACAAGTCGGGATCTTAATGGTTCAAGAGTTCTATGCCAATGCATGGATCACCAAGAACCATGATCAAAGTGTGAACCCAGACCCTAAGAATTGGCTTACAATGGTTTGGGAAAATGCTTAGATTTCAGTCCGGAAAATGTAAGGTTGGCATTCAACTTGCCCATGATGCAAGGAGATGCACACCCCTACACTAGAAGGGTCAACTTTGATCAAAGGTTAGACCAAGTCCTCATAGACATTTGTGAAGAGGGTGCTCAATGGAAGAGAGATTCAAGAGGGAAGCCGGTTCAACTAAGAAGGCATGACCTCAAGCCTGTGGCTAGGGGATGGTTGGAGTTCATCCAACGCTCAATCATTCCCACTAGCAACCGGTCTGAAGTTACTATAGACCGGGCCATCATGATCCATAGCATCATGATTGGAGAGGAAGTAAAAGTTCATGAGGTTATATCTCTACAACTCTACAAGGTGGCGGACAAGTCCTCTACTTTGGCAAGGTTAGCCTTCCCTCATCTCATTTATCACCTCTACAATTCAGCTGGAATTGACATAGAGGAAGACATCCTCATTGATGAGGACAAGCCCATCACTAAGAAAAAGATGGAGCAAACAAGAGATCCCATTCATGGGCAAGAACATGAGGAAATTCCTCATCATGAAATCCCTGAGATGCCTCAAGGGATACATTTTCCTCCACAAAACTATTGGGAGCAAATCAACACATCTCTAGGAGAATTAAGTTCCAACATGGGACAACTAAGGGTAGAGCACCAAGAGCATTCCATCCTCCTCCATGAAATTAGAGAAGACCAAAGAGTCATGAGGAAGGAGCAACAAAGGCAAGGAAGAAACATTGAGGAGCTCAAGCACTCCATAAGATCTTCAAGAGGAAGAACTAGCCGCCATCACTAAGGTGGACCCGTTCTTTAATTTCCTTGTTCTTTATTTTCGATTTTTCGAAAATCATGCTTTATGTTCTATCTATGTTTGTGTCTTTATTATATGATGAGTAGTGTCTTAGTGTCTATACCTTAAAGCTATGAATGCCCTATGAATCCATCACCTTTCTTAAATAAAAAATGTTTTTAATTGCAAAAAAAAAAAGTACATGAATTTCGAATTTTAAAACGGATTAATTATTTTGATGTGGTGGCAATACTCTTTGTTTTCTGAATGAATGCTTGAACAGTGCATATTTTTGAATTAGTTGTTTATGAATGTTAAAATTGTTGGCTCTTGAAAGAATAATGGAAAAGGAGAAATGTTATTGATAATCTGAAAAATCATAAAAATGATTCTTGATGCAAGAAAAAGCAGTGAAAGGCTTGCAGAAAAAAAATATGCGAAAAAAAAAGAAAAAGAAAAAGCAAGCAGAAAAAGCCAATAGCCCTTTAAACCAAAAGGCAAGTGTAAAATAAAAAAGATCCAAGGCTTTGAGCATCAGTGGATAGGAGGGCCCACAGGAATAAAATCCTGGCCTAAGCGGCTAAACCAAGCTGTCCCTAACCATGTGCTTGTGGCGTGTAGGTGTCAAGTGAAAACTTGAGACTGAGCGGTTAATGTCGTGGTCCGAAGCAAAAAGAGTATGCTTAAGAGCTCTGGACACCTCTAAATGGGGACTCTAGCAAAGCTGCGTCACAATCTGAAAAGGTTCACCCAGTTATGTGTCTGTGGCATTTTTGTATCCGGTGGTAATACTGGAAAACAAAATGCTTAGGGTCACGGCCAAGACTCATAAAGTAACTGTGTTCAAGAATCAACATACTGAACTAGGAGAATCAATAACACTATCTAAAGTTTGAGTTCCTATAGATGCCAATCATTCTAAACTTCAAAGGATAAAGTGAGATGCCAAAACTGTTCAGAAGCAAAAAGCTAATAGCCCCGCTCATCTAATTAAGATTGATCTTCATAGATGTTTTTGGAATTCATTGTATATTCTCTTCTTTTTATCCTACTTTATTTTTGGTTGCTTGGGGACAAGCTACAATTGAAGTTTGGTGTTGTGATGAGCGGATAATTTATACGCTTTTTGGCATTATTTTTAGTATGTTTTTAGTATATTTTAGTTAGTTTTTATTATGTTTTTATTAGTTTTTAAATAAAAATCACATTTTTGGACTTTACTATGAGTTTGTGTGTTTTTTTGTGATTTCGGGTATTTTCTGGCTGAAATTGAGGGACCTGAGCAAAAATCTGATTCAGAGGCTGAAAAAGGACTGCAGATGCTGTTGGATTCTGACCTCCCTGCACTCGAAGTGGATTTTCTGGAGCTACCAAAGCCCAATTGGCGCGCTCTCAATTGAGTTAGAAAGTAGACATCCTGGGCTTTCCAGCAATATATAATAGTCTATACTTTGCCCGAAATTTGATGGCCCAAACTGGCATTCAAAGTCAGTATAAAAATTCTGGCGTCAAAACGCCAGAACTGGCATAAAAGTTGGAGTTAAACGCCCAAACTGGCACAAAAGCTGGCGTTTAACTCCAAGAAAAGTCTCTACACGTGAAAGCTTCAATGCTTAGCCCAAGCACACACCAAGTGGACCCGGAAGAAGATTTCTGCATTAATTACTTATTTCTATAAACCTTAGGTCACTAATTCTCTATAAATAGGACCTTTTGCTATTGTATTTTCATATACTTTTGATCTTATATACTTTTGATCTTAGAATACTTTTCATCTTTGAGAGGCTGGCCATTCGGCCATTCCTAGACCATTATCACTTTTGTATTTTCAACGGTGGAGTTTCTACACACCATAGATTAAGGTGTGGAGCTCTGCTGTTCTTCATGAATTAATGCAAAGTACTATTGTTTTTCTATTCAACTCAAGCCTATTTCTTCTCTAAGATATACACTCGTTCTTCAACCAGAAGAAGGTGATGATCCGTGACAATCATCATCATTCTCACCTAAGAATGCGTGCTTGACAACCACTTCCGTTCTACTTGCAATAGCTTGAGTGCGTATCTCTTAGCCTCCTGGTTCATGACGCATGGTTGACTCACCTGACAGCCGAGCCTTCCATTGCATGAGATCAGAGTCTTTGTGGTATAGGCTAGAATCAATTGGCAGCATTCTTGAGATCTGAAAAGTCTAAACCTTGTCTGTGGTATTCCGAGTAGGATCTGGGAAGGAATGACTGTGACGAGCTTCAAACTCGCGAGTGTTGGGTGTAGTAACAGACGCAAAAGGATCAATGGATCCTATTCCAACATGATCAAAAACCAACAGCTGATTAGTCGTGCGGTGACAGCGCATTTGGACCATTTTCACCGAGAGGACGGGAGGTAGCCATTGACAACGGTGAAACCCAACATAAGCTTGCCATGGAAGGGAATATGAATGATTGGATGAAGACAATAGGAAAGCAGAAGTTCAGGAGGAACAAAACATCTTCATACGCTTATCTGAAATTCTTACCAATAAATTACATAAGTATCTCTATCCTATTTTATATTTTATTCATCTTTTAATTATCAATTTTCCATAACCATTTGAATCTGCCTGATTGAGATTTACAAGATGACCATAGCTTGCTTCAAGCCGACAATCTCCGTGGGATCGACCCTTACTCACGTAAGATTTATTACTTGGACGACCCAGTGCACTTGCTGGTTAGTTGTGCAGAGTTGTGACAAAGAGTTGAGATTACAATTGTGCGTACAAAGTTGTTGGCGCCATTGATGATCACAATTTTGTGCACCAGGAACCTTGAAGAATCTTTTGCCGGTTTGCTCTTTCCGTTCTCATCAATAGGAGCGGGTGTCTTCGCCTTCTTAGATAGGGGTCTGTCTCCTAATGAAGAGTGCGCCTTAGAAGTTGATCGTTGGGGTGCCCTCTTTGCGGCCGGTTTCCTTGGAACTTTCTCCTTGCCTTTCTTGGTGGCCATCCTGAGAAAGGAGGGAAAATAGGAAAACACTAAACCCAAAGAATCATTTGAACAAAATTATGCAAGTGAAGGATAGTGCCTAAAAGAAGTAGTGCAACAAAGTGATTATAAAGGCATGGGTCACAACACTTGGCATGGGATGCAAGAGGTAATAAAGCATGCAATAGGGCATGAGAAGAGTAATCTCAAGCATCCATAACAAAGGGCAAGTCATGTTCAATGAGTATCTAATTAGCAAGCAAAATAGACTCAATGCATATAGAAGACAACAAGTTAGTGAGGAGAAGCATCAAATTCAAAGTACATTATTAAAATAAACCAAAATAGTATTCATGCATTTCCTCGAACACTTGGCGTGCAATGGACAAGCAATGAGCAATTATGAGATACTCAACCAAATTGAGCCCCAAAATGAAACATCAATCATCACTTAAGCATCACATATTGACAAAGACAAGGAAAAACAACAAGAAGATCTATCAAAATAATTCAAAGTTCAAGTTCAACATCCATGGAAAAATAAGGAAAAGGAAAGTAAGCAACTAGAAAGTAAGTACATAATCATGCAACTAAAAGAGAAACTAAGTAAAGCAACAAAAATAATCTAACTAAAAGAAGAAATGATACAAAGAAAGTAATAGATGAGATATGGAGGAAGTAGAACCTTGAGAAGTGTAAAAGAACAAGGCAAAATTTTCTTTTCTGAAAATGAGAAGGAAATAGGAGAGATGTAGTGCCACCGAAAGAGGTGGTTGTCGCGGTGAGTAGCCGGAGACGGTAGTGGTGGATTGTGGGAGGAAAAGAAGAGAAGGGGGGTGATGGAGAAAGAAGAAGGAAGAAATAAGGGAAGAGAGGGGGTGAGAAAGACAGGGCGCGCAGCTTTAAAACTGGTTTGCGCAACCGGCGCGCACGCACAGTGCGCTGGCGCGTCGGTGAGATGTTGGCAAGAGACGCATGCGCGTCAATGGCGCCCATGCGCGAGATCAGTTGTGCCCCTGGCACAGAACTAACACGAAGTTGGCATAAGTCTCTGGTTTTTATACCAAAGTTGTCATGTGGCGCAGGCGTGCGGACGCGCACAGTGCGCAAGCGCGTGCTTGAGTCAGTTGGCAACCGGCGCGGACGCGTCGGTGCGGGCACAAGTGTGGCATAAGTGTGGCATAACTCTCTGGTTTTTGTACCAGGGAGTCCACATAGCGCCATCGGCGCACGCGCGCACTGTGCGCTTGCGCGTCGATGGGCGATTTGTAAAGGTGCGCGCAGGCGGCAAGCATGCGGACGCGTGGGTTTCTGGCGCGAGATAGGCATAAAGTGGGCAGGACTCTCGGGTTTTTGGCCTAAGGGTTAGGATAGCACCACCGGTGCGCGCGCGCACAGTGCACTGGCTCGTCGGTGCCCATTTTTCCTTTTCTCTTTTTTTTTTTAACATAACAAGATCTATTCTAACACATTCTTGGTAGGTGCTTAAGCTAGTAGGCAAGAGAACACTTCACAAATTCATGCATTACTCAAAACATAGCATTCTCCCTACTTCAACAATTCATCCATACCAAAATGATGAAAACTATATGAACATCCTATCTATCCAACAAGAATAATAAAACTAGCATTCCTATGCAATCAGTCAATCATTAAGAAATCACAAAATTCACAAGAATTTAAGGTTAAAATAAGATGGTATACACAAGGAAGATCTTACCACAGTGAGGTGCCTCCCACCAAGCACTTTTCTTTAACGTCCTTAAGTTGGAAGGTCCTTTGCTTAAGCTTCCTCTCTCCTTGGTGCATCCTCCAATAGGAACACCTCTAGCTCTTTTGGGAGCTTTTAGCCATGATATTTCTTCACTCTAAGTCCATTCACCTTGAAAGTTGCTTCACTTTTTGGATCAAATAACTCCGCCACTCCATAGGGCTTTATTTCCTTCACCTTGAAAGGTCCTTCCCATCTAGAGCGGAGCTTGCCAGGCATGAATCAAAGTCTCGAGTTGTAGAGGAGAACCTCATCACCTTCTTGAAAGTCCTTCTTCCGGATGTGATGGTCATGAAATACTTTAGTCTTTTCTTTATAGATCCAGGCATTTTCATATGACTCGTTCCTCAAACACTCAAGCTCCTCTAGCTGTAATTTTCTGGCTTCACCCGCCTTGGTCAGATCCATGTTGCACTGCTTTACCGCCCAATAGGCTCTATGCTCAATTTCCACTGGAAGGTGGCATGCCTTACCATAGACGATCCGGAAGGGACTCATCCCTAACGGAGCCTTGTAGGCCGTTCTATACGCCCACAGTGCATCTCCTAACCGGAGGCTCCAATCCTTCCTTTGTGGGTTGACCACTTTCTCCAAGATTCTCTTAATTTCCCGGTTGGACACTTCCGCTTGTCCATTGGTTTGCGGATGATAAGCAGTAGCAACCTTATGCGACACTCCATAGTGCTTTAGCAATGCCTCTACTTTCCTGTTACAAATGTGGGATCCTTGGTCGCTCACGATTGCTCGTGGCGACCCATAACGGCATACAATGTTATTCCTAATGAAAGAAATGACGGTATTGGCGTCGTCAAGGCGGGTAGATATGGTCTCTACCCACTTTGACACGTAGTCAACCACTAACAGAATATACAGATACCCACTCGAGTTGGGAAACGGTCCCATAAATTCAATGCCCCATACATTAAATATCTTATAGAACAACATAGATTGCTGAGGCATTTCATCCCTTTGGGATGTGTTTCCCAACACAGAACTAGTTAGCATCCTTGAATAAGGTCGGCCACCAGAATCCACAATCCAACACCTTTTTAGCAGTCCTTTGTGGGCCAAAGTGGCTACCACATTCGGACGAATGGCAATCTTCAAGAATGGGTTAGATTTCAGACTCCGGGACACATCTTCGAATTACTTGGTCCACTCCCCTCTTCTACAAGTGAGGGTCATCCCAAATATATTATTTGGAATCACTTCTCAACTTATCCCTTTGATGTTTAGAAAACTTGGGAGGGAAGAGTTTTGCAACCAAGTAGTTCGCCATTGGGGTAAACCAAGGAAAACTTTCCAACACAGCATGCAAACTATCCAATGGGAATGAGTCATTGATCGGAAGTGGATCAAATTTTAAATTCTCAATGCGGTGATCTGCAACCAGGTTTTGAGATCCACTCCGGTCCCTAATCTCAATGTCGAATTCTTGCAAAAGCAAGATCCAATGTATGAGTCTAGGCTTTAACTCATTCTTTGTCAATAAGTACTTTAAAGCTGCATGATCCGTGTATACCACTATCTTTGACCCTAGCAAATAAGATCTAAATTTGTCTAAAGCATGAACAATAGCTAGGAGTTCCTTTTCAGTAGTGGTATAGTTGGATTGTGCCGCATCCAGTATTTTAGAAGAGCAAGCAATGGCATAAGGGAGTTTACCATCGCGCTGAGCAAGCGCAGCACCTACAGCATGGTTTGACGCATCGCACATTATCTCGAATGGCAACGTCCAGTTGGGGCCTCGCATAATCGGTGCCATGGTAAGAACTCTCCTTAGCTCTTCAAAAGCTATCACACATTCACTGTCAAACTCAAAATCCATATCTTTTTGGAGTAGGCGCGAAAATGGCAAAGCAATCTTGCTGAAATCTTTGATAAAGCGCCTGTAAAATCCTACATGTCCCAAGAACGACCGAACCTTCCTCACAGATGAGGGGTGAGGTAAAGTGGTGATAACATCGACCTTGGCCGGGTTTACAGAAATGCCTTCACTAGACACCACATGTCCCACCACTATACCTTGCCTTACCATAAAGTGACATTTTTCAAAATTTAAGACAAGGTTAGTGTCAACACATCTAGCTAGAACCTTGGCCAAGTTCTCTAAGCAACAATCAAATGAAGTTCCATAAACACTGAAGTCATCCATAAAGACTTCCAGATAATTCTCCATTAGATCGGAAAAGACACTTGTCATACACCGCTGAAAAGTAGCAGGTGCGTTACATAGTCCAAATGGCACCCTTTTATAGGCAAAGGTGCCAAAAGGACAAGTGAATGTGGTCTTTTCCTGATCTTCAGGAGCAATGTGAATCTGGAAGTAACCAGTGAATCCATCAAGAAAGCAATAATGGGATTTACCCGCCAAACGGTCCAACATTTGATCGATAAAGGGAAAAGGGTAGTGGTCCTTTCTTGTAGTGGCGTTCAATCTCCTATAATCGATGCACATGTGCCACGCATTTTGTACTCTCTTGGTGATCACACCACCATCATCCTTTTTAACCGCAGTGATGCCCGATTTCTTGGGAACGACCTAGACCGGGCTCACCCATTCACTGTCAGAAATTGGGTATATGATACCCACATCAAGTAGCCTAGTGACCTCCTTATTTACCACATCAAGGATAGTTGGGTTGAGTCTTCTTTGCGGTTGTCTAACCGGCCTAGCTCCCTCTTGGAGAAATATCTGATGCATGCACTTGCCGGGGTCAATTCCAACAATATCCGCTAGGCTCCATCCAATTGCCTTCTTGTACTTTCTTAGAACATCTAGGAGCTTTTCTTCTTCTTCACTTGAAAGATCACTAGCAATAATGACCGGAAACCTTTGGTTGTCCTCTAAGAAAGCATACTTCAAATGAGATGGAAAGGGCTTCAGTTCACTCTTTGCCTCAAGCTGAGGTTCCTTTTCATCAAGCTCATGGAGTTCATTCTTAACAACTTCCTCATGTTCATCCTCTTGGTCATCCGTCTCCTCAACAATAGGGTAGCACAACTTTTTATGGTCTTCTTCTTGCACTTCCGTTACCACTTCATCAATTACATCACATCGGAGCACGGAATGCTCTTCGGGAGGATGCTTCATGGCTTCTTCTAAATTGAACTTGATAGTCTTGTCTCCAACCTCAAAGGAATATGTGCCGGTGAAGGCATCTAACTTGAATTTAGAGGTCTTGAGGAAGGGCCTACCAAGTAGAATGGAGGATGAGCTTCTATTTTCTGTTGGAGGCATTTCAAGGATGTAAAAGTCAACTGGAAAAACCAAATCCTTGATCGCCACAAGTACATCTTCCGCTATTCCTATCACTGTGATCACACTTTTATCGGCTAAGGCAAACCTCGCCGCCGACTTCTTTAATGGAGCTAAATTCAACCGCACATAGATAGAAAGCGGCATGATACTTACACAAGCTCCCAGGTCACACATACAATCATGAAAAGTGCGCCCACCAATACAACAAGACACTAAACAAGGTCCAGGATCACCACATTTCTTTGGAATAGGTTCCATCAAGTAAGAAATTGAACTACCCAAGGATAATGTCTCCAATTTTCCTATCCTATCCTTGTGTGTAGACAAGTCTTTCAAAAATTTTGCATACTTTGGAATTTGTTGAATAGCATTAAGAAGGGGTATGGTTACCTCAACCTTCTTGAACACTTGAAGCATGTTCAAATCAAATTCCGGTGTTTTCATTGCTTTCTTCACCATGGATGGGAATGGAATAGGAATAGACTCATCCACTATAGCTTTCCTCTTGGGTTCCTTGAGGCTTACTCCTTTTTCCTCATGGCCTTTGTCTACCACCTCTTCTTCATGTGTAGCTTCAACAACCACTTCTTCCTCATGAATGTCTACCATGACCCTTGGAGGTATCTCCTCCAATGTAGTCCCTGACCGTAGAGTGATGGCGTTGAGACCGCCCTTTGGGTTTGGTAGGGGTTGGGATGGAAGGTTAGAAAAGTTTGAGGGTTGGTTGGTGTTGTTGTTGGGATTTGATGGTTGGTTTGACATGGCCATCCTTGAAAGCATGTTGGTGAGGTTAGCCAATTGAGCACCCAAGGCATCAAATTGAGCCTTGTTGCTCTCGTCCCGTTTCTCCATGGCAGCTCTAAACTCATCAACTTTATTGTTGGAAGATGGAGGAGTTTGGTTGGATTGTTGTCTATGGTGTGGTGCTTGGTACTTGGTGTAGTTGTTTTGGTTTTGGTTGGAGTGGCCTTAGTTGGCTTGGTAGTTGGTGTTGTTATGGTGGTATTGGGATGAAGATTGGTTGTTGTTGTGGTGAGAAGAAGAGTTGTTCCATCTTTGGTTTTGATAGCTCCCTTGTGCATTATCCCTCTACCCTTGATGTTGATTACCACCTTAAGGGTAATTGTTTTGGCCTTGAGAAGGATAGGGTGGACGGTTGTTGTAATTCACATTGGCTACTACAAGAGCATGTTCCTCTTGAATTTGATGGCATTGATCGGTGTAATGTGTGGTGCTAGAGCACAAACCACAAATCCTAGGAGGGCCTTCAAGTTGAGCAACTGGAGGTGGGGCTTGGATGGCTTGGATGGAGTAGTATTCCTTTTGATCCTTTTGTATTTGTGTAAGGATGGTTGTCATATCCCCAAGTGCTTTAGTCAGGCTTGATTCGGAAGGCGACGGTTCTACCACACCCTTGAGAGGATTACTTCTCACCCTTGTATGTTGTGTAGCTTCGGCAATATCCTTTATCAAATTCCAAGCTTCTCCCTCCATTTATTTTTCGAAAGGGAACCACTACTAGAAGCGGTAAGCAATCTTCTATCTTCCACACAAAGACCTCCGGTGAAGTAGCTAATGAGCAAGTGAGTGTTCATTCCATGATGTGGACAAGATTCTAATAGCCTCCTAAACCGAGACCAATACTCATACAAACTCTCTTGGTCTTTTTGCATTATGCCTGAAATCTACTTCTGGATGTAGTCGGTCTTCTCCAGTGGGAAGAATTTATCTAGAAACTCTCTTATCAAGAAATCCCAATTGGTCACAATCTCATTCGGTAGCGAATAAAACCATGTATTTGCTTGCCCTTCAAGAGATAAAGGGAAGGCAAAAACCATGATAGCCACTTCATCGATTCCATGCTTTCGAGCCGTAGAACAAGCAACTTGAAAATCTCTTAGATGTCGGATGGGGTCTTGACCTGGCAACCCATGATATTTAGGAAGTAGATGTATCAAGCTACTCTTCAACTCAAAGTTTGGATCAAGGTTAGGGTACCTTGCTTGCAACAGTTGAAGTATGATATACGGAGCTCCTTGCTTATGCAAAGTGATCCGTCGTGGCTCCGCCATGTGTGGCTCACCTGTAGGATGCAAAGATGTATTATTAATGCCAACAGAAGAATAGGAAGTAGCGGACTCCAAATCACTCTCGGTACCGCCTAGTGATTTGGTATGTTCCTCAAGAGAGGTCGAAGTACTAGCCGTATAATCCAACCACCGTCTAGCTTGCTGAGTATGTAACAAAGTTCTTTCAATCTCGGGATCAAAATCGGCTAAGCTAGAATTCGGTTGAGACCAAGTCATCAAACTTGAGGGTCATAGCACAAATATAAAAGAAATCTAAACTATAGCTAAGTATTGAAAGCAATTAAACTATCTACAATATTCACATATTTACTGGTGCACGAAATTGTGATCTCATGCAATGGCGCCAAAAACTCTATACGCACGTCTTAATAAATCGTTTTTCATTCACAACTTCGATACAACTAACCAGCAAGTGCACTGGGTCGTCCAAGTAATAAAACCTTACGTGAGTAAGGGTCGATCCCACTGAGATTGTTGGTAAGAAGCAAGCTATGGTCACCTTGTAAATCTCAGTCAGGCGGATATCAAATAGTTATGGAGTTTTCGAAAATAGATAAGAAATAATTAGAAAATAAAGATAGAATTACTTATGTAATTCATTGGTGAGAATTTCATATAAGCGTATAGAGATGCCTTCGTTCTTCTGAACTTCTACTTTCCTGCTGTCTTCATCCAATCAGTCCTACTCCTTTCCATGGCTGGCTTTATGTAAGGACATCACCATTGTCAATGGCTACTTTTCATCCTCTTTGTGAAAATAGTCCGATGCGCTATCACTACATGGCTAATCATCTGGAGGCATCACCGTGGTCAATGGCTTCATCCTATCCTCTTGTGAAAATGGTCCAAATGCTCTGTCACAGCACGGCTAATCATCTGAGGTTCTCGATCATACTGGAATAGGATTTACCCTCCTTTTGCGTCTGTCACTACGCCCAGTACTCATGAGTTTGAAGCTCGTCACAGTCATTCAATCCCAGAATCCTACTCGGAATACCACAGACAAGGTTTAGACTTTCCGGATTCTCATGAATGCCGCCATCAATCTAGCTTATACCACGAAGATTCTGATTAAGAGATCCAAGAGATAATCATTCAATCTAAGGTGGAACGGAAGTGGTTGTCAGGCGCGCATTCATGGGAGAATGATGATGATTGTCACGTTCATCACATTCATGTTGAAGTGCGAATGAATATCTTAGAAGCGGAACAAGTTGAATTGAATAGAAAAACAGTAGTACTTTGCATTAATTCATGAGGAACAGCAGAGCTCCACACCTTAATCTATGGAGTGTAGAAACTCTACCGTTGAAAATACATAAGTGAAAGGTCCAGGTATGGCCGAATGACCAGCCCCCAAAACGAGATCACAGGATCAAAAATACAATCCAGGATGTCTAATACAATAGTAAAAAGTTCTATTTATAATAAACTAGCTACTAGGGTTTACAGAAATAAGTAATTGATGCATAAATCAACTTCCGGGGCCCACTTGGTGTGTGCTTGGACTGAGCTTTAGCTTTCCACATGCAGAGGCTTCTTTTGGAGTTGAACGCCAGGTTGTAACGTGTTTCTGGCGTTCAACTCTGGTTTGAGACGTGTTTCTGGCGTTTAACTCCAGATAGCAGCGTTGAACTGGCGTTCAACGCCCTTTTACGTCGTCTAAACTCGGCCAAAGTATGAATTATTATATATTGCTGGAAAGCTCTGGATGTCTACTTTCCAACGCAATTGGAAGCGCACCATTTTGAGTTCTGTAGCTCCAGAAAATCCACTTTGAGTGCAGGGAGGTTAGAATCCAACAGCATCAGCAGTCCTTCTTCTACCTCTGAATCTGATTTTTGCTCAAGTCCCTCAATTTCAGCCAGAAAATACCTGAAATCACATAAAAACACACAAACTCATAGTAAAGTCCAGAAATATGAATTTAACACAAAAACTAATAAAAACATCCCTAAAAGTAACTAGATTCTACTAAAAATATACTAAAAACAATGCCAAAAAGCGTATAAATTATCCGCTCATCACAACACCAAACTTAAATTGTTGCTTGTCCCCAAGCAACTGAAAATCAAATAGGATAAAAAGAAGAGAATATACTATAAATTCTAAACTATCAATGAAACATAGCTCCAATCAGATGAGCGGGACTTGTAGCTTTTTGCCTTTTGAATAGTTTTGGCATCTCACTTCATCCATTGAAGTTCAGAATGATTGGCTTCTATAGGAACTCAGAGTTCAGATAGTGTTATTGATTCTCCTAGTTCAGTATGTTGATTCTTGAACACAGCTACTTTATGAGTCTTGGCCGTGGCCCTAAGCACTTTGTTTTCCAGTATTACCACCGGATACATAAATGCCACAGACACATAACTGGGTGAACCTTTTCAGATTGTGACTCAGCTTTGCTAAAGTCCTCAATTAGAGGTGTCCAGGGTTCTTAAGCACACTCTTCTTTTGCTTTGGACCTTGACTTTAACCGCTCAGTCTCAAGTTTTCACTTGACACCTTCACTCCACAAGCACATGGTTAGGGACAGCTTGGTATAGCCGCTTAGGCCAGGATTTTATTCCTTTAGGCCCTCCTATCCACTGATGCTCAAAGCCTTGGGATCCTTTTTATTACCCTTGCCTTTTGGTTTTAAGGGCTATTGGCTTTTTGCTCTTGCCTTTTGGTTTTAAGAGCTTTTGGCTTTTTTTCCTTGCTTTTTCTTTCTATTTATTTTTTTTCGCTTTTTTTTTTCTGCAAGCTTTGTTCTTTGCTGCTTTTTCTTGCTTCAAGAATCATTTTTATGATTTTTTAGATTTATCAAATAACATGTCTCCTTGTCATCATTCTTTCAAGAGCCAACATATTTAACATTCTTAAACAACAACTTCAAAAGACATATGCACTGTTCAAGCGTTCATTCAGAAAACAAAAAGTATTGTCACCACATCAATATAATTAAACTAAGTTCAAGGAAAAATTTGAAACTCATGTACTTCTTGTTCTTTTGAATTAAAACATTTTTTCATTTAAGAGAGGTGATGGATTCATAGGACATTCATAACTTTAAGACATAGTTACTAATTACTAATGATCATGTAATAAGACACAAACATGGATAAGCACTTAACATAAAGAAAACGAAAAACAGAGAATTTAAGAACAAGGAATGAATCCACCTTAGTGATGGTGGCGTTTCCTTCTTGAGGAACCAATGATGTCCTTGAGCTCTTCTATGTCTCTTCCTTGTCTTTGTTGCTCCTCCCTCATTGCTTTTTGATCTTCTCTAATTTCATGAAGGATGATGGAGTGCTCTTGATGTTCCACCCTTAATTGTCCCATGTTGGAACTTAATTCTCCTAGGGAGGTGTTGATTTGCTCCCAATAGTTTTGTGGAGGAAAATGCATTTGAGGCATCTCCGGGATCTCATGGTGATAAGCTTCATGCGTCTCTTGAGCTCCATGAATGGGCTCTCTTGTTTGCTCCATCCTTTTCTTAGTGATGGGCTTCTCTTCCTCAATGGGAATGTCTCCTTCTATGTCAATCCCAGCCGAATTGCATAGATGGCAAATGAGGTGAGGAAAAGCTAACCTTGCCATAGTGGAGGACTTGTCAGCCACCTTGTAGAGTTCTTGAGGTATAATCTCATGAACTTCCACCTCTTCTCCAATCATGATGCTATGGATTATGATGGCCCGGTCTATAGTAACTTCAGACCAGTTGCTAGTGGGAATGATTGAGCGTTGAATGAACTCCAACCATCCTCTAGCTACAGGCTTAAGGTCCAGTCTTCTCAGTTGAACTGGTTTGCCTTTTGAGTCAATCTTCCATTGAGCTCCTTCCACACATATGTCCATGAGGACTTGGTCCAACCTTTGATCAAAGTTGACTCTCCTTGTGTAGGGGCGTGCATCTCCTTGCATCATAGGCAAGTCAAATGCCAACCTCACATTTTCTGGACTAAAATCTAAGTATTTCCCCCGAACCATGGTGAGATAATTCTTTGGGTTCGGGTTCTTACTTTGATCATGGTTCCTAGTGATCCATGCATTGGCATAGAACTCTTGAACCATTAGGATGCCGACTTGTTGGATGGGGTTTGTTAGAACTTCCCAACCTCTTCTTTGGATTTCATGTCGGATCTCCGGATACTCATTTCTCTTGAGCTTGAAAGGGACCTCGGGGATTACCTTCTTCTTGGCCACAACATTATAGAAGTGGTCTTGATGAGCTTTGGAGATGAATCTTTCCATCTCCCATGACTCAGAGGTGGAAGCTTTTGTCTTCCCTTTCCCTTTTCTAGAGGATTCTCCGGTCTTAGGTGCCATCAATGGTAATGGAAAAATAAAAAGCTTATGCTTTTACCACACCAAACATAGAATATTGCTCGCCCTCAAGCAAGAGAAGGAAGAATAGATGAAGAAGAAGAAGAAAATATGGAGGAGAGGAGGGAGAGGTGTATTCGGCCAAGAAGAGAAGAGAGGGTTGTGTTGTGTGAAAATAAGGAAGAATGGAGGGCTTTATATAGGGAAGGGAGGGGGGGTAAAGTTCGGCCATAAGGGTGGGTTTTGTGTGGTAAATTGATTTTAAATTTTGAAGGTAGGTGGAGTTTATGAGGTAGGTTTACGGGGAAGAGTGGATGATATGAGTGGTGAAGTGGTGATAGGTAAGAGAGATTGAGGTGATTGGTGAAGAGTTTTGGGGAAGAGTGTTTATTGGGAAGAGAGGATGAACATTGAGAAGAGGGAAGAGAATGAGTGGTGGTAGGTGGGGATCCTGTGGGGTCCACAGATGCTGAGTTGATCCTGTGGGGTCCACAGATCCTGAGGTGTCAAGGAATTGCATCCCTGCACTAATTAGGCATGTAAAATGCCTTTGCATGCAATTTTGGCGTTTAAACGCTGAATTGATGCTTGTTCTAGGCGTTCAACGCCCAGATGCAGCATATTTCTGGCGTTGAACGCCAGCCAGATGCTTGTTTCTGGCGTTCAGCGCCAGCTCTTCCTCACTGTGCATTTCTGGCGTCTGAACGCCAGGATGCTGCTTGTTTCTGGCGTTCAACGCCAGAAACATGCTCTGTTCTGGCGTTGAACGCCAAACAGATGCTCCTTACTGGCGTTTAAACGCCAGTGAGATCCTCCTCCAGGGTGTGATTTTTCTTCTGCTGTTTTTAATTCCGTTTTCAATTTTTATATTTATTTTGTGACTCCACATGATCATGAACCTAATAAAACATGAAATAACAATAAAAATAAAATAAGATAAATAAAAATTGGGTTGCCTCCCAACAAGCGCTTCTTTAATGTCAATAGCTTTACGGTGGGCTCTCATGGAGCCTCACAGATGTTCAGAGCATTGTTGAGACTCCCCAACACCAAACTTAGAGTTTGGATATGGGAGTTCAACACCAAACTTAGAGTTTGACTGTGGGGGCTCTGGTTGACTCTGTTTTGAGAGAAGCTTATTGTGCCTCTTTCCCATGTTTACAGAAGGATGTCCTTGAGTTTTAAACTCAAGGGAGTCCTCATTCAATTGAAGGACTAATTCACCTCTGTCAACATCAATCACAGCTCTTGCTGTGGCTAGGAAAGGACTTCCAAGGATGATGAATTCATCCTCATCCTTCCCAGTATCTAGGATTATGAAATCAGCAGGGATGTAAAGGCCTTCAACCTTTACTAATATGTCCTCTACTTGTCCATAAGCCTATTTTCTGGAATTATCTACCATCTCTAATGAGATTTTAGCAGCTTGTCCCTCAAAGATTCTCAGTTTCTCCATTACAGAGAGTGGCATGAGGTTTATTCCTGACCCCAGGTCACATAGAGCCTTCTCAAAGGTCATGGTGCCTATGGTACAAGGTATCAGGAACTTTCCAGGATCCTGTTTCTTCTGAGGCAATCTCAGTTGATCCAATGCATTCAGTTCATTGGTGGACAGGGGAGGTTCATCTCCCCAAGTCTCATTACCAAATAAATTGGCATTCAGCTTCATGATTGCACCAAGGAACTTGGCAACTTGCTCTTCAGTAACATCTTCATTCTCTTCAGAAGAGGAGTACTCTTCAGAGCTCATGAATGGCATAAGGAGGTTCAATGGAATCTCTAAGGTCTCTAAATGAGCCTCAGATTCCTTTGGTTCCTCAGAAGGAAGCTCCTTATTGATCACTGGACGTCCCAGGAGGTCTTCCTCCTTGGGATTCACGTCCTCCCCTTCCTCTTTGGATTCGGCCATGATGGTTATATCAATGGCCTTGCACTCTCCTTTTGGATTTTCTTCTGTATTGCTTGGGAGAGTACTAGGAGGGATTTCAGTGATCCTTTTACTCAGCTGGCCCACTTGTGCTTCCAAATTTCTAATGGAGGACCTTGTTTCATTCATGAAACTCACAGTTGCCTTAGATAGATCATAGACTAAATTTGCTAAGCTAGATGGATTCTGCTCAGAATTTTCTGTCTGTTGATGAGTGGATGATGGAAAAGGCTTGCTATTGCTAAACCTGTTTCTTCCACCATTATTAAAGCCTTGTTGAGGCTTTTGTTGATCCTTCCATGAGAGATTTGGGTGATTTCTCCATGAGGGATTATAGGTTTTTCCATATGGTTTACCAATGTAATTCACCTCTACTATTGCAGGGTTCTAAGGATCATAAGCTTCTTCTTTAGAAGATGCCTCTTGAGTACTGTTGGATGCAGCTTGCATTCCATTCAGACTCTGAGAAATCATATTGACTTGCTGAGTCAATATTTTATTCTGAGCCAATATGGCATTCAGAGTATCAATTTCAAGAACTCCCTTCTTCTGAAGCGTCCCATTACTCACAGGATTCCTCTCAGAAGTGTACATGAACTGGTTATTAGCAACCATATCAATGAGTTCTTGAGCTTCTGCAGGCGTTTTCTTTAGGTGAATACATCCACCTGCAGAAGTATCCAATGACATCTTAGCTAATTCAGACAGACCATCATAGAATATATCCAGGATGGTCCATTCTGAAAGCATGTCAGAAGGACACTTTTTGGTCAGTTGCTTGTATCTCTCCCAAGCTTCATAGAGGGATTCACCTTCCTTCTGTCTGAAGGTTTGAACATCCACTCTAAGCTTACTCAGCTTTTGGGGAGGAAAGAACTTGGCTAAGAAAGCCTTGACCAGCTTATCCCAAGAGTTCAGGCTATCCTTAGGTTGAGAGTCCAACCATATTCTAGCTCTGTCTCTCACAGGAAAAGGGAAAAGCATGAGCCTGTAGACTTCAGGATCTACTCTATTAGTCTTAACAGTATCATAGATCTGCAAGAATTCAGTTAAGAACAGAAAAGGATCTTCAGATGGAAGTCCATGAAACTTGCAGTTTTGTTGCATCAGAGAAACTAATTGAGGTTTCAGCTCAAAATTGTTTGCTCCAATGGTAGGGATGGAGATGCTTCTTCCATGTAAATTAGAATTAGGTGCAGTAAAGTCACCAAGCATCCTCCTTGCATTATTATTATTTTCGGCTGCTATCTCCTCTTCATGTTCGAAAATTTCTGAAAGGTGCTTGCTGGATAGTTGTAATTTAGCTTCTCTTAGTTTCCTCTTCAGAATCCTTTCAGGTTCTGGATCTGCTTTAACAAGAATGTTCTCGTCCTTGCTCCTGCTCATATGAAAAAGAGGGAACAGAAAAATAATAATAATAGGGATCCTTTTTGCCTAGGTATAGAGGTTCTCCTGTGTAAGTAGAAGAAGAAAAGAAGAGAAAATCTGAACTCAGAGAGAGAGAGGGTTCGGATTTTTGGTGAGTGAGCGAGAGATGTTAGTAGATGAATAAATAAACAGAAGGAGATGAGAGAGAAGGATTTTTGAAAATTATTTTTGAAAAATGGTTAGTGATTTTCGAAAATTAAAAGAAGAAACAAATTAAAATTGAATTTTGAAAGAATTAGTTAATTAAAAAGAATTTTTGAAAAAGAGGGGGATATTTTCGAAAATTAGAGAGAGAGAGTTAGTTAGGTAGTTTTGAAAAAGATAAGAAACAAACAAAAAGTTAGTTAGTTAGTTGAAACAAATTTTGAAAATCAATTTTTGAAAGGATAAGAAGATAAGAAGTTAGAAAAGATATTTTAAAATCAAATTTTTGAAAAAGATAAGATAAGAAGATATTTTTGAAAAGATATGATTGAAATTAGTTTTTGAAAAAGATTTGATTTTTAAAATCACAATTAATGACTTGATTCACAAGAAATCACAAGATATGATTCTAGAACTTAAAGTTTGAATCTTTCTTAACAAGTAACAAACTTGAAATTTTTGAATCAAAACATTAATTGTTGATGATATTTTCGAAAATTTGGTATAAAATTAAGAAAAATATTTTTGAAAAATATTTTTAAAATTTTTGAAAATAAATAAGAAAAATGAAAAAGATATGATTTTTGAAAAAGATTTTGAAAAGATAAGATTTTTAAATTGAAAATTTGATTTGACTCATAAAAACAACTAAATTTTAAAAATTTTTGAAAAAGTCAATCCAAATTTTCGAAATTTATGAGAGAAAAAGGGAAAGATATTTTTTTTATTTTTGAATTTTTAATGTTGAAAAAGAAAAACATGAAAATGATGCAATGCATGAAAATTTTGGATCAAAGCAAGGAATGCATGCAAGAATGCTAGGAATGTCAAGATGAACACCAAGAACACTTTGAAGATCATGATGAACATCAAGAACATATTTTTGAAAAAATTTTTAATGCAAAGAAAACATGCAAGACACCAAACTTAGAAATCTTTAATGCTTAGACACTAAGATTTCAAGAATGCATATGAAAAACACCATACAACACAAAACACTATAATATGAAGATCAATCAAGAAGGTTTATCAAGAACAACTTGAAGATCATGAAGAACACTATGAATGCATGAATTTTCGAAAAATGCAGAGAAATTTTTAGAAAAAATGCAGTTGACACCAAACTTGAAATTGACTCAAGACTCAAACAAGAAACACAAAATATTTTTGATTTTTATGATTTTATAATTTTTTTGTTTTTTTTTTCAAAAATTATTTGTGAAAAAGAAAAATAAGGATTCCAAAAATTTTTAATATGAATTCCAGGAATCTTGCACTCTTAGTCTAAAGCTCCAATTTGAGGGTTAGACATGGCTTAATAGCCAGTCAAGCTTTAGCATGTAAATCAGGTGGATCAGCAGCAGGTGGATTAGCAACAGCTAGCTTGCTCTTGTGATGATGGTTGGAAGCCCCTATCCAAATAAATTTAGACATGGCTTTACAGCCAGCCAGGCTTCACATGCTTCATGAAACTCTAGAATTCATTCTTAAAAATTCTGAAGAACATAATAAAAAATTTTTTTGAAAAGAATTTTTTTATTTTTTTTCGAAAACATATGAGAAATTTTTGAAAGAATTTTTGAAATTTTTTTTTGAAAATAAAACAAAAAGAAAATTACCTAATCTGAGTAGCAAGATGAACCGTCACTTGTCCAAACTCGAACAATCCCCGGCAACGACGCCAAAAACTTGGTGCACGAAATTGTGATCTCAGGCAACGGCGCCAAAAACTCTGTACGAACGTCTTAATAAATCGTTTTTCATTCACAACTTCGATACAACTAACCAGCAAGTGCACTGGGTCGTCCAAGTAATAAAACCTTACGTGAGTAAGGGTCGATCCTACGGAGATTGTTGGTATGAAGCAAGCTATGGTCACCTTGTAAATCTCAGTCAGGCGGATATCAAATAGTTATGGAGTTTTCAAAAATAGATAAGAAATAATTAGAAAATAAAGATAGAATTACTTATGTAACTCATTGGTGAGAATTTCAAATAAGTGTATGGAAATGCCTTCGTTCTTCTGAACTTCTGCTTTCCTGCTGTCTTCATCCAATCAGTCCTACTCCTTTCCATGGCTGGCTTTATGTAAGGACATTACCATTATCCAATCAGTCCTACTTTTCATCCTCTCTGTGAAAATGGTCCGATGCGCTATCACTGCATGGCTAATCATCTGGAGGCATCACCGTGGTCAATGGCTTCATCCTATCCTTTTGTGAAAATGGTCCAAATGCTCTGTCACAGCACGGCTAATCATCTGAGGTTCTCGATCATACTGGAATAGGATTCACCCTCCTTTTGCGTCTGTCACTACGCCCAGTACTCGCGAGTTTGAAGCTCGTCGCAGTCATTCAATCCCAGAATCCTACTCAGAATACCACAGACAAGGTTTAGACTTTCCGGATTCTCATGAATGCCGCCATCAATCTAGCTTATACCACAAAGATTCTGATTAAGAGATCCAAGAGATAATCATTCAATCTAAGGTGGAACGGAAGTGGTTGTCAGGCGCGCGTTCATGGGAGAATGATGATGATTGTCACGTTCATCACATTCATGTTGAAGTGCGAATGAATATCTTAGAAGCGGAACAAGTTGAATTGAATAGAAAAATAGTAGTACTTTGCATTAATTCATGAGGAACAGCAGAGCTCCACACCTTAATCTATGGAGTGTAGAAACTCTACCGTTGAAAATACATAAGTGAAAGGTCCAGGCATGGCCGAATGGCCAGCCCCCAAAACGAGATCACAGGATCAAAAATACAATCCAGGATGTCTAATACAATAGTAAAAAGTTCTATTTATAATAAACTAGCTACTAGGGTTTACAGAAATAAGTAATTGAAGCATAAATCCACTTCCGGAGCCCACTTGGTGTGTGCTTGGGCTGAGCTTTAGCTTTCCACGTGCAGAGGCTTCTTTTGGAGTTGAACGCCAGGTTGTAACGTGTTTCTGGCGTTCAACTCTGGTTTGTGACGTGTTTCTGGCGTTTAACTCCAGACAGTAGCGTAGAACTGACGTTCAACGCCCTTTTACGTCGTCTAAACGCAGCCAAAGTATGGACTATTATATATTGCTGGAAAGCCCTGGATGTCTACTTTCCAACGCAATTGGAAGCGTGCCATTTTGAGTTCTGTAGCTCCAGAAAATCCACTTTGAGTGCAGGGAGGTTAGAATCCAACAGCATCAGCAGTCCTTCTTCTACCTCTGAATCTGATTTTTGCTCAAGTCCCTCAATTTCAGCCAGAAAATACCTGAAATCACAGAAAAATACACAAACTCATAGTAAAGTCCAGAAATATAAATATAACATAAAAATTAATAAAAACATCCCTAAAAGTAACTAGATTCTACTAAAAATATACTAAAAACAATGCCAAAAAGCGTATAAATTATCTGCTCATCATTCACATAACCAATATCAAGGCATATGTTGCAACCATCCGCTGGCATCGGTGCCAAAAATTTGATGTGCAAGAGGATGCTCGGTAAAGAATTTTCTCAATAAAGTCGCGTTGCAAGTATAGCTCTACCAACAACAATCCTCAAGTATCAAATTTAGAAAGGGATTTGGTTGTCACAAGTTCAACCCCAATAGAAATAACCGAAGTATTCAAACCTCGGGTCGTCTCACAAGGAATGGGCAAACATGTGCTTCAACATTGGTTAGAAATCCGGGGTTGTGAGTCATGACCAAGAATTTAAGCTAGGAATCTTAACAAGCAAGTAATCTTAAATTGCAAGAAACTAATTCAAATAACTAAGCAAGATATGATCAATTCCAAACTAACAAAGTAACATCCAATATAATTCTATTATAGACTAAACAAGTAACTATAACTAAGACAAGTAATCAAGAAATTGGGTTTTCAAATATGAATGATAAAAGCAACTCTTGGCTAGGCATGGGAATTGGAGTCACCATCCTTGTCTAATAACCATATCTTGACAATTATGAGGAACCAAATTCATTAAGTCTACTTCTATACTTGAAGTACGTCAAATGGTTTGGTCAACATCAACCCATAAGTTCTAACCGCACTACTAATTGGCTTAATAGAAGGTTAGCGTCAATGGTTATCAAATTGACCACTAAGGGCTCTCAAATCATCAATTTCATTAGACCCAATGACTCAAGTTTACCTAATTCCCTTAGCCTAGGCCAAGCGTAAAGAAGACTACTCCATAATTAAGGTAAACAATTCATCGAACACATGGTAAGCATTAATAAAAGACATGTTCAAATTGCAATTAAATTGAAATTAACAAGTACCCACTAACAAGTATCAACATACAAGCACTCAAACAACACAATTAATCATAGAAATCATCAATGTAACATCAACAAGTCAAGATTCACAACATTCATGAAATGAGTATAAAATGACAATTGACAAGAATTCATAAAACTATCACAAGATCTAAGCAAAATTATACTAAGGAATTCAAATTGAACAATTAAAACTAGTAATTAACAAGATCAAATTCAGAATTCACAAGGGAAGATCAAATTAAAGCCAGATCTAGAGAGGAACAAGGGTTTCTCTCTCTAGAAGAACAAAGAACCAAAAACAAGCTAAAAATTGTGTCTAGTGTAAAATGAATGATCCCCCCTTTCCCACTAGCATCCTTGGGTCTTTTCCATGCAAAAACAGCTTGAATTTGGGCCTGATCAGCCTCAGAAATTGCCAGGCACAATTTCCTTTAGTGAGCTCACGTGCAGCTTCCCGCGCGTACGCTTTTTGGCATTGTTTTTAGTATGTTTTTAGTATATTTTTGTTAGTTTTTATTATGTTTTTATTAGTTTTTAAATAAAAATTACATTTCTAGACTTTACTATGAGTTTGTGTATTTTTCTGTGATTTCAGGTATTTTCTGGCTGAAATTGAGGGACTTGAGCAAAAATCTGATTCAGAGGCTGAAAAAGGACTGCAGATGCTGTTGGATTCTGACCTCCCTGCACTCGAAGTGGATTTTCTGGTGCTACAAAAATGCAATTGGTGCGCTCTTAATTGCGTTGGAAAGTAGACATCCTGGGCTTTCCAGCAATATATAATAGTCCATAATTTTCTCGAGATTTGATGGCCCAAATCGGCGTTCCAATTTAGCATAAAAATTCTGGCGTTTTGCATAAAAGCTGGAGTTAAACGCCCAAACTGGCACAAAAGCTGGCGTTTAACTCCAAAAAACGTCTCTACACGTGAAAGCTTCAATGCTCAGCCCAAGCACACACCAAGTGGGCCCGGAAGAAGATTTCTGCGTTAATTACTTATTTCTGTAAACCCTAGGTCACTAGTTCTCTATAAATAGGACCTTTTGCTATTGTATTTTCATATACGTTTGATCTTAGAATACTTTTCATCTTTGGGAGGCTGGCCATTCGGCCATGCCTAGACCATTATCACTTTTGTATTTTCAACGGTGGAGTTTCTACACACCATAGATTAAGGTGTGGAGCTCTGCTATTCTTCATGAATTAATGCAAAGTACTATTATTTTTCTATTCAACTCAAGCCTTTTTCTTCTCTAAGATATACACTCGTTCTTCAACCTGAAGAAGGTGATGATCCGTGACACTCATCATCATTCTCACCTATGAACGCGTGCCTGACAACCACTTCCGTTCTACTTGCAATAGCTTGAGTGCGTATCTCTTAGCCTCCTGATTCATGACGCATGGTTGGCTCGCCTGACAACCGAGCCTTCCATTTCGTGAGATCAGAGTCTTTGTGGTATAGGCTAGAATCAATTGGCAGCATTCTTGAAATCCGAAAAGTCTAAACCTTGTCTGTGGTATTCCGAGTAGGATCTGGGAAGGAATGATTGTGACGAGCTTCAAACTCGTGAGTGTTGGGCGTAGTGACAAACAAAAAAGGATCAATGGATCCTATTCCAACATGATCGAGAACCAACAGCTGATTAGCCGTGCGGTGACAGCACATTTGGACCATTTTCACTGAGAGGACGGGAGGTAGCCATTGACAACGGTGAAACCCAACATAAGCTTGCCATGGAAGGGAGTATGAATGATTGGATGAAGACAATAGGAAAGCAGAAGTTCAGAAGGAACAAAGCATCTTCATACGCTTATCTGAAATTCTTACCAATGAATTACATAAGTATCTCTATCCTATTTTATAATTTATTCATCTATTAATTATCAATTCTCCATAACCATTTGAATCCGCCTGACTGAGATTTACAAGATGACAATAGCTTACTTCAAGCCGACAATCTCCGTGGGATCGACCCTTACTCACGTAAGGTTTATTACTTGGACGACCCAGTACACTTGCTGGTTAGTTGTGCGGAGTTGTGACAAAGAGTTGAGATTACAATTGTGCGTACCAAGTTGTTGGCGCCATTGATGATCACAATTTCGTGCACCAAGTTTTTGGCGCCGTTGCCAGGGATTGTTCGAGTTTGGACAACTGACGGTTCATCTTGTTGCTTAGATTAGGTATTTTATTTTATGTTTAAGCTTTTTACTTTTTATTTTCGAAAAAATTTTCAAAAATACAAAAAAGAAAATTTCTATTCTGTTCTTCAGAGTTTTTAAGAATGAATTCTAGAGTTTCATGATGATTTGTTGAAGTCTAGCTGGTTGTGAAACCATGTCTAAACTTTTGGACCGAGGTTTCAACTTATCATCACAAGAGCTTATTGATTTCTATCAACTTTGCTATTGAAAGTAATGATTTGCTAAAGCTTGGCTGGCCATTGGCCATGTCTAGTGTTTTGGACCGAAGCTTTCACTGAAAGCTTGACTGGCTAGTAAGCCATGTCTAATTCCTGGACCGGTGTTTTAGACTAACATTGCATGATTCCTGGAATTCTTATTAAAAATTTTGAATCCCTTTATTTTCTTTTCCAAATAACTTTCGAAAAATCACAAAATATTTTTTTTTTTAAATCTTAAAATCAAAAATATTTTATGTTTCTTGTTTGAGTCTAGTGTCTAATTTTAAGTTTGGTGTCAATGGCATTCTTCTTGCATTTTTCCAAAATTACATGCATTATGTTCTTCATTAATCTTCAAGATGTTCTTGATGATTTCCTTGCTCTGATCTTTAAATTCTCTTATTTTGTGTGTTTAGTTGTTTCTCATATGTATTCTCAATCTGTTGGTGTTTCTAATATGAAAATTTCTAAGTTTGGTGTCTTGCATGCTTTGTTTATTTGATCTTAGTTTTCCATGATTAGTTTCATTTTGTTGTTTCTCATCATTAAAAAACTCAAAAAAAATTTCAAAATTATGTCTTCTCAAGTCAATAATACAGAGAATTGAAGATTCAGAACATGCAGCAGAGGAATTAAACAGAAAAAGCTGGGCATTCAAAATGCCCAGCGAAGAAGGAAAACTGGCGTTTAAATGCCAACCAGGGTACCTGGCTGGGCGTTAAACGCCCAAAAGGGTAGTATTTTGGGTGTTAAACGCCAGAATGGATACCATTCTGGGCGTTTAACGCCAGGATGGCACAAGAGGTAAGATTTTGTTTTTAATTCAAATATTTTGTGAATTTTCATAATTTTTCAAAATCAAATCTTTTTCAAATCATATCTTTTCAATCATATCATATCTTTTCAATCATATCTTTTCAAAATCAATTTCTTTCATTTTATATTTTTTTTTTACTATTTTCGAAAATCCTTGCTATAATTAATGATTTAATTCAAAATTTTCAAGTTGTTACTTGCCTATTAAGAAAGGATCAATTTTTAAATTCTAGAATCATATCTTCTAATTTCTTGTTAGTCAAGTAATCAACTTTAATTTTAAAACTTTCTTTCTTTTCATTTGATTTTCAATCATATCTTTTTTATTTCCAATTTCAAAATCTTTTTCAAAATCACTTAACTACTTTCTCAACATTAATTTTCGAAAATCATCAATCAATTTTTCAAAATTTCTTTTAATTATTTCAAAATCTTTTTAATTTGTTTTCAAAAATTCTTCCCCCCTTCTTTCATTTTTCTATTTAAGGGACTAGCACTCTTCCTCAATGTGTAATTCGGACTACCTCTCTCTATAAGTTTGAATTATCTCCTCTCTACCTCCTCCTTCTATTCTTCTTTTCCTCTGACATCTCAAGGAATCTCTATACTGTAACATAGAGGATTCCATACTTTCTTCTTCTCTCTCTTTCATATGAGCGGGAGTAAGGACAAATACATTCTTGTTGAGGCTGATCCTGAACCTGAAAGGACCTTGAAGAGAAAGCTAAGAGAAGCTAAAGCACAACTTTCTGTAGAGGACATAACAGAGCTTTTCAAGCAAGAAGAAGCCATGGCAGCCGAAAACAACAACAATGCCAACAATGCAAGGAAGGTGCTTGGTGACTTTACTGTACCTACTCCTGACTTCTATGGGAGAAGCATCTCTATCCCTGCCATTGGAGCAAACAACTTTGAGCTTAAGCCTCAATTAGTTTCTCTAATGCAACAGAATTGCAAGTTTTATGGACTTCCATTAGAAGATCTTCATCAGTTCTTAGCTGAATTCTTGTAAATCTGTGATACTATTAAGACCAATGGGGTTGACCCTGAGGTCTACAGACTTATGCTCTTCCCTTTTGCTGTATTAGTTGGACTCACAACCTAAAGAAATCCTGAACTCTTGGGAAAAGCTAGTCAATGCCTTCTTGGCAAAGTTCTTTCCACCTCAAAAATTGAGTAAGCTTATAGTGGAAGTCCAAACCTTCAGACAGAAGGAAGGTGAATCACTCTATGAAGCTTGGGAAAGATACAAGCAATTGATCAGAAGGTATCCTTCTGACATGCTTTCAGAGTGGAGCATCATAGGTATCTTCTATGATGGTCTGTCTGAACTGTCTAAGATGTCATTGGACAGTTCTGCTGGAGGATCTCTTCATCTGAAGAAGACGCCTGCAGAAGCTCACGAACTCATTGAAATAGTTGCAATAACCAATTCATGTACACTTCTGAAAGGAATCCTGTGAATAATGGGACGAATCAGAAGAAAGGAGTTCTTGAGATTGACACTCTGAATGCCATATTGGCTCAAAACAAAATATTGACTCAGCAAGTCAATATGATTTCTCAGAGTCTGTCTGGAATGCAAGCAGCAACAGGCAGTACCAAAGAAGCTTCATTTGAAGAAGAAGCTTATGATCCTGAGAACCCAGCAATGGAAGAGGTGAATTACATGGGAGAACCCTACGGAAACACCTATAATCCTTCATGGAGAAATCACCCAAATCTCTCATGGAAGGACCAACAGGGGCCTCAACAAGGCTTCAACAACAGTAATGTTGGAAGAAATAGGTTTAGCAATAGCAAGCCTTTTCCATCATCTTCTCAGCAACAGACAGAGAATTCTAAGCAGAGCCAATCTGACTTAGCAACCATAGTCTCTGATCTAATTAAAACCACTCAAAGTTTCATGACTGAAACAAGGTCCTCCATTAGAAATTTAGAGGCACAAGTGGGTCAGCTGAGTAAGAAAATTACTGAACTCCCTCCTAGTACTCTCCCAAGCAATACAGAAGAGAATCCAAAAAGAGAGTGCAAGGCCATCAACATTACCCACTTGGCCGAACTTGGAGAGGAGGAAGAGGCAGTGATTTCCACTGAGGAAGACCTCAATGGACATCCACTGGCCACCAAGCAGTTCCCTAATGAGGAACCATAGGAATCTGAGGCTCATACAGAGACCATAGAGATTCCATTGAATTTACTTCTGCCATTCATGAGCTCTGATGAGTATTCTTCCTCTGAAGAAGATAAAGATGTTACTGAAGAGCAAGTTGCTAAGTACCTTGGAGCAATCATGAAGTTAAACACCAAGTTATTTGGTAATGAGACTTGGGAGGATGAACCCCTCTTGTTCACCAAAGAACTGGATGACTTGACTAGGCAGAGATTACCTCAAAAGAGACAGGATCCTGGAAAGTTCTCAATACCTTGTACCATAGGCACCATGACCTTTGAGAAGGCTCTATGTGACCTAGGGTCAAGAATAAACCTCATGCCTCTCTCTGTAATGGAGAAGCTATGGATCCTTGAGGTACAAGCTGTAAGAATCTCACTAGAGATGGCAAACAATTCAAGGAAACAGGCTTATGGACTTGTAGAGGATGTCTTGGTAAAGGTTAAAAACCAAGACATCCCTGTTGATTTCATAATCCTAGACACTGGGAAGTGTATGGAAGAATCCATCATCCTTAGCAAATCCTTCCTAGCCGCAGCAAAAGCTGTGATTGATGTTTACAGAGGAGAATTGGTCCTTCAAGTGAATGAGGACTCCCTTGTGTTTAAGGCTCAAGGATATCCCTCTGTAGTCATCGAGAGGAAGCATGAAAAGCTTCTCTCAATGCAGAGTCAAACAGAGCCCCCACATTCAAACTCTAAGTTTGGTGTTGGGAGGCCATCATCATGCTCTGAGTATCTGTGAGGCTCCATGAGAGCCCACTGTCAAGCTATTGACATTAAAGAAGCGCTTGTTGGGAGGCAACCCAATTTTATTATATCTACTTATTTTCCATTGTTATTTTATATTTTCTATAGGTTGATGATCATGTGAAGTCACAAAAATAACTGAAAAAGCAAAAACGGAATGAAAAATAGTATTAAAAATAGCACACCCTGGAGGAGAAGCTTACTGGCATTTAAACGCCAATAAAGGTAACAGAATGGGCGTTAAACGCCCAGTCTGGCACCATTCTGGGTGTTTAACGCCAGAAAGGGGCACATAACTGGCGTTTAACGCCAGAAATGGGCACAGAGCTGGCGTTAAACGCCAGAAAGGGGAGAAAAGCTGGCGTTAAATGCCAGAAATGGGCAACAACCTGGCGTTTAACGCCAGGATTGGCAAGCAAAGGGGCGTTTGCATGCCAACATGGTACAGGGATGCGAAATCCTTGACACCTCAGGATCTGTGGACTCCACAAGATCCCCACCTACCTCATCTCTCTCTCTCTCTCTTCTTCACACCCTTCCATAACACTCTCCCCCAAATATCCTTCACCAATCACCTTAATACCTCTTCCCCAAAAACCCCTCTCCTATCAAATCCTACCCTCTTCTCCAAAATCCCTTCACCAATCCACATCCATCCATCATAAAACCCCACCTACCTCACCATTCAAATTCAAACCGCTTTCCCTCCCAAACCCACCCATACATGGCCGAACCCTACCCCTCTCTCCACTCCTATATAAACCCATCTTCCCTCTTTCATTTTCACACATCATACACACTACTAATCCTCCATGGCCGAACCACAAAACCCCTCTCCATCTCCTCTATTTTCTTCTTCTACTCTTTTCTTTCTTCTTTTGCTCGAGGACGAGCAAACCTTCTAAGTTTGGTGTGGTAAAAGTATTGCTTTTTGTTTTTTCATAACCATTTATGGCACCAAAGGCCGGAGAAATCTCTAGAAAGAGGAAAGGGAAGGCAAAAGCTTCCGCCTCCGAGTCATGGAAGATGGAGAGATTCATCTCAAGGGTGCATCAAGACCACTTCTATGAAGTTGTGGTCAAGAAGAAGGTGATCCCCGAGGTCCCTTTCAAGCTCAAAAAGGGTGAATATCCAGAGATCCGACATGAGATTCGAAGAAGAGGTTGGGAAATTATCACCAACCCCATTCAACAAGTCAGGATCTTAATAGTTCAAGAGTTCTATGCCAATGCATGGATCACCAAGAACCATGATCAAAGTGTGAACCCAGATCCTAAGAATTGGCTTACAATGGTTCAAGGGAAATGCTTAGATTTCAGTCCGGAAAATGTAAGGTTGGCATTTAACTTGCCCGTGATGCAAGAAGATGCACACCCCTACACTAGAAGGGTCAACTTTGATCAAAGGTTGGACCAAGTCCTCAGAGATATTTGTGAAGAGGGCGCTCAATGGAAGAGAGATTCAAGAGGGAAGCCGGTTTAACTAAGAAGGCATGACCTCAAGCCTGTGGCTAGGGGATGGTTGGAGTTCATCCAACGCTCAATCATTCCCAATAGCAACCGGTCTGAAGTTACTATAGACTGGGCCATCATGATCCATAGCATCATGATTGGAGAGGAAGTAGAAGTTCATGAGGTTATATCTCTAGAACTCTACAAGGTGGCAGACAAGTCCTCTACTTTGGCAAGGTTAGCCTTCCCTCATCTCATTTGTCACATCTGCAATTCAGTTGGAATTGACATAGAGGAAGACATCCTCATTGATGAGGACAAGCCCATCACTAAGAAAAGGATGGAGCAAACAAGAGATCCCATTCATGGGCAAGAGCATGAGGAAATTCCTCATCATGAAATCCCTGAGATGCCTCAAGGGATGCATTTTCCTTTACAAAACTATTGGGAGAAAATCAACACATCCCTAGGAGAATTAAGTTCCAACATGGGACAACTAAGGGTGGAGCACTAAGAGCATTCCATCCTCCTCCATGAAATTAGATAAGACCAAAGAGTCATGAGGGAAGAGCAACAAAGGCAAGGAAGAGACATTGAGGAGCTCAAGCACTCCATAAGATCTTCAAGAGGAAGAACTAGCCGCCATCACTAAGGTGGACCCGTTCTTTAATTTCCTTGTTCTTTATTTTCTGTTTTTCGAAAATCATGCTTTATGTTCTATCTATGTTTGTGTCTTTATTATATGATAATTAGTGTCTTAGTGTCTATGCCTTAAAGCTATGAATGTCCTATGAATCCATCACCTTTCTTAAATAAAAAATGTTTTTAATTGCAAAAATAAAAAGAAGTACATGAATTTCGAATTTTAAAACGGATTAATTATTTTGATGTGGTGGCAATACTCTTTGTTTTCTGAATGAATGCTTGAACAGTGCATATTTTTGAATCTGTTGTTTATGAATGTTAAAATTGTTGGCTCTTGAAAGAATAATGGAAAAGGAGAAATGTTATTGATAATCTAAAAAATCATAAAAATGATTCTTGAAGTAAGAAAAAGCAGTGAAAGGCTTGCAGAAAAAAATATATGTAAAAACAAAGAAGAAAAAAAAAAGCAAGCAGAAAAAGCCAATAGCCCTTTAAACCAAAAGACAAGGGTAAAATAAAAAGGATCCAAGGCTTTGAGCATCAGTGGATAGGAGGGCCCACAGGAATAAAATCCTGGCCTAAGCGGCTAAACTAAGCTGTCCCTAACCATGTGCTTGTGGCGTGTAGGTGTCAAGTGAAAACTTGAGACTGAGCGGTTAAAGTCATGGTCCGAAGCAAAAAGAGTGTGCTTAAGAGCTCTGGACACCTCTAATTGGGGACTCTAGCAAAGTTGAGTCACAATCTGAAAAGGTTCACCCTGTTATGTGTCTGTGGCATTTATGTATCCGGTGGTAATACCGGAAAACAAAATGCTTAGGGTCACGGCCAAGACTCATAAAGTAACTGTATTCAAGAATCAACATACTGAGCTAGGAGAATCAATAACACTATCTAAATTCTGAGTTCCTATAGATGCCAATCATTCTAAACTTCAAAGGATAAAGTGAGATGCCAAAACTGTTCAGAAGCAAAAAGCTAATAGCCCCGCTCATCTAATTAAGACTGATCTTCATAGATGTTTCTGGAATTCATTCTATATTCTCTTCTTTTTATCCTACTTTGTTTTTGGTTGCTTGGGGACAAGTAACAATTCAAGTTTGGTGTTGTGATGAGCGGATAATTTATACGCTTTTTGGCATTGTTTTTAGTTTGTTTTTCGTATATTATAGTTAGTTTTTATTATGTTTTTATTAGTTTTGAAATAAAAATCACATTTCTGGACTTTACTATGAGTTTTGTGTTTTTCTGTGATTTCATGTATTTTCTGGCTGAAATTGAGGGACCTGAGCAAAAATCTGATTCAGAGGCTGAAAAAGGACTGCAGATGCTGTGAGATTCTGACCTCCCTGCACTCGAAGTGAATTTTCTGGAGCTTCAGAAGCCCAATTGGCGTGCTCTCAATTGCGTTGGAAAGTAGACATCCTGGGCTTTCCAGAAATATATAATAGTCTATACTTTGCCCAAGATTTGATGGCTTAAACTGGCATTCCAAGTCAGCATAAAAATTCTTGCGTCAAAACGCCAGAACTGGCATAAAAGCTGGAGTTAAACGCCCAAACTGGCACAAAAGCTGGTGTTTAACTCCAAAAAAGTCTCTACACGTGAAAGCTTCAATGCTCAGCCCAAGCACACACCAAGTGGGCCCGGAAGAAGATTTCTGCATTAATTACTTATTTCTGTAAACCTTAGGTCACTAGTTCTCTATAAATAGGACCTTTTGCTATTGTATTTTCATATACTTTTGATCTGGTATACTTTTGATCTTAGAATACTTTTCATATTTGGGAGGCTGGCCATTCGGCCATGCCTAAACCATTATCACTTTTGTATTTTCAACGGTGGAGTTTCTACACACCATAGATTAAGGTGTGGAGCTCTGCTGTTCTTCATGAATTAATGCAAAGTAGTATTGTTTTTCTATTCAACTCAAGCCTATTTCTTCTCTAAGATATACACTTGTTCTTCAACCTGAAGAAGGTGATGATCCGTGACACTCATCATCATTCTCACCTATGAACGCGTGCCTGACAACCACTTCCGTTCTACTTGCAATAGCTTGAGTGCGTATCTCTTAGCCTCCTGGTTCATGACGCATGGTTGCCTCGCCTAACAACCAAGCCTTCCATTCCGTGAGATCAGAGTTTTCGTGGTATAGGCTAGAATCATTTGGCAGCATTCTTGAGATCCGGAAAGTCTAAACCTTGTTTGTGGTATTCCGAGTAGGATCTGGGAAGGAATGACTGTGACGAGCTTCAAACTCGTGAGTGTTGGGCGTAGTGACAGACGCAAAGGATCAATTGATCCTATTCCAACATGATCAGGAACCAACAGCTGATTAGCCGTGCGGTGACAGCATATTTGGACCATTTTCACTGAGAGGACGGGAGGTAGCCATTGACAACGGTGAAACCCAACATAAGCTTGCTATGGAAGGGAATATGAATGATTGGATGTAAGACAATAGGAAAGCAGAAGTTCAGGAGGAACAAAGCATCTTCATACGCTTATCTAAAATTCTTACCAATGAATTACATAAGTATCTCTATCCTATTTTATATTTTATTCATCTTTTAATTATCAATTCTCCATAACCATTTGAATCCGCCTGACTGAGATTTACAAGATGACCATAGCTTGCTTCAAGCCGCAATCTCTGTGGGATCGACCCTTACTCACGAAAGGTTTATTATTTGGACGACCCAGTGCACTTGCTGGTTAGTTTTGCGGAGTTGT
Source organism: Arachis hypogaea (assembly GCF_003086295.3). Taxonomy (NCBI): domain Eukaryota; kingdom Viridiplantae; phylum Streptophyta; class Magnoliopsida; order Fabales; family Fabaceae; genus Arachis; species Arachis hypogaea. Next base: position 70,297,511 of record NC_092052.1, read on the forward strand.
GACAAAGAGTTGAGATTACAATTGTGCGTACAAATTTGTTGGCGCCATTGATGATCACAATTTTGTGCACCAGGAACCTTGAAGAATCTTTTGCCGGTTCGCTCTTTCCGTTCTCATCAATAGGAGCGGGTGTCTTCGCCTTCTTAGATAGGGGTCTGTCTCCTAATGAATAGTGCACCTTAGAATTTGATCGTTGGGGAGCCCTCTTTGCGGCCGGTTTCCTTGGAGCTTTCTCCTTGCCTTTCTTGGTGGCCATCCTAAGAAAGGAGGGGAAATAGGAAAACACTAAACCCAAAGAATCATTTGAACAAAATTATGCAAGTGAAGGATAGTTCCTAAAAGAAGTAGTGCAACAAAGTGATTATAAAGGCATGGGTCACAACACTTGGCATGGGATGCAAGAGGTAATAAAGCATGCAATAGGGCATGAGAAGAGTAATCTCAAGCATCCATAACAAAGGGCAAGTCATGTTCAATGAGTATCTAATTAGCAAGCAAAGTAGACTCAATGCATATAGAAGACAACAAGTGAGTGAGGAGAAGCATCAAATTCAAAGTACATTATTAAAATAAACCAAAATAGCATTCATGCATTTCCTCGAACACTTGGCGTGCAATGGACAAGCAATGAGCAATTATGAGATACTCAACCAAATTAAGCCCCAAAATGAAATATCAATCATCACTTAAGCATTACATATTGACAAAGACAAGAAAAACAACAATAAGATCTATCAAAATAATTCAAAGTTCAAGTTCAACATCCATGGAAAAATAAGGAAAAGGAAAAGTAAGCAACTAGAAAGTAAGTACATAATCATGCAACTAAAAGAGAAACTAAGTAAAGCAACAAAAAGAATCTAACTAAAAGAAGAAATGATGCAAAGAAAGTAATAGATGAGATATGGAGGAAGTAGAACCTTGAGAAGTGTAAAAGAACAAGGCAAAATTTTCTTTTGTGAAAATGAGAAGGAAATAGGAGAGATGTAGTGCCACCGGAAGAGGTGGTTATCGCGGTGAGTAGCCGGAGACGGTAGTGGTGGATTGTGGGAGAAGAAGAAGAGAAGAGAGGGGTGAGAAAGTCAGGGCACGCAGCTTTAAAACTGGTTCGCGCAACCGATGCGCGCTCACAGTGCGCTGGCGCGTTGGTGAGATGTTGGCAAGAAACGCGTGCGCGTCAATGGCGCACACGCGCGAGATCAGTTGTGCCCCTGGCACAGAACTAGCACAAAGTTGGCATAAGTCTCTGGTTTTTATACCAGAGTTGTCATGTGGCGCAGGCGTGCAGACGCGCACAGTGCGCAAGCGCGTGCTTGAGTCAGTTGGCAACCCGCGCGGACGCGTCGGTGCGGGCACAAGTGTGGCATAAGTGTGGCATAACTCTCTGGTTTTTTTACCAGGGAGTCCACATAGCACCACCGGCACAAACTGTGCGCTTGCGCGTCGATGGGCGATTTGTAAAGGTGCGTGCTGGCGGAAAGCATGCGGACGCGTGGGTGTCTAGCGCGAGATAGGCATAAAGTGGGCATGACTCTCGGGTTTTTGGCCCAAGGGTTAGGATAGCACCACCGGCACGCGCACAGTGCGCTGGCGCGTCGGTGCCCATTTTTCCTTTTTCTTTTTTTTTTAACATAACAAGATCTATTCTAGCACATTCTTGGTAGGTGCTTAAGCTAGTAGGCAAGAGAACACTTCACAAATTCATGCATTACTCAAAACATAGCATTCTCCCTACTTCAACAATTCATCGATACCAAAATGATGAAAACTATATGAACATCCTATCTATCCAACAAGAATAATAAAACTAGCATTCCTATGCAATCAGTCAATCATTAAGAAATCACAAAATTCACAAGAATTTAAGGTTACAAATAAGATGGTATACACAAGGAAGATCTTATCACGGTGAGGTGCCTCCCACTAAGCACTTTTCTTTAACGTCCTTAAGTTGGACGGTCCTTTGCTTAAGCTTCCTCTCTCCTTGGTGCATTCTCCAATAGGAACACCTCTAGCTCTTTTGGGAGCTTGTAGCCATGATATTTCTTCACTCTATGTCCATTCACCTTGAAAGTTGCTTCAATTTTTGGATCAAATAACTCCACCACTCCATAGGGCTTTATTTCCTTCACCTTGAAAGGTCCTTCCCATCTAGAGCGGAGCTTGCCAGGCATGAATCAAAGTCTCGAGTTGTAGAGAAGAACCTCATCACCTTCTTGAAAGTCCTTCTTCCGGATGTGATGGTCATGAAATACTTTAGTCTTTTCTTTATAGATCCAGGAATTTTCATATGACTCGTTCCTCAAACACTCAAGCTCTTCTAGCTGTAATTTTCTGGCTTCACCCACCTTGGTCAAATCCATGTTGCACTACTTTACCGCCCAATAGGCTCTATGCTCAATTTCCACCGGAAGGTGGCATGCCTTACCATAGACGATCCGAAAGGTACTCATCCCTAACGGAGCCTTGTAGGCTGTTCTATACGCCCATAGTGCATCTCCTAACCGGAGGCTCCAATCCTTCCTTTGTGGGTTGACCACTTTCTCCAAGATTCTCTTAATTTCCCGGTTGGACACTTTCGCTTGTCCATTGGTTTGCGGATGATAAGTAGTAGCAACCTTATGTGACATTCCATAGCGCTTTAGCAATGCTTCTACTTTCCTGTTATAAAAGTGGGATCCTTGGTCGCTCACGATTACTCGTGGCGACCCATAACGGCATACAACGTTATTCCTAATGAAAGAAATGACGGTATTGGCGTCGTCAAGGCGGGTAGGTATGGCCTCTACCCACTTTGACACATAGTCAACCGCTAACAGAATAAACAGATACCCATTCGAGTTGGAAAACGGTCCCATAAAGTCAATGTCCCATACGTCAAATATCTCACAGAACAAGATAGATTGCTGAGGCATTTCATCCCTTTGGGATGTGTTTCCCGACTTCTGACACTGATGGCAAGACACACAGAACCAGTTAGCATCCTTGAATAAGGTCGGCCACCAGAATCCACAATCCAACACCTTTTTAGCGGTCCTTTGTGGGCCAAAGTGGCCACCACATTCGAACGAATGGCAAGCTTCAAGAATGGGTTAGATTTCAGACTCCGGGACACATCTTCGAATTACTTGGTCCACTCCCCTCTTCCACAAGTGAGGGTCATCCGAAATATAGTATTTGGAATCACTCCTCAACTTATCCCTTTGATGTTTAGAAAACTTGGGAGGGAAGAGTTTTGCAACCAAGTAGTTCGCCATTGGGGTAAACTAAGGAAAACTTTCCGACACAGCATGCAAACTATCCAATGGGAATGAGTCATTGATCGGAAGTGGATCAAATTTTAAATTCTCAATGTGGCTTAAATGATCTGCAACCAGGTTTTGAGATCCACTCCGGTCCCTAATCTCAATGTCGAATTCTTGTAAAAGCAAGATCCAACGTATGAGTCTAGGCTTTGACTCATTCTTTGTCAATAAGTACTTTAAAGCTGCATGATCCGTGTATACCACTATCTTTGACCTTAGCAAATAAGATCTAAATTTGTCTAAAGTATGAACAATAGCTAGGAGTTCCTTTTCAGTAGTGGTATAGTTGGATTGTGCCACATCCAGTATTTTAGATGAGTAAGCAATGACATAAGGGAGTTTACCATCACGCTGAGCAAGCGCGGCACCTACAGCATGGTTTGACGCATCGCACATTATCTCGAATGGCAACGTCCAGTTGGGGCCTCGCACAATCGGTGCCGTGGTAAGAACTCTCCTTAGCTCTTCAAAAGCTTTCACACATTCACTGTCAAACTCAAAATTCATATCTTTTTGGAGTAGGCGCGACAATGGCAAAGCAATCTTGCTAAAATCTTTGATAAAGCGCCTGTAAAATCCTGCATGTCCCAAGAACGAGCGAACCTCCCTCACAGATGAGGGGTAAGGTAAAGTGGTGATAACATCGACCTTGGCCGGGTCTACAGAAATGCCTTCACTAGACACCACATGTCCCACCACTATACCTTGCCTTACCATAAAGTGACATTTTTCAAAATTCAAGACAAGGTTAGTGTTAACACATCTAGCTAGAACCTTGGCTAAGTTCTCTAAGCAACAATCAAATGAAGTTCCATAAACACTGAAGTCATCCATAAAGACTTCCAGATAATTCTCCATTAGATCGGAAAAGACACTTATCATACACCGCTGAAAAGTAGCAGGTGCGTTACATAGTCCAAATGGCATCCTTTTATAGGCAAAGGTGCCAAAAGGACAAGTGAATGTGGTCTTTTCCTGATCTTCAGGGGCAATGTGAATCTGCAGTGAATCCATCAAGAAAGCAATAATGGGATTTACCCACCAAACGGTACAATATTTGATCGATAAAGGGCAAAGGGTAGTAGTCCTTTCTTGTAGTGGCGTTCAATCTCCTATAATCGATGCACACGCGCCACGTATTTTGTACTCTCTTTGTGACCACACCACCATCATCCTTTTTAACTGCAGTGATGCCCGATTTCTTGGAAACGACCTGGACCGGGCTCACCCATTCACTGTCAGAAATTGGATATATGATATCCGCATCAAGTAGCCTAGTGACCTCCTTATTTACCACCATCAAGGATAGTTGGGTTGAATCTTCTTTGCGGTGGTCTAACCGGCCTAGCTCCTTCTTGGAGAAATATCTGATGCATGCACTTGCCGGGGTCAATTCCCACAATATCCGCTAGGTTCCATCCAATTGCCTTCTTGTACTTTCTTAGAACATCTAGGAGCTTTTCGTCTTCTTCACATGAAAGCTCACTAGCAATAATGACCGGAAACCTTTGGTTGTCCTCTAAGAAAGCATTGATAAACCACTATTTTATGGTTTATCTTGTGCTCAATTGAGTGGATTTTATCAACTCTTTACCCACTTATTCATACTATTTGCATGTTTTACGTTTTCCATCCTGATTTTGTGCTATGATTGAAAACATGCTTCTTTGATCTTATATTTGCTTATTATTAATCCCCTCTTATTACCATTAGATGCCTTGATATGTGTGTTAAGTGTTTTCAGAGATTATAGGGAAGGAATGACTTGGAGGATGGAAAGGAAGCATGCAAAAGTGGAAGGAATACAAGAAGTTGGAGAAATTGCTAAGCTGTCCAGCCTGACCTCTTCGCACTCAAATGGCTATAACTTTAGCTACAGAGGTCCAAATGACGCAGTTCTAGTTGCGTTAGAAAGCTAATGTCTGGGGCTTCAATTTGATATATAACATGCTATAGTTTCTTTGATGCTAGGCGACGCGATCGCGTGCTTCATGCGGCCACATCGCAGTGACGGAAATCCAGCGTGGTTAAATTCGAGACCAGCGAATTCTGGGCTGTTTCTGACCCAATTCTCGGTCCAGAAAACACAGATTAGAGGCTATAAAGTGGAGGAATGCATCCATTCATAAGGAGGATCTCATATTCACAATTTTAGGAGTAGATGTAGTTTTTAGAGAGATAGGTTCTCTCCTCTTTCTTAGGATTAGGATTTAGGACTTCTCTTAGTTTTAGGAGTAACTCTCAATCCTAGGTTCTTTATTTTTATTTATTTTCCCAATTTAGTTTATGAACTATTCCAGATTACTTGAATTAATATTATTTGAGGTATTTCAGTTATTATTGCTTTCTTTTATTTACATGATTATTGCTTCCCATCTGAAGACATTCTTATTCTAGTAGATTTACTTTTCCCCTTTTGGTCTTGGTTAAGAAAGCAGTAACTCAGGAGTTACCTTATCTCAACATAATTGATAACTGTTACCTTTGCTAATTGAACTGAACTTCAAATAATCCCAACCTTTTCTTAGGAAATAAATAGGATTCGAAGATCAAACTAATTAGTCCCTTGACTTTCCTTTACTTTAGTAAAGGTTGACTAAGTAGAATTAAGATTCAACTTTCATTGTTGTTGATAAGAATAACTAAGTCTGGACTTCCAATTTCTCATACCTTGCCAAAAGTTTGCTTTACAGTTATTTATTTATTTTTATTGCTTTGAAAATATACCTGTGCCCATTGCCCAAATTCCAAAACCCCCAATTTACAATCTTCATAACCAATAATAAGAACATACCTCCCTGCAATTCCTTGAGAAGACGACCCGAGGTTTAAATACTCGGTTATCAATTTTAAGGGGTTTGTTACTTGTGACAACCAAAACGTTTGTACGAAGGGATTTCTGTCGGTTTAGAGACTATATCTACAACGCGACTGTTTTTATGAACTTCTTTACTGGCAAAAATCCCGACATCAAGCATACTTCAAATGAGATGGAAGGGGCTTCAGTTCACTCTTTGCCTCAAGCTGAGGTTCCTTTTCATCAAGCTCATGGAGTTCATTCTTAACAACTTCCTCATGTTCATCCTCTTGGTCATCCGTCTCCTCAACAATAGGGTAGCACAACTTGTTATGGTCTTCTTCTTGCACTTCCGTTACCACTTCATTAATTACATCATATCGGAGCACGGAATGCTCTTCGGGAGGATGCTTCATGGCTTCTTCTAAATTGAACTTGATAGTCTTGTCTCCAACCTCAAAGGAATATGTGCCGGTGAAGGCATCTAACTTGAATTTAGAGGTCTTGAGGAAGGGCCTACCAAGTAGAATGGGGGATGAGCTTCTATTTTCTGTTAGAGGCATTTCAAGGATGTAAGAGTCAACTAGAAAAACCAAATCCTTGATCGCCACAAGTACATCTTCCGCTATTCCCATCACTGTGATCACACTTTTATCGGCTAAGGCAAACCTCGCCGCTGACTTCTTTAGTGGAGCTAAATTCAACCGCACATAGATAGAAAGTGGCATGATGCTTACACAAGCTCCCAGGTCACACATACAATCATGAAAAGTGCGCCCACCAATACAATAAGACACTAAACAAGGTCCAGGATCACCACATTTCTTTGGAATAGGTTCCATCAAGGAAGAAATTGAACTACCCAAGGATAATGTCTCCAATTTTCCTATCCTATCCTTGTGTGTACACAAGTCTTTCAAAAATTTTGCATACTTTGGAATTTGTTGAATAGCATCAAGAAGGGGTATGGTTACCTCAACCTTCTTGAACACTTGAAGCATGTTCAAATCAAATTCCGGTGTTTTCTTTGCTTTTTTCACCATGGATGGGAATGGAATAGGAATAGACTCATCCACTATTGATTTCCTCTAGGGTTCCTTGAGGCTTACTCCTTCTTCCTCATGGCCTTTGTCTACCACCTCTTCTTCATGTGTAGCTTCAACAACCACTTCTTCCTCATGAATGTCTCCCATGACCCTTGGAGGTATCTCCTCCAATGTAGTCCCCGACCGTAGAGTGATGGCGTTGAGACCGCCCTTTGGGTTTAGTAGGGGTTGGGATGGAAGGTTAGAAGAGCTTGAGGGTTGGTTGGTGTTGTTGGGAGTTGATGGTTGGTTTGACATGGCCATCTTTGAAAGTATGTTGGTGAGGTTAGCCAATTGAGCGCCCAAGGCATCAAATTGAGCCTTGTTGCTCTCATCCCGTTTCTCCATGGCGGCTCTAAGCTCATCAACTTTATTGTTGGAAGATGGAGGAGTTTGGTTGGATTGTTGTCTATGATGTGGTGCTTGGTATTTGGTGTAGTTGTTTTGGTTTTGGTTGGAGTGGCCTTGGTTGGCTTGGTAGTTGGTGTTGTTATGGTGGTATTGGGATGAAGATTGGCTGTTGTTGTGGTGAGAAGAAGAGTTGTTCCATCTTTGGTTTTGATTGCTCCCTTGTGCATTATCCCTCCACCCTTGATGTTGATTACCACCTTGAGGGTAATTGTTTTGGCCTTGAGAAGGATAGGGTGGACGGTTGTTGTAATTCACATTGGCTACTACAAGAGCATGTTCCTCTTGAATTTGATGGCATTGATCGGTGTAATGTGTGGTGCTAGTGCACAAACCACAAATCCTAGGAGGGCCTTCAAGTTGAGCAACTAGAGGTGGGGCTTGGATGGCTTGGATGGAGTAGTATTCCTTTTGATCCTTTTGTATTTGTGTAAGGATAGTGGTCATATCCCCAAGTGCTTTGGTCAGGCTTGATTCGGAAGGCGACGGTTCCAGCACACCCTTGAGAGGATTACTTCTCACCCTTGTATGTTGTGTAGCTTCGGCAACATCCTTTATCTAATTCCAAGCTTCTCCCTCCATTTTGTTTTTCGAAAGGGAACCACTACTAGAAGCGGTGAGCAATCTTCTATCTTCCACACAAAGACCTCCGGTGAAGTAGCTAATGAGCAAGTGAGTGTTCATTCCATGATGTGGAAAAGATTCCAATAGCCTCTTAAACCGAGACTAATACTCATACAAACTCTCTTGGTCTTTTTGTATTATGCCTTAAATCTCCTTCTAGATGTAGTCAGTCTTCTCCAGTGGGAAGAATTTATCTAGAAACTCTCTTCTCAAGAAATCTCAATTAGTCACAATCTCATCCGGTAGCGAATAAAACCATGTCTTTGCTTGCCCTTCAAGAGAGAAAGGGAAAGCAAAAACCATGATAGCCACCTCATCGGCTCCATGCCTTCGAACCGTAGAACAAGCAACTTGAAAATCTCTTAGATGTCGGATGGGGTCTTGACCTGGCAACCCATGATATTTAGGAAGTAGATGTATCAAGCTACTCTTCAACTCAAAGTTTGGATCAAGATTAGGGTACCTTACTTGCAACGGTTGAAGTATGATATACGGAGCTCCTTGCTCATGCAAAGTGATCCGACGTGGCTCCGCCATGTGTGGCTCACCTGTAGGATGCAAAGATGTATTATTAATGCCAACAGAAGAATAGAAAGTAGCGGACTCCAAGTCACTCTCGGTACCGCCTAGTGATTTGGTATGTTCCTCAAGAGAGGCCGAAGTACTAGCTGTATAATCCAACCGCCGTCTAGCTTGCCGAGTATGTAACAAAGTTCTTTCAATCTCGGGATCAAAATCGGCTAAGCTAGAATTTGGTTAAAACTGAGTCATCAAACTTGAGAGTCATAGCACAAATATAAAAGAAATCTAAACTATAGCTAAGCATTGAAAGCAATTAAACTATCTACAATATTCACATATTCACATAACCAATATCAAGGCATATGTTGCAACCATCCCCTGGCATCGGCGCCAAAAATTTGATGTGCAAGAGGATGCTCGCTAAAGAATTTTCTCAATAAAGTCGCGTTGCAAGTATAGCTCTACCAACAACAATCCTCAAGTATCAAATTTAGAAAGGGATTTGGTTGTCACAAGTTCAACCCCAATAGAAATAACCGAAGTATTCAAACCTCGGATCGTCTCACAAGGAATAGGCAAACATGTGCTTCAACATTGTTTAGAAATCCGGGGTTGTGAGTCATGACCAAGAATTTAAGCTAGGAATCTTAACAAGCAAGTAATCTTAAATTGCAAGAAACTAATTCAAATAACTAAGCAAGATATGATCAATTCCAAATTAACAAAGTAACATCCAATATAATTCTATTATAGACTAAACAAGTAACTATAACTAAGACAAGTAATCAAGAAATTGGGTTTTCAAATATGAATGATAAAAGCAACTCTTGGCTAGGCATGGGAATTGGAGTCACCATCCTTGTCTAATAACCATATCTTGACAATTATGAGGAACCAAACTCATTAAGTCTACTTCTATACTTGAAGTACGTCAAATGGTTTGGTCAACATCAACCCATAAGTTCTAACCTCACTACTAATTGGCTTAATAGAAGGTTAGCGTCAATGGTTATCAAATTGACCACTAAGGGCTCTCAAATCATCAATTTCATTAGACCCAATGACTCAAGTTTACCTAATTCTCTTAGCCTAGGCCAAGCGTAAAGAAGACTACTCCATAATTAAGGTAAACAATTCATCGAACACATGGTAAGCATTAATAAAAGACATGTTCAAATTGCAATTAAATTGAAATTAACAAGTACCCACTAACAAGTATCAACATACAAGCACTCAAACAACACAATTAATCATAGAAATCATCAATGTAACATCAACAAGTCAAGATTCACAACATTCATGAAATGAGTATAAAATGACAATTGACAAGAATTCATAAAACTATCACAAGATCTATGCAAAATTATACTAAGGAATTCAAATTGAACAATTAAAACTAGTAATTAACAAGATCAAATTCAGAATTCACAAGGGAAGATCAAATTAAAGCCAGATCTAGAGAGGAACAAGGGTTTCTCTCTCTAGAAGAACAAAGAACCAAAAACTAGCTAAAAATTGTGTCTAGTGTAAAATGAATGATCCCCCCTTTCCCACTAGCATCCTTGGATCTTTTCCATGCAAAAACAGCTTGAATTTGGGCCTGATCAGCCTCAGAAATCACCAGGCACAATTTCCTTTAGTGAGCTCACGTGCAGCTTCCCGCACGTACGCTTTTTGGCATTGTTTTTAGTATGTTTTTAGTATATTTTAGTTAGTTTTTATTATGTTTTTATTAGTTTTTAAATAAAAATTACATTTCTGGACTTTACTATGAGTTTGTGTATTTTTCTGTAATTTTAGGTATTTTCTGGCTGAAATTGAGGGACCTGAGCAAAAATCTGATTCAGAGGCTGAAAAAGGACTGCAGATGCTGTTGGATTCTGACCTCCCTGCACTCGAAGTGAATTTTCTGGAGCTACAAAAACCCAATTGGCGCGCTTTTAATTGCGTTGGAAAGTAGACATCCTGGGCTTTCCAGCAATATATAATAGTCCATAATTTTCTCGAGATTTGATGGCCCAAACCGGCGTTCCAATTTAGCATAAAAATTCTGGCGTCAAAACGCCAGAACTGGCATAAAAGCTGGAGTTAAACGCCCAAACTGGCACAAAAGCTGGCGTTTAACTCCAAAAAATGTCTCTGCACGTGAAAGCTTCAATGCTCAGCCCAAGCACACACCAAGTGGGCCCGGAAGAAGATTTCTGCATTAATTACTTATTTCTGTAAACCCTAGGTCACTAGTTCTCTATAAATAGGACCTTTTGCTATTGTATTTTCATATACTTTTGATCTTAGAATACTTTTCATCTTTGGGAGGCTGGCCATTCGGCCATGCCTAGACCATTATCACTTTTGTATTTTCAACGGTGGAGTTTCTACACACCATAGATTAAGGTGTGGAGCTCTGCTATTCTTCATGAATTAATGCAAAGTACTATTATTTTTCTATTCAACTCAAGCCTTTTTCTTCTCTAAGATATACACTCATTCTTCAACCTGAAGAAGGTGATGATCCGTGACACTCATCATCATTCTCACCTATGAACGCGTGCCTGACAACCACTTCCGTTCTACTTGCAATAGCTTGTGTGCGTATCTCTTAGCCTCCTGATTCATGACGCATGGTTGCCTCGCCTGACAACCGAGCCTTCCATTTCGTGAGATCAGAGTCTTTGTGGTATAGGCTAGAATCAATTGGCAGCATTCTTGAGATCCGAAAAGTCTAAACGTTGTCTGTGGTATTCCGAGTAGGATCTGGGAAGGAATGATTGTGACGAGCTTCAAACTCGTGAGTGTTGGGCGTAGTGACAAACAAAAAAGGATCAATAGATCCTATTCCAACATGATCGAGAACCAACAGCTGATTAGCCGTGCGGTGACAGCGCATTTGGACCATTTTCACTGAGAGGACGGGAGGTAGCCATTGACAACGGTGAAACCCAACATAAGCTTCCCATGGAAGTCATAGAAATCATCAATGTAACATCAACAAGTCAAGATTCACAACATTCATGAAATGGGTATAAAATGACAATTGACAAGAATTCATAAAACTATCACAAGATCTAAGCAAAATTATACTAAGGAATTCAAATTGAACAATTAAAACTAGTAATTAACAAGATCTAATTCAGAATTCAAAAGGGAAGATCAAATTAAAGCTAGATCTAGAGAGGAACAAGAGTTTCTCTCTAGAAGAACAAAGAACTAAAAACTAGCTAAAAATTGTGTCTAGTGTAAAATGAATGATCCTCCCTTTCCCCCTAGCATCCTTGGGTCTTTTCCATGCAAAAACAGCTTGAATTTGGGCCTGATCAGCCTCAGAAATCGCCAGGCACGATTTCCTTTAGTGACGTCACGTGCAGCGTCCTGCACGTACGCGCCATGTGTGCGTGCGCACCGATTGCTTTTGTGATTCACGCGTGCGTGCCAGGTGCACGTGCGCTTCGGTGGGAATTCTCTTATCCGCGCGGATGCGTCCATCCTCGCGCGCCACTTCTAGCTATCCTCATCCACACGTGCATGTGGAGTGCGCGTGCGCGCCATTGCTGAATTTCCCAAAATCCAAATCTTCATGTTCCTTCCTTTTGTGCATGCTTTCTTTCTCTCTTCTAGGCCATTCTTACCCTATTAATACTGAAATCACTCAACAAATACATCACGGCATCGAATGGCAATAAAAGAGGATCAAAATATATCAATTTTAAGGCAAAATAAGCATGTTTTTCATCATGGAGCAATATTAGGAAGTGAACACAAAACCATGCATTTCTTGTGAATAAGTGTGAGAAATGTTGACAAAACCCCCCAAATTCTGCACAATATAAACCACAAAATTAGGGTTTATCACTATCCGAGATTGGATAGATGATATCAGCTTCAAGCAGTCTAGTTACTTCCTTCTTGACAACTTCTAAGATGGTGGGATTCAACCGCCTTTGAGGTTGACGGACAGGCCTTGCTCCCTCTTCTAAAAATATACGGTGCTTATAGACGTGAGGGCTGATGCCTACTATATCCGCCAAGCTCCACCCAATAGCTCTCTTGTGTCTTCTCAGCACACTAAGCAACTGCTCCTCTTGTTGGGAAGTGAGTTTCCTTGCAATGATAACTGGGAGCTTCTGATGATCCTCAAGGTAAGCATACTTGAGGTGGGGTGGAAGGGGCTTCAACTCCATTTTCTGCTCATGGCTTGGCACTTGATCATCTGGAGCCATTGGTGGTGGCAAGGTGTCTTCATTTTGTTCAGAGGGCTTCCCCACACTTGTACCTTGCTCCATGTGCATCTCTTCTACTTTTTCTTGGTGAATTGCAGCTACTGTCTCATTAATGATGTCAAACTAGAAAATGGAGTGATCTTCTGGAGGGTGCTTCATAGCTTCATCCAGGTTCAAGCTCACTGCTCTGCCATCTATCTCAAAAGAGTAAATTCCTGAGAAGGCATCCAATTTGAACCTTGAAGTCTTCAGAAATGGCTGTCCAAGCAGGATGGATGATGGTCTTCCTGAGTTATTAGGGGGCATCTCCAAAATGTAGAAGTCAATAGGGAATGTTAACCCCTTAATGCTCACCAGCACATCTTCAGCAATTCTAGCCACTGAGATTATGCTCTTATTTGTCAAAACAAAACGTGCTGCCGACCTTTTTAAGGGATAGAGCCTCAAGGCATCATATACAGATAATGGCATAATACTCACACATGCACCTAAATCACACATGTAGTCAACAAATTGTACACCCTCTATAGTAATAGTAACCATGCAAGGACCCGGATCACCACATTTTTCCGGTATAGCACACATTAAAGTAGAAATAGAGCTACCTAGAGGAATAGTTTCTAAATCATGTATTTTATCTTTATTCATGCATAAATCTTTTAAAAACTTAGCATACTTAGGTACCTGGCAAATGGCATCAAAAAGGGGAATAGTTACCTCAACTTTTTTGAAGATCTCCACCATCTTGGGGTCTAGCTCCATCTGCTTTCTGGATTTCCTACCAAGGTGTGGAAAAAGAATGGGAATGGCTTCTCTTGTAACCTCATCTTCCTTTGGTGTTCCATTCCTTGGCTGAGCCGCTTCTTCTTCAACCATGTCTTGTACTTCATCCTCTTCTTCAGCATCCTCTACCTTAACAATGTCTTCAACATGAATATCTTCTTTTGAGCTTGGCTCTTCACGACTCCTCTCTTGCAGTGTGGTTCTGGACCTCAAAGTAATGGCATTGATTCCACCCTTTGGGTTAGGTAAGGTTGAGAGGGAAGTGCACATGAGCTTGAGGGTTGATTGTTGGGGGTAGAAGGTGGTTCCAATCGGGAAATGAGAGCTTGTAGAGTGGAGTTAAGACCATTTATGGTAGAGTTAAGTGTATTTTGAATGTCTTTTTGTCCTTGCGCAATAGAGCACAACATCTCATCATTGGAAGAGGAAGGGGGGTAAGTAATTTGAGGGGCTTGCTGTTAGTTGTTTTGAGGTGCCTGGGATTGCCTTTGGTGAGGTGCTCGGTAAGGCTGGCCTTGGTTCTGCTGATACCAGTTCTGCTGATTATTGTTGTTGTTCTACCTCTGATTTCCACCGTTGTCTCTGCCTCCTTGATTGTAGTTGTCCCTCCATCCTTGGTTGGAATTGTCTCTCCATCACTAGTTGGAGTTGTCTTGCCAACCTTGATTGTAGTTCTCACCTTGGTTATAATTATCGCCTTGTTGATAATTCCTTTTATTCGGGCGGTTATAGTAATTGTTAGTAGCTGCTAAGGTGTTGTCTTCTTGTTGGAGTTGCGGACATTCATCAGTTTAATGAGAATAGAAGGCACATATTTTGCACACTCTCTGAGGAACCAACTATTGACACTGTTGTTGTGGAGGAGGCTGAGGTTGTTGTTGATTCAGCTGGAGCTGCTTCAGTATGTTGGTCATCTCTCCCAGAGTCTGTGTGAGAGCAGTAGTCTCACTACTAGAGGAAACCTCCGCAATAGCCTTGGGATGGTTGTTCCTGTGCCTGGCATTTTGGGTAGACTCAGCTAGATCGGCGATCAGTTACCACGCTTCTGTCGGCTTCTTGTACCTAATCAGAGAGCCATTACTCGCAGCATCTAATATAGTCTTGTCTTGAGGCTTCATGCCTTGTGTGAAATAGCTAATCAACACCAACTGGTCAATCTTGTGGTGGGGATATGAGTCTAGGAGACTCCTGAAGTGTTCCCAATACTCGTAGAGAGTCTCTGACTCGCCTTGGATAATGTAGGAAGTTTCTTTCCTCAGTCTATCTATAGCTTTAGCCGAAAAGTACTTGTCCAGGAATTCCCTTCTGAGCAGATCCCAATTAGTAACAACTTCTTCAGGTTGAGTGTAGAACTACTCCCTTGCCTTTCCCTCAAGAGAAAACGGGAAGGCATATAGCCAAATAGTAGTCTCATCTGCACCATGACGCCTAGTAGTTGAGCAGGCTCTGAAAATCTCTGAGGTGCTTTATAGGCTCTTGAGCAGGTAAGCCATGAAACTTAGGCAGTAGATTGATTAGTGCAGTCTTCAGTTCAAAATCTGCAGCCAAATTTGGGTGACGCGCTTAATACGGTTGCAGTGTAAAGTCCAGAGCCCCTGCTACTTGGAGAGTAATCCTTTTGGGCTCCGCCATATTACCTGCAAGTAAATCAACAAACTCAGTAGAAGAGGAGCTTGTTTCTTCCTCAAATGGCACTTCAGATTCACCCTCAGATAAGACTGGTGAATTGGTAGTAACCACTTCACCAACCTCAGAGGCTAACCGATGCCGAGCTCGCCTAATACATGAAATAGTTCTTTCAATTTCAGGATCAAATGCGGCTAAGCTCGGATCAGGTAGTGAATTCATCATTCAATGAAAGAAACATACAGGTCATGGTAATAAAATAAAATATATTAAGAGAAATTAAACTAAAAATAGAATAAAAATGCAAAGATGCAAATATAAAAATATTTACACCAACCAATAATTTAGCACACTTTTAAAACTCCCCGGCAATGGCGCCAAAAATTGACGGGCTGAGAATTGCCGATTAAGAATTTATAGTGAAAATAGCGTTGCAAGTACAGTTCTTAACCGACAAAAATTTTGCTTATCAATTTAAAAAGAGTTGTCACAATTTAAGAATAAAATATTGGGAGTAGAATTCCCAGGTCGTCTCCCAACGAGTTGACAAAAGAGTGCAAGTTATTGGTCAAGAATTTTCTGAGAAATTTTAGAGTTGGAGAACGGAAGAATAAAATGGTTATTAATTAAAGCAATGAAAATTAACAAGAGGTTTTATATATTTAAAATAAAAAGTCTTGACTGGGAGAAGATTAATTAGAAGTTCTATCCTTGTTGAATTTTCCCAAGTGTAATGGTAAGAGGTTGTTGTTTCTACTTAGTTATCCCTTACCGAATAAAGGAAAGTCAAGTAACTGAACCAACTCCGATTCATTAGTCCTAATCCTCTCCTATGGAAGGATTAGCATTAGTGACTAGAGAGCCAGCCAACAACTTCCAATTACCAATTAACACTTGAGTATTCCAACTTAAGGGTCTCCTATTAATCAACTCCCAAGTCAAGTTGGGAGTCTACTTAATTGACATGGATGTCATTTTCATAAACATATAAAGGGAATGAAAAGAAGACATGGAAATTCAAATAAAGTAATAACAGAAAATTAATTAAAGGTAAAAATAATTCTTTGCATTAATCCTTTCCAAAATCGAAGATATCCATATGTAACTCTGAACAAAGTGAATGAAAAGTAAAAGAGCAAAGAAATAAGAAAGCAAACTATAATGGCAAAGACTTCAAACGGAGGTAGTAACTCTTCTCAATATCCCAATCAAAAGCATAAAACTAGAAAACTATGAATGTGAAGAACCCTAGAGGAAGCAGTAGTTTTCTCTCTCCGATTCAAAGCTAAAAACTAAAAATTGTGTAAAAGTGAATGTGTGTTGAGTCTCTGCTTGTCCCCTGGCTCTAGTATGTGTTTCTGGGCCGAAAACTGGGTCCAAAACCAGCCCAAAATCTCCCCTAGTGTCTTCTACAATTTTTGCATGTGGCGCACGTCACGCGTACGCGTCGCTGTGCAGTTTGCTTCTCACGCGTACGCGTCAGGCACGCGTACGCATCGTTGTGAAAAGCTTCAAGTCACGCGCACGCGTGAGCCATGCGTACGCGTCGATCTTCGCTAGTCATCTCCTTTGTTTCTTGTGTTTCTTCCATTTTTGCAAGCTTCCTCTCCATCCTCTAATCCATTCCTGCCCTATATAGCCTGAAAACACTTAACACACAGATCATGGCATCGAATGGTATAAAAGGACATTAAAATTTGACAATTTAAAAGCTTAGAAGGCAAGTTTTTAATCATAAAACAAAATTGGGAAGGATTTATAAAATCATACAAATTGTATGAATAAGTGTGCAAAGAATTGATAAAAACTACTCAATTTAGCACAAGATAAACCATAAAATAATGGTTTATCAAGCGCTTCATGGGAGGCAACCCATGTTTAGTATCCTTGATTTCATGCTTTAGTAGTAATAATAAATTGTTTTCAGTGTGGATTCAAAATTTAAAAACAAATTGACATGTGCATTGGGAAAGTGCATGAAGCATATGACAAACCCTAAAGTTTGGTGTGCCTAGAGGCACCCTAAGATAGCTTCATGCATAATGAACATATATGTATCTTAGGAGTCTACTTGATAAATTTTTGTATCACATAACCAAACACTAAGTTTCGTGTTCCACATATGTTTCAAGCATAATTGTTAGAGTAAACTTGTTTACGTTTTAAATTCCATGAAAATAATTGTGTCAATTGAGTTATTTTATGAATTTTCAAAAGTTAGTTAGAAAATTTTTGTTTTTTGCCACTAATTTGAATTCATTTTTTGGTTTTAATTTTGAAAAAGGAATCTAGAAGAGGAGATTGATGGAAGTGACTATGCTAGCAAGGAGTTCGGTCACTTCATGACAAAGAGCTAGAAGCCTTGAACACTTAAAGGAACTAGTCACATGTCCTTGAATCTTGCTCCTTAAGAAGCACTACCATGCATCCATTGGCTAGTTAGTTATGTCATAGCTCCATTTTGATGACCGAACCCCAACCAACCTCATAAATTGGTAATCCATGTATCCACTCTACTTCACAAACACACCCTTCATTCTCATCATATGATATTAATTTCTACCATTCATTTCTTCCCCGTCTTCCAACTATAAATAACCCTCATCCTTTCCGAGTTAACACCTCCAAAGAATCACTTCTTTGCTCTCACACTATACCTCTTGCTTCCATACTTTAAGCCTTATTTCCACACTTCTTTGGCTACTCCTCACTCATACCCGTAACCTTCACACCTTCCCCTTATATCAAACATTCCCGATCATTCATTTTCCTTCTCTATCTCCTTAACACCTTCTCAACTTCCTCATTCACTTATTTTCTTCACCTCTTCTATACCCCTCTTTCCTTATTCGCCCACCTTTGAAAGAGTCAATGGCATCATCATCAAACGCCAAGAGGAGAAAGGGGAAGCAACCTATGAACTAACCTCCTTTTGATGAGAAGAGATTTAGATCTCCATTCCATGAAATGCAGTTTCAAGGATGGATGGCCAAAAAAGAGATTGTGCCCGAATTAGCATTCCAGCTCCACTAAGGTGAATGCCCTGAAATAGAAGAGAAAATTAGGAAGCGGAGGTGGGAAC
This sequence comes from Arachis hypogaea, assembly GCF_003086295.3. Lineage (NCBI taxonomy): Eukaryota > Viridiplantae > Streptophyta > Magnoliopsida > Fabales > Fabaceae > Arachis > Arachis hypogaea. Next base: position 70,315,960 of record NC_092052.1, read on the forward strand.
TTCTCTATGAGCCACTCGTAGGTGTGAGTACAACTCTTGTTCGAGAATTTTATGCGAACGCAGTAAGAGAAGACAAGAAAAATGATCTCCCTTATAAGAGTTATGTAAGGGGAATATGGATTGACTTCAACCCGAAGTCAATAATGAGGGTCCTCAAGATAAGGGTAATATCATTTGAGGAAGCCAGCTCTGAGGCGAGAAATAATGGTGACCTTGATTGTGAAGAGATAGTAAATGACATATGTGCTGTGGAAACCGATTGGGTAAGAGACTCTAAAAGAATGCCAAGATACATTAGAAGAGAAGATCTCATACCTGAAGCTAAAGGATGGTTTGCGATAGTGAGAAGATCCATTCTCTCTACCTCGAATAATTCAGAAGTCAATATAAACAGAGCAATTATTGTTCACTGCATAATGAAAGGAGGGAAGATAAAAGTTCCGGAGATCATTGCAAACAACATCAAGACATAGCAAAGAAGAATGATCCCAGAGCTTGGCTTGGTCATCCTAGCACCATTCTGTGCTTATGTAAGAAGTCCGGGGTAATTTTTTAGGAAAAAAAAATTGAATGGGTGTAAATAGGATAACCAATCACGACACAAAGAATGGCATATGTTACAAATGTCCAAAGCCAAAGAAGAACCTAAAGAAGAAAGAAGGCACTACAAGAAGAAGAAGAACAAGCCTCGGCCTCCTTTGACATGACTCAATTTCAATAGGCCATTGACAATGTGTCAAGGCAGCATCTAGAAGCTCGAGCAGCAGAGAACTTGTCAACTACAAATGATAGATCAGCAGAGGGGTTTTCAATCCCAAATAATGGATCAACAGAGGGAGTTGCACATGCAACTAATGGAGCAACAAAAAAAGCAATACTCCCAACTCTATAAATCCATCAACCAAGTGGCTCAAAGGCAAATCCATCAAGAGAAGCGCGTGCAAGAGCTCAACCAACGCTAAATTGCTCACATGAAAGCATTCAATGAATACAAGGTTCTAAATGAAGGGAGGCACATGAATAGAGTTGAGTATGACATGAATACTCAAGCTAAGCTCAATTACTTAGTTGGTTATTTGCCCCTTTTGAATCCGGGAATCCAAAAATATGATGAAGTTTATGGAGAGCTAGAAGCACGAGAAGTGGAAAAGGCAAGGCACAATAAAGAGAAACTGAGAAAGAAGATGGATGATGGTGGATTTTGGAAGAGGCTAGTGGAAACACAGAGGGAGAAGGGGGATGCAAGCAATCAAGGAGAAGATGAGCAACAAGTAGGAGAAAAAGGAAAGAAGAAGGGGAAGCAAGTGGAGACCACCAAAGCAAGCAAGAAATAAAAGGTGGTGGAGTTCCTTGCTCTTTAGTTTCCAATAAGGAATATGCATGTATAACATGCTCCATGTTTAGTCTTTGAATCATTCTGCATTTAGGTACTTTGCATTTTTTTTTTTGTGTAGGCTTGTTTGATTACTGGTTATTGCATTTACATCACTGCACCTTGTCTTAATTGTATGTTTGATTCCTAACGTTCAATAAAAAAAAGAAAATGCTATGAACAGAGAAGAATAAAGTCTATTTTGAAAAATGAATAAAGTCCTAGGATGTGTGGTGGTATATGCTAACTAGTTGGTTCACAAATAAGGTTGAAGGTTAGAATATCTCCTTGGTATGCATTCTATGAAACCCATGAGAATAAAAAGATCCTTGCAAAAAGAAAAAAAATGAAAAAGAAGAATGAAGTAGAAGAAGGAAGCAATGAATAAAGGCTAGGCACCAATTGCTTGATTCCTTAGATATATGCATGTGATGCTTTTGTACAAGGATATGCTTGGATGACTAGGTTCTAAGGGGTGCCTTATCACCTGGTAACTTGGGTTAACTAACTCAGAATTATCAACCAAAAGTCTACTATCAAGAGCAACCTTGTTACAAAGCATTAAGCAACCCAAAAAGGTGCTGGGCACCAATGTCTTAAGGTGAATTACAAGCCATGTGCATGTGGTGTATTTGTGTTAAGGAGAGGCTTGAGGAAGTAAGTCCTCAGGGGTGCTTCAACACCTAGAACCTTAAACCAACTGGTTTGGGAGTGTTGACTGAAAACTTATCATAAAGAGTTGCCTTAACACAAAGCACTTAGCCTCAATAAAGTAATAAGCCTCTATCAAGAAGAAACGAAAACAAAAAAAGTTTAAGCCAATGATCAAAGAATAAAAAGGTCTCATAGAAGGCAACAAGGTTAATACCCAAGAGAATGTTATAGCCTAGAAGCCAATAGGACTATGAACCTTCAGAGGTCATCCATACAAACCCCATGAACCAGGATTGAAAGTTTCTCAAATAAGGACCTATACTTCTCTGTGTCTTCATTTCTTTTCTTATGTTCTATCACTTGCTTAGGGACAAGCAAGATTTAAGTTTGGTATTGTCATGCCTGGGCATCTTGGCTAGTTTCACAAGCCATTTTTATTAAGTTTTTACTTAGTTTCATGCAGTATCTTCATCAGTAGGCAAGCATTTGGATGAATTATCTTTACATGTTTTGATTCATCAAACATTAGTGAATTATAATCATTTTCATGAGATTAACAGAAGAACTAAGTGGTGTAATGAATGATGAATTATCTTGTGATTATTCATGAAATAGCAAGCTTTGATACACTTGTTTGACTGATGGTAGGCAAGGAAAGAAGAAGTAGAGGGAAAGCAAAGACCAAAGGCGTTACCAACGGCCAACTTAGGCTCACCAACGCCAAGATCATACAGACTAAGGGCGTTGGCAACGCTACAAATGGCCTCACTAACGCCAGCTCCAAAAGGAAACAAGGGTGTTGCCAATGTTGGCAATGCTGGTAACGCCAGCGATAACACCAGCTTAAGAGGGAACCAAGGGCGTTGCCAACGTCGGTAATGCTGGCAATAACGCTAGCATCAACGTTACCAACGCTGGTAACGCCAGCTCAAGGAGAATCAAGGGTGTTGCCAACACTGGTAACGCCAACAACAACGCCAGCCATCCATGCATGAAAGGGCGTTATCAATGCCACCAACGCCAAGGTCAAGACATGCACCTTAAATAGCATTACCAACGCTGGTAACACCAGGGATAATGCCAGGCTAGGCATGCTTCAGTGTTATCAACGCCTACGTTACCTCACTAACGTCTTCAACAATGCACAAGAGGAAATTTGGCCAGTGTACGTACGCACGAGCCAGTGTGCGTACGCACGATGGAGAAGCGTTAATAACGCTGATAATGCTAGTGACAATGCCAGAGCAATGTGATTGAGAGCATTGGCAACGTTAATAATGCCAAGGTCAGCAAGGTTGGCAGAGCTGAAAAGGGCCTAGGCATTTTCCTAACTTGCTTCACTAAAGGCCAAGGGCCCACATCCAAAGACTTGAAGACTCACTTGAAGTTAGAGAAGTAGTATAAATAAAGTGAAGTTTTGAACTTCAAAGTACACTAGACTATACTGCACAGAATAGAACTCAGATCTAAACTCTACTTTCTCTTCCTCCTTTTGTACTTAGTTTACTTTCATGCAGTTTTACTTTTCTTTTGGGTTTTCTAGAGCTATGACCAACTAAACCCCACTTCATTAGGGGAGGGAGCTCTATTGTAATTTGATGGATCAATAGAATTCTTATTCTCTTCTTCTCTTCATCTTTTTTTGATTTTCTTGAAAGATTTTGTGCTTCATCCAATTATTCAATTGTCTTGGAAAAGAGGTTGGATATACATGGATTCCATTGGAACCTTGGAAGAGGAATAATGGAATCATGCTAGAAATTCTTTCTCATGCGGGACTAGATTGGGGGTTGGTCGGATATAGTGACATATAATCCTCCCGATGCTTTGATCTAGAAAGGTGTGTAGTATAATCAGTGACCTAGCTTCATCTCCTCTCATGAGCAATTAGATCAAGGAATTGGCAATTGTTTAAGTTTAGAGAGATTGAATTGCCAAGAAATTGGGGTTCAATCACTCATGATTGCCAAGAGATCAATGATGTTGCATGATTGAAGAAGGGATGAGATTACATTGATCCGGAGAATTCAATATCTCCTAAACCCAATGATCCTCCCTATTCTCATCTATCCCTTTCTTTTATTTTATTTGTTTGCTTTTATGCTCATCATGCCCTTCCCTTTTAAATTTCCAGTCATCTAATTTTCCTTTACTTTATGCAATTTACCTTTCAAGCAATTTATATTTCTGCAATTTAATTTCAGTCATTTACTTTAAGTCATTTACATTTCCCACCATTTATATTCTTGAAATCAAACTTCATTAATGCTTTGTTCAACTAGATTGTACACTTGACTAAAATTGCTCAATCAATCAATTCCTGTAGGATTCGACTTCACTCTTGTGAGTTTTTACTTGAGGATAACTCAATATATGATAAACCCCAATAGGGTTGTTTATCTTATGCTTAATTTAGAGGATTTTATCAACTTATCCCACATTTATACAATGAAATAGCATGCTTTTATAATTCTCCCTAATTTTGTGCGTAAGAGTGAAAATATGCTTTTTAGACCTTTAAATAGCTAAATTTAATTCACTTTAATTCCTTTCGATGCCTTGATATGTTTGTTGAGTGATTTCAGATTCATAAGGCAACTATTGGATTGAAGAGGTGAAGAGAAAAGCATGCAAAGTGGAGAATTCATGAAGAAATGAGAATTTGGAGAATTCATTGTCACGCGCATGCGTCATCCACGCATATGCGTGAGAAGGACATTCATGGCCACGCGCACGCGTCACCCACGCGTATGCGTGAGGAGCAAATTTGCCAGTGACGCGCACGCATCGTCTACGCGCGCGCGTGACGCTGATCACGTGACCTCATTAAAGTGAAAAAGCTTTCTGGTGCACGAAATTGTGATCTCAATGGCGCCAACAACTTGGTACGCACAATTGTAATCTCAACTCTTTTTTCACAACTTCGCACAACTAACCAGCAAGTGCACTGGGTCGTCCAAGTAATAAACCTTACGTGAGTAAGGGTCGATCCCACGGAGATTGTCGGCTTGAAGCAAGCTATGGTCATCCTTGTAGATCTCAGTCTGGCAGATTCAAATGGTTATGAGGTTTTGATAATTAAAATATAAATATAAAATAAAATAAAATAGAAATACTTATGTAATTCATTGGTGGAAATTTCAGCTAAGGGTATGGAGATGCTTTGTTGCTTTTGACCTTCTGCTTTCCTACTGCCTTCTTCCAATCATGCGTTACCTCCTTCCATGGCAAGCTGTATGATCCTCTCGAATGAAAACAAATCCATCTGTGCTGTCACTGCAGGGCTAATCATCTGTCGATTCCTGCTAGCGTCAGAATAAGACCATTGTCCTTTTGCACACTGTCACTTGTGCCCCACATTTACAGGTTTGAAGCTCGTCACAGTCATTCCTTCCCAGATCCTACTCGGAATACCACATACATGGTTTAGACTTTCCGGATCTTAGATCCTAATCAGAATACCACAAACAAGGTTTAGACTTTTCGGATCCCAGGAATGGCTGCCAATAATTCTAGCCTATACCACGAAGGTTCTAATCTTATATTAGAAACCCAAGAGAGTATACTCCAGCTGTCATCCAATGACTACGTTGAACATCATGTAGATCGCTTTGTAGTTGTCAGGCACGCGACCTTGGCTAAGCGAGTAACAAAGATTGGGTGATTGTCACGGGTCACCCCTTCATTCTAACTTAACCAAATTAGGTACGAGAGTATATCTTGGAGAAGAAGTAGGCGTGAATTGAATAGAAAACAGTAGTAATTGCATTAATTCATGAAGAACAGCAGAGCTCCATACCTTAATCTATGGGGTGTAGAAACTCCACCGTAGAAAATACATAAGTGAAATGTCTAGGCATGGCTGTGAGGCCAGCCTCCAAACGTGTACAATAGATGGTCAAAATATTAACTAAAAGATGATCAAAAGAGACGCAAAATAAGTCTCTAAAAGTAGTTTTTATACTAAACTAGTAGCCTAGGGTTACAGAAAATGAGTAACTAAGTGCAGATAGTGCAGAAATCCACTTCCGGGACCCACTTAGTTTGTGCTTGGGCTGATCATTGAAGCTTTTTCGTGCATAGGCTGTTCCTGGAGTTAAACGCCAGCTTTGGTCCCAGTTTGGGCGTTTAACCCCAATTCTGGTGCCAGTTTGGGTGTTTTACGCCAGAATTTTTAGGCTGACTTTGAACGCCAGTTTGGGCCATCAAATCTCAGAGAAAGTATGGACTTCTATATATTGATGAAAAGCCCAGGATGTCTAATTTCCAACGCAATTGAGAGCGTGCCAATTAGGCTTCTGTAGCTCCAGAAAACCCACTTCGAGTGCAGGGAGGTCAGAATCCAACAGCATCTGCAGTCCTTTTTCAGCCTCTGAATCACATTTTTGCTCAGGTCCCTCAATTTAAGTCAGAAAATACCTAAAATCACAGAAAAATACACAAACTCATAGTAAAGTCCAGAAATGTGATTTTTGAATAAAAATTAATAAAAATATAATAAAAAGTAATAAAATTGTTGCATGTCACAACTATGTAAAAACAATGCCAAAAAGTGTATAAATTATCTGCTCATCACAACACCAAACTTAAATTGTTGCTTGTCCCAAGCAACTAAAAACAAAATAGGATAAAAAGAAGAGAATATACAATAAATTCCAAACTTATCAATGAAGATTAGCTTCAATTAGATGAGCGGAACTTGTAGCCTTTTTGCTTCTGAACAATTTTGGCATCTCACTTTATCCTTTGTAGTTCAGAATGATTGGCATCTATAGGAACTTAGAATTCATATAGTGTTATTGATTCTCCTAGTTCAGTATGTTGATTCTTGAACACAGCTACTTTATGAGTCTTCGCCGTGACCCTAAGCATTTTGTTTTCCAATATTACCACCGGATACATAAATGCCACAAACACATCACTGGGTAAACCTTTTCAAATTGTGACTCAGCTTTGCTAGAGTCCCCAGTTAGAGGTGTCTAGAGCTCTTAAGCACACTCTTTTTGCTTTGGACCACGACTTTAACCACTCAGTCTCAAGCTTTTAACTTGACACCTTCACGCCACAAGCACATGGTTAGGGACAGCTTGGTTTAGCCACTTAGGCCAGAATTTTATTCCTGTGGGCCCTCCTATCCATTAATGCTCAAAGCCTTGTATCCTTTTTCTACCCTTACCTTTTGGTTTAAAGGGTTACTGGCTTTTTCTGCTTGCTTTCTCTTTCTCTTTCTCTTTTCTTTATTTTTTCGCATTTTTTTCATATTTTTTTTCGCAAGCTTTTTCTTATTCACTGCTTTTTCTTGCTTCAAGAATCAATTTTATGATTTTTCAGATTATCAATAACATTTCTCCTTTTTTATTATTCTTTCAAGAGCCAACAATTTTAACATTCATAAACAACAAATTAAAAAATATGCATTGTTCAAGCATTCATTCAGAAAACAAAAAGTATTGCCACGACATCAAAATAATTAAACTAATTTCAAGATATAATTCAAAATCATGTGCTTCTTGTTCTTTTGCAATTAAAAACATTTTTCATTTAAGAAAGGTGATGGATTCATAGGACATTCATAGCTTTAAGGCATAGACACTAGACACTAATGATCATGTAGTAAAGACACAAACATAGATAAAACATAAAGCATAGGGAATGAAAAATAGAAAATAAAGAACAAGGAAATTAAAAAACGGGTCCACCTTAGTGATGGCGGCTAGTTCTTCCTCTTGAAGATCTTATGGAGTGCTTGAGCTCCTCAATGTCTCTTCCTTGCCTTTGTTGCTCCTCCCTCATGGCTCTTTGGTCTTTTCTAATTTCATGGAGGAGGATGGAATGCTCTTGGTGCTCCACCCTTAGTTGTCTCATGTTGGAACTTAATTCTCCTAGGAAGGTGTTGATTTGCTCCCAATAGTTCTGTGGAGGAAAGTGCATCCCTTGAGGCATCTCAGGGATTTCATGATGAGGAATTTCCTCATGCTCTTGTTGAGGTTCATGAGTGGGCTCCCTTGTTTGCTCCATCATTTTCTTAGTAATGGGCTTGTCCTCATCAATGAAGATGTCTCCTTCTATGTCAATTCCAGCTGAATTGCATAGGTGACAAATGAGATGAGTCTCTCCATCTCCCATGAGTCGGAGTTGGAAGCAATTGCCTTTCCTTTCCTCTTTCTAGAGGTTTCTCCAGCCTTAGGTGCCATTAATGGTTATGGAAAAACAAAAAGCTTTAGCTTTTTCCACACCAAACTTAGAAGATTTGCTCGTCCTCGAGCAAAAGAAGAAAGAAAAGAGTAGAAGAAGAAGAAATGAAAGAGATGGAGGGTTGGTGTAGGTTCAGCCAAGGTGGGGTTTTATGATGGATGGATGTGAGTGGTGAAGAGAGTATGGAGAAGAGGGTAAGATTTGATAGGTGAATGGTGTTTGGGGAAGAGGTATTGAGGTGATTGGTCAAGCGTGTATGGGGAAGAGTGTTATGGAAAGGTGTGAAGAGGAGAGAAGGAGAAGTGGGGTAGGTAGGGATCCTGTGGGGTCCACAGATCTTGAGGTGTCAAGGAATTCGAATCTCTGAATCATTCTGGCGTTCAAACGCCCATTCTGTGCCAATTCTGGCGTTTAACGCCAGCTCTGCTACCTTTCCTGGCATTAAACGCCACTCTGCTGCCCATTTCTGGTGTTAAACGCCAGCCAGATGCCCATTTCTGGCGTTTAACACCAGCATGTGCCAGACAACCCTTTCTGGCGTTAAACACCCAGAGTGCTGCCCATTCTGGCATTTAATGCCCAGAATGCTGCCAGGCTGGGCATTAAACGCCCATTCTGCTATCCTTACTGGCGTTTAAATGCCAGTAAGCCTGTCCTCCAGGGTGTGCTATTTTTAATGCTGTTTTTCATTCTGTTTTTTTATTTTTCAGTTATTTTTGTGACTTCACATGATCATCAACCTAAAGAAAACATAAAATAATAATGGAAAATAAATAAATATAATTAAATAACATTGGGTTGCCTCCCAACAAGTGCTTCTTTAATGTCAATAGCTTGACAGTGAGATCTTAGAGGGCTTCACAGAGACTCAGAGCTTGATGTTGGCCTCCCAACACCAAACTTAGAAGTTGAGTGTAGGGGCTCTATTTGACTCTGTATTGAGAGAAGCTTTTCATGCTTCCTCTCCATGGTTACAGAAGAAGATCCTTGAGCCTTAAACACAAGGTAGTCCTCATTCACTTGAAGGACTAACTCTCCTCTGTCCACATCAATCACAGCTCTTGCTGTGGCTAGGAAGGGTCTTCCAAGGATGATGGATTCATCTTCATCCTTCCCAGTCTCTAGGATTATAAAGTCAGCAGGGATGTAATAGCCTTCAACCTTCACTAAGACATCCTTTACAAGTCCATAAGCTTGTTTCCTTGAATTGTCTACCATCTCAAGTGAGATTCTTGTAGCTTGCACCTCAAAGATCCCTAGTTTCTCCATTATAGAGAGAGGCATGAGGTTTATACTTGACCCAAGGCCACACAGAGCCTTCTTAAAGGTCATGGTGCCTATGGTACAAGGTATTTAGAACTTTCCAGGATCCTGTTTCTTCTGAGGTAATTTCAGTTAAACCAGATCATTCAGTTCATTGATGAGCAATGGGGGTTCATCCTCCCAAGTCTCATTACCAATTAACTTGGCATTTATCTTTATGATTACTCCTAGATACTGAGCAACTTGCTCTTCAGCAATATCTTCATCCTCTTCAGAGGAAGAATACTCATCAGAGCTCATGAATGGCAACAATAAGTTTAGTGGAATCTCTATAGTCTCTATATGAGCCTCAGATTCCTTTGGTTCCTCATTAGGGAACTCCTTGGAGGCCAGTGAATGTCCATTGAGGTTTTCCTCATTGCAAATCACTGCCTTTTCTTCCTCTCCAGGTTTGCCCAGGTTGGTTATAGTTATGGCTTTGCACTCTCTTTTTGGATTCTCTTCTGTATTGCTTGGGAGAGTACTGGGAGGGAGTTCAGTAACTTTCTTACTCAGCTGACCCACTTGTGCCTCCAAATTTCTAATACAGGACCTTGCTTCAGTCATGAAACTGAGAGTGGTCTTAGATAGATCAGAGACTACAGTTGCTAAGTCAGAGTGGCTCTGCTTAGAATTCTCTGTCTGTTGCTGAGAACATGATGGAAAAGGTTTGCTATTGCCAAACCGTGTTCTCCCACCATTATTATTATTGAAGCCTTGATTAGGCTTCTATTGATCCTTCCATGAGAAATTTAGATGATTCCTCCATGAAGGATTGTAGGTGTTTCCATAGGATTCTCCCATGTAATTCAACTCTGCCATTGCAGGATTCTCAGGGTCATAGGCTTCTTATTCAGAGGAAGCTTCCTTAGTACTGCCTGGTGCAGCTTGTATTCCAGACAGACTCTGAGAAATCATATTGACTTACTGAGTCAATATTTTGTTCTGAGCCAATATAGCATTCAGAGTATCAATCTCAAGAACTCCTTTCTTCTGAGTTGTCCCATTATTTACAGGATTCCTTTCAGAAGTGTACATGAACTGGTTATTTGCAACCATTTCAATGAGTTCCTGGGCTTTTGCAGGCGTCTTCTTTAGATGAAGAGATCCTCCAGCAGAGTGATCTAATGACATCTTGGACAATTCAGACAGACCATCATAGAATATACATATGATGCTCCATTCTGAAAACATGTCAGAAGGACACCTTCTGATCAATTGCTTGTATCTTTTCCAAGCTTCATAGAGGGATTCACCTTCCTTCTGTCTGAAAGTTTGGACTTCCACTCTAAGCTTGCTCAACTTTTGAGGTGGAAAAAATTTGGCCAAGAAAGCATTGACCAACTTTTCCCAAGAGTTCAAGCTATCTTTAGGTTGTGAGTCCAACCATGTCCTAGCTTTGTCTCTTACAGCAAAGGGGAAAAGCATAAGTCTGTAGACCTCAGGATTAATCCCATTGGTCTTAACAGTGTCATAGATTTGCAAGAATTCAGCTAAAAACTGATGAGGATCTTCCAATGGAAGTCCATGAAACTTGCAATTCTGCTACATTAGAGAAACTAATTGAGGCTTAAGCTCAAAATTGTTTGCTCCAATTGCAGGAATTGAGATGCTCCTTCCACAGAAGTCAGAAGAGGGTGCAATAAAGTCACCAAGCATCTTCCTTGCATCTCCACCATTGTTGTTGGGTTCGGCCATCTCTTCTTCTTTTTCGAAAAATTCTGTCAGGTCCTCTCCAGAGTGTTGTGCTTTAGCTTCTCTTAGCTTCCTCTTTAGAGTCCTTTCTGGTTCCGGATCAGCTTCAATAAGAATGTTCTTATCCTTGCTCCTGCTCATATGAAAAATAAGAGAACAGAAAAGAATAGGAATCCTCTATGTCACATTATAGAGATTCCTTTATGTGAGTAGAAGAATAGAAGAGTAGAATGAAGAAGAGAGAAGATGAAGAATTTGAACACAGAGAGGGAGAGAGGGTTCGAATTATAAGAAGAAGAGAAGTGTTAGTAAATAAATAAATAAATAGAAAGAGATAAGAGAGAGAGAGAGAGAGAGAGAGAGAGAATTTTCGAAAATAATTAAAATAAAAAGAAAATATTTTTGTTTTTATTTTAATTATTGGTTAGTATTCGAAAATTAAGGGAAGAAATAAAATAAAATTTGAAAACTCAATAAATTAATTAATTAAAAAGATTTTTGAAAAAGTGGTTAGTGATTTTTGAAAATTGGGGAGAGAAAAGTAGTTAGGTGGTTTTGAAAAAGATATGATTGAAATTTATTTTGAAAAAGATTTGAAAAGGAAATTAAAAAGATTTAATTTTTGAAATTAAAGTTGATTACTTGACTAATAAGAAACTAAAAGATATGATTTTAAAATTTAAAGATTGATCCTTTCTTAATAGGCAAGTAACAACTTGAAAATTTTTGAATCAAAACATTAAATGTTAGCATTAATTTCGAAAATATGAAATAAAAATAAGAAAAAGATTTTGAAAATCAAATTTTTAAAGTTTTCAAAAATATTAAGAAAAAATGAAAAAGATTTGATTTTTGAAAAAGATTTGAAAAAGATAAAATTTTTAAATTAAAAATTTGACTTGACTAATAAGAAACAATTAAATTTTAAAATTTTATGACTCAATCAATTCAAATTTTCGAAATTTATGAGTGAAATAAGGAAAAGATATTTTTTTATTTTTGAATTTTAATGAGGAAAGAGAAAAACATCTAAGTGACACATAACATAAAAATTATGAATCAAAACAAGGAAAGCATGCAAGAACACTTTGAATATCAAGATGAACACCAAGAACACTTTGAAGATCATGATGAACATCAAGAACATGTTTTTGAAACTTTTTGAGAAAAGAAAAACATGCAAGACACCAAACTTAAAAAATTTTATTCTATAGACACTAATAATTCAAGAATGCATATGAAAAACAAGAAAAGACACAAAACAAGAAAATGTAAAGATCAAATAAGAAAAATTATCAAGAACAACTTGAAGATCATAAAGAACACCATGCATGAATTTTCGAAAAAAAGAAAACTGCAATTGACACCAAACTTAAAAATTGACACTAGACTCAAACAAGAAACACAAAATTTTTGGTTTTTATAATTTTATGAAAATTTTTTTGTATTTTTCGAAAATTATTTTGAAAAAGAAAATAAAGAAATTCAAAATTTTTAATACGAATTCTAGGAATCATGCAATGTTAGTCTAAAGCTTTAGTAGGACATTACATACAACAGCCAAATTGATGGGAATCAACTAGCTCCTATGATGATAAAAGCATCATCTGAAACTCTAGAATTCATTCTTCAAAATTCTGAAGAACAAAATAAAATTTTTTGTATATTTTTTTGAATATTTTCAAAAATAAAAAAGCTTAAAATAAAATAAAATTACCTAATCTGAGCAACA